>NW_023605194.1:94638146-95314226 GCF_014898055.3 Talpa occidentalis | reverse complement strand
ATTTGTCTGTTGGTGGACACATGGATTGGTTTCACACTGAGGAGCAGTGAACATTAGTGTATAAGTTTCCATCACAGCCCCTGCTTCAAATTCCTGTGAGTATGTATCCAGGAGCAGAAGTGTTGGATCTTGTCATAGTTCTATGTTTAGCTTTTTGAGAAACCACAGACTGTTTTCTATAGTGGCTACACCATTTTGCCTTCCCAACAGCAATGTACAAGGGTTCCAATTTCCCCACATGCTCTACAACTCTTATTTTCTCTGAGTGCAGGTCTGTGTCTCTGTGTATTTAATAATAGCTTTCCTAATGGGTGTGAAGTGATTTCTCATTGTGGTTTTGATTTACATTTTCCATAATAGCTAATGATGTCAAGCATTTTTCAGTGCTTATTGGCCATGAGAAGGCTATTCAAGTATTTTGCAGAATTTTTAATTGGATTGCATGCTGTTTTTATAGGACTTAATATATTCTGGATATTAACCCTTATCACATTTATTCTCTACAAGTGTTTTTTCCCATTCTTCAGTTATCTTCTGACTGTCATGATAGTGTTCTTTGATACAAAAGGTTTTTCATTTTGATTTGGTTCAACTAACCTAATTTTTAATTTGTTGTCTGTGTTGTTGGTGTTCTGTCAGAAATCATTGCCAAATCCAATGAATGTTATGAAGATTTTCTTGCAAGTATATATAGTTTCAGCTCTTTGATCCATGTTGACAACATTTGTATGTGGTTTAAGGTTAAGTTCTTACTTCTTTCTTTTGTATGTGGCCATACAGGTTCCCTGGCTCCTTTCATTGAAAATGCAATTCTCTTCCCATTGAAGGGTCTTGGCATCCTTGTTGAAAATCATTTGACCACATACACTACTCTCTTTTCATTCCATTGGTCTCTAGGTGTGTCAGTACCAAGCAGTTTGGTCACAGCTGTTTTACAGTCAACTTTTAAAATTAGGAACTATGAATCCTTCAACTTTATTCTTTTTTTTTTTTCATGACTATTAGGATTTTCTTGAGATTCCTTATGAATTTAGGAATGAATTTTCTATTTTTGTGAAACACAATATTAGTGTTTTGACAGGATTGCATTGAATCTATAGATTATTTTGGGTAGTATTGACATGTTAACAACATTAAGTCTTCCACAAACATAAAATTTCTCTTTATTTATGTATCTTTTTAAAATTCTTAAATAACATTTTTCACTTTTCAGTGTACAAGTCATTCTCCTCCTTGGTTAATTCCTAAATATTTTACTCTTTTTGATGCTACTGTAGATGGAATAGTTTTCTAATTCCTGTTCAAATTTTTCATTGTTAATGTGCCAGAAATGATTTTTGTGTGTTGAGTTTGTATCCTGTAACTTTACTAAATTTACTTATTAACTCTTAATTTGTTTGTTTGAATCATTAGGGTTTCTCACATATAAAATCAGGTCATCTGCAAAAAGAATTAATTTTGCTTCTTCCTTTCTAATTTGGATGCCTTATTATTTCTTTTCCTTGCATAATTGTTCTGTCTCAAACAATCTATGTTGAATACAAGTGGTAAAAATAGGAAACCTTGTTGCCATGGGCTGAATTTTGTCTCACCAAAATTCATATGTTGAAGTCCTAAATCCCTACTACTTCAGAATATGAATGTATTTGGGGATATAGAGCCTTTAAGGAGGTGATTAAGTTTAAAAGAGGCCATCACATAGGCGTTAATCTTTCTGTCCTTTTATATTTGCCTATTTCTCGTGTAAGAGGGAACTTATGGTATGTGGTCTTTTTTTACATTTTTTTGTTGGAGGACTTGCATTTTTGTTCTTCCATGTGTGACTATGTGGTCTGTTGTGACTGCCTTTTTTCACTTAGCAGTGTTTTCCCCACCTTCCTGGCCCAGACTTAGGGAAACTTAATCCTGTAAACGGCACAAAGTGGCACTGAATCCCCAAGAGAAAGATCAGGTTTGAAAATACTGAGAATATTCTGTCAGTGCTCTCCGTAGGAAAAGCAGCCAAAGAATTCAGATAAATAAGCAAAAGGGATCCAGGTGCCAACCTGAGTGGTTAGTCTTATTGATGTTTAGGAGTTACTAAGTGACAATGGGCATGATCAGAAATAGAGCTGGCAATTTTGTCAGGAATTCAAACAAGCAGCTGGATGTGCCAAGCACAGCACAGGGAAAGCTGGACCAAACCTCTCTCTGCCCTCAAGAAGGTTATAGGCCCAGGAATCGGGGGAGAGCAAGGAAATCTGTAAACAAATATCTACAAAGAATTTGTTAGAAACATTTAACAACAATAAGTAAAAGCATAAAGTGCTCTTGCGTAGTTGTTTTAAGGAGCCTGGGGTTGCTACAAGCTCCTCTGAGGAAATGATACCTTGGTGGTCCACCAAAAGGAGATGTGAGGACAGGCCGTGGGCCAGGTAGGAGTCTGAGGGACGCGGAGGAGTTGTCAAGGAGAGGACAGCGGAAGTCCCAGAACAAAGGGTGAGGAAAAGGAGCCCAGCAGCAGGAACGGCAAGCAGCACAGCGTCTGGAATTTGTGTGCCTGTTCAAATCCCAGCTTGACCACTCACTATCCGTGTGGAACAAGGTCTGGATTAGCTCTAACTCTGGGTGCCTCAGTGTCCCCCTCTGAAAAGTGGGACAATAATAATAGTACCTACTTGGAAGGATGTTATGAAGATTCAATGTTAAATGCCTGATACATTCTGAGAAGAAGGAATTGCTGGCATGAATGGGCCCCATGGGAGCAACCTGCACTGTGGCAGCCTCTGCCACCTCCAGGCAGCCATCCTCACCGGGGCCAAGGCCTGAGGGCACTCCAGGAAAGGGGTGGCTTCTCTACAGCTGCTTTGAAGCAAGAGTGTCTCCACCTTGGATAACCATCCTGGTAGAATTGTCCTCTGGCTCAAGAGGGACAGGGACCATGCTCATTGGTCCCCCAACCTGGCACAGGGCCCGGCTCCTGGGAGGTACCCAGTGTGTAGGTGAAATGACTTGGGAATGAATGAAGAGATGAATGGGCCTTGAACAACACTTGCACTACCCATAAATCAGCAAGCAGTCCCGGTGGCCAGGGGCTTGCTAGCTGTCCTGGAGAAGTCATTTCATTTCATTCTCACAGCTGTCTGCAAGGAGGCCTCTGGTGGACACTCGGCAGCAGGAGAGATCTTGGGAATGAGTTCTCTGTGGGGAGCCCATGTCATCCTTCAGGGAGTCTAATTATTCAGAAATATGTTCAATTTGTAGCCCAGAAGAAGGGTTTTTTGCTACAAGTTGAATCTTAGAAACAGGAAATTTTCAGCAAGCTCTACTGAAAATAGTTTCTCAAACAATCTAGACACATGTACTTTATATCTATCACCGCTATTTCCTCAGCAAGACATGGGGTGAAAGATGAGGTCATTTGACTGGTTTTTGAAAGGGAGAGGTGTTGCATTCTAGAAAGGGTAGTGGCCTTCCCATAGCCTGGCAGAGCTCAGAGCAGAACCCAGGAGTCCCCATCCCACTCTCCAGAAAAGACAAAAAGCAAAATCAGGTAGAATGGCCTGTGATCTGCCCACCACGGTTCCCTTCACACAACCAGCCAGGAGTTTAGCGAGGCTCAGCCAGTCTCCCCACCTCCTAGCACAGCGCTGGTGCCAGCCGCCCCTTCCCCAGAGGCTATTATTTTGGGAGAGAGCTGAGTTCAGCATTCTGCAAGGTGCAGTTGGGCCCGCCCTTCTGTCCTCAACTGACCTGGGGGCTCTACTCCAGAGTCCAACCCCATGTGCAGCTGCCCCTCCTACATAGGGTCCCTGTTTCTAACCATCTCCACCAGCAGCAGGGCCCCATGCTGTCGGGTAGGTGGCAGAAGAACTGAGAGCAGGAGCAAAGCTGTCCGAGGGAAGGGGCATGGCTCAGTCAAACCCCTGGGCCTAGAAAAACAACCAAGTTTGGCTCCCCAGAACACCCCCAGAACTCATCCCCTCTGCCTGGGATCACCACCTTCCCAGGGATTTGCTTTGCAGCCAAAAGAACAGGCTGGCCCTCCACCAGCTGACCACACATGGGGCAAGTGCAAGAGGCTTATATAAGCACTTCTGCTTGGCAGCCTGCTCTTTGCCCTGGTCACCCTGGCACAGACCTAGAGTGACAGCAAAGCCGTGCTCGCACAGAGGCGGGGCCTCAGCCAGGACTGCAGAGTGAGTCCAGCTTGGAGGAGGCCCAGGTCCTCCCAAGGAACTTGCATCCGGGTGGCAGATTAGCTGCTGGAGCCCTTGAAACTGCCTGCCCTCCTCCCTCTGCTTGCTGCACACTTCTCTGACCCACCAGGTGGGCCCCCAGGGTGGGACTATGGGTGGGAAGGGTGCCCCCAGCAAGGCACCCCGAAGTTCTAAAGGATCCTTCTGTTGCAGGTGCCCATGGGTTGGACAATGAGGCTAGCCACAGCAGCCCTCTTTCTGGGTCTCACGATGGTGGTCACTGGAGATGAGATAAAGAACGGCGTTTGCATCTATGATGCCCTGCCTGACAACGATGCTGTCCTCTGCAAGTAAGGCTGGGCAGGGGCAGCACCCCAGAAAGCAACCAGGCTGATAGAAACCAGGGTGAGGTCTCAGGCAGGGTGTTTTCAGAACCAAGAAGTGTGTCTCCTGAGCCAGTCTCTGTGGACTGACCAAGAGTAAGTCCATTTTGAAGACCACCCAGATGGAAGCTGGCACTGAGGAAAAGACTCAGACAGGATCCTGCCTCCTGGGGTGGTTCTCCCAGGACCAGGATAGTGTATGTATGAGACCCGTCCCCTGGCTCCATGCCTGAAAGGGCCTGTGGTTCTGGCCTCACCCTTGCTATTGGGACAGGGGAGAAGGGGAGGGAAGCAGGGAAGGAGAACCCTTCCCTACAGCCTGGGATGATCTGTATCCCACCCCTGACAAAGAGGCATTTTATTTATTTATTTGTTTGTTTGTTTATTTATATATTTTATCTTATTTCATATAATTCTTACATCATTTTTCATTTTTGCTCAACATATGCATTTTCATTTTGGAAACGTGCCAGCTGACAGAGGGCGTGTGACTGGACCCTCCCTGTGTGAGAGGGGCTGTTTGTTTCTCACTAATAAGGCCCCAGGGGTGTCGGGGCAGGGCTTGTAGGGATGTCCCTGGAAGTTATCCAGAGAAGAGGCTGACTTCTCTTCTCCCCCTCCACCGGTACAGGTATTCAGCTCCCTCCTCACCCAGTCTTCAGGCCCTGGACTCATGGCCACCAGAGGGCTACCCAGGCCACAGTGTTGCAACCTCCTAGGGCAGTAGGTTTCCAAGGAGGCTAGTGTCTCACCTCAGAAAGGAGAGTGAGAGGAATACAGTACGGAGATTTACTGTCTCCTGGTGTGTGTGTGAATTTTTACAGACATTACTTTTAGAAAGATGAATGCATATTTTCCCTTACAAAGTTAGGTAGTTGTGGGGTTTTTTTTTTTGGATTTTTTTTAAAGATTTATTTATTTATACAAGCACTGGGTAGTCAGAAGCATGGGAGGGTGAGAGAATTCCCCAGAGCCAGAGTGGGGAACAGAACAGACAGACTGATGAAATACACTGCTGAGGGGAGCAGTGGGTGCAGCAGGAGAGGTCTGCGCGCCATGTGGGACCCTCGCATGGCCGGGGATTGAACCGGTGCTGCAGAGGCTGCGGGCAGCTTCGCAGCCCAGGGCTCAACCGCTGCACCACCGGGGAGGCCCAGTTAGGTAGTTTAATTAAAGAAAAAAAAGTAACACGAATTTTGCTTTAAAACTTTTAAAACAGTGCCAGGTATTTTTATGTGGGAGGAAAGAGGGAACAAGTCCTCTCACAGGTGGGACAGAGCCTCTGGGTGCTCAACTGAGCAGAACCTTCCCGAAGGCAGCAGACTTTTTACCCTGGTGGGTAGAAGGCCAAGCCCCATAAGCTGGAGAAGACAGGGCAAGGAAGGCCAGGCCATGCCAGTGGCCCCATTATGGACTGCGTCTGGGCATCCCCACGTTCCTACACTGTGGAACACAGAGAAAATGATGACAAGTATATGGTTATTGGAGGTGACTGGCCTGGGCTCCCACTGTGTACCTTTGGGGACTCGTTCTGTGCCAGGAGTTCTGTGGTGCTTTAGACCCTGGTTCACCTCATTGTTATCAAGAGCTTACTAACTAGGTGTTATCATCTCCATTTGGATGAGAGATTAAGTACCTGCCCACAGTGTTAACACCTCTGCACAGAGATTGCCCCCAGGCTTAGCAGCCTGAAGCGCTGGCTGCCTCACAGTTTTTCAGAAGGTCGCAGTTGAGCTATTGGTGAGAAGGCTCAACTTATCAGAGGTGGGGTGCCTGCCTCCAAGCTCACTCTTACTGGCAGGCTAGGGACCCTTGTCTTATGTATGGCCTCTCCATGGGCCGCTTATAGCACGGCAAGCCAGCTCCCCACAGAGCAAGGACTTGAGAGAGAGAGAGAGAGGTTGCAAGTGACAGCCTCAAAGCAGAAGCCACCATCTTCTCATAATTTTGGAAGCAGCTTCCATCACATCTGCCATATTCTCTGTCACTAAATCTGGGCCCCACTCAAGAGGAGAGGATTATGCAAGGGTGTGGAAACCAGCATATTGGGATCTTTGGGGGTATCTGGACACTGCCTGCCACTCCCATGTCCTTCTGTTGCCTCTCAGTCCATCAGTTATGAGACCCTGTACTACTTCTTTAAGTTTCTCTGGGCATCAGTTTACTTAGCTGGGAGATGAAGGTATTGCTACATGAAATGATATCATACGTAGGTGATCCACCTGATTTGTTGGGTGGCCCAATAAATGCCATCCCCTTTCCTCCTGGTCCCTTATGTATTGTTAGATAATGGCCAATCTGGGACCAGAACCCCAGCTTCTCTCCTTTCCCCCACTTTCTCTGGGATGTTTCTGAAAGAGGTCAGGAGAGGCCCAAAACCAGAGAGTAGAGATTAGAGCACAGCCCACTGTGAACTGTGCCACAGCAGGAAGGACACTGAAGAAAGATGAGGTATTTGAACTGGAATGCAAATTAACAAGTGTGCTGTTACCAAACTTAAATTTTGATTAGGTTCATCTCAGGCTGGTCCAGATCATCTTTTAGGCTGAATTGATCTGAATTGTTAGTTACCAGCTTTGTGCAAATCTAGCGCATTTGTCTTCTGTGTCCTGAGTCAAGTGTTTGATAAAACTACTTGAGACAGACCCACACATGCCCCTGGGCGTGTTCTGTTAGTGAGCAACATGGAGTTTCAAATACTGAGCTGGCAGGACTCCATGGTCCTGGGCGGGGTGGTGGGGGGAGTGTCACATGGACCTCGTCCCAGGTCCTTGGCAAGTACCCTATCAGGACTTTCTGTGGCTGGTGATTTTGCTTAATGTCATTTTGGTTAACTTTTAAAATTTGCAACAATTCTATGGGGAAAGAAAGAGGTGGAGGTGGCCCGTTTTTCCTGGGGAGTAGGCCCCTTGGTTTTTTCCAGTTTTGTGCTGCGTACACATCTCTATCACTCTGCCAGTGGAGGGTCCTCTCTCTCAGCCTTGGATCCTGAAGGCAGAAACAAACTCAGCAGTCCTCACAAGCTGCAGGGAAGCTCAATGAAAGCTCATCCTCTAAATCACGCCATCCCACAAGAATTACTGTAAACTCAGGAAGAGTTCAAAGCAACACATATGTCTGCAAGTCAGTCGTTCAGCTAGATGCCTCAGTGACAGACTCAGGCAGCTAGTCCTGGCACTGGGCGCTGCCCACACAAGCGCCTCTGGTGTTGCAGGCTCAGACCACTCTTGCCCAAAGGTGGGGGCCTCAGGCGTCACTGTGGAAGGGTGGGAAGCAGGAAAAGGAATGGAGGCTTCCCAGCAGGAAGCTGTTCTTGCCCTTGTTCCAGGTCTCCCCCTCCAGATTGACTCCAAGTTACATCCCTTCGGCCAGCCCTGGGCAGTCGCCCCCAGCAGGGAACTGTGGCCAGCCCTGGGTGACTGCTGGCAAACCAGGATAGGCTCAGCCACGTGGGCTTTTCAGAAAGGCTGAGGCTCCACCTTCTCTCTGAGTGAATCTTCTTAACCCATTGAACCCCACAAGGACCTTGGGGCATGTATAAGAAAAGAAGTTGTATAAGAAAAGAAGTTGTATAAGAAAAGAAGTTGGCCAGATATGTCATGTCTCTTTGAAAGCCTGGCTTACACCCCCTAGTTTCAAAAACAGGGGTCCTTCAGGCTGACCCTGGGGAATCAGCACCTCCCACCCCGCAACTCCCCAAATGGAGCCTCGGGGCGTTCGTGCTGTGCAGCCCGTTCTCAGGAACAAGGCAGAAAGATGGACTCAGGCCACAGTCTTGGTGGCTAAGGGTTTTGACACTGGGACCGCAGCGTGGCCTGCAGAGCTAAGCAGGCATTTCCTCCACAGTCGCCTAAGCCGCGGGGGACCGTAGGAAAAAAATGTAGCATTCGGCAACAATCATGCAGCCAAGGTTCCCCAACTCTGGGTTGAGCGCTGGGTTGCGAAGCTGCCCGCAGCCTCTGCAGCACCGGTTCGATCCCCGGCCGCCGCGGGGCGAGGGTCCCACATGGCGCGCAGACCTCTCCTGCCGCCCGCTGCTCCCCTCAGCAGTGTACTTCGGTCCTTCTGCCTGCTCTGCTCCCTGCTCTGGCTCTGGTGAATTCTCTCACCCTCCCGCGCTTCTGACTGTACCCAGTGCTTGTATAAATAAATAAATAAATCTTTAAAAAAAAAATGTAGCGAGCAGCCCGTCAGTCGGGTGCCAGCTGGGTTTGAACATGGAGCCCGAGGGGCAGATTCCCACTGGCTGCCTCTCGGCTGCACCCCGGCAGCCCTGCGGCCTCCAGGACTGCAACACGGAGGCCCCAGCGGGCCAGCGGCACTGACCGTTTCCCACCTGGTACCTGGGCAGTGGAACGAACCAATGAACCATTTTGCAAGCAAAATGAACCAATCACATCAGCTCATTAGTTAATTATTCAGTACCAGATTTGCTGATTGGTCCTAAAATGGCCCAATCCTGGTCACGGGCCTGGAAATGGCCCAATCAGGCAGGTAGCCACTGGGGCGGGGCGGGAACCTGGGAAGTCCGCCCCCTCTGCGTGGAGGTCGCAAGCGCGCGCAGTGTCCCCGCGGGGAGCGCCGCGTGTGGGCGCGCGCAGTGACAGCCGGAGCTGAGGGAGCGCGACGCTCACCACGTCACCACGACCGCTTCCTGGTGGCGGCTCCCGGCTTGGAGAGGATCTTGCTAGTGTCGGGCTGAGAGGATAGCCTGGGGCCCGGAAGAAGGTTGTACTGACGTGTTAAACTCTTTGTGCGGAAGGGCCTTCTGGAAAAGCGATGTGTGAACACTGTTCTCACAGCGGCCCGTGGACCAGACCTGGGGGTGAGGGGGGGGGGGGCGACAGGGGTGTGTTCTCATTTGAACGGTTACCCTGGCAACCGCTGACGCTCCCCACCCCTCCCCCCGCCCCCACTGACGACATGGCGGGCCGATCACGAGTCCCGCCCGCTTCCTTTCCTCCTCACACCGACCGGTCCCCGTTTTACAGGTGGAGAAACTGGGGCACAAGAGGTCACGTGGCTCTTGGATCACCCAGGTCACAGCACTAATGTGGCGGGCAGAGGATTCATCCCACCACACCACCTCACCCGGGTGGGGGTCTTGAGGCCCCTGACGTGGGCCAACCACCTTCCTCTCTCCACAGGGGCCTGGAAGTTTTCTACCCAGAGTTGGGGAACCTTGGCTGCATGATTGTTCCCGAATGCAACCTCTATAGACAGAAGATCACCCAGTGGCCGGCGCCCATCGTCAAGTTCCCTGGGGCCCTGGAGGTGAGTGGGCGCTCGGCCTGCGGGGCTCGCTGGTCTTGTTCATGCAGGCAACTCCAAGCGGGGAGCAGAGTCCCCTGGGCTGGGTCTGGTGGGGCAGATAGCCGTTGCCTGGAGCGTGTGCTGTCCCCAGCCTTGTAGGGCAGAGCTGCGACCAGAACCTCGGCTGCTCAGGGCCGCCCCACCCCGGCCTGGTTCCTGTTCCTGCAGCCCAGGGCAGCCACGCCTGCCATTTCAGCCAGCCTGCAGAACAGCTGGTGTGTGCTTCCGGGTCTGCAGAGAAACCAAGGGGAGTGGGACAGAGAAGTCCCCAGAGTGCAGGGGAGTGGGGCTTTCAGAATTGTCTTCGAAGTGAGGAGCTAGTTTGCAGTGGACAGCGCCCCTCATATAGGCTGAACAGTGCATCTTGATTCTTGGTCATGGCAAAATGAGACCGGCTCAATAGAAGATTGAAGCATTTTAGGAATTGGATATAAGCATCTGATAGATGGGAAATGATTAGCGCCATCTGACTGGGAAATGATTAGCGCCATCTTGTCCTGGAAGCTTCCCTTGCATGTGCGGTCCCAAGCCTGGGGCAGGGCTGTGGAGTGGGGAGGGCCGAGGTTGCTGCACCCAGCGGGGCTGTGACCTGGTAGCAGGTCCAGTGTTCTCATTGCTATTTCCTCCTTCTCGACTCCTGGGCCACACTGAGCCTCCAGACGTGCACTTTTACTGTTTTACTAGGACATGCCGTGTCAGCTTAGGCACAAGGACTGATGTGTCCAGGACTCAGACCAGCAACAGGTAGATTCAGGGCTGTGGTCGCGACATGAGCACCACGCACAAAGGCCAGCTCCCTGGTGCTTCCCTGCAGTGGCAGCCAGAGGCCTTTTGGTACTGCCGTGAGTCAGGCCTGACAACTCAGACAGCAAGATAGTCCTGGGGATTCACACTGATTTCTTGGATGTTGACGGATAGATTTTTCTTTTCTTTCTTAAACTATTTTTCACCACCAGGGAACAAATATATTGAGATATGTCTCACAATTTATGAGGCCAAGAACACAACGCTTTGACAGGCCATCATATTTGCAAACCACAACAGCATCCTTTCCTCTGAACCAGGAAGTAATGAGGTCTTCTGGGTCTCCTCTCCCTCACCCCTCCTAGCCTGCATGTGTGTACGTGCAAGCACATGCATGCTCACTTACAGGGTCTCAGCCCTCCTCCCTAGTACCCTAGTCCTGTCATCACCATGGACAGGAGGGAGTAGCAGTAGAAATGTGGGCCCTAGTTACTCTAACTCTTAGAATGGGTAAAGGGCCACAGAAGCAGAGCAGGTCAGGGAAGCGTATAATGCTGCCCTGTGGGACAGGACTCTACTTCACCCTTAATCCTCTTGTCCTCGCACCTGCCAGGGGAAGAGAGGGGGTTGGGACAGATGCATTCAGAGTCCCAGTGATTGTCCCAAGAAGTCTCGGCACCAGGTGCCGTCCCACATGGTATTACTGAAGATTTCCACTAGATGGCAGTGTAGACTTTCTGAGTGCTGCCCTCAGGAAGGACAAGTTGGAAGCAAATTGGGAAAGTCTGCATTTGATTGTTGGGTTGGTACTGGTTGTCCTGTGATGTGGGCACACATGCAGAAAAGATAGCTCCCCTTTCAGATGCAGAAATCTCCATGGTTAACAAACCCCTCCTGTCTCAGCCCAGAGGTGGGGTGGAGGAGAAAACTGGTCTGGAAACAAGAGACGTATGAAGGAAGACAGATGTTTCACAAAAGAAGATTTGGTCAAGGTGGTGGAAAGAAAAAGTAATATTCTCTTATTACACAACTGCGGTTTATGGAAATATAGCTGACCTTTGAGAAGGAAGATTCAGTTATCAAAGCCACTGATTGTTGAGGGTTCCCCACTTTATGCTGGGTGCCATTCATATGTCCTTTCATTTCTCTCATCAAGTCTGCAAGTTAAGTGTTTGTATTTCTTTAGTCAAGAATGTTAGGTTAGTGGAAAGTGACAAGTCATCTCAAACTGGCTTTTGCCCAAACAGAGGGAACTAATTATTTATCCACAAGCTGAAAACTACGTAGATAACTTAAGGCGTGACTCAAGCCAGTGCTCAAGTAACATCATGTCCCCTTTCTCTACATTCTCATCAACACCTGCCCCTTTTCTCTACCTTTCCCATCCTGGTCTTATTTGTAAATGGACTCTTCTTGTGACAGCAAAGACAATCCCATCCACTTTAGATTGATGTTTTACTAGTTTATTTTTTCCTTTACTATGTTTACTAGAGTAGACTGACCCTTTCCAACCATTGAAATTCCCATAATTTGTCCTGCTTGGATCAAATGCCCACCTCTGAACCCCACGGTGACCCTGGGCAGCCCCACTTACCCTACCAGGGCTGAGAGCATGAGTGGATGGCTCCTCCAGAGGTGGTGATCACACAGGGTAGTGTTGGTCAGCGCAACCCCTGATGAATGGGGCAGATTCACTCCTCTGGGTGATCAAGGGACTGAGAGGGATGTGCATGCATGTAAGGGAAGTGAGGGAGCTTGGATTTTGTCAGAAGAGGTGAAGGATGTTGGGAAGGAGAAGCAAGAGTTGCGTTTTTAGAAGGAAGCTATCGGACCAAATGCAGGGCAGAAAGTGGAAGAATCCAACTCCAAAGCCCAGGGGCTGAATCCCCAGGCCACTTGGCAGGGACTCTCAGGGAAACCTGGAGGTACTGGTGCAGTCACTGCTTAGGAACATGTGCAAGGAGGTGGAGAAAAGCCAGGGACAGTGGGAAGTGAGCTTAAGTGACTAGAGCTTTTCTTAAGGGGTTGAGGGAACAAATCTCTCCAGAAGAGGGTGACTGGGGAAGTTGGAGAGGAAGTAGGTATCTTTGGAATAGGGTCCTTCCAAAGTAGGGGTAAGATAGCCCAAATCCCTGTGTCAGAGAGGAGGATAAAGGCATTTCCTCTGATCTGGGGTCTAAGAGGTTAGTGACTGTCTGGCTGTGTGGGGACAGGGGACAGTGCTGTGCATCAAAGGTGGCTAAAGCAATGTCACTAAAGTAGTGATACCAGTGTGCATGGCCAGGAACACCCCCCAGTCAAGCCCCTGAAACCCAGGAAGGAGGGGTCAATAGGTGTGGATAGCACTTCTGTGCCCACCACAGGTCTTCCTGCCCACACATCTTTGTGCAGACACTTCCCCATATTTGCACCCTGCACTCTGGGGCACCCTGGTCCCACCAAAATGTTCTCTCCTCCAGGAAGCCTTCCTTGACTGCCTCTCTCTAGTCCTCACTGCAATCCCTGGCCAGTCTCTTCTTTTTCTGAGCGTTTTTAATGCCCTCCACCATCTAGACCTAGGGTTTGCTTTCTTCTCTCTGACATTGAGGGTTGCTTATTTACATGTCCCATAGCTTCAACCAATTTCTAAGCTCCAGGAGAGCAGGGCCATGTGTTGTGTTTCTTTGAACCACCCACAGCCCCTACCAGCACTGCAGACTTCATAGTGACTGACTGGGTGATTGGGTGGGTAAACAAATGAATGGGTGAGTGAATGGATGGCTGGATGAGTGAATGGCAGGTGCAAGGAGACCTCCTGGAGAGTGAGCTGTGAGCTGAGTGAGGCCAGGTTTGCCCTTTAAGCTGCCGGGTGTCCTGGGGCATCTGGAGGAAAGCTGGTGAGCCTGGCAGGCCCAGCCAGTAGCAGTTTCTCCTCCCCCCAGACTCAGTGTGAGCTGGGGGGCAGAAGCAGGGAGAGAAAGGGGAAAGCAGGTGGGTTCCCGAGAAGGCGGCACAGTGTGGGGAAGCCTGGGTGGTCCAGTGCCAACAGTTGCCGGGAGCTTTCCGGGAGCTGAGAGGCGTTGAAGGAAGCTCCCTGGGCACTTTGACAAACATTAAGAGGCAAACATCTTAAAATGTATCCCTTTCTCAAGTCAATGAAAACTGAAAGCCCCCTCTCCCCAGCAGCTTCTTTTTATTTTATTTTATTCTATTTTATTTTATATATTTTTTACATCATTTTTCATTTTTGCACAATGTGTGCATTTTCATCTTGGTTATAGTCCCCATACAATTCCCACCCCCCTTGTTTTGATCCTACTCCCTTCTCCCCACCCCCCTCCCCCGTAGTGTGTCTCTGGTTTACAGTTGCTTGTTGATTTTGATTTTTACCCAAGCAGTTTCTTGACTAGAGCTTATTCTTCACCTTGAATTTAACCAGCTGGAATCCTTTTGAAGTGAAGAAATTGCCTTTAAGTGGGGAATGTGCATTGCACGAAGGGAAGGAACACAAGGTCACCTGCCCTCGTATCCTGCTGTCCCTCGGGTGTCCAGTTATTCTCCTCTGAAACCAGGTGACCCTGGGTGTCCTCCTGCAGTCTTCCCAGGCAACCTGCCCCACCCCCAGCATCCTGTTGCTACTTGCTGGGTGCCATGCCCTGCCCCCAGCAACTCCAACCCCCTCTCAGCCCCTAGTGGAGAAATAGCTCCACACACATTTCATTGAGGCCTGGAAGTCAGGAAAACTTGCCTGTGGTAAAGGTCACAGACTCTCCTGCCTGAGACCTCAGTGCCTCCGCACACCTCACACACACTTGTCTTCTTATACAGAGCCACAAATGGGGGCTTCGGTCTCAGACTGATAAGCTGGCCACTGGGCTCTGAGTCCCTGGCTGTGCTGGTCAGAGCAGCCCCTTATGGAGGGGCAGATTCACTCAGTCGGGTGTCCCCGGGGCAGAGGAGATAGGTGGAGGGCAAGGCGGCCTGTTTGTTCCAGAGATGGCAGCCAGAACACGATTTAGTGTTAGGGTTGCAAAGTGATTCACTTGATAATTACTTATTGAACACACAGGCACCATGTTAGTGCTGGAAATTCAAAGATCAACGGCAGCGTCGTGGAGCCCCAGTTCAGGTGGGGAGAGAGACGGGTGACCAGCGGAGTCAGGGACATGGGGCATTTGTTCCTGGAGGAGGCCCCAGGGGAGGCCTCCATGGGGAGGCCCCAGGAGGAGAGTGTCCTGAGCTGAAGTGGGGCAGCCCAGAAGGGTGGCACCAGCAAGGGACAGCTGAGTGGGGATGGCCTATGAAGGACACCACAAGGAAGGGGTGGGGCCCCGGGGCGCTTCATGGGGCCTGGTGGGGAGCTTGGATTTTATCCTGAAGTCAGGCTGGGTTGGTGAGCACCATTTGATGTCTAGGCTAGTGAAGGTGATGGGATTTGCACTTCAGGAAGGCCACTCTGGAAGACTAGAAGACAGGTAGGTCGAGGCAGGGAGGGTCCCTGCTGGAGCAGCATAGGTGTGGTTTTCCTGCCTTTCCTCCACCTTTTTCTCACGGACATCATTTTGCCCCTGGAATCCACCCTGTTGGCTGAAAAACTGTCCTTACTCTTCATGCTGGACCCACCTGTCATTCACGTGTCCATTCACCGGGGATCCCCACGGCACTCCCCCCACCCCTTCCCCCTCTGCTAGATACCCTTACAGACACCAGAGACAGACAAAAGCTAACCTGCCCTGCCCTGGGGCATCTCAGAGTGGTGAATGTTCTCTGTGTACAGCTTGAAGCCCCTCTGACTCCTGTGAAGCTTCCTTAGCCAGCCTCTCGGATCTTCGTCCTCAGGCCCCTGAATGCCCACCCTCCCACCTTCCCTGCCATTGTCCTCGGTGCTCCAGGGTTTACAGAATCACTGGTCAGGCCTGACTTGACCCTCCAGGAGCCTTGTCACCAAGCCCCTGGGTCCAGTCCCTGGTGTGGCTCCTCCAAGTGCGGCAATGGAGTGTTTGCTCAGTCACTGACCTTCTGATGTTGGCTGGAAGCTTCCCGGGCAGGACGGGGGAAACAGGCTCCAGATGTTCTTTCATATTAAATAGTGTTTCTTTGAAAAAACTGTGTGGGCTGCTCCACTGAGGGGACATATGGGGCCTAAAAGGAGAGTTCAGTGGGTCGGCATCCTGAGTTTTTAAAAAAGGTCATTCAGCAAGTGTCTGTGTGGGGCTCTTCGCATGTTGGGGATATGTTCGCAGCGGTCTGCTGGGAGTGTGAGTAGAGGCTGCTCGGATTTTAAAATAGCTGCCCGGCCTTTGTGGAGCCATTTAGAGGAATGAGCACGCGGACTCGAATGCAGCAGGGATTTGTTGCTACTCTCACTGGAGAGAGAAGGTGGTGGCCTGAAGAAGAGTTCAGAAGAAGGGTTTGAGGGTGAAACTGTCCCTTGGTGTTTTTTAAAACTTGTGGGGGTGAAGGAAGGAGAGGAGAGGAGGGTGGTGATGGAGATGAGCCGCTGGGGCCAGCACCCTCAGTAGAGTGACAGCCCTCAGGGTGCACAGAGCCTGGGAATAGTGGGTAGCTGCAGGGGCTGGGACTAGAGGTCCAGTTGTCAAGCCACCCTGACTTAGAGGGTATTGTTCTCTCTTACCAGTGCACCCCGAGTGGGCAGCACCTTCTTCGTTTCAGTGGCTCTCTGGCCCCAACCATCCACGGGGTAAGCAGACAGTACTAGTCTCTGCTTTACAGGTGAGGAGATGATAGCTCAAGGGAAAGTAGATATCTGTTTCATTTTCAGTAGGCTTTATTTTTAGAGCAATTTTAAATTCACAGTAAAGCTGAACAGAACTACTGAGATTTCTATATGCCCACAGCACCCCTTTCAGCACCACCCCCCTACTGTCCACTCCCCCCAATGGAGTGGTCCATTTATTGTCATTGATGAACTCACATTGACATCGTTATCACCCAAAGTCTGTAGTTTACAGCAGGGCCCCCTCTTGATGGCGTGTATTCTATGGGGATGGACAAATATATAATGTCCTCTATCAAAGCCCATGGTTACAGTTTTATAAGGCTGCTTTGGCTGTGCTAAGATCCTCTGTGCCCCACCTACAGCTTCTTCCCTTTCCCCAACCCCTGGCACGCACTCGCCTTTTTGCTATCTTCACAGCTTTGCCTTTCCCAGAACATCATATAGTCGGAAGGCTTTTGAATTAACAGAGCGCCTAGACCCACCCTGATTCCAGTTCCGGCGCCTCCTTCACCACACAAGGGTGGTGGGTTGGTTAGCCTCCCTTCTGGGAATTGTACTTGCCTTAACTGGACATTTCCATCTAGACACTGGTGTAGACAAGTTCCACTTACTCCTGCCCCTAATCCATCTCCCCGACTAGAATATGTTTCCTCAGGGCAGGGACCTTTGTATGCCTAGGAGTGGGGCGAGAAAATAGACAATTCTGTGCAGAGAGACTCATGCTGTGAGTGGAGCTGGTGCTGGGCTCTCCCTGCCAGGCCGCTCCTTACTTCCCATGGGTCCTGAGGTGGGCCAGCAGGCCTCTGTCCACTATGGGGAGTCAGGGACTTGAGGTCAGCGAGAGAAGGCAGTGCTGGTCCTCAGCACCCCTCCAACTCACAGCTCAGTGGGCTGAAGTGGCCAGACTAGAGCTCAGTTCCCTGGCTTCCATGCTGAGCTCTTTCCTAAGCCCCCTCCTCAATTAGGTCCCTGCAATTTCACTGCAAGGCCTTGTTTACCCACCCTGCTCCAGGGTTCTGTGCTAAGTGCTTTATAAACAGTGTTGCATTTACGCATATGCCAGCTTGAACAATAGGTAGGATTACCTTTGTTTCACAGACCAGGAAACCAAGGCACAGAAAGATTCCATAGCTCACAGGTGACAGAGCTGGGATTTGAACCCAGGTCTATATGGGCTCCCAAGCTTGTGGTCCTCACCACACCACAGCAGTGCCATTTTTAGCTGTTTCCCTACTGCCACCTCATCCCCCAATCCCAGGTCCAGGGAGGAAACAACCTAAGCCAGCTCAGGCAAGATGTGGGTGGGGTGTTCCTCATGTGTTGTGCCGCCTTTTACAAGTGGTTCTAGCAGTATCAAGTGACCTTGCAGAGCAAGGGGTGGCAGAGGTGTGCACAAATCTGAGACTCCGGTGTTTCTTAGCCACCTGCGGGCGTGCAGTGCTAACCCAAGGCAGTCAGGATGAGCCCGCAGACATTTTCAAGCCCAGAGTTCCACTTGCCGCGGGGAGTACACAGAGGGCCAGTCTGTGGCCCATGCGGAGAGACCCCCAGGACCCAGAGTGCCAGGGAGGGAGCGGGGCCAGGCAGAGCTCTGAGGCGTGGCTCTCCAGGCTGCATGTCGGGGGCGCAGAGCCCTCGGCTCTTTCTTGGAACTGCAATCAGAAGAACCAACACCAGGGGGAGATAGGTGACTGTCATCTGCCCTGAGCAACATGCGCTGGTGGAGGACTTGGGGTCGGGGTGCAGGAAGGCATTGCCCAGGGCGGTCAGATGGTGGAGACGACCTAGTATGACCCAGTATAGCAGAGGAACAGAAGGTCTTCGACTGGTGTGTCTCTCTCTGTATGCCCCGCCCCATCTTTCCCTTTGCTAGCAGTTGTAGAAATGCCTTTCCCTATTAAAATGTAAATACCCCTGGACTGGAATGCCTTAAACCAGGGGCCACCAACTCAAAATGTCCTCAGGAGTCACACCCCAAATTAAGTGGGTGACAAGGCAGTAGAAGGACAGGAGGGGTACACAGCAGACCATTTGCTCCAAAAATGGCCCTTGGGTCCCACATGACACTAAAAAGATTTTTAAAACTGTGCTGGTGGTCCTCCCTCCCAGGTTTCCCCAGCCCACACTTCCTGAGTCTGCCTAATGGATGGGGAGCAAGCTGCTGGGTGTGGGCGCTGGCTGCCCTGGTTGAGAGTGCTCTGCTCGGAGCCTGAGGAGTCCCCAAGAAGCAGTAGGTACCCTAGACATCCTAGCTCTGCTGTTTGTAACTCTGTGTCCTCGAGCAAGTTCTCTCTCAGATTCCCTTTCTTCTTCAAATGAGTTGAATCATTTCCAGGTTGGATCAGTGATAAATCTCAATCCCAAGCCTTGCTGACCCATCAGCAGCATTTGACCCAGTCACTTACCACCTTCTCTTCCTTGATACACTTTTTTCACCTGACTGCCACGACCCACACTGGATCTGCCTTCACCCCGTCCAATTCTAACTTCTCAGTCTCCTCTGCTGCTTCCTTCTCTTCCCACAACCTCTTCACATAGGCTCTGAGTTTGGTCTTCCCATCTTAGCTGCACTTTCTCTCTTGGTCTCATCCAGGGTCACGCTTTAAGTGCCATCTCTATGATGTCCTATTGATGTGCTCACTGGAGCTTCTGGTCGACCTCAAAGGCACCATACCCAGCCCCAAGGGGCCCCAAGTGCTTGTCTCCACACTCCCCTCAAACCTGCCCCACCTGCAGCCTTCCCCACCCACCTGCACCACATGTAGATGGAATCTTTGGTGATGCTCTTTCTCTCCCACATAGACCCCATCCACCTGGAAACCCTCGTGGCTTTCCTTTCAAAAGCTGGCTTTTGACTTTTCAGAGCTGACTCCTTTCTCCCCTCCACTGTTGACACCCTGGTCGGGCCACCACCCTCTCTGCCATGATGATCACAACAGCCTCCTCACTGCTCTCCTGGCAGCCAGAGTAAGCCTTTACACCTGCAGTTCAGATTAGTTCCTTCTCTGCTCAAAATCCCTCCATTCCTCCCCAGGTCACCAAAGTTAGCATCAGAATGCTCATAATGGTTTACAAGACCCTATGTGTCCTGTCGCATTTTCACCTCTCTGACCTCAACTCTACTGTTTTTTGCTTTGTTCACCTGGCACCAGCCTGGTTGCACCACCTCTTTGTTTCTTGAACACCAGACACACTTCAGGGCCTTTGCACTAGTGGCCCCCTGCCTGGGTCACTCTTCTCCCACATGTCTTCTTGGCTCACATCCTTCTCAAGGAGTACCTCCTCCGACACATACTCTCTTGAGTCCTCTTATCAGTCCCTTCTTACTTATTTGTTGAATGAAGACTGGTGGATGAAGATTACAAGAGGAGAGCATGTAAAGCCTGTGAGTGCTAACACAGGAAGCACTCAGTAAAGAAGCTTGATGTGGTGGTGGTGACAATGGTGATCATCCTCTGTTGACACCCAGGTGACAGGTGCAGCCTATCAGCAGAGCAGGGCAATGGCTAGTGGTCATGGGATTCAAGATAGAGGGCTGGGTTTCTTTGGGGGAGGGGTTAAATAGAAATAGAGGAGTAGGGGAAATGGAAGGGAAATATTTTATTCCTGGTTGAAGAGAAATAGATCCACAAGGCTGGACACAGGCCTCTTCAGAAAGTGGACACTCAGTCAACCTGAGTAGTGAATGAACAAACCCCTTGCCTTGTCAGTACATGCAGAGCTGATTTTTGAAATTGGGCAAGTGCCTTGGCAAAAAGTTCATGGCCTGGATTGAAATCGGGACGATGGAAGGTGGTACTCTGAGGCTAGACAGAGAGGGTTATTTGCAGAATCTTCCAGGATGGGGCCTGGCAGTGACCACCTTCTCCTCCGATCACACCATCCCTCCAGGAAATCACACAGAATCTTGGGCCCCTTGGGGGCTGGACTGAAAAGAAGATCCATATCTCTGATGGAGCCCCAGGTTTCTACCTCTCCCACTATTCCTTCTGCATGAAAACCTGGTATTTGATGATATGTGATGCCAGCAAACTGCCTCTAATTCCCCTTCTCGCAAAGAGAACGATGGTTAATTTCAGGTTTGGAATCCAATCCCTTGATTTCTAACGTGCTAAGACTGAAGCTGCCACCAGCTTTCCATACATCTGGCGCTCCCTACCCTCTACCTCCCCATCTCAGATGGGAAACAAAGCCACGTGAGCTGTACCTTTTTCAGCGTGTAATCATGGAACAGCTATTTCCTCCTCCTTGTTCGTTTCTTCCATTCATTAGCAAAATCCCAGGGCCCCACGGAAAGGTGCTTCAAAGTGAAAATCTCCTTTCAAAGCTGAGATCTCCTGAAAGACGGGTGGCAGATAGGTCCATTCCCAAATCTCCCCAGCAACCATCTGTG
Organism: Talpa occidentalis; assembly: GCF_014898055.3. Classification (NCBI taxonomy): domain Eukaryota; kingdom Metazoa; phylum Chordata; class Mammalia; order Eulipotyphla; family Talpidae; genus Talpa; species Talpa occidentalis. The sequence continues at coordinate 95,293,496 of NW_023605194.1, read as the reverse complement.
ACCTGGTCCTGTAGGCTCCAGCCCCAGGGTCCATTGGAGAGGCCAGCCAGAACCTCACCTCTACCTGAAATCCTGGTGGTTTAGAGAAGTCGATGTAAAACCACAATCACACAACCATAAAATGACTAGAATAGCAATAGACAGGTAAGCGGTTATTTGATCTCGAGGTAGAGATAGTCTGCTTAGGCATAAAAAGCAAAGGATAAAATCTTAAAGGAAAAAAGGATTGATATGAGTTACAACAATATTTGAAACTTCCACACTTCCAAAAAGAAAGCCATAAACAAAATAAAAATCCAATGACAAACTGAGAGAACATATGTGCCACAAATATGGCAAAGAATTATAGTCTTTATGTGTTCCGAGCTCTTATAAATCAATAAAGAAAAGATTAATATACCATAGAAAAAAACGGCAAAGGATAGTAGTGAGTGCTTATAGAAAGATCATTAAAAATATGGGGAAGTAAGTTCAATTTCATTTATAATTTAAAAAATGGTATAGAGTTTCTCTAAAACCAATCAAATTTGCAGTTTGGGTGTGAGTTTATTTTTTTTTAAGGGCGGTATTTGTTGCAGGTAGAAGTATGAATTTCTTTCGCCTTCCCAGAGGGTGGATTGATAATGGGCATCAAAATCATTAGCATGTTCATTGTAGCGGAGCAGTAATTTTAGTTTTATGAATTTATTCTAACTTTACCACTTTATCAGAGTCACACACACAAATTGATATAAAAGGATGTTCATTGCAGTGTTATTTAAAATAGCAAAGGGAAACTGTCCAAATGTTCAACAATAGACTGGTTAAATAGAATGTGCTATATCCGTGTGAGAAATTGCCACATAGCCATTAAAAATCATGTTCTCAAAGAATATTTAAGTCTATTGGAAAGTCTTGCAATATGTTTTTAAGTGAAAGAAACCAAATGATAAAACAGTAATTTCATTATAGTCCCCAATTTCCAAAAATTATATCTTTTTATGCACATATAAAAAAAAAACCTACGAATGGAGAATGCATTTCAAAATGTTAGCATTGGATCACTTCGAGTGGTGGGATTAAGGGTGATTTTTATTTTCTCCTTTACACTTGTCTGTAATTTCCATATGTTCTCCAATGAACGTGTATTACTTTAATAATAAGGGGAAAAATGCTATTTGGGGAGAAAAAAAGTGAACGCTAAGAGGAAAAGTCTTCAGCTACCCAAATGGTCTGAGTGCTGGTTGCTGTGGAAACTGTAACTTTGAATTGCCTAACTTTTTGTGAATTACTTCCCTGCTCTGCAGGGTTAGTACTCGTGCCAGATTCGGCATTATCCAGGCGTGGGCATGTGTCCAAGAAGGGTGGTAAAAACAGGCACTCGGCCTTAGGCAGAGGTCCATAGGAGGTCCCAGTTTCATTCTGGCACCCTCCTTCCTTCCAGGGCCCCGGGGTCCCTCAAGGGCTGCTGGGGGTAGAAGCTGCTGACTATAGGTCCACGCTTCCAAGAAGCCCACTGCCTTCCTCTGGAGTGTTTATGGTCTTCATTAATCAGCCTTACCCCACTTCCAGCCCTGCATCTATAGATGGGGTCCCAGCAGTGTGGAGAAGTAGAACAAGTGGCTTTATTTTTCTTTTTTGTCAATGACTGAAGATGGAACTCAATTGTGTGCCAGGGTCAGTTCACTTCTGGACAGAGTCCCAGTCGGAGACCTGACCGGCTGCTGTTTTGCCTTCTTACTCTGGGCCACCTGGAGAGTGATCCCTTAGGGGGCATCTAGAATGAAGCCCTGGCTGGGCCTTCCAGCAGGGGAGGCTGGGTGCCCTGAGTGCAAAGGCACTTTCACGTGCCTATTCTCGGAACTCGGATGTCTTGTGCCCTTTGTGAATCCTGCTCTGAGCTCCAGGGTGTGGAGAACCCGTTGATTCATAGACCGAGGCAGCCACAGTTGGAATTTTAAAAAGCGACGTGTCCTTTGAGCAGGAGCCCGGGCTGGGGGCTTTGCAGGCTGTTGCTTTGTCCCAGGGACCAGATGGAACTTGTTTTTCTGTTCACTTGGGGGTTTAACCCTTCATGCACTCCCTCCCCTACAGCCCCACTCAGGAATTGCTGCTTTGGGGCGAGGCATCAGCCATGAGAGCAAATCCACGGGTTTGAACCTCAACAACATTTTTTGGAAATGCCTCATCTTTTCAATCCCCTCCCTTTGTGGATGATTCTGTTTTATTTAGCACACAGTATCATATGCCAGGCACTGTTAAAGCGCTTTGGAAATACTAAGCCATTTACTCTTTGCAGCAATGTTATGCCCATTTTGTAGATGCATAAGTTGAGGCACAGGTTGGTTAGGCAACTTGCCCAAGTTCACACTGCTGGTGAGAAATGAGGCCAGGATTTGAAGCCCAGCTGCCTGATCCCTGAATTTGTGTGTTTAATCACAAAATCATGGCTCCCTCCAAGCTAACAGGTAGATGAATCCTGCTCCTAGCTCAGAACCCCTCGGGTGGTTTTCCTGGTAAGTACGTCACCATCAGAGTGCGAGGGGGCCCATGTGCCAGGTGTTAGTGCATGGAGTACCACTGCCCTCCTGGCTGTCTCACCTGCTGCCCCAGTATCTCCTTCAGGCTGGTCAGGTCACAAAATCCCTATTTTTTTAATGTCCACATGGCGTAAGGAGAAAGGTTTGTGGTTCAATGCCTTGCCCCTCAACCCGCTCTCCCTGCCCCCCTAACCCCCGACCCCCTACCCCGCAGCTCGTGCCAACCCAGCCTGCCTGGTAGGATCCAGAGGCCCAGAATTTTCAACTTCTGTTCTACTGGACAATTTTTTTGTCAAATATAGTTTCCCTCCAGCAGGGATCCTGGGGTCTGCCTTCTAGCAAGCTCCTTCGCCTGTCCATGGAACAGACACCTCCAAGGCTCTTTGAGCCTGTCAAATGTTGGAACCCTAACACTTCCCAGGCAGAAGGAACTGTTCTTTCTGGAAAAGCCACCATGGATCTGTTCCCTTTCTATAGAGGCAGGACCTGGACAGAGACCTGAGCTAGGCACTCACCTAGGCTCAGGACTGGTGACAGAGCTGTAGCTAGAACTGGGTGCCCAGGCACCCATGCGGGGTGGGGAAAGGCTAATAAGACATCAGACCCAAAATGAGGCCATGTTGGTTGTGACATCCTCACCAGGTCGTAGATATACATGGAACACTGTCTGGCTGGGGCCATGAGGTAATAGAGCTCCTGGGGAACTTGGGGAGCGGGGGTCTATTAAGAAGTGAGTTAGGGTCTGAGTCAGGAAGCAAGTTTTTTAAGAACATGACAAGACTCCTAAACCACACTCAGGAGACAGCTGTTCTTTCTAAACTCATTTTCTGGAAAATTGAACTTTGCTCATTTATGTATTCAAGCTTCTTATTTTAATCATTTTTAATGGTAGTCTTTCTAAAATAGATTACAGATAACCTTGTCTTCTTAACAGAGTCTGATGAACATAATTCAGCCTTTGTTAAACGACTCCATAGCACCTTTGTGAACACCTGTCACACAGGCGCCCTCGCTGTGTGTGAGCATCTCCTTGGTGGTGGCAGGAGCCGTCGAGCTGTGTTCTAACAGGGTCTGTCATGGCCTCCTGGAGGGCAAGGCTGTGCCCCTGTAGGTAGGTCAGGTCTCACGCCAAGGTGGGGTTGTCCCTGTTGATGGATCACCTGTGACAGGGAATGAGAACCCGGAGGCTGCCATGGTCCCTCTGACATTTTCTCCTATAGTACTTCTCACCCAGGTGTGTGGGTGCTTTCCACACCCATTCTCAATGCTCCATCCACCAATGGGGAGTCCTACAACCCAATCCAATTCTCACACATGCTACCTGGATCTAATGACAAGGGCTCAGCCCCACAAAGTCATCCCCATTTCAAACACCAGTGGGAAGTATTGAATGCCCAGGGTACACACACTTTTCTGACTTGGCTACAAAAACAGAGGCTTCCCATTGTCACTGCCCCTTTCAGGTTGGATGATTTGCTAGACAACTCACAGAACTCAGGGGAACAGTCTTCTACCATTACCCAGTGTATTATGGAGGGTCCAACTCAGGAACAGCCAGAGTGAAGAGATGTGGGGTGAGGGGTGGGGGGTCTGCATGGAGCATCCATGTTCAGTCCAGCACAGCACTCCCCCAGCACCTTGATATGTTCCCCAACCCAGAAGCTCTCTGAACTTCATCATGAGCGCTTTTATGGAGGTTTCATTAATCATGTAGGCACAATTGATTATCACTGGCTACTAGTGCTATGCAGTCCCCTTCCAGAAAGTTTTGGAGCAGAACAGAAAATTCCAGCCCTCTAATCATGACTGGGTCTCAAGGTCTGATGGATGGTGAAGCTATCCAGGCCCCCTTCCCGCTGTCATCTTATGAGCTTACAAAAGACACTCATCTCTAAGGCTCTTAAGATCTGTGCACCAGAAACTAAGGTCAAAGACCAAATACAGGTTTCTTTGTGGACAGTGTAGAGAGCAGGCGGATGGTATTGCAGATGACCTCAGCTACAAGATGGTGGGCTGGACCATGAACGGACTCAGGCCTGTCCCAGGTCATAAGCTGCTATAACGTAACACACCCCTTTCAAGGGCATAGGTGGCTCCAAGGGGGCAGAGAGTTGGTCACCTTCACAACTAAAGGCCCAGGGCCTGGCACTGTGCAGCCATGTGGCAGGTGTGTAAATGACAAGCAAGTTGCTATTTTGCACCAAATTACCTGGTTTTCTTTTGTTTTCTTCTTTGACTTCCCTTTTGCTGTGTCTGAGTCTTCTGTGAACACATGATGCATCTCTGGATGCACAGTGGTCCTGAGAATCAATGTTCAGGCTCTGTCTTATACCTTGTCCCCTCTGTTGCCCAGGACAGGGGCTCAGAGAAGGCAGAATGGTTCTTAGAGAGCAGGAGTCAAGGCTGCTTGAAGTCCAGCTGCTCCACCAAATTGGAGATTCTTTTTCTGGAACCGGGTCTGCCTGGGTAATAGAAGTTTTATTTTATTTTCATGAGGAAGACAGACTTTTTTTTTAGATCACTCATAAGTGATATCTGTAGGGATCAGAGAAATTTGTAGGGTTATTTTCTTCTATACAAAACCATCCAAGATTGCTAAAATTATTTTTGAATTTATTTTCCTCCATCATCTGTCATCTCTTGCTACTGTCAAAGATGATTAGTATCCTTATGTCCCTTTTAATCCACGGAGGGATGGAAAAGCTGATAACCAAGTACATGTCAGAATTATTTCAAAACTAAGAGTAAATAAGCTCAAAAGAAGCACTGGAGTCAAGTGTGTGAGCTTTAGCCTACAAGCCCCATGACACACAAGATGCTTTGTGTGTAAGTCAGCAGTGGGACCGCTGACTGAAGAACAGCACAGGAGAGCCAGGGCGTGAGCCATGGGGGTCCAGAAACAGATTTGAGTTGAGATTCCAGATCTCTAACTAGCTTAACTAGTTTCTCAACTGCTTAGCCTCATTTCCCTCATCTGTGAAAGTGGATAATAATACCCACTTTGAGAGGATTAAAGCAGAAAATGTACTCACAGGAACCAATGACAGTACAGAGAGCTTTTTTCATGGTTGGTGCTCACAAAATTCAGTTCTCATCCACCTCCTACCCTTTCTCATGCTCAGCTGGGTTCTGGACAGTGGGGTTGTGGGAAAAGTGGCCTCCAAATAAGTCTTTTTTTTTTTTTTAACTGTATCTTATATTTAGAGAGCTCACGTGTGCTTCCTATACCTCATACTTGTCTTGTAATGGCCCCATGTTGGTGCTGTTGGTATCATGACCCCCTATTTGCAGATGAACGAGATGAAGCGCAGACAAGTTAGGGTTGTGCCCAAGGTCACACAGGCAGGTGGGAATAGAGCCCAAACCAGAACTCAGGTCTCTGGCTGGCTGTATTCTAGTGCTTTCTCTGTGCTGTGGCCCTGTTGCCACTCCACCACATGCATAGGAGAGAGAGTTAACCCCTTCACATTCTTAACTTTATCGTGTGGACTAATAAACTGTTCCTGGCTCTACCTGCAGTTCCAAGGTTGTTCGGTGATTCCAGAGTCATAATGTCCTGTAGGGCTGGAAGACCACAGTGCAGATTTTCTAATATCCAGCAGACCAGGTAAAGGAGGAGTCAGAGTCCTCAGTGGTTTTTGCATTGGTTTTTATTGGGATTTACCTGGTACATGGCAGGCAGGGGTGCTGGGGGGCCAGGAGGCTGGCAGTTCTCCCAGCCCCCAGCAAATCCTCACTCACTCGAGAACAAGCAGGGCATCACCACAGGTGATTTTACGAGACTCACAGGTCTTCAGCATACTCAGGCTGCTGAACAGCCACTCAGGGCTGCTCAACTTAGCATCAGTACCAGCTTTTTGCCTTCTCAGTTGGCTTTTCTCCTCCGCCTAGCTGCTGGGCATACACAGGCTGCCTTTGGCCATCAAGGCCCACTGGCCACCCCCAGATTCCAAGAAAACATAACCTGCCAAGGTCCTCCGCCTTCTGGCGGGATTGTCAGTCCAAGTTCATCAGTCCAAGTCCATTAGGCCTCCCCTTCCATCAGCAGTGGCGAGCTCCGAATCGCGGTCCTCTCTTCCCCGATGATTCTTGCTGCATCGGGGGTCGTTGGCTGGTCCTCTCGGGAGTCTCCTCCTCCAGGTGTGGTCTTATCCTGTAGCTCCTGGACCTTATCCACCTTCTGTGCTGCCGTGGTGCCTCCAGCGTCGTCACAGGCAAACACAGTCTATTACTCCTTAGTCCCTCCAGGTCTTCGGAGGGCTCCAATACCCGTCTGCATGGATCATCTTGCCGACGTACGCCAATTGTAGGGCGGGAAGACCACAGTGCAGATTTTCTAATATCCAGCAGACCGGGTAAAGGAGGAGTCAGAGCCCTCAGTGGTTTTTGCAGGTCTTCTATTGGGATGTACCCAGTACACAGCAGGCAGGGGTGCTGGGGGGCCGGGAAGCTGGCAGTCCTCCCAGCCCCCAGCAAATCCTCTATCTGGGCTCTCCGGTGATCTCTGCTTCTGCTTCTTTGCTCCTCTCTCGGCTTCTCTTTCGGCTTCTCCTTTGGCTTCTGACGCCGTCCCCGTGACGCCACCCTTAAAATAAGCACAGTCTTAGCCTAAATGGATCTCATCTACCTATGCCCACACCCTACTCCAGGTGCCCGCCATCAGGCATGCATTCAGGACCGCAAGGATCCATCGTCTATCCTGACGGCAGGAGGGCAGAAAAGCCTGACATTTTCCCTTACCCTACCAGTCCACAGCAGCTCTTTGAAAAATTCGAAACTACACACATGAAGTCTGCCATTTTTCTGCATTATTTGAATTCCTCTCTAGTAACACTGGGTAGCCGAGACATTGCCACTCTCCATGCCCGCCTCCGCCGGGAGAAGCAACCAGAATGTAGAGCTGCTTTTCTGAGGAAAGACACTATCACCAAGGTGTTCTTCGAAGATGCTACAGTGACAGGGTGACAAGGGAGTGGCAAGTGCCAGAGCTCAGCACTAGCAGGGCACACCCAGAGAATCTTCCGGAAGAGAAAGCTAGTAAATTTATTTTTTTACTGCCAAAGATCTTGAAGGCCCAGCCCACCTCTCTAAATCAAAATTTTCTCAATTACAAACTGGGATTAATACTCCCCATCTCATATGGTTGTTGTAAGGTTTGATTAAATAAAACAGATTACTTGGTCATGTTTTTATGTGTTCTAGAGCCAGAGAGTTAATTCTTGGGAGTTAAGTGGCAGGGATAAGCCAGATGAAAATCATGACGTGGTTGGTGTGTGGTACCTCGACCCTTCACCTCTCTTTTCCCCTTGAACACAGCAACATTCTCTTTCTCCTCTCCCCTCACCCCTTCTCCGTCTGCTATTCTGCAACACAATCCCTTGCAGTGTGGTGACTGAGAGCAGCGTATAGTGGTATCTGCCCCAAGGAACTTTGCACACTAAGAGACTAAACAGGTTTAGCTCCAGCTCTGTCACTTCAACAGAGGGTAACTTATCCACCTCCACCTGGAGTCCCTCTCCCAGCACTTCAGCCTGAACGCTCTGTGCAGTCAGGGCACTGGGGTAATCACGAGAGTCTTTTCATTTGCTTCTCCGCTCTGGCTACACTGTCTTGCACTGCCTGATGTCCAATCCAAAACTGGTTTCACATCTTTTATTCAGCTTTTCAGTTGTCTTGCATGGTGAGCAAAATCTGGCCCCTGTTACTCCATTATGACTGGAAGGAGACATCTCCTTCACCTGTTTTCAAGCCAGACACCAACTCCAAGTAAGAGGACCTACTGCCTGCAACCCCTTTCAATTCCAAAACATGATACCACATATGTGGTTGCAGAAAACTGAAACCACAGTCTGTTTGAAGCAGATAAGCACCTCATTTAGGGAATTTGAGTGCTTACAAAATTGTTAGATGGACTGAGGCATAGACATTCGTTGTGGCTTCTAGAAATGACTCCCCTAAGAGTAAAACCACCAAAATGATTTACCAGAGGAGCTACTTTTTCTGCCCCAGTGAAGAAGCTAGGGAATCCTCTCTCTGCCCCTGGAGCTATTAAATTCAAGATCACTCCCCAGCCACCATAGCCAGGAACCAGGAACCTGCCACCACCTCTACCTCACAAGCTGCTAGCTCCCATGAAGTCAGTGATGAGACCTGAGAACAGTGAGTCCAGATGTCTTTGTCTCTGCGTCTCTCTCCTACACCCATGAAGCTGTCAACCAGTGCAGGAATGCCACTGCAGAGAAATCCAAATGTCTCCACAACAGCCTTGGCCCAGGAAGTAGATGGATTCTGCTTCACTTGATTGTGGGAGAGCATCCAATTGGTAAAACTGAATTAACATGCAGAACCCTAACTCCAATGAGGTCTGGGAAATGTGGTCTTTAGCTTCCAGCCTCTGCAGCTCAGGATGGTGAGATTACAAGAGGTTGAAGAGGCTGCCAGGTGACAGTCACCATGACCACCATGTGGAAAAGACAAGCCTGAATCAAGAGTGAGGCAAATGTGGGAAGTTGGACAGAAATGCACAGAACTATGACTTTGGGGGAAAAAACTGGATTCTTTTTGTGACTTGTTAATGGTCTCCTTATACAGAGTCTTTAATCTGAAACATTCTCATTGTAGTGATGGAGCAGAGAGAGTGGGGCACTTAATGACTGTGAGGTGGTATCTGGGGTCATCACCATGGGTGGTCTCCAACTCCTCAGCTGGTGATAACACAAGTAGGGGCCCACCATTGTCAACAGAATCAATTAGGGTGACAGTCTTATTGATAATCTCCTAGTTTCAGCTTCTAGCAGTGACATTGGGAGTCAACAACCTGACTGACAGAAGCCAAGCTTTACCAAACAGAGATGTGAGGGAAGAAATCGCAAACCTAAGGCAAAGGGACATACACAGGTACATTATTACCAGTTTGCTCAGCTGTGACTGGCAGGGACTTGTATTCTATGGGGTTCAGCAGTAGTCTGGAGGCCCTAGATAAGCTTTAGGGAAGCTACAATACCCTTAAATTGTTGGCAAATTTGCTTCTACAAATTGTTGTCTGGAATCCAAACTTTTCTTTCCGTTCTCTTTTGGTCTCTTTGATTTTTTTAAATTAAGATTTCCTCATGTGATCACCTTTTAAAATTATTTTTCTTCAGTTCAACTATAAAATTAAGGCTATCAGAGGTAGAGGGTAGGGAATGGGGAGCAAGCAAAGGATGGATTCCAGTGGACTATGGTAGAGAATTATGGGTGCTTTGGTCGTGAATGTGGTGTGGTAACCTACATCTGAAAAGATGTGAGCCAATACCTCATATACAGTGTTGTAACCCAAAGTTACCTCAATAAAAAAATATATATATAATTTTTTTTTAATTAAAGATTTATTTATTTATTTATACAAGCACTGGGTACAGTCAGAAGCGCGGGAGGGTGAGAGATTCACCAGAGCCAGAGCAGGAAGCAGAGCAGGCAGAAGGACCAAAGTACACTGCTGAGGGGAGCAGCGGGTGGCAGGAGAGGTCTGCACGCCATCTGGGACCCTCCTCCGGTGACCGGGGAGCAGCCGGAGATCGAACCGGCACTGCAGAGGCTGCAGGCAGCTTCTCAACCCAGCGCTCAACTGCCGCGCCACCAGGGAGTCCCTATATATAATTTTAAAGAAAAAAATATGAAAAGATAAAACTGTCTCCCTGTTTTTAACCTTTGCAAAGTAATTTGTCCCAGTGGTTTTTGAAACTAGTCTTTCATTAACATCATATGGCATCTGATCATGCCCATTTTCAAGCTATGAAAACTGAAGTTCAAGAAATTTGAATTTTTTCTAATTCTAAATTAAACTGTCACTTGAACCATTCCTTAATCTGGAATCTTCTAGATCTTTAACCTTCATTTATTTATTTTTTTATAAGTTTTTTTTTTAAGATTTATTTATTTATACAAGCACTGGGTACAGTCAGAAGTGCAGGAGGGTGAGAGAATTCACCAGAGCCAGAGCGGGGAGCAGAGCAGGCAGAAGGACCGAAGTACACTGCTGAGGGGAGCAGCGGGCGGCAGGAGAGGTCTGCGTGCCATGTGGGACCCTCCTCCAGTGGCCGGGGAGCAGCCAGAGATCGAACCGGCACTGCAGAGGCTGCAGGCAGCTTCGCAACCCAGCGCTCAACCGCTGCACCACCGGGGAGGCCCTAACCTTCATTTAATCGATTAAATCATGCTACCTGCCAGCATGTCATCTCTCATTTGATCACTCACTGCTTATCTTACTAGCGGAACACAAGCTCAAGGTCAAGGAAAACCTCTGTGTGCCAAGGACATACAGAAGAAGGGAAGACTTGACTGGGCAGCCTGAGTCAGGGAAACTTCTCGGATGAAAGGAGCCTTTACACTATCTGAGGGTTACTTGGTACTGTTATGAAGAAAGGGCAGAATGTGGGTGATATGTGGAGCAGAACTTGGATGCCAAAGAAAGAGAAAAAAACTGTCATTTCTTGAACAAGTAGTCTATACTTGGATCTTCTCTAATCATCGCAGTCATCAAAGTCTGACATATTATTGCCACCTTATTTACCAGGAAACTGAGGCTCGGAGAGGTAAGTGGCTTGTCCAGGGTAACACATTTGTGAGTCATAATAAAAGCAAACTAAGTCTGCCTGAAATGGAGGGGAAAACATAGAAACTTCAGAAATTTAAACCAGGAAATGTGGACCCGTTCATGTGTACCAATTTTACTTTCATTAATGTTCCTGCCAATGCTGGTAAAGTGTTACCTCCTAAACGTTGGAATTTTAGATCAACATTTTGCTGCTATATTTATAGTGATAGTAGAGATAATATCAAAATCTACACTAAAACATAACTTGGAGTCCTTACTTTACACCATATACAAAAAATAATTCAAAATGGACCAAAGACTTACCTAAAGTACCTAAAACTATAGAGCTCTTAGAAGAAAACATAAGAGAAAGGCTTTAGGATATTGAATTTGGCAATGATTTTATGGATGTGACACCAATACACAGCCAACCAAACTAAAAATAGATAAATTGGTACATTTCAAAATTCAAAAATTGTGTAAAGTAAAAAGCCAACCTACAGAATGAGAAATTATTTGCAAATCACATCTGACAAGGAGTTAATATCCATAATATATAAAAAACTCCTACAACTCAGCAACAAAAAACACAATTCAATTTAAAATTGAAAAGAAATTGAATCAAAATTTTAAAAAATGATATACAAATGATCAAAAAACTCATAAAAAGATATTCAACATCGACAATCATTAGGTAAATATAAATCAAAACTATAATTAGATGTCACTACATACCTATTAGGATAGCTACTATTAAAAAATAATAATGAGAAGATGAAAGCCTGTGTACTGTTGATGGGAATGTAAAATGGTGCACCAGCTGAAGTCAAACAATGCAGTGATTCCTTAAAAAACTAAAGATAGAATTACCACATGATTTAATAATTCCACCTCCGGTCAAATTTCTTAAAAAATTGAAAGCAAGGTAACAAAGATATATTTGTATACAAGTTTGTGTACAAATGGATACACAAAATACTATTTATACGCACAGTGGACTAAAGAAGTGCTCCATTGTGGATGAATCTTGAAGACAGTTTGCTAAATGAAATAAACTGTCACAAAAAGACAAATTCTGTTTGATTCCATTTATATGAGGTAGCTAGAGTAGTCAAATTCATAGAGACAGAAAGTAGAATCGTGGGCAATGGGGGACGGGACAAAGGGGACTTGTTTTTAATGGGTATAGAGTATCAGATTGGCAAGAGTAAAAGGCTTCAATGATTTTTCACAACAATGTGAATATACTTAACACTACCTAACTGTTAAAAAGGGTTAAGATGGTAAAATTATGTTACATTTATTTTGCCACAATTAAAAAAAAAACAGAATTTATATTTGTCATTTAAAAATAATTCAGAAAGATGATGCTTAGAAAATTATTTCAGATATTTTAGCATTAAACAGACTGGCTACTAAAATTTCATTTCTCATAAGTTGACTTAATTATAACTCTTAGTCTCTCCCCTTCCCTAAGATGTGAGAGGCTGGGAGATATGGCGGGAAGATGGCAGAGCAGGTCAGCATTCCAGTTCTAATCCCAGCCTTACCTTCCTCAGCTGTGAGCGGAATCTCCACCTAACTGGACTTCACTAAGGGCCTTATGTATGTCCCTAAAGAATTCTAACATTTGCCTCCATCACCCTGAATTCTACATAAGGAGCTCCCCATGTGTGCTAGAGGCAATGCCATGCTCACCTCTATTGTCATCCCCACATTCAGACTCCTTATTCCTAAATAGCATTACCCTTGGGGTGGCAAATGGTTCACACCAGACCACGAGGCCAAAAGTAGCAGTTTATGCTTTAGTCACTTGGATTTCATTGGAGGGAGGTGAGAACATGGGAGAAAGCAGGTTAGGTGTCATGGAACACGCCCACACTGCCCCTCCCACCCAGCCTTCTGGTGGCTTCCTTAGCTGTATGATCCAGTATGAGCCACTTACACTTTGTCTTGATGCACAGGTTTATTTGTCTTACTCATTTATTTGACCTGCATATTGAACAAATACAAAAGGGAGCTGGCCTTTTTTGAACATCTAGTTGTGTCAGCCTTTCCCTGTATGTTATCCCCCTTAATAAGATGGGTAGAGTGTGTGAAAGAACTTTATTTCCAAGTCACCAGTGAGGAGATAAAGTAACTTTCCTGAGATGAAACATTTGTCTGGATTCGAACCCATGTTATCTAATTCCAACTCTGCTCTTCCCATCCCACTGTGCTGCCTCCTATAAGTGCCAGGCGGTCTCCAAACATCAGTGGCCTCTGAGCACTCACTGCCCAGTGATGGCCCAAGATGAGGTGGCCAATGGATCCATAAAGATGTGCCCACAGGTGTGGGGAGCACCGAGGGGCGGGCAAGGGATGGGAAAGATAGAACCAGTGGTCTTTCTCTTGTGAAGGTCAGGGGATGGATCAGATCACTTCTTGGGGTCTTTTCCAGTTCTGAGGTTTGTGACGCTATGTCTTGAGAATGATCCTTAGCAAAACCCTCCTAAATGCCAAGTCAGTCCAGAGTACTGTATGTGGTCCCTGGATGAGCTGCATCGTCATCTTCTGGAGGCTTGTTATGAATGCACAGTCCCAGGCCACATTCAGAACTCCTGAATCAGCAGCTACATCTTAGCAAAACTCTCAGACTCTAGGCCACTCGTTGCTGTGGTTTCTCTGCTGCCCTTCACCCCCAAGCCCTGGGTGCCTAGAATACAATCACTGCTGGGTTTCCAAGTCAGGAGACCACCTCTTCTCTTCTCCATCCTCATCTGCTCCCAGGGCCTTCCATCTTCCTGCCTGTTGAGGGTGGTGAGTACTGGTGTTTGCCTCCTCACTCCTCCCAAGGAGCGCGAGGTCTTCCAGGTAACATCTGGTAGTGCTCAGCGGCCGGCTCAGAGACCGCAATATTGCTTGGCTCAACCAAAAATAAATTGGAAAAGAAAATTGAACATTGCATCAATTTGGAGCAAGTTTATAAATTCTGCAGCTAAGCAATACCAATAGAAAATGATAGATCGCTGCAGAGCAGGGCAGCACTGCAGTGATGTATAGTCACATTAGCTGAAATACCGTATTACATGATTCTGCTTTATTACCAGTGTTGGTGGCAGACAGAAAAACAGATTACACTTGAGTTCAAATCGATAGGAACTTTATTTACTGGCCTTTTAAAAACATATTTCTGCACTTTATAAAAACATACGGTAGATGCTATTGATAGAGCTTGTCTGCTTGTTAAAAAGCAATTTTCCCAAAACGAGGCTTTTAAGGTATAATTTACGGCATTACCTTTTACCTCCTTTTTTCAGGGTTCTGCTCGTCTGGCTGTGTTTTGACGACTTCCTTAGACTTTGCTTGCCTTTAATTTTCTCGCCCACTTATCACCTTCCTAAACTTTGAGGTCCCCAGGGCCTTAGCACAGGAAGGAGAAAGGAGAGCATCTTTTTTTCATGGAGGCTGGGGTCCGCCCTTCTTCCTCAAGCCCCTTCAATGCTGGCATTTGAGGGGCCTCCTTTGGCTTGAGATGGCCCAGCTCCTCCCTTCTGCTGGACCCTCCTTTACTCTCCCTGCTCCCTCTGAGAAAGACACTCACTGCTGCCCCCATCCTGATTTTCAGTCTCCCAGTGTGGTAGGAATACGATCTGATCCCCATTGGATAGCTGTATAAACTCAGGCTTAGAGAGGTCAAACCCAAATCTTCTGACTCTACATTAAATCCAGTCATGTTGGGGCCTGGAAGGTGTGCTGGGCGGCCAGCAGTGCCGCAGGAATGAAGAAGGAAGCCAGCAGGCTGAGCTGGGGCAGCCAGAGACTGAGCCCATTCCCTGAGGGAAAGAGTGGGCCTGGCTGTGTGCTGGAGAGAAGTGAGAAATTAGCCCAAGGGACATACAAGGCTTGGTGGCGATACTTGGCAGAGAGGTGCTAATGGAGGGGAACACCAAAAGGGACGCATTGTAGGTCCCTGGGCATGCAAATGATGGAAATAATGGTTTAGGAAAATTTGTTGCATGTAATGTGTGAGCTCCTGGTTAGAAATATGGGGACTCAGGGAGAGTGCCTGCCCTACTGCCAGAGCCCCCCACATACCCTCCTGGCCTGCTGAGGACTCCAGGTGGCCAGCAGAGCTGGGCAGACCCAGCTGCCTAGGTACAGCCCCAGCCTCGGAGCAGAGGCCAAGAGCACAGTTTCTTCGAACATAGTCCATCCTTTATACGTGTGGACTGAACAGTCCAGACCTGGCTTCCTTGACCAGAGCAGCTTTGATAGCAGCAAGGCTGCAGAGCCCAGAAAGCAGAGATAATGCCTACGGACTATCTCACTGAGTCCTTCTAAGCTGGACATGTTTGAGTTTGTGTTGTTGTTTTACCCTAAGACTAGAGAGTTCAGCTTATTTGCTTCAGGAAAAAGGCATGTGTCAGCTTCCTGGAAAATAGCAAGACATCACAGTGGTGTGGTGCCAGGGGCTGGGGCTGAGAGGGGGATGAACAGAGATTGACAGTAGCGTAACTGAGCTCAGTGCTCTTCTCAAGGAAGGGATCAGTGCCAGCCTGCTTTCTGTGTTTCATCTCAAAGGAAAAGGGAGTCAGACCAGCTTTGAATTCTCATTCAGCCCCATACTATCTGTGTGACCCTGAGCAAGTCACCTAAACTCCCTAAGCCTCAGCTTCCTCATCTGTAAAAAGGAGAAATCTGAGAAATCACTTCCTAGGATTGTTGGAAAGATTAAATGAGATGATTTGTGTAAAGTACTAGCTACCATTCACAAGCTCTCGTTCAGTAAAGGTTCTCACTGACTAGCATTCCACAAGAGCAGAGCACATACCCTGGGACCAGGTAGTACCTGCTTTCATGAGTATCAGTCTCTGCCCCCAATGCCAAATGCATCATCTTGAACAAAGAGATACTGTATTACATTCTCATTTATAGTAGTCCATTCTCAATTCCAAGACATGTAAAGTCCACTCAGAGAGTGCAATGAAGTCCATGGTAGAGGCACCCTGATAGCTGTCTAACAGTAAATGCCATGTTTCTCAGGACAGAGACAGCATGGAGGTTGGGGGGGTGCTTTCTGGCAGAAAGAAGCCTGCCTACACTTAAGTCTTTGCATAACCTCGTTGTCATCAGTAGGTTCTTAGAAACTGACTTTAAGCAGGAGGACACAAATGAAATCAGACTTTCTAATGAACATCTTGTAGTTCAATGTGGCTGGGATAGGTTTTCCTTGCTGGAATTCTAACGAAATGACATTGAATGCAATGATGTTATGCAAGGACCTGCAGTGCCTTGAAGGAGGGGCAGGACTGGCATGAGCAGAGAGAAAAGGGGAAGGCTTTTGAGGCAGGGAGGGGGAAGAGCCAAGATATGGAGACTTAAGTTCATATTGGAGGATTTAGCATAATTAAGGAAAGAACATTGGGAAACTGTGGAGACCTTGTGAGTAATTTAACGGGTTGCAGCTCAGAGGTGAAAACGAGGAAGCACTTCAGGCTTGGGGGGTGGCCCATGTCCAGGGGATGGACACTGATCCTGGCCAACTACTTTCTCCTTTTTCCCTCTCCTGGTGTTCTCAACAGTTGGAACTAAGTGAATCTTGTCAATTGTCTCTTCCTTGATTCGCCTCCCGCCTGGAGCCTTAATCATGATTTGCACTTGCTTCCACCTACTAGCCAGTGTGCTCCCCCCTCCCACTGGGATGTGAGAAGGCAGTCCTGACACCATAATAGGCTCGCAGAGAAGGAAATGCTATCACCGTGGTGGTGACAGCGGGCTCCAAGTCCTGCCAGGTAGCTTTAGCAGTTTCCTAGTCTCCCTTGTCTTATTAATTAGGAGAGCCTATCTCACAGATTTGGGCTATGAATCTGAAAGAGCAACTCGTCAACCTTCCTAACTGCTTCTAACTAGGTGGTAGAAGCAGGTGCATTTCATATTCATTTTAAAGAGGTCTTTGCTTTGAGATCTGCGTGAGCCCTCTCTGCGCTGTGGGAGCAAGAGGCATGTGATGGAAAAGAGAGGGCATATTCTACCTGGCTCTGCAATCACCTCCAAATCTTTAACTCTTCCACTCTTGAGTCAAGCTACCCCTTACCCCTTAGTCAAGCCCCTTCCCCAACTCCCCTCACACATTCAAGGACACTTGTCCACGCGTCGGGAAGCCTTTGCACTCCAGCATAAACATTTGTGACCACTGGACTTGAGAACTTGTGAAATCAGCTGATAGTGGAGTTTTCTCTTTTTGTATTCCCTGTAAATAGTATACAGTAATCAAAGTTTAAGCCGCCCGAGATGAAATAATTGCTTAACAATCATATAAGACAAAATGATTCAACAAATGACAATGAGGCCCCGTGATACACAGAGCAGATGCATTCAGTGTACCATATTATAATGTGCTAATACAAGATTGACAGCACAATAATAGGAGTGAGCAGCAATTCAGCCTATAATTCCAAACCAAATGTGAGGCTGTCCACAGAACTCAAATCCTAGCAGGCTGCAAAATTAGAGGTAACACCGCGCAAGGTTCAAGACGACTCATTAGCAGGTTGGCAGAGTGTTTCAGGAGCAAATTTGTCTGTCGAAGGAACTAATTTTGTGCCGTCTTCAGCTCAACTTTTGTGTGTGTGCAGATCAGCTTTCCCTGGAGAGGAAGGCAGGGGTTGGAGTGTGAGATTTCGTTGTAACCCCGGGGCACTGTGAGGTTGCTGGGGTCAGCTTTTGAGCAGCCAGTACTGGAGTAATCTGGGTGTGTTGAGGGGTGTGCATGGAGCAGATAATATGGTGACAAAACGCTTTTCAGACCAGTCTCGATGTAAAAAAGTGGTGGAACTCCCTGCCGCCTCTTGAGGGCTGTGCCCACATCAGGAAGGGTTTGGATCAAGGATATGATTAAGGGTATGGTAAGGAACCTTCTAGGTTCTGAATTTCTGAACCATATATAAGTATAATCTTCCCAGCTTTGTACAGATGCCCAAAACAAACCAGAGTGTAAGTCATTATGATAAGACACACAGACCCAGAAATAACTTTCATGAAGTACAAAGTCTTTACACCCACTGATCCCTGGGAACAGGAGGCGGGACACAGCCACATGGGGGAGCCATGGAGGGAGGCCTTGAGGCAGAAGGAGTGAGGGAACTCTGAGGACAAGGACCCTCACTGTGGTTTCTGCAGGAGGGAACAGGCAAGGCATGGCGGCTGTCAGGCCAGGATTGGCTGATTGGATAAATTTCTATGGCTCTGAGGCCCAGGGGCTGCCCCACACTGCCTGGCGCCTGGAGCTGGGGTGAGCACCTGACACAGGAGGTGGCTGAGAGGAGAGGGTCTAGATTGGCGGGTTAGCATATAACAGACATGTTCTGCTCCACAGAATTAGCTAGCCCTGGGGCGGTACCCCAGGATCAGTGAGACCCAAATTGTCAAAGCATCAGAACAGAGAATAAATATATTTAACACATTTTCAAGCCCCACATCCTCAGCTGCCTTCCCTTCTCCAGTTTGAGGCCTTGTGCCCCAGACCCCTGGTAGAAATGGGAAGAAAAGCCAGAGTACACGCCCAGCACCACTCACACGTGATGGGTGGGGTCAGCAGGGGAAGGCTGCCACCACTCTTACATGTGGGGCTGCTGTCGAGTCTCTCCCAGTCTCTGCTTACTGGACGGCACTGGCCACCTCACTGGGACTGTGTCAGAGCGCGACCCACAAATTCTGTGTCTTTGGATTCCACCCGTCAGGCTGCATGGCCATGGTGAGGCCACTTCACTTTTCTAGGTTTTCGTTTTCCTTCCCTAAAAAGATAGAATTGATCCCAGTTCTAAATGTTTTGATGCACTGAAAAATTGAGGGAACAAAAACAGCAGAAAAGCTAAAGGATGGGCGTGGGTTTCTCTAGTCCTCACATAAAAACAAAACAGAGAAGCTATCCAAGTAGCCTGTGCTCCCTCATCCATCCTGTGGAGCCCAGGTAACCCTGGTGACGCCAAGGATCAGAACAGTAGAAATTTAGCACCTATAGGGTGGCCAGGCTTTCATGTGAATTGCTTTGTGTCATTCTTGCAATTCAGGGATGGAGTAGCCGCTCTCAGCACCATTTTATAGCTGGGGAAACTGAGGCTTACGGAGTGTAGTGCCAGCAAGGCACAGGGCAGGTGTTCTGTGATCCCAGCAGACAGGTAAAGGAGGAGTCCTGGAGCCCTCAGTGGCTTTCAGGCTTTTAATGATCTTTCTACACCAGGTGTAGTGAGGCAACCAGGTGCAGGTCAGGCAGGGAGGCCTGGGGGCCGGGAGGCTGGCAGGCTTCCCACCCCTGGTGAATCTTCACTCTTTCTGGGCTCTCTGGCCTTCTCTTGTGGTCTCATCCCTGGTCTCCACTGCACCCCACCGCACGGTCCTCTGCCGGCACGTTCTGCTCTCTGCTGCCGTGCTCCGTTCTTTTCTTTGCTGCTGCTCTTACATGCTCTGCCTCCATGCCCAGGTGCGCCCACTTACACACGCCCACACCATACTCTAGGTGCCGCCATCAGGTCTTGTGTAAGACCACCGTTGTCCATCATCCATGCTAATGGCGGGAGGGCGGAAATAACCTGGTCGCTTCCATTTACCCTACGCAGAGGCTAAGTCACTTGCTGGAGGTCACCTAGGCAGTAAGCGGCAGAGCCAGATTCCAGCCCCAAGGCTCCTTCCTAGCCACTGTCCTAGGCCATGGGCCGGCTCCTCCAGAGAGGACTTGATGGAATGTGCCCACCAGCAATGAATACAAGAAGTAACCCCAAAGAGGGAGAATGAGCCCCAAAGGAAAGGTGTTGCCCCATGAAGACACTGTTTGAAACTTAACAAGTTTTGCTTGTTCCTCCCCCCAACAAACACATGGTGTCCTGTAGATGCCTACTGTGGCCGTAGGCACTGACCATGACTGTGAATGAGATGTCAGGTCCCTAGAATGAGGAACACTCAGTCTGGGGGAGGGGACAGACAAGAGAAAAGTGAATAAATATGTACAATGGAAGGGGGGGGGGCTGGTCTGACAGGCTCCAGCCCTCTCTGCATCCCAGCCTGCACCTTGGAAAACTTCAGACACCAGAGAAGGGCCAAGTCCTCTATCAGAGCAGAAGGGAGTAGCCACCCTCAGGGACCGTGTACTACTACCCAAGGACTCAGGGAGCCACTAACTAGGTCCAAACAGGTCAACATAAAACTGTTGATCATACTGGAAACAGAGGATTTAATGCACAGAATTGGTTATAAAGATGGTAAGAGGTCTGAGAAGGCAACCCCAAAATTAGCAACAAGAAGCCACTACCACCCCTAGGCTGGAGGGACAAAAGGAAGATGTGGAACTACCGGTCCAGGGGCTGGGGCGCTCCTGGGAACGCTGGAACCCATAAAGCCCAGTAGATACAACCAAAGCTGGAGACGCTGCGGGGCCAAGCTCAGGGGCACAGAAATATGGTGGTTTCCCTCCCCACTCCCCCCTTGCCCTTTACTCTCCTGCCTGTGCCTCAGGGAAATGGGATCTCTGAGACGTGGCTTCCAGCGATTAACCTCCCCCTGTGCACAGCAGAGCAGGAAGGGAGAGGAGCAGACCTAAGAGAACAAGCAGGCCCAGGCCCTATGTTTCTGTCTCTATGGGAAGGGGTCATCCTCGGGGCTCTCACTAGGGCAGAGGAACCACTGCTTTGAGCGGTGTCAGGGCAGGGAGTCCCCCAATCAGAGCCCCCCTGGGCCCTTACCCACCGCAGAGCAGCCTATTGTCTGCCCCCACCAAAGACTGCAGGACAGGAAGAAGAGCTCTTCCAGCCCCTCTCACTGAGAACACCATGGGGAGCCCTGCATAGGTTTTTTTTTTTTTCCAATAGAAGAGCTGGGGTGTAGACCAGAGGTGTGGGGGGCAAGAGGATTCACCAGAGACAGCATGGGGAGCAGAACAGGCAGATCCACTGAAATACACTGCTGAGGGGAGCAGCAGGTGAGACAGGAGAGGTCTGCTGCCCTGGCCAGAGATTGAACTCAGGCTGTAGTGGTGATAGGGCTGAGGCTTAACCCCTAGGCCACCAGGGAGGCCCTGGCCCTGTATGTTAAAGCAGGGGTATGGAGAAGGGGATCGGCCCACCTAAGGCGTCTTCTAGGGCCTGCTGTGCACTGGCTCCTGCTCAGTGAAAGGACAGAGACTCTGTCTTGAAGGATTTCAGTTATTATCAGGAACGAAAAAAGTAACTCAGGTCATTTGAAATCAGTCCAAGTGTAAAGCAGAGGATAGCAGCCCTGGGGGGTGCCTGGAACACTTTTTCTTTTTCTTTTATTATTTATTTATTTATTTGTTTGTTTGTTTGTTTGTACCTACAAGCACTGGGTACAGTCAGATGCGCGGGAGGGTGAGAGAATTCACCAGAGCCAGAGCAGGAAGAGGGACCGAAGTACACCGCTGAGGGGAGCAGCGGGTGGCAGGAGAGGTCTGCGCGCCATGCGGGACCCTCCTCCGGTGGCCGGGGAGCAGCCGGGGATGGAACCGGCGCTGCAGAGGCTGCGGGCAGCTTCGCAACCCAGTGCTCAACCACTGCGCCACCGGGAGGCCCCACTTTTTCTTTTTAAATTGGGGTGCAGATGTCCACAGCTCCTATGTGCATCTTCCTCCCAGATAATAACATCTCACATTTATGCAGCCGTTGGAGCCTCTCGAAGTAAATTCACCACTGACTCTCATAAAAACTGTGCAAAGTAGATGAGCAGGGACAGTAAATGAAGTGGCCACAGTCACAGAGGCAGACAGAGGTGGAGCCAGACTCGGGCTGCTCTCTCTCAGGTCTTTCCCAAGACCCAAGCATCCATGGTGCCCCTGGTTTGTCATCTGTCACCATAATCCACTGCCTTTTGGGCCTAGGCCTGTTGACAAGGAATCCTCCTCAGCCCCTTTCTCTTGCCCAAATTGGGGTGCAGCTATTCCAGTCTGACGCTGAACTTAAGTGCATGTAGCAATCTCAACAATATTTTTAGCTGCAGAAACAAATCATGGCAGTTGGCACCCCCATTTATGTAAATGTAGAATGGCCCTCTGTGTGATATAGAATTTTACCATATTTTACAAAGAATTAAACATACCAGAAAATATTTTTTCTTTTTTTCTGTGGGGGAGGATGAGGAGATTTGGGTAATTAAAACTTCCATCGATCAAGACTGAGGTCTCAGGGATAATTGCATTGTTGCTGCAGATGTGTGTTGAATCATGCAGTATTGTTTTCAAGCATGTGTGAACCCCAAGGCCTAAGAGCACACCTCCCCCAACCACAAAGCACCCCTGTGTCTCGCTCATTGTCCTCCCAGATCAGTGTTGGGAAGTGTGAGAATACTTGGGTGGCAGTCCTGGCCCACCCCAAATTAGCTGTGTGGGATTGGGACTGTGGCTTACCCTCTCTGGACCTCAGTTTTCTCTTGTTGACACTGAAGAGTCAGAAGAATTAGAACTCAGTCATCTCAGGTTTCTTTCCATCTCTTCCCACACTTGGCTTTATATGCGGTTGCAGTTTCCCTTGAGAGCTGGTCATCTCCCCCTGCTGGGTTTTAGTCTCCTTTCTGCTATTGACTCATTTGTGTCCATGACACACTTATTGAGTGCCCTGTGTGTGCCAGGCCCAGTGCTAGGTTTGGAAGTACGAGGCTAAGATCTGGTCCTGCCCCTGGGGAGCACCCAGTTTGGTGGGCTAGACAGCCCCGAAGCAGGTGCTTTACATTGTGTGTCTTTCCAGAGAGGCGCTTTGATGGTGGGGCCTGCCTGCCAGTAGCACTGTTAACCGTGTAAGATTACAGTGGAGCATGCGCTACAGTAAAACATTGTGTTCAGGAAGGGCCTCCTCTTTTTCTGCCACCAGAAACCAAGCACAGAAAGATACTGGGCCCTATAGCCAAACTAGGCTGGGAACAATACCATTGTTCTCTAGGAAACCAGACTCACCTTCTAGCATTACAGCCTCTAGGCACTGCCTCTTGGGGCTTAACTGTGCTGACTATAGTCAAGTAGAATACTTTGAAAAGGAGGGCTGTTTTTCCCTGGATTTCCCAGGTGGCTCAGATGTTCAGTTTGCCAGTCAGTTCCCTGAGTGCCAAGCCGCCTTTGAAGAAGCCAGGGGCTACACCCCATTGGTTCTTGCACTTTGCTCAAGTTTGGCGGGAGTGCAGGTGCCCTGCGCAGTCCAGAAGACAGAGGTGGGGACCCTCTTCCAGGTACCTGTGAATCCATGAGCGCTTCCACTCTCCAGTCTGTGCTTAGTGATCAGAACTGAGCCACCGCATACCTCATGGCCTCTCAGCAGCCAACTCACTAACTTGACACATCAGATAATTTGATGAACCAAAAAGTGCAAAAGTATGACCCTCTCTCCCCCAAGACAAAAGCCTTCTGTAGATAACCCAGCTCAGCCTCCTCTCAGAGCCCTCCCTTTGGCCAACCACTAATCCCCCATCTCCCCCACAAGTTTCATACTGATTTGACTGATTTGACCTGTAGATTTTAATAGAGACCTCCAAGTCCCCTCTTATTACTGTAAACTTTAGCTTTCCAATCCAAGAGCTTACCACCCTCACTCCACCCCACCCCACCCATACAGAGTGCCTGTGCCGTGGGCCCCATATCTGTGATGGATTCACCCTTGAGCGTCCAGCCAGCAGGAGCACTTCCCCAGCCAAGTCTCTTTTGGACAGGATAGTGTGGGAGGAGACAGGGACTGGGGACAAAGGTCTAGAAGAGGGTAATGTGATTGTATCGCCTTCTCTGCCCCCGCTTACCACCGAGGCGGTAACAGAGTTCCTACATTGCTGGACTGATGAACAGACCGACAGACAGACAGACAGAGAGATAGATGGATACATGGCTAAGTGTCCCCCCTCTGCAGTGGGGTGGGGTGCTGTTCTCACACTCTGTGTCTTTCTGCCTCTGCTCACTCCTAGCGTCCCACACTGCAGGTGTCTCTGAGGCAGTGTTTATGTAAGCAGCTCATGCTCTGCGGAGCTACATCAAGAAGCTGTTGTCAATTTGAGGAAAGCCCCCGCTGCCCACATGTGCGGTTGTCCCCGGTAGGGTTTCGTAACAGGACTAGGAGGCGGGGTGGGTGGGCCCAGCAGGGCAGCTTGCAGGCCTTCCTTGCTTCGCAGAGCTGGGCCGGGGAGCCTCCCTAATGCAGGCTGTCACCCTGGGCTTCCCAGGCACCCTGTCTGGAGCCTGCGCCTCTCTCCTCTTATCCATGTCTGGCTGGCTTCTTGGTAGTTAGACTGTGTGGGTGCAGGGGGAGCTGTAGTAAGTATCCCCACCCCCACCTCTGGCTGGCTGTGAAGAGGACCACAGCCTGGGTTGTGTTGGATTAAGTAAGAACAAGGAAACCTGACCTCCTGGAGGTATGAAAGTCCCCAGAAATACCAACCAATGTAGTGAGCTCAAATGAGCTCAAGCTGTCCCTCAAGTTTTGATTCTTAGTTAGGAAAAGTAGCTCTTTAATTATACATTCTTCGTCCCTTTATTCCAAAGTCCCTTGACCTCATCTGCATGCCCAAGGACAAGGAGCAGGGAGGAAGTAAAAAAAAGGTTTGGAGGAACCAAAGCAGGGAATGGTTTGGAAGCCCCATTCCTGAGACTGAGGGCCTCAGTCTGGGATCCCCACCCAGCACAGCACCATCTCAGAGACGTGTCATGCCTCTGCAGTTTTCTTACTGTCACAAGAGCCCAATTTGGGGAAAAGAAAAAAGTCCAACACACGATGTCCATCTGATATAGTTACAGGGGCAGAATAAAATCCCTGAAACCCAAGCCATAAATAAAACAGCCGTTTATGGAGCGCTTCTCTGTTCCAGACACATGCTATGATTTACATTTAGAGACTCACCAGGACTGTATGAAGGAGGTTCTATTATTATCACCATTTTAAAGATAAGAGAGGTTAAGTAACTGGCCTGAGGTCACACAGCAGCTGAGAAGGAAAGAATTCATCAAAAGTAGGTCTTTCTACCCTCCAGGCCACAGCAGTTTGCTTGTATTTTCTTGCTGACCCAACCAGCTATTGAGGTTACTCCTTGGAAACTGACAGCCCACTGGAGAAGTAGTTTTGTTTAAATAGTGGGGAAATCATTCCTAGCTCATTCATTAACTGCTCTTTTACATACTTCAAGTATGCAGCCCACTATAAGATACATTGTCAGCCAGGAGGCACGTTTGTGAAGCACCCCTGGGCTGTGAATGAAGGCAGAGATGGGAGTTATCACCTCTGCTGGAGCCCTTTCTTGGGTTTCTGGCTATTTAAGAGCTCCCAAGTTATCTCTTGTTGATCCTCTCCTAGAATGTGGCCTAAAGGCAAATAATGAAAAACTGAAGAATAAACTGGATACTGCCTGTTCTGGATCAGTCATTCATTCTGCTCTGGGCAATTCATTCATTCAGTTCTTCAACAAACACCTGGACTCTATGTGGGGTGATAGAGCCCTAACCACCCCAATTTTGGTCCTAGAGGGGCGTCGAGAAGAGCCATAGGTGTGTAACTATGATGTGCATAGTGTACACCTGGGCCTGCATAATAACAAAGAAAGTAGTTACAAAGAGTGGATTTTTGAGCTGAATCTCGAAAGCCAAGAAGACTGAGTCCAGAAACGACAGGAGGAGCATTCCACCAGAGGGATAGGAAATTCGGTGACAAGATCAGAAAGCCTAGGATATATTTAGAAACACAGCACCCAGGTCTCTGTGTAAATGCAGGGAGAGCTGGAAAGGTAGGCTGGGGCCAGCCCATGAGAACTGAGAGGGCTGAGGGCTGTGGGGGCTGGAGCTGGGCAGCCTGGTCCCTCGTCCCAGCCCGCGTCAGCCCTTCAGACAGCAAGACTAACTCTGAGCCAAGTTCTACGTACTGTGTTACAAACAACAAAGTGGCAAAGTTTGTAAACAATTGGCTTATATTGAAGATTTTTACCAAAATAATGCCCTGGACCATTTCCTGACGAGGGAGACAGAGGATGGAGTTGCCTTTGGGGGCAGGGAATTGTGCCTAATAGTTGGTGCGCTGGTTTGGCGCTCCCGGTTTGAGAGGTCGGGAATCATCTGGCTCATGAGCCGCACTAGTGAAAAGGCTGCGCACAGCTGGCTTGGAGGGGTAAATCCATTATTTCACTAACGAGGTTGACTCCCCAGGCGATGAAGCGAAAAGATTTAGAGGTTGTGGGTGTATGGCCTGAAAGGGGAAGCAGCCCTAAAAAACAAAAGGGAAGGCAGACCACCTAAAGTCCATCGCCTAAAGCCCTGATGCACAGTTGAAAATGACTTGCCCCTGGAAAAAAAAATAAATTCCACATTATCATTTCAATGGCTCCTCACATAAATACCAAAGAATCAAAAAAGCTGGTGCCTCATGTTGCTCCCGGAATCTAAGAAATGGTATCTTTCAGTTATCGGATTTTATTTCTTTGCAGCGTTACATTTTATACATATTTATTCATGCAGAACAGAAGCGCAGCGTTATTGAGGCTGCCATGGGAGCGGAAGGAAAGCTGTTATACATAAGAATGCACCGCATTTACATTGTAGCACTCTGCAACAATTGAACTATATGCAACTGTTTTTTTAAATAATAAAAAACTCTGGTTTGCATTTAATTTGCTGGGTTTTTTTCTCTCTTACTCCTGAATTTTCATATGCCATAAAAATGTGAACGAGGAGGAGTCCAGATCCTTGAAGACACAGAGGTCGGGGGGAGTAGCAAGAGGCAGCTTTCCTGGAGCAGGGTCGCGGACCCACACCAAGTTTATAACTACTTCTTTTTAACAGACACAGTTAACTGAACTGCAAAACATTCATCTTCCCATTTAATAACTCATATTCCCTGCATGGAGATGGGGGTATTATAGTGCTGGATATTGCTTTTCAAGCTTTTGAGTGTCAGTGATGAATCCCCATTTCTAATAAAACACATTTTCATAATAATTGAAATAATAATTTTTTTGCCTCTTCATTTTCCCAGGTACTTAAAAGGGAGCTTTTGACTTCTTTCCCTTTCCCCCGTCCCGACCTTATTTTCTTTTAATTGAAATTCCATCAGCAACCAAGATGTATGCATCTATGCTTCTGGTATCTGTTCTGGTGGCCTGTAAGCATCCCCCACAATTGTAGCCACAAGGTGGTCTCCAAATCCACACAGGGCTACTTAGGGGGACGGAGATATCAAGACCTGGCATTCTTAGGTGGGTTTGGCTTTTCACTTCCAAGTTGCTTTTAGCCAGCTGAGCTGTCTCTAGGGACAAATGGTGACCAGACAGCAGGGGATAGCCCCTAGAGGAGCAAAAGAAGGGCCTCCAAACTACACATCTGTAGTGGCAGGAAGGCCATTGAGCAGGTTTTATGATCTGAGTAGAGGGGTAAAGGAAAGTCCTGGAGCCCTGGGGGGAGGGGGAGGGGGGCAGGAAGCTGGCAGGCCTCCTAGGCCCCCCTGCAAGTCTCCACTCTGGGCTTTCTTCCCCTTCTCTCGCCTCTGATTCTCTTGGCTAATATCTCAATGCTGCAGGCATGGCCCACAGAAGTAAATAACACAACTATAACAATGTAACAAAATGCAGGTGCCCACCTTCAGGAAGGGCAATCCTACTGGTGGGAGGGCAGAAAAGCCTGAAAACCATTTACCCTACAACATCCTAGCTCTCACTTACTGGGCTTACAAGATCAAGACTTGGGGCTGTCCCTCCCTATTGCATATGCACTGGTGAGGCTGTCCGTGACTTCATCTGGAGATTAAAATGATGTAGAGGGCAGGACAGGACACAGTGCAGGTTTTCTGATCCCATGCAGACCAGGTAAAGGAGGAATCAGAGTGTTCAGTGGCTTTTTGCAGGTTTTTATTGGGAATTACCCGGTACATAGCAGGCAGGGGTGCTGGGGGGCCGGGAGGCTGGCAGGCCTCCCAGTCCCCAGGAAGTCTTCATTCTATCTGGGCTCTCCGACGTTCTCTGCTTCTCTCTCTGCTTCTGTTGCTTCTTTCTCGGCTTCTCCTTTGGCTTCTACTGGCGTCCCCATGACACCGCCCTTAAAAGCCCAGTCTCAGCCCAGGTGAATCCCATCTACCTATGCCCACACCCTACTCCAGGTGCCCGCCATCAGGCATGCATTCAGGACCGCAAGGATCCATCATCTATCCTGATGGCGGGAGGGCAGAAAAGCCTGACATTTTTCCTTACTCTACAAATGAGTATCAGCATTATTTTCTCAAGAAAGAGGTTGGAGCGGGAGTAGTGTGGGCAATGGTGATGCTACACTGAGTGAGACACAGTTCATCTGCAGCTCTGCTAGCAAGGTTACTTTAAATACTATCTTGGTGACCTTAATTTGAAGGAGAAATATAAAAGATCTCCTAGACATCTTTTCCTCTCATCCTTGGCTGACAAGAAAGCGAAAGAAGGAAAATATAAGACTATGAAGGGTTTAAGAACAATCGAGGTACAGGTTCTCTGGTAATTGTGCCAACTGTGGGAGATTTTTCTGGCCCCTTTCTTTCTTACCTCCCAGGGAAGGATGACTTTCGTGAGCCCTGGCTCAGTTTAGGCAACACTTGCTCGGGTTAAGATGTAATTTTAACTTTGACAATAGGAATTCTCCCTTTTCTGTGTCTTATCTTTCCTAATCTAGTAGAACGAAGTGGGAAATCAGGATTTGGAACCAGTCTTGGCCAGAAAATCAAATAAGAGGTTTTTCACTTCTTTTCCTTTCCCCTGTCCTAGCAGAGTACACACGTATGGTCCTAGTGTATTCCAGGACTGGACTTGACCTGCTGCGATGTCCAGGCCTGTCAACAGTACATGCACGGCTCTGTGAAGACTACAGGAGGCCTGTCCTTTGACTGATAGGTCCCTAGGCCAGTAGGTGGGGTTAGGAGGAGGGCTGCATCTTAGCTCCTCCCTGTGCGCTGACCTGGGGCCTTTGTGTAGTGCTTGCTTTGCTTAACCCCTTTGGTGTAGATGGTGGCTCTTGAGTTAGGAAGACTCTAGTTCAAGTCCTGGTTCCAACATTTTTCAGTTGTGTCACCTTGATCAAGGAACTTGATTTCATACATAATAGTACTTCTATGGTTACAGGGCAACCCCACTCTAAAACAAATTGCCTGACTGTGGGTCCTCACCTGCACGCTTAAAAGGGACTTATTAATACTCAACTGCACACACACACAAAAGTTTAACAAAAGGTTTATTTACAAGGGAAGGGGAATGAGGACATGTACAACTCAGGGAGAAAAGAGGGAGATAAAGTCTTAAATGCATCCTACCTGTTCCACCCAACTGGAATCCCAAATGGCCCAGCGAGACCAAACCTTCCTGGCCAAGAGCATGAGCCAAGTTTCCGAGACACCCCCCCCACCCCTTATAAGGCTGGTTTTATTTACAAACGGAGAAAATGGCAGCTTAACTCCACCCTTAGGTCCTCACAATTTCCCTTCGGGAATCATGGGATTTGTAGTTCCCAGTGTCCTGATGGAGTGGGGGGTGGCATCCACAAAGCCTGTATGGAGTTTGCTCAGGACATCCTTTCCCTCTAACACTATCTTAAAAATGCTATAAGAGATAATTAAGCTAATGGATGTAAACCTTTTAGTGCTAAATTGGTGGTGACTATTATTAGTCCAGAGAGACTGTTTTGGCCCATTAGTATCCATGAAAGGCAGGAGTGAAACTCTGTTCTCTATACAAGGGATAAGAATAACAACCTAAGAACCAGAGTGGGTGTGAATTATCCTAGGACAGAATTGCTGGACTAGGAGACCTGATCTGCTAAAAATTGGACAAATGAGGGAGAGAAACAGTGACTTGCTAGACCTTGACTTCTAGACAGAAGGTGGACTCTCCTATTGCTTCTGGGGTTATTTCTCCCAGTTGTTCTTGTCTCTTGTTTCTCCACCCCTCACCTATGGGGCTCAGCAGCACTGGGTTTGGGGTGGAGACAGTTTTAGGTAGTGTTTCTTCTGTTTCCCTGTCATTGTTCTCATTTGACCAGGAAAGAAACAAATATCTGCAAGGGGATTCTCCAGGCTCCATACTAGGGATATCCCTGATGCTGAGTTTTAACATGGGGATTGTTTCAGAGCAAAGCTTCTTCTTTGGCAGAGGCCAGGGACTTTTTTGTATAAGTGAAAAGTAGTCATCCAGAGCCTGAGAATCTACTGCTTACAGAGTGGCTTATTCTTCTTTGGGGCCACAGACTGTGTTCATTAGAGTAGTTTTAGGTTCACAACAAAATTGAGTAGAGAGTACAGAAAATCCCTATGGATCCCCCTGCACGTGCATAGCCTCCCCCACTAGCAATATCCTAGAGCAGAATTTATTATAACCAATGAACCTACACGAGACATTATTTTTTTTTAAAGAGGCACGTATTTTATTTGTTTGTTTGTTTGTTTGTTTGTTTGTTTGTTTATACATGCACTGGGTACAGTCAGAAGCGCGGGAGGGTGAGAGAATTCACCAGAGCCAGAGCGGGGAGCAGAGCAGGCAGAAGGACCGAAGTACACTGCTGAGGGGAGCAGCGGGCGGCAGGAGAGGTCTGCGCGCCATGTGGGACCCTCCTCTGGTGGCCGGGGAGCAGCCGGGGATCAAACCGGCGCTGCAGAGGCCGCGGGGAGCTTCGCAACCCAGCGCTCAACCGCTGCACCACCGGGGAGGCCCACGAGACATTATTATCCAGTGTACATGTTTACCTTGGGGTTCACTCTTGGTATTGTACATTTTGTGGATTTAGACAGATGTATAAGGACATGTATGCATCATCAGATGTCACTCAGAGTATTTTTACTGCCCTAAAAATCCTCAGTGTTTCCCATATTCATCCCTTCCTCCTGCTAGCCCTTGGCAACCACTCATCTTTTTATTGTCTCCATAGTCTTTCCTTTTCCAGAATGTCATATATTTGGAATCATACAGTATATAGTCTTTTCAAAGTGGTTCTTTTCACTTAATAATAGCATTAAGATTCTTCCACGTCTCTCCATGCTTGTCATATCATTACCTTTAGTGTTGACTAGTATTCTATTGCCTGGGTGTACCATAAATTTATCCTTTCACCTACTAAATGACATCTTCGTCGCTTCCAAACTTTGGCAATGAATGAGGCTCTTATAAATATCTTTGTGCAGGCTTTGTGTGAACATAAGTTTTCAATTCATTCAGGTAAATGCCAAGGGGAAAGATTGCTGGATCATATGGCAAGAGTACGTTTAGTTTTGTAAGTAACTGCCAAACTGTTTCCAGAGTGTTGGTGCCATTTGCCTTCCCACCAGCAGTGAATGAGAGCTTTCATCACTCTCCATCCTTACCAGCAGGCAGTGTTATTAGTGTTTGGGACTTGGGGCAATCTGATGGGTATGGGGTAGTATTTCATTGTTGTTTTACTTTCCAATTCCCTAGCAATATGATGTTAAACATCTTGTCATGTGTTTATTTGTCATGTGTATTTCTTCTTTGGTAATGTGTCTGTTCAGGTCTTTTGCCCATTTCTTAATTGGGCTGTCTGTTTTTCTTAAGGTTAGGTTTTAGGACGTCTTTATATATTTTGGATCCCAGTCCTTTATCAGCTGTCTCTTTTACAAAACTTCTCTCCTGGTCTGTGACTTGTCTTCACATTCTCTTGAACCCATTCAGTTTTGTTCCCTTTTCCTATGTGTCTGATAGTCCGACCCACAACTGCTTATCTTCCTGCAAGAGCTGCAAAGGTGTCAGACAAGGTGTGGAGGGCCATGGCTCCTGGGGAAATGTGTGCTCTGTGGCCACCATTCATTTCAAACCAAGCAGTTGTTGTTCATTCCTTAAACACTGACATTGCCCCAGGCACTATTATTCTAAGTTGGGGATGCATCAGTGAACAAAACAAAGCTCTTGAGTCTTTTGGGGCTCACTTACTAGTAGGGGAGAGATACACTAAAAAGAAAACATAGACATGTATTGAAAAACATACCTAAGCATATTAACAAGCTTCCTAGAATTAAGTACAATGGGGGGGGGGGGGATTTGAGCAGAACAAGGGAGATTAGAGATGCTGGCATGGGGGAGGTTTGTGATCTAAATTGGTTGGCAGGGTGGGGTTTATTGACAAAGCGATGCTTAAACAAAGAGGATGAAGGATCAAGAGAACAGAGAGATTTGGCAGAGGGACAAGCTGGTGCCAAGGCCAAGGTAGAAGCGTGCCCAGTATGTTAGAGCAATTGCAAGGAACTCAGTAACTAAGTTAGAATAGACATAATAAAGGACTTCTTGATGGATTAGACTTGGGGTGAGAGTAAGGAAAATTGTAGATGATACCAAGATTATTGACCTGAGCCATTAGAAGACTGTCACTAACTATGATGGGGAAGAGCAGGTTTCCAGGTTGGGGGTGGGAGGCGGGTGGTTATGGCCAGAGATTAGGAGTTCTGTTTTGGACATGCTGAGAGTAAGCTATTAGACACCTTAGGGGAGATGTCAGGTAGGCTGTTGGAAAGATAAAGGTTTGGGATTCTGGAGAGTTAGCATATAAGACTCTAGGCTGAGACTCTGGGGAAGAGAAAGAACAACGCCCAATTTCTCCATCCCTCTGTCCAGGACTCACTGGGCAGTTGGAGGGGGTGCAGGAGGAAACTGCATAAAAGAGGCATGTCCACCAGAAAGCAGCCATTCCCAGCCTCCCTTGAAGCTTGAAGGCAATTGAACAAATCCAGCTTTCCAAAAATTATCCTAAAGAGATGATCATATAAAAGACAATCTCCCTCAACATCTTGTTCTGCTCACTAAGAAGTCATCAAGAACCAGGAAACAGGATAGTGTTTAGCAGCAAACACTACAGATTTTTGAAAAGTGTCACAATAGCTTCCCAGAGTCCATTTGTCTTCCATTTCACCTATAAGGCAGGTAAAGGAAGAGAAGAAAGGGTGAGAGGGAAACCTACCTGTACTCCCTAACTGTCCCCAGCACCTCTCAGGCTGGCAGATCAGCCCCAGACCCCTGGCAAGCCTGGCCCGGGCTCCCTCTGTGATCTGTGCCGTGCACAGAGCTCGCTGCCTGAAGGGAGGAGAACTGTAACTATGGTTCACCACGTATCAGGTCAATATTGGCCAAATTCCCAATATTGGTAACCTGGGTCCCAGGGTTAACATGCCAGCTGTGATCCTCACCCTGAAATACAGTCAGTTGTCCAAGCAAGAGCCATGTTTTCACATTAAACGTCCCTGAGTCTCTCTTGCTCAAGTGGCAGATGGTGTATTTCATGCAATGACGTGAGCAAAGGCCCCTCTATTTCCAGCTTGGAACTCAGAATCTGCGGAGAAGCTGCATCTTTGCATCCTGCGCACTGAACACTGCAGCTCTCAGGATGGGGGCAGGAGGATCAGATGTGTCAGAGAGGGCTGGGGCCAAGAAGGGGACAAGCAATGGACTTGACTTTGTCCTGGGTTCTCCAGCGGGGAAAGAGGAACCAGGGCACTTGTATGTAGAGGACAAGACCTGCCATCCACAACCTGAGAATCTAGTGCTTTAATAAGCCGAAGTTGATATTAGAGCCAGGGTGCCCAGGGATTCCTAAAGATGGGGAGCCTGGTGCAAGTGAGGGGTTATAGAGGCAATGTCTTTGCAGGCTTGGATCTGAGTGAGAGTAAAAGTGAGTTATGAAATGGGGCCAGACTAATGAAAATGTGCATGGTAACAGCCCATTCGCAATGATTTCCATCCAGCACCTTGGCACCTTCTGACCCAAATATGTTGACAGAGTCTATTGTCCTATACCCAGGTTTTCCACTCCAAAGACAGAAAAAGATTTATAACACAATAATAACCTTCAGGAAACTCAGCCCAGCTTCGGACTGCTCTCTTAGCTCCGGAGGGAATTGCTCTTTCAGGGATGATTTTAGGATACTATTAGGGGGTTGGAATTGTCCGCTTGAGGGGACTGCCCAAGATGTGAGAGTGAGGCCTTATCCACATATTCTTTACCCCTTTTTACTCCTTAGCACACAGACAGACTTCATTGCAGTCTGCCCTCTGACCATGCCTTTTTCCCCTGGAGTTCACAACTTCCTCCCCTGTGGTGTCCTTGCCAGCTTCTCACCTTGACTAATTCCACTTCTTCCATCAGGGTAACCTCAACCATCACCATCCTTTGGAAGGTTTGCATTCAAGCTGTATTTTAATACCATGTATTGCCTTTTTTCCCTTATAAATTCATGTTCGGTACAGAAAATATGGAGCTTGTTTTAAAAATGAAGAAAACAAAAATTACCCATCATTTTGACATATATTGTTCTGGTGGCTCTCCCCCCCCCCCGCCCCACGTTTATATGTATTTTAATTGGGAGCATACTGTACACACTATTTTGTGGGCTGCTCCCTCCACCCCCACTTAACGCTATATAGTTAAGCAAAGGGTCCGGGGCCGTTTAGCCCAGTGCTTATGTATGGGTGGGCTCTCGGTCAGACTGTCTCGGTTCAAATCCTGCAGCATCACTTCAGCCCTGAGACACCAGCAAGTTACTGAGTCTGTTTCCACTTTAGAACAGAGTGGTTTACACTGAATTTTCATCTCTAACTTTGTCTTCTTTTCTCAGTTGACTGTGAGTTCCTTGAGGTCACAGAGTAATTCTTGTTCATTTTTCTGTCTTCAGCCTTCTTTGTATGTAATAGGGATCCCCAAAATGTTAGATGCATAAAAGACCCAAATAATAAGAACTAGCTTCTGAAATAGAAGAACCAAAGGTTTGAGTTCGGGGTCTTGCACGTATTAGCTAAAAGCCGGCCAATAATCAAGTTGGCTGAGGCTTCCATTTTGTTATTGGTCAAAGGGAGCCGCCAGCCAGTCAAACGTGAAGGCGGTCTCGTGGACCTCCTCTGCAAGCTAGAACTTTGCAAGTGAAGTTATTTCCTGTTTTCACTGGTTCCTTCTGGCCTGAAGCCGATGCCCTCAGTTCTGGGTAGGACCGAGCTGGAGGGCAGGCAAGCCAGGGACCGACCCAATCTGGGGGCGCGCGTCCCGAGTCATTGTGGGAGTTGGGAAGCCCAAGCCAGAGGAGACCGAGGGCGCCGCCCCCGCGCGCTGGGCCCCGACCCCCGAGCTCCGGCCCGGGTCCGCGCCTGGGGGACCCCTGTGGGCAGCCGCCGGGGCCCGAGTTGTTAGCCGCGCCTCTCCACGCCGCCCACTCCCCTGGCCCATCGCCCGCCCACCAGATCCGGTGGGGGGAATCCGATCCCCTTTCCTCAGGGATCCGGGCGGGGCGGGGCGGGGCGGGGCCGGGAGGGAAGGATGGTGGCTAGAACTGAGTCTTCCTTGGCCTCCTACTCTCCGGCAAAATCCAATTCTTTTCTGAGCAGGATGGGGCGGGGGCGGGGGGCCGCGTGTGCGCCCGGGCGGAGGGAATTCCTTCCCTCCGCGGCGCCTTCCCTTTTTTTAGCTCTTCCCCGAGGCTCCTGCTCCGCGGCGCGGCCGCGGGGTGGGGGCTGGCGGCGCAGCGCGGCGCCTCGCGGTGGGGGCGGCCGTCGCCCCGGCCCCGGCCCCGCAGCGGCGCCCCCAGCTGTGAGCGCTGGGAAGGGGGGAGCGAGGGTCCCCGGGCCGCGCCGCCGCCGCCCGTGGGTGGGCAGCCCCGAGACTTGCTGGAGGGAGACCCGGGGTGATTCCCATCCGCCCGCGGCTCTTCCAGGGCTGCCCTAAGCTGGGAGCTGTTTTCTCATTTTGAAAAACACCTTCTCCCCCACGTCCCCCCGCCAGCAGCTTCAGAAATGGCACTGAGTCAGACCTGAGTCACAGGAGCGTGTGGGCCCCCCTCCCCCTGCGGCTCGTCCTCGTCCCGCCCCCGGCCCCCCAGCCGGGCCTCCGCCCGGCTTCCCACCCGCAGCGTGGCAGCCCCAGACGCCGCGGGGCCCGGCCACCCGCCCTCCGCGCGGCGCTACCTGCCCGCGGGCTCGGGGTGCGAACGCCGCGGCGCGGCCCGCCCCCCCCGGCCCCCCACACCCTCTCCACCCCGCACCCCCGGGGGCTGTGAAGCCTGCTCCTCGGGGACAGCGGTCCCGTCCCCAGGCCGCGTGAAGGTCGCCGTCTGTCCCTCGCTTCCGGGCACGACGGGCCCCCGCCCTGACCTGCCCACGCGGACGGCGGCGCCGGCGGCCAGGTCGAGCCTGCGCGCGGCGCTGGCCGGTGTGGCGGGTCGTTGACTGCAGTGGTAGCTCCTCTAGGACCTGGTCAGCTTCTCCCACCTCTGGCTACCTATTTTCTCACCCCTTCCACCCTTCCTGCGCTCTGCCTGGGAAGGTGCTACACCACTCTATTTTTAGTCCTAACAAGTTGCCGGCAGAAGAAGCTTCCATCTGCAGCCTCGGAGCCCTTTACAAATGCTAATGAATGGAAGCTGCTGCCTCCAGAGTAACTTAGATTCTTCACTGCTCCGTCTTCCCATCTCTTACCCGCCCCCCCACACCGACCCCATGTTTTTCCAACAGGGAAACTGAGGCTTGGAATTAGGGATCGAGAAGAGATGAGCTGCAGAAGGAACCGGGTTTCTAATGGCCTGTTGAAAGTTCTGCCTTCTCCGGCACCTAAATCCTCTTCTTTCACAGTCAGTGCCAGGTCCTAGATTAAATTCGGAGGCCAGACAGTCCCTAATCTCAGTGCAAGGAGGTTCAGGAGAGAAGTGAGGGAAGAAACAGAGCATTACAATACAAATGGGGGACCCCACAGAGCTGTTGCTGCACAGAACGTTTGTGAGCAGGGACCTCTCACCCAGCCTGGCAGAGAGGGAGAGAAAAGGTTGATGCTGTTAGTATCCTATTTTGTAATCAGGAAAGACTTCCTGGAGGAGATGACACTTAAGCTGAAACTATAATTGAGAACTGCAGCTACAAGCAAAAGGTTAGTGGGGGAGGGAGGGAGTATTCCTTGAAAAACAACACAGAAGCAAGAAAGAAGCAATTTGGCTGTGCTAGAGGAGAAAATACTGTTGTGTCCACCCAGGCTGGGGCAAGGCAAGAGAGGACCTGGGCAACAGGAGAGGACCTGGTCAGATCAAGGTTTTAACTATATCACTCTCATGCCTGGCAGGAGGGCGACTTTGATAGAAGCTGGGAGAACAATTAGAAATGATGAAGGCCATGGACAGAGTGCAGTGAAAAACATTTGACAATCACCTAGCTGGAAATTCATGGTAACACAAACTTTGGATTTTGCCACTGATCAGGTAAACATCTCCCGCCAGATATCACCCAGGTGACACTCTTCCCTTTGCAGCTGGATGCCTGGAACTCCTGGAGGGCAGCACCTGGCTTCTGTCTGCCAAGGCAACTAGCAGATGCAGACAGTCCTTCTGAATGCTGATTGAATGAATGGTGCTTTGATCAGATATGGGCAGGAAATACTCTCTGGAACTGCACTGAAGGATATAGGATGTAACCACCGTCATCCTTCTCAAAGTTAAAGCCCCTGCACACTCCCCTGTGCCTTTATCAGGAATCAGAAAACGCTGCTGTCTGCAGTCAACACAACTTCAAAACCACAGGAAACCTCCTTAGTCATTTCAGGACCGTGGTGTCCCACCAAAAAAAAAAATCATGGCGTTGTTCTGGGAACACCTAAACTAAGTTCTGATGGAGCAGACTCTGCCGACCATGGGCTTGTGTGATGGTCCTGAGGATGCAGCAAGAGGAGGGTAGCACAAATGGACTCACCCCACTTGGCAGTTTTGGGTATCAGGTGGTGATAATTCTGATTCCTAATTCAAAGAGCTAGTCCTCCACTCGTGTGATTCTGCATAATGTCAGGATTGTGCCAGAAGGTTTCCCCTACTGCCTTTTACTGCAGATGACTTCTGGCCACCTTGCCCATAGTAAATCCCTGCAGGTCTGCTGTGGCAGTGGAAGGTGGGCATTCTGGCGAAAAGGGTCATGTTCCATCCCTTCCACCTCTACTAGCTGTGTGACCATTGAGAAGTTAAGCAGCTCATTCAGTTTTTGAAAGCTCAGTTTCCTCATCTGTAGATGATATGTGTAATAGAGTTACTGTGAAATTTAAAAGAGTTAATGTTGTTTAAGCACTTAGTGTCTGGTGCTAAGTAGGCCCTCACTAAATAGTGTCAAAGTCCTCTAGCCCATGTCTGGTATGACTGTACTTCCAGCTCCCCTACCTGCTGCTCAGTCCTCATTGCTGTTTTGGGATCCCATGACGTCTTCCCTTACTCCCTTCTTTTTAAGTCCTGGATTCTTAGGAAGAGAACCATTGACTCTGTAATCGCTGGATCACTCTTTGGGGGGCAAGAAAATATACTTCATCTAGAAAAAAAGTGGCACAAGTCAACTGAAGATGGGACACTCTTGTAGAGAATTGACTAGAATATAGAATCACAGAATGTTATAGTTGGAAGACTCCTGAGAGGTAACAATTCAAGAAATTCACATTTCAATTCACTAGTTCACATTTTTCAGAGACCAGAGAAACTGGTTCCTAGTTCCTTGTGCAGATTGGAAGGGGCGAGGAAGGGAACCCAGATCTCCTGCTTCCCTGTCTCCTGGTCAACACTGCTCATCTTCCCCAGCTCTCCTCTCCCGCCATGTCATCTGGGGCCTTTCAGTCTTTGTGGTCTTTGCTGTCCTCCATCCCATCTCTATGTCTGGTCAGACCTCCTCTCCCCAGTCCAAAAGTATACTAGTAGTTTGGCCCTGTGTCAGTCAGTGTTCAGCCAAAGAAACAGACCCAATAGGAGACCCCGTGGGGGATTTACTGCAAGGACCTGCATGATTATGAGGGCCAGGCAGAAAAGTCCTAGCGCCTTAAAGGGCACACTGGAAACTCCTGGGCAGGAGTTAAGCTGCCATTCACAGGCAGAAGTTTTTCTTCAGGGGAAATTTAGCTGATTGAATCAGAGCCACTTAGATTATCTCCAATAACCTCCTTTACTTAAAGTCAACTAATTATGTACATTAATCACAACCACAAAACACCTCCAAGTGACACCACTCTTTGACTGAATATCTAACTCCTGCAGCCTAGCCAAGCTGACTCAAAGCGGCCACCACAGCAGTCCAGCCATTTCTCCTTACAGTCTGACTTGCCCCTTCATATCAATCCTCCAAAAACTCTGCCTTTCCTTCCTTTCAAGGTTTCTCACTGTCCAGGGGTCACAAGAAAGAGCTCAGACAGCCAACTGTGCCGCCCACTGAGACCCCCCATTCTTGTCAAACCAGTCTCCTTGCTCTCTGAGCAAAAGCCATCTCTATGGCTCTCTCCTGCCTGTTGCCTCCCCCACCTCCATCCCTTTAAGGCCCTTTGGTTCCTGCCAGGAAGCTTTCTCTTTGCCCTTCAGAACCATCCCTCCCTCCAGCACCCTGCACGCGGATTTCTCTATTTCACTCACTTGCTGCTTAGCGAGCCAAGCTGGAAAGATTCATTCAGAATTCAGAACCGGTAGGGAGACAGGGAGAAATTTACTGTCCCTCCCTCCCCCCAAACCTACCTGTAAGCTGGTCAAACCCTAAGAAATTGGTCCTAAGATCTTATTACAAAGTGAAAGATTGGGTCTAGGTTATCATAAATGGCAACTGAAACAATTTTCTCTCCGTTTTTTGTCATTTCCACCACCTCCACCTCACACCTGTCAAGAGAAGCTTTTAGTTCTTGAAATCTCTTTTTAATCAAGTTGACATCCTTTGGACATCAGAACACCCCTTCTATAATGTTTTAAGGAGATTCTTCAATAGGATCTACTAATGTAATTGCATCAGATCTTACCCAAACAGGAAAACCAGACCAGCATGGGGAAAGGAGTACCTGGATTTGCATTCTGGCGAACATTATCACTTCCTTTATAGACTTGGGGTAAGGTTTTTAGATATTCTGTGTCTCAGCTTCATCGCTTGTAAAATGGGAATAATAATAGATATTTACTTATTATAGATAAAACCTATCTCTTGAGTTTGTTGTGAGGATTCAGTCAGTCCGTGGAAAGCCCAGCATGTGGAAGGAGCTCCCTACGACTGCATTCCCCCTGTTCCTGGCCATTGCAGGGCAAACCCACTCACCTCCTCTCCCTCCGCACACGCTGATATCCGTGGGCTCAATGATATGAGGCACCCAGAGCAGTCAGATTATTAGAGACAGTAAAATGGTGGTTGCCAGGGGCTGGGGGCAATAGGAAATTATTGCTTAATGGGGACAATTTCAGATTTCCAAGATGAAAGAAGTTCAAATCAGTCGCACATCTTTGTGAAGGCACTTAACACTTCTAAACTCTACATTTAAAATAGTTAAGATGGCAAATTTTTTGAGTATTCTAGCACAATTAAAAAAAAAAAAAAAAAAGGATGAAGAAGGAACCTGTAAGAAAAAAAAGGTAACAAGGGAAGTAGAGAACCGGAGAGGGTAGGATGTTTTCAAGGAAAAGACAACTGACTGATAGATCAAAACTGAAGGTATAGGGAGCAGGGGACACAGTGGCAGATGGACCTTGAATGTCATGCTGTTATAGGGCAGCCCCGATATTGAACGGGTTGCCTGGCTGTGGGTCCTCACCAGAGGGCTTACAAGGGACTTATTAATACTCCACTACAGGCACACACAAAAGGTTAATAAAAGGTTTATTTACAAGGGAAAAGGAAATAAGGAAAATGTACAACTCAGGGAGAAAATAGGGAAATAAAGTCTTTAATGCGTCCTACCCGATCCGCCGACCTGGAAACCCAAAGGCACTCTCAGAGCTGGCCGGACCCTGCGAGCTGGCGGAGAGCCAAAATGGGGGACCCCCTCCAAAGCCCACGTGTCTGGCTTTATACCAACCTGGCTGCTTAACCCCACCCTCAGGTCCCAGCCACCTTCCCTTTGGTGGTGATGGGATTTGG
The DNA here is from genome assembly GCF_014898055.3 of Talpa occidentalis. Lineage (NCBI taxonomy): Eukaryota > Metazoa > Chordata > Mammalia > Eulipotyphla > Talpidae > Talpa > Talpa occidentalis. The sequence continues at coordinate 95,252,582 of NW_023605194.1, read as the reverse complement.
AGTTTCCAGTGTCTTTGGCTTTGGCCTGGGGTGGGGGTGGAAGCCTGTATGGAATTAGCTTTAGGACATCCTTTTCCCCCTAACAATGCCAAGGAGTATGGAGCTTAAAATTTGGCCTTTGATATCATATATTGCTGAAGTGGGTCTCCTAATAGTCTCCTCAACCTTGGCTACTGTAGAATCATCATAGTGCTCTGTGATAAGCTGTTACTTCGGTTCTGTGCCAACCCAGCCTCTTCTAATCAGAACCCATGGCTCACCTCACCTGGGCTGGAGAGGAAGATGCCCAATGACCTGGGCATCTCTGGGTGCTTTCTTTGCTGCTCTTGGGCTGGACTGATCCCCCTTGAGTGTTCAAGCTTCAGCTGCACTATAAAGCCATAGTTGGCTTCTTGTATTCTCAGTTTTTTCATCTCTAAAATTGTATAATAATCCCTTTTTTGTTTCTGAGGACATCCATAAGATGAATGGAGTGGCCATATGACATAATTTGAAATCTCAGTAACAGCCTGAATCCATTATACTATGCATTCTCCAAGAATGCTAGCGCTAAACGTTTGCCAGTGAGGGTAAATTTTGTATGCCACTGATCTCCAAATTTACCAATATGAAAACAGAAGGAGGAAAATCTTGATCTGAGATTGGTAATAAGTCTTAACCTGAGAGGATACTCATTAAAACCAGGCTCATTCCCTTGTTGTGATATAGTGCCAAAAACCGTTAACTTGCTATTTTGTGCCAGCATCTGAGAAAGGACCTCAGAAAGAAGCAGGAATCTGAATTATTCCTTTCACCATTTCGATACCCACATCACCCTCCTTTGATAACTATGTCCCACTGGGACATGAATCAGATGCCTCTTTAGTTAACAAGAATCAGATGCCTCAACTCTCACCTCAAATTCTACCAGATGGTCCCTACACTAGAACATAGTGGACGGTTGGGATGAGGACAGTCCCCTGGCCACCCCACCCCCCGCCATCTTGGTCCATCGAACATGGCTGCTCACCATGTACCACGGTCCTGAAAGACAGGCAGGGACAGCACCTATCAGGTTGTTCTCAGACAGCTTTGCTCCTCCACCTTGTCCATCGCTTCCTGTTCGTTTCTGTGGCTTGCCGTTCCCTGACTCAATATGCTGCCTCAAATGTGTACAACATGAGACAGATTGAGAGAGCTTGTTAGGAATACTTCACTATATGATATTGGTCACTGGCTTTCAGTTTAGTAAGCTGCTTCCACCTCCCTCTTTGGTATTGGACTCTGCATCCCACTAGAATCAGCTCCTTAAGCTCCCACAATTTAGGGTTCTCCTGTGGCATTACCTCAGTTCTGAGTGCAAGGACACTCCCATCCATGCCAGCTTCTGGCCCACTTTTTTTTTTTTTTTTTTAAAGATTTATTTTTTATTTATTTATACAAGCACTGGGTACAGTCAGAAGTGCGGGAGGGTGAGAGAATTCACCGGAGCCAGAGCGGGGAGCAGAGCAGGCAGAAGGACCGAAGTACACTGCTGAGGGGAGCAGCGGGCGGCAGGAGAGGTCTGCGCGCTATGTGGGACCCTCCTTCGGTGGCCGGGGAGCAGCTGGGGATCGAACCGGTGCTGCAGAGGCTGCCGGCAGCTTCGCAACCCAGCGCTCAACCGCTGCGCCACCGGGGAGGCCCAGGCCCACTATCTTAACGTCCCATTCTGGTCCTGTTATCTACTTGTTATGACTCATTGCATGGAAACCAAAGTACACTGAGCTTTTACCCTTCCACCCCTGGTAGTCCTTCAAGAATGTGGTCCTGGCCATGAGTGTTTCTGGAATGAGAGAATAGGAGGCAGAGAGAAGGATGTATGTAGCCTTTGGTATACAATGGGAGCTCCCACATGGTATGAAGGCTTTGTCTATAAATTAGAAATTATTTCTGGCTGCTTAAACCGAAATGTGTGTGTGCACTTGCATGTGTGTGTACTTTAAAATCAGCCCAAATATTTACTATTAGATTTTGGACCACCCACATATTTATAAGAGAAAGAAATAGAGGAGAGAGAAGAAAAGGAAATGAAATGTTCTTACTCTCTCACACTAAAAGATGACCAGTAGTAAAAAACATCTTGATGTAAATTCCTCCAAACTTTTAAATCTACAAATTGTCTCTTGGTTTATGTTTTTAAGAAGATTTATTTTATTTATTTATGTATACAAGAGTAGGGTGTAGGTCAAAGGTGAGGGGGTGAGAGGATTCACCAGAGACAGAGTGGGGAGCAGGCAGACTGACTGAAATACACTGCTGAGGGAAGCAGTGGGAGAGATAGGAGATGTCTGCTGTGCCATGTGGGTTAGTTCCCTGGCCGGGAATGGAACTTGTGCTGCGGTGGCTGCAGATAGTTTCATAGTTCTGAGACTTAACCCCTTGTGCCTGTAGGGAGGCCCATCTCTTGCTTTATATACTGGTTTACAATTTAATTTTTTCACATAGTAGTGCATCTCTATATGCCATCAGACATTCACCTATCATTTTTTTTTAGAGATTTATTTATTCATACATACAAGAACTGGGATACAGACCAGAGGTGTGGGGGCAGAGAGGATTCACCAGAGACAGAGTGGGGAGCAGAACAGGTAGACTGACTGAAACACACTGCTGAGGGGAGCAGCGGGCGAGTCAGGAGAGGTCTGCTGCGCATGTGGGCAGCTCCTTAGCTGGGGATCGAACCCATGCTGCAGTGGCTGCCAACAGCTTCATAGGTTTCATCTTAACCCTTTGTGCCACCAGGGAGGCCCTCGCCTATCATTTTTAATGACTTATTAGTGTCCAATGGGATGCCCACCTTTGTTGGGCATTGGATTGTTTCTGGGGATATTTTCCCCTTCCCATTACAAATATTTTGGTGTCAGAAAAACTTAGATAAATTTCTGACTAAATTTTTAATTCCTTAGGATGAAAACCTAGAAGAGGAATTAGTAGGTCAAAAGCTAGGCACCTTTTCAATGTTTTTGATATTTATTGCCCAATTGGCTTCAAAAAATTAAATTCTACTCCCATACCTTCAACCCTTCACTGGCTTCATAGTTGAAAAATGATATCATCCTCTGATTATGAATTAAGTTGGATTTTTTCACAGGTTTCTTGGTCTTTTGTGTTTATTTTGTGAACTTTTTGTCCATTATTGCCAGTTTTTTCTATTCAGGCTTCTTCCTTATTGGTGGGTCAGAGCTTTCCCATGCATTGTGGATGTTATCCCCTTTGTCATATAAGTTACCAATATTTCTGTGGTCTCTGGTTTGTTTTTTGCTGTATTTATGGTGGGCTTTTGTTTTGTCCTGATGTAGAAGGATTGTACATTTTTGCATTGTTTAATCACTCTTTTTCATTTATGATTTCTACTTTATCATTATTGGGAAGACCTTGTCTGCTTGTCAGAGATTTGTTCTCATTTAATTTAACTGAATTCTACGAACGTACTGCTTCAGGCTATTTTACCTCCAGAACCCTGGGCTTCAGGGACATGTGCCTCCAAAAAACCTAAGGGGTAAAATGAGGCAACAGGGAATATGACCCCACATGGAATAGACTGTCTGAAGATGGGAGAGAGGACTGGACAGCTCCTGGTGACAATCTGACAAGTCCAGACCCTACTTGAACATCCCTAGTTATCTCACGTGGGGATTTGACTTCTTGTTCAAATCCACAGAAGAGTTCAGAATAATGTCAACATCTTCCCAAGCATCCCTCTCCCAGGAGCTCTCAGTGCCACCAAACCTGTCTGTTTGTGTCCTGAGCAGGGGCCAGAGGACACCCCAGGCAATTACAGGTGAGAGGGGCACAGCAGAGAGAGGTTGACCTCTCAACCATGATGACAATGACATTCCAATTAATAGTGGGAACACCACCTGCAGGGCTGGTGTGCAGCTCATACCTGGCATTCCTGGCAGCCTTTGAGCATGCCTTTCTTTTCTATGTGTGTGTGCGTGTGTGTGTATAAGCACACATCTACACACTCACCTGCACAAGCCTGCACACACACACCCCCCCCCCTAACCTCACTCATCTGCTCATTATCCTAACTGGGAAAAACTGTGTCTACAATTTTGAACGGAGGGAGGAGGAGTGGAGGAAATAAAACCTTCAGTAGAAATAGTAAGAAAAAGGTATGCATTGAGCATGTGCAGAGTAATTTTGCTTCTGCATGCTTTATTAAAGAATTATATGACATAATTACACGTTATAATGTCTTTACACATATTTATGGTAATTACGTCAATGCACATTTGATGTTCTGTAATTACAGTAAATACACAACAATCCCGACAAATCACTTGATCAAGAATTCAAATTCCCTGAGTGAAAAGACATTAACTCTTGTGCTCCCTGATTGCCTCATGCCTGATCATTCCTCTTCCTTCTCCAGGCAGTTGTGGGGGTTCTGGTGTCCCTGGGGGTTATCAAGACACAGTGACTTTCATTCCCACCAGGGATGTTCCGGAGGCTGGCCCCTACAACAACACCACTTGCTGTTATCACAGCTTCTTCCACAATGTTGGTGTGTCTGCTGATTGTGTAGGTGGAGTGGGTGCTGTGTCCTGGGAGAACCCCAGCGGCAGCTAAGGGGTGAACGTGTGTGTTTGGTAACCTTCGATGAAGACAGTCGTCTTAGGAGATGTGGGGAAATACATGGAAAGGTGCTAGTCAGGATCCATCCCGCTTGAAACTGGAGCCTTGTGATAGAAGCATTGGTGAAGGTGGATACTGCAGAGGCAATTTCCTTACCTAGAGGCGGCTATGCTTCTCTAAGCCGCTTTATAACTCAGTAAATTCCTAAGGGTTGGGACCCTGTGTCACTCTCTAGCACCTGAAAGTGTGCATTGGGTTTTTCACAGGAAGCTCTGTGTATGACACTGCATACATTAATTACATTGCATAGATCATTTTCTTTTATTCTATGAATATTTTTTATGTTCTCATTGTCTCTCAGTTCTGGCGTTGGGGGGATTTGTTGTTCTTACTGACTAGCACCTGTAGTTAGTTTATCAAAATAATCAGCAATTGGTGTCATTGTCCCAACTCAGACGCTTCTCCTGGGATCTGTTCATCTGTTAGTCCCATTCCCTCGTAGGATCTGGGAGGTGTTTCTTTACTTTTGCCCGGACAAGTTTCAGATAAGAACCATCCCTGACTCAGAAGGAGCTGGGCCACCAGGAACCAAGAGGAGACACTGGCTCTGAATCTGAACTCCAAATCCCCAAAGGGACATAACAGTGGCTCACCTTACTGGATTTCTTCTGAGGAAGGATTTTACTGGGAGGCCAGTGTAGAACTGAAAGCCCACAGGGTAGGGGTGGTTTGCTCTGCTACCATCTAACGCTGACTTTGCTGCTATCTCCGTGGGGAAACAGGTACCTTCTTACCTGCTTGGGGCCCGTGACTAATGGATGTGAAGAAGTGCGTAAAGTTAAAAGCTTTAAAGAGATGTAAGGGGTTGTCAGTAAACCCTTTCCAGTGCCCGGCACTGACCTCCCTTAGCACAGAAGCAGGGATAACATTCCCAGTTTGCTTGCACGGATTTCATCCCACCTCTGGGACCTGGAGAAACTAATTATCCCTGGACCAGGTGGTCTTGAAGGGAAATTTCACTGATCCCCATGGGTTGAAAAAAAAATCTGTTACATGGGTTCAGACCAGTGTGAGAAAGGACTGAAATGAAGACTGACTAATGACTCATAAAGTAGCAAACTTATTGACTAATATAATTCTTAGTCATGAAGTTTCCATGTTCCATACATACTAAAATCAAAGCAATTACAGATTTAAATGAAGCCGGAGTCCTTAGTGCAGAAAATGCTTGTTTTAGCCCAAGACAGGGGCTAGAGGTGAGTGACCCATTACTCCCCCCCGTAATGAAAGCGCCTGGCAGCCTGAAGGCTGCTCGGGATGGTAATTGCTGCAGGCTGAGATAGGGATCTCACTGTGCTAATGATGCCCTGTTCCTCTTTTTGAGGTCTCACTCCACTTTTCCCGAAGCACCAGGATTGCAAAGGAATACAGCTCTGTAGAAAAGAACACATTAACACACGCATCCCAGCATTTGCATTATTTAAAAAAAAATTGCCATCATCTTTTAGTCTTTTTTTTTTTAATTGATAATTGCTTACGACCTGGTAAATTTAGATAGATGCCTCATCCATGTATTTAAACATGTGAGCAAGTGAGATGGAAACAGATGCAGCGTTTTCTTTCTATTTTTTTTTTTTCTTTTTAGTGAGGACTTTGCACGGCCAGAAACCATAATTCATATTTTCTTCACACTCACAAAAGACTCTGCTGGAACCACGTTTGTGTTGGGAAACAGATTTTTCTAGGCTCTTTCTGGTTGGGTGTTGTTGTGGTGTGTTTTCAACTGATGTTCATTTACCAACTACTGAAAAAGGTGGGCTCAGGAAAAAGTAGAGCAAGCCTTGCCCATTTTCACCGGGGCTCAAAAGGAACCAGGAGGCCTGAGCTCCTTTGAAGGTCTTCGAGGTGGGAAGGTGCAGGGACCCTCAAGATTCGTCGGTGTAATCAGACTAAGGCCATTTCACAAAAGCAATTTCTTGCCTCAGAACAACAGGTAGAGGAAAAAGAAAAAAGAAAGAAACAGCTACTCGACTTTCTAAGGGTTAATGCTTTGGAGGCGGAGGGCAGGAGTTTGAAATTAAATATTCGGAAGAGAAATCAGTAAGAGGCAAAATCTGCAGCAGGAGATGTCCATTAAGTCTCAGTGATGGGATTGCCAATAAAGTCTGTTTCAGCGCCACCCGCCCTCCCTCGCCTCTTCCCCACAGTGGCTTTTGGGAGTTCAATAACTCCAAAGGGGGGATTGTGCTCTGTTCTCTCTAGGTCTGTATAATCCTTGGCTGCAGAGCGACCAACTGTACTCCCTGGGGATTGAAAATTAATTTCTTTCCCTGACCCACGCAACTGATCCCAGCTGGCCCATGGCTCAGCTGGGAGCTGGGGTCAGATGCGCGAGACCACCAGGTGCTTGGAGTAAATGATCAGGGCCTTGGGCCGAGAAGGCTTCTAACAATACGGAAATGGCATTTTCCACTTAACTCAATTGCTGCTCGCCTGACTGTCTCTCCGCACCAAGATTCAATTATCAGGACCGATGCCTGTTCTTCCGTTCCCCCAGTCTTCGCCTGTGCTTTCTGGGTAGCTGTGTCGTGTCCTGTTTTTCTGTCAGCTATGGTTGAGGGATTCCAACAAGCAACAAAGAGGACTTTTCGCTTGCTGTCAGCTTCAGAACTAACTCTGACACAGTGGGTGGTGCCTGCCTGCAGTGGTTTAGTTGTGTGACCTTGGACAAGTCACTTACCCATTCCCAGTCTCAGTTTCCTCTGCACAATAATCAGTTTATACCAGATTATCTACAGTTCTCAGCATCTAGTTCTAAAATCCCAAGGAATCTATCACCGAGAGTCCCAAAGCACTTCTTTGACGTGTATATGTTCATTCTCAGAAATGAATTCAGAAGAAACTCGAAAACAAAGTGATGAATAAAGGGAAGGCGGAGACGCAGTGACCAGGACACTTGGAACTCAAGCCAGATGTTCTGACTCCTGGGCCGGGGGCTTCTGCCTGCTTTCCTCAAGATGCCCAGCTGTCTCCTCAAGTCCTTCTTGTTAGAACTTACTAAAAGTGCCTTGCGGGCAGGTGAGTGGGAGGCAGGGAATGGAGACCATCACCAGTGCAAGATCCACTTGGCATTGTCCCCAAGATGTTGCCTTCTCGGGTCCTCAGCATCTCACTGTTCAGCTTGGAAGCTGTCGATGGAAACCAGATCCAAGTGTTGCTGATTCAATGATGTTTGCCCAAACGCTGTTCCTGAGAATTGTTGGATGCCCAACATGCCTTCTGAGTCTGTTTTCTTTCTCCAACAAGCCCGTTTCTTTTCCTGGAAGTGGGACATGGCATGAAGCCGGCGGAATCTGAACCCAGGTCTCTTCCAACTCCTTTCTAAACTTGGATCACATTGCAATGAGAAGCCCCTCTCCCCCACCCCTCCCCAAAGTCTCCAAGAAGCTGTGACCATTAGTGAGCATGGACGTATGCAGCGAATTTGTGCTTAAGAGTTAGAAATTGCTCCAAACATCAGGGTTTCATGTCACCTTCAAACCACCTTGTGAGAGTTGTATTAGTACCTCTGTTCTACAATGAAGACTCCACATGCAGACCTAGGCCCATAGCCTTTGCTCTTTCTGACAATTTACACACACACACCCTGTTCTTTCTTAGGAGACCCTTCCTAGATAGTGCATGTTAAAAAGGCCACTCCAGGCCCCAGGCCTTGTCATAGCATCTGCTTTTCCTTCCCCTATCTTCCTGGCTCTGTGAACACAACTTTTTCTCTGGCTTCATAGCTCTCCCTGCAGACTGGCTCACTCCAACGAGGAGGCCGCGTGGATGTGTTCCGCGTGGAAGTTCCTGCTTCAGTCCCTCCCCACAGCTGGGTGGGCCCTTTTGCCTTGTTACTTTTTGGTTGAAATACTGGCCATATATGTACTGGTGCCCTGGCCCGCATGTACTCTTTCTGAGCCACAAGCCTCTTTGTCTTAAAAATGTGCTTATAATAATACCTTCTTCTCTCACAGGGTTTCTGGGAGATCAGATGAGTCAATATGTGTGAGCGAGAAAGTGCTAAGTCAGACCATGTCCCTCTGGGCCCACCACCTCCTCCTAATCCACCTAGCATCCATCAAATGCCTACATGCATCTTGTCTGAACATGCTCAGATCCTTTCTCCCAGCCCTGCCGATAGTAACAGGAGACACACCAAAGCCTCAGACATATGAATGTGTCCAGTTGGCTCCTATGAAGGAAATAAGAAGCATTACGTTTTGACATTTTTGAAAAATATTTTTTATTGGGGCCTCCCTGGTGGTGCAAGGGGGTAAGCTGCAACCTCTGACGCTATCTGCAGCCACTGCAGCATGAGTTCGATCCCCAGCCAGGGAGATACCCACATGGCGAAGCAGACCTCTCCTGACTTGCCCTCTGCTCCCCTCAGCAGTGTATTTCAGTCAGTCTGCCTGTTCTGTTCCCCACTCTGTCTCTGGTGAATCCTCTCACCCCCCACACCTCTGGCCTGTACCCCAGCTCTTGTATGCATAAATAAATAAATCTTTAAAAAAAAAGAAAAATATTTTTCTTGCATAAAAAGTAGATGTGAAGAGCTGTAGTAACACCCCAGGACAAGTAGCCCATTCAAGACAGTATGGCAGGTGACTCACAGAATGTCAGGGAGCGTGACTGCAGCACTGGGAACATGAACAGCAGAATGCTGCACATCAGCGTCGCCACAGAGCCAGCATAGCTAGGCAGCAGGCATGGAAATACCGTCTGGGTCAGAAGATGCCAAGAGCTTGTGTGTTATTAGCACAAGTAACACTCAGATTCTACCAAGGCCGCTAATAAGGACTTGCTCGTTTTCCACCCCATCTCGCTGACTTACAAGTGACTGCAAAGTTGGCGTGCAAAGTTCTCCCCCTTGCACGAAAAGTGGGATCTCCACCTTCACATATGCGCTGGCAAGCTCTTTAAGGGCAGTGCCTCTGGTCTCCATTAGACCAGAAATGTTTTTTTGCAGGTAGAAGCTAGTTAACATCTACTAACCAAATCAACAGCCATAATCTAGTTTTACTCAGTGCCCCCAACTTCTCCACTTCTAAAATGGGATAATTCCACTACTCTTCTGTAGGATGGCTACAAAAACTGTAATTGCTGTAGAGAATGTTGACACCATCTATTTGAACTGCCTTAAGTTCACCTTCATTTCCAAGGTGAATCTTCACACCTTGAGCTTCATTCCTACCTGAAGCCAGTGCGATCCCAGCACTGACCAGAAGTCAGGATACTGTTGCATTCTAGATCTCTGGAGCTGGATGGTGCGAAGGCCAGGCGTGGGTATGCTATCTCTGACCCCAGGGGGACAGTGGCCAGGGCTTCTAAAAGCAGGTCAGAGACCAGAGAGTCCCTCCTTCATCTCAAGTGAATGGTTCTTCAAAGGGGAACTGTCCCAGTCCTCTGCAGTCCCACCTTTTTGCCAGCCCCCTTTTTCCCTTGGTGATACTCATCTGTTTCCCCCTGAGGACACAGCTGATAATAGAAAATTTCTCCTCCCTTCCCGTTTGCCATTGCTACGGCCAAAAGTCCAGCGTGTCCACCCTGCTACCCCACCACCTCTTTCCACATGCCTCTTTTCCTCTGGCTACCAGGCAGTCAAGATTGATCTGTTTCTTACGTCTCCAAGTGGAATTTGACGACGTGCATGGAAACAACCAAGCAGAGCTGACAGCACTGTCAGACAGCGCGCACAGCTCCTGACATACGTGTCTGGGAGGGAGTGCACATGTGCGCACACACTTCCCCTCCTCTGAGCCCCCCCGGGTTCCCACTCCATTCCCCTTTGGCTGGCCCCACCTGCTCACCCTCCCCTGGTCCAGCCCACTCTGCATCACATGCTGAACTCCACTCCAGGCAGGCAGGCAGCCAGCCTTCCCGCTCCACACAGATCCCGGGCCGGGGGCCGGGGGAGCTGCACTCCCTTGGATAATGAGTTGAGAACTTACAGCCTCTCGTCTCTCTCTGTCTGGTGACTGACACAAATGGAATTCATCTTTAATCATCTGTTAACTCGTTGTCTATTATAGCTCTTTAATAGCACCATAGATATTCTTAATGAAGCATGATTTAAGGTATTTACAGCACATGGACCGACAGACATCACTCACAGTGTGCAGGTAATGAGGCATAAAACGGCTTTTGAATTCCCCCCCCCCCCAAAAGAGAAGGCAACAGAGAGAGAGCAAGAAAGAGCTTTAGCACTGGGGCAATGAAAAAAAGTTAAAAGCCTTGTGTTGTAAGGTTTGTTTTAAAATGTTTAGGCATTTAAAGTCATTTTAGCTCTTTCAAGGTGTTTGGCTCACAGAGTTCAGCAATTACTCCACTGAGAGTGGCAGACGTAGGTCTCCAGGGTTTTCCGCAGCCTCCTCAGACCTGGGCATCTCTCCTGATACAGCTCGGGGTCCTAGGGTATGCGGTGCCGGCCTGCTTTGGGGGCCTGAATGTTGCTCCCCCAAGAACTTGGGCCTTTACCATCTTCCCACACCTACCCAGTGTTCCCTGATGGGGTTCCAGGGCATCCCCATGTCAGAAGGCTCAGTGATGGGATAGGTGACCCCCATCCCCATGAGGAAGAAGACAGGGCTGGGGAGTCTTCCATGTTGTGGGATATGCACCTCAGCTGGGCCACTGGTCTTGCACTTAACTTAAAAAATATATATATGTGAAAAGCAGGGTTGGCACGAGGTGGGGCTGCCTGTCACCTCAACCAACCCTTCCATTGGTCAATGAGGACACCCAAACTTCCCCAGGGGATTAGTAACCAAACCAGAACTAAGCCAAGTTCTCCTCTCCCTTGGGTTGGAGGGTCCTTTCTTCACCCAGCAGCACCGTTATTTCTGCCACGCAGATTCTATAAAACCTCTGTGAGGGAGCAGGGGGAGGCACACTTTCCCAAGAATGTGATTTTCCCAAGAATAGAGAGTTGTGTGCCAGGGCTTGACAGGATAGACACAAGACCAACTTCAGGCTCTGACCCTTGTTTTCCTCAGGTGGATCTTTGAACAGATTTCCTGACTTTGCCCACTTCCTTTCTCTCTGCCTCAGAGCAACGGGCCCCACCTGCCTTCCCTTTAGTCAAGGAACACTGGAAAGAAAAATCAACCCCTTGAGGGATGGGAGACAGAGATGAACATCCCTCACAGGGGCAGAAGCAACGTACCTCTATCTTGAAGTCCAGTGCACCAAGTTTGGTTTCTTTATGTCGCTTCCCACCCCCATTCTCAGACCAGGCAGGGGCCAAGCACACATTCCAAGTCTTACTCGGCATTGCGTCAAGTTCCCTGCCTGCAGAAGATCAGTGTCAGCCATTCCCGCTTCAGGGTAGACAGGCAAGGAACAGGAGCCCCCAAGCCCAGGATGGTGCTGGTGGTCCAGGCAACTGAGGTGCTCTGTGCTACAGTCCTCCTTGGACATTTTGTGCCATTTTGGCTCCCAGTGAGACACCACATGCGACCCTGACATCTCCCTCACTAATGGACCCTGGTTCAAAGCACTGAGGGCAGAATAGGACCAGCCCAGCCCAGCTTTTTTCGTGCCAGGTACATACCGACTGGTTTGGAATTGGCTGCCCCAAGTCCAGTGTCTGTCGTGGTCCAGTCAGCTAAGGGTTGACTGCAGACATGGAGTCAGGGTCCACTTTCAGACACTTGCCTTGCTGCCGACGGCCAGGTGGCAGCCCCTCCTGTGGGCGAAGCCCATCTCTAAAAACCCTCGGCTACAAAGGATTTCTTTCTCTCTGAACTCTTGGAGCCAACGTTATCCCCATCAGAGCTAATTTTCTAAACAGAAAGGGGAAGAGAAAATAGAATATTGTTAAGTGACAAGGGAGAAAAAACCATGGAAAACTTTATTGGGGTACTTGAAATTTTCTAACCAGGCAAAGCCTTGTGATTTGGGATTTCCTTGTGGCCTGGTCTTTTCATAATTTACAGTAACTTCCCTTTCTCTCATCTGAAAAATGTCTGGGGCCTCATGTTGGCCTTTCTTCTGTAATTATTTCTGGGACAATATAAAATTGTAACAAAAGTTACAGATTTCTATAGCATGTATTTTTCATCCCCAATCACAGCAGTAGGGACTCTGCCAGGAATTGGTACCTTTGTGCTTTCTAAGAAGGATTTGTGATAACTTCCTCTGACGATGGAGAATCTGAGGCCCTTCAGAGTGAGGTGATGGTTACAAATGGCACTTCAAAGTGGCGGCTGTGTGGGGATGAGGGAGAGGGACGGCCTGACCCAGGCCTTCCATGAGTGTCTTTTTTTTTTTCGTTCACAGTATCATCCTTGCTCTTGATTCATAATCCAGGCTCTTCAAGCTTCCCAGAGAACTCAAGAGTGGCCCTTGTCATAAGCTAAAGTCATTACTCAAGAATGTTTCTGAAAAACACATCTGTCTGGGCTTGAGGGCCAGGAAAAGGAGAAGGCTATCATTCAATCCCAAAACATCCCCTTGAGACCAAACCTATTAAAGCCTATTTTTTCTCTTTTCTAGATAGTTCTATTCATGGACTGGCTGTATAGCAGGTCATTGAGCAAATCAGGTGTAACTGCAGGTTCCCCAGGGCCTGATTTCTCTTATTTTATTCTCTTCCATTAAGAAATGTTTTTAGCTAAGCATGTGCGTGACACTTAGATGGAGCAACTAGTTGCCTAGGAAACCGTACATTCTACACATGTTCCACTTCCTGGTATCGTTTGGATCCAGATACCTCGATTGGCCTTCTTCCTTCCCTTCCCTGATGCCCCCTCCCCAGTTTTGATGCCAGCTGAGTAGTTCCTAGCTAGGGCCAGTGAAAAATGACTATAAGACCCCTAGTTGAAAAAGATGCCAGCAACAGAACATCACATCAAGCACTGAGGCCGTGCTCGCAGGCCAAAAGGCCGACCCTGCCCACACTTGCTATGATTGCATGGAAGTGCTGGGACCCTGCCCTGTGACAGACACATGCTCCTTCCACACCAACATAATAGCTTTCAGAAGCTGCATATGCTCAACCCGTAGATTTTCAGGGCTCTTCCTGTTGACCCCCTCAGACACAGGACTTACATAATTGTCAGGAATTACTTTTTGCAAACCACATTCACGCAGAATATACACATGATATTTATTACTTCCTTCAGTCCAAAAAGAGCATCAGAATTGCACCCCAGGTCCAAATGAACCATCATCTGCCCAGCCATGAATGAGGCCCTGGTCACTGCACCCATACTTTCAATGGCTCTGATCTTCTTCATGCCATCAGATCATAAGGCTCTCCTCCTAAAAACCACAATCTACCCAAGAAGCCATTGTGAATCCATCACCCACGAGTTTCTCCAAGCCTTTTAAAATTTATTTATTTATTTATTTATTTATTTATACATACATACATACAAGCACTGGGTACAGTCAGAAGCGCAGGAAGGTGAGAGACTTCACCAGAGCCAGAGCAGGGAACAGAACAGGCAGATGGACTGAAATACAGAGGATGCGGGCACCTTTGCAGCCCAGCGCTCAACCGCTGCGCCACCAGGGGAGGCCCTCTCCAAGCCTTTTTTATTTATTTATTTTTTAATTTTTTAAATGTATTTTTATTTATTTATTTTTAAAATTTATTTATTTATTTATTTATTTTTTTTTTTTGTAGAGGCATGTTTATTTATTTATTTGTTTGTTTGTTTGTTTATACATGCACTGGGTATAGTCAGAAGTGCGGGAGGGTGAGAGAATTCACCAGAGCCAGAGCGGGGAGCAGAGCAGGCAGAAGGACCGAAGTACACTGCTGAGGGGAGCAGCGGGCGGCAGGAGAGGTCTGCGCGCCATGTGGGACCCTCCTCCGGTGGCCGGGGAGCAGTCGGGGATTGAACCAGTGCCGCAGCTTCGCAACCCAGTGATCAACCGCTGAGCCAACGGGGAGGCCCTCTCCAAGCCTTTTAAAGAGCAATTTGTGTTTTTAACCTGTCTCACCTCTTGGGTAATCAAGTAGATGGGTTTACCACCCATTGTGTGTATTTGCGGTTCCTTTAATCTGCACTAACTGCTTCATTTCCAGATGTCAAGAATTCCTTATAGCTCCACCTTTAAGGTTCTGATGACCAAGACTGTACGTGAACACGTGCACTCCTGGTAGCTGGCAGTGCTCTGATCACTCTTTTTTTTTTAAAAAAAAACCAAATCTTTTTTTTTTTTTAAAGATTTTATTTATTTATTTATACAAGCACTGGGTACAGTCAGAAGCGCGGGAGGGTAAGAGAATTCACCAGAGTCAGAGGAGAGAGCAGAGCAGGCAGAATGACGAAGTACACTGCTGAGGGGAGCAGCAGACGGCATGAGAGGTCTGCGCGCCATGTGGGACCCTCGCCTGGTCGCCGGGGATCGAACCAGTGCTGCAGAGGCTGCGGGCAGCTTCGCAACTCAGTGCTCAACAGCTTGCTGTGATCACTCTTGATCCTTACCTCCCTCTCCTATCCTTAGCTGACCTTTCCTTCTCTCCCTTCCATATATTTGACAATTTTAGTGGTATCTTTCTGCAGCATTCGAAACAGCACTGTACCTCTGGGGTGCCGTAGGCTGACTGTGTGCATTCATGCTTGTGAATCTCCTTCCAGTTAAGCCCAGTCTTTTGCTGACCTTCCAGGTCACAGTGGCTCCCTGGGCAGGTGTCCCTAGGAAACAGTCTGTAGTGGCTGCGATATCCTTTTCTGAGTCTTCCTTCTACATGTACCAGGCTTCTCTCTGCTGGGACCTGACTTGGGCCTGCCAGAGCTTCTCTACACTTGTCTGCTCTCACAGCCTCCCAGGGTCAGCCTGAATTTTATCCACATCCAGGGGCATCTCCACCTGCGCAAAGCTTCCCTGATTCTCTGATTACCTGAGGTGTTGTTGCACACTTCCTTCTCCACACAATTTATAGAAAGGTGTAAAGAAAGGCCTAGAACTGAACCCTAGAATTTAACCTAGAAGTGAATGGAGAAAGAGGTTGCTGTGTTTATTGCTCTCTAAACTCTCTCCCATTGGTGGCAAAATATCTGGCACCAAAGGTTCTTAATTTTGAAAGCAGCCTTGTCAAAAGCTTTTGAAAGATTGAAAACAATTTCCATTGTCAGTTACTAATTTATCCCCCAAAGGACTCTAGCAGGTCAGGAAGCACAACTGCCCTTCACAGAGATCCTGCTCCCTCTCACAAAGGGCAGCAACACAGAGCACTTAAGAGCCACAACCTCAGAACTGGTTTTGAGTTTTGCCTCTGCCAGTTATTAAAAATGTACCCTTGGGTAAGTTACTCAATGTCCCTAAACCTCAGTTTTCTCATCTTTAAAATGGGAATAATAGTGCTGACCTCGAATGTTGGATGTAGACTTAAAATGAGGCAAGGGATATGAAATGATTGGCATATAACAGAGCTTAATCACAGTTGCTCTTGTTTGATAATCTTTATTATTGATTATATCAATTTGTATGTTCAGGGTTTGCTTTTTAAGGAAAGGCATAGTTGGTGGTGAAAGAGTACTTCTTAGCATCATTAGTTATGTATTAGCTATTAGTACTATTATGTTTCATTCATGCATCAGCATCCATGTTTATTGTACATGTCATGTGTACAGAGGGCGCTAAGAGCCAGTTACCAACAGCTGGCCTGCAGCGCTCCTGAGGTGGTGGTAGAAGCAAACATAGCAGAAACTAAGATAATGTAACTAGTCTTTAACACAGATATTCTCTCAGGAAACTGATTCATAGCATTTCCAGTTAAGTCTTTGGCCGAAGGACATGTGGATTTCCCCAAGATAACTCTGAAGATCTGTCAATAGGTGGGAATTACTCAAAACCTGCCCCCTCCAAATTTCTTAATAAGAGAACCAGGTTCTTTTGGGAACCCCCAGCCAACATTGCTACATTTTCATCTGCACTTGCACTTTTTTAAATTTCTTAGATAAAAGCCCACAAATTTCTGTGATTCACTGAATCATGGTTTAAGGTAGATATAGAACATTGTACTGAGTTTAGAGGACTATTTGAAGTGGGAGTGGCATGCAAAATAGATTCAATATCTGGAAATTATTAAACTGTGACCATCCTCCATTCATGGTCTGTCTGATTCTCCACCTGACATTTTTCAGAATTCTTTTCATTTTATTAGTTTGAAGACTAGTATAGTGTTCATCAAAAAAAGGAAAAATTCTCCTCCCCCAACAGATGTCTTCTTTGCAACTGACCAGTCAATTCTGTGCATTTCTTTCAAATGAATACACTTCCTTGAAAGAAGATTTGACAAGCACATAACTGTATTCCCTTAATTCATGTCTTTCCCCATCAAACTCACTAATAAAAAAGGTCAGTGGTGCCTTCCTCCTTGGTCTTTCCACTAGGGGCTTGGGCAATAGAGTAAGACAGCCCTTTTAGACAGCTTCATAGGATGAGACGTGCCCCTTGAGCGGGGTAGTGGGAAAGAAGGCACCACAACCAAGACCCACCAGGTCACTGGACGCATAGTTGTGCCATGTGTAGCACCTCATGGAAAGATGGAACCACCACGCACCTGGCTCACAAGTCAGACCACCCCAAATTAACTGAGGCTTATAATAGTTTATTGTACTCCACACACCAACTCTTAATCATTCTTTATAATTCTCTTAACCCTCTATCTGAAGAATTCTTATTATTTTCAGTAATCCATTCTTCTCCTAATAGCCTTCAAGACAAGTGATCACTGAAATGACTCTCTCCCATTTTGCATTTGGAGAAACAGAGGCTCAGAGAGAACCAGCCTTTTAGTTCAAAACTGCCACCCACCCACTAGGCTTTCTTGATGTCCCAGCATTTTCTCCAAGCCCTGGCACCACTCAGCTCCCTCCGGCAGGGCCCCATGCCATCTGACACGGTCCTGTCTCTTCCCAAGGCCACCACCTCTCCCAGCACCTCCTTGTTGGGTAACCTGACCAAGCGGCCCACCTGCTTCAGCTGAGGCCGAATCCCCTAACAACCAGCACTACCTCCAAAAGACTGAGCCACCAGCCCAGTCACCCCCAATCTGACTGAGCTTGGTCACCCCAAACAAGTGTGAAAACGCCACCTTTGCAGGCCGGAATCCGAAAGAAATTGGAAACCTGCTGTTAGCTCCATTCCCACTCTCTTCTCATGTTTGCTGTTATTTTTTAACACTTTTTTTTTTTCTCATAAAAGCACTATCCTCTTCCCCAGAGCTTGCCTGTAGCGAAGGCATGGTCTGTACAACTGCAATTATTTCAGAGAACAGATGGAGTGAGGAGCAGAAAGTCTGTTAATAGTAATAGAAATGCTACATGTTAACCTGGACAGCACATGATGACAGTCCCATGACTACCCGTTCTGTTCCCACCAGCTGGGCAACCAAAGTAGGAATGAGATATTCACAAACACAGCCATCAGCCACGTAGCCACCTAAAGTTAGAACTCAAATTCCTTCACACTAGGGGCCTTGGCGACTGTGGCGGCTTAGGCCGAGAGCAACGGAGGCCGCGCTGCCACTCAGCACCAGGCCTAGCAGAATCACCCCACCTCCAGTTCAACTGCCAAGGCTCCCTAGGTCAGCTGAGGCCCAGGTCTAGCTTTCAGGCAAACACCATAATTACTGGCCTTTGCCAGGAGCCAATCCAACCAGCTCTTTATACCGATGCTGTTGGAAGGATGATCTGTCTGAGCTGGATAACTTCCTGGGAGGCAGTGTGTGCACGAGAGGTCTGGCTCAGGGGCCAGAGGCTTCAGATCCCCCAGGCCAAGGTCCAGAAAGACACAGACTCCATAGCGAGTAATATAGTGTCAGGGCCAACAATAAAATGGGCTTATCCACCTCAGGAACCAGAAACCTCTTTCACCTTCCAGAACATGAAAAATGAATGTCTTATTGTGACAGAGGAAGGAGGTAAATTGATTTCAACAAATACTTCTCAAGCATTTACTATGTGCAAGAAAATAAGCAAGGCACTTCAGAAACAACAAAGAAATAATAGTCCCTTGCTTTAAGAAACTAATAATCTAATAAGAAGGACCAGGAGAAGCCCACGTGTAAGCAGATACATTGCAGACTGGAAACCCAGCCCCAGCCAAGGTACAAAGGTATTGGGATCCAGATTGTGAGGACACCTTATCTGGTTCAAGGGTCTCAGAGAAGTCTTCCAGGAGGGTAACATTTGAGGTGAAAAAGGGAATGGATTTTCTGATGGGTAGAAAGATTCACACAGATCACACTGGACATCAGAAATGCCTTAGGTCCTCAGGGGCACATGTCAACCATGCGGAGCAGCTGGGCAGGCTGACCCAGAGCAAGGTATGGAAGACCTCATATTTAAGACCTAAGTCGGTGTGGGATGTTCCTTAGAAAGATCGTAGGGCAACTGCATGTTCACAAGGACCAGTTATGTGCTTCTCTTTCTACCCCCGCCCTCTGTGACCTCACATTGAAAGCACACTGCCAGCTTGGTTACTTGGATGGACCGTGCTGTGAGTATGTACCCAGGAAAATGAGCAAGCACTGCAAATCAGGGCTTGTTTTTGTTTATTTTCCAGAGAACTACTTACCAAAACACCACTAGATAATAGAAGCCAACACTAGTGAGTAGGAAGGGAGGTACAGCAGGTCTTCAAATAATGTCTTCTCACTCAACGTTGTTCCATTAGAACATCAATGGGGGGACATATGATGATTCCCAGCTGGGGTCACTGCCCATGTGGAGTGTGCAGGTTCTCCCCATGCCTGCGTGGGATTTCCCCTGGGTGCTCCAGTCTCCTCCCACTTCTCAGAGATGTGCATGTTAAGTTCATTGTTCATCTCCATTGTCCAGTGGGAGTGCGTGTGGTGTGGGGTGAATGTACCCTGTGATGGAAGGGCGTCCTGTCCCGGGTTGGGTCCTGCCTGTGCCCTCGCTGCCTTCCCGACAGGCTTCAGCCACCTGTGATCTCAAGCCAGGATAATCTTCTTGGAAAATGAATGAATGAATGAATGAATGAACCAGTGCAAATGATTATTTCATATTGGACATGTTTTGGGTCTTTATTGAGCAGTCTGGTGATTTTTTTTGTTACCAGAAATATGCTGTAGGAACTTAACTCTTATTTATTTCAGTGTGTCTATGATAAAAGATTTAATTACACATCCTTTTGCTTAAAGTAACTCTTTTCAAGAGCCTGTTGGTGATGTTAAGTTAGGTAAGAAGGCCAGTTGGCAGAGGCAAGAGCTAGTTCAAACCTCTCCCAAGAGTGACAGAGAGAATGAAGAAAGAAGAGAATGGATTCTAGAGAGACCCTAAACTTGGAAACCAAAAGTTGAAATATGATTGACATTTTGCATTTGGTAACTGACAAAACGGTGGTGCCATTCATAGAAATAGGTAAGTCAGAGGAGGGCGTGGCGAGTGGGCTAGATGTGAGTGTAGCTTTGGATCCAGAGACACTCCTCTGATAACTGGCGAGCGGAAACGAGCCACACGGGTGTTGCGCAGGCGCGCTCCTTCTCCCCTGCCTCTCTTTTTCTCCTCCCTTTCGCCCATGCACTAGGATGTATCTCAGCTCATCACCTGACATGCAGGAATTTCTGCTGCCTGCTCGGCTATGTATTTGACTTTCAAATTGAAGTAAGTCCCTCCATTTTATTAAGACAGAAAAGTTGTGATAGCTAGGAGGGCAAGAGTGTGGGGTTTGGGGTGGGGGGGGAGAGTGCAGTGAAACTGGCAGGACCTGAACTCAGCTCTAGGCCCGCCCACACCCCTTGGCTCACAGCCAGAACCTGGGAGCCAGGCAGGAGCCTTCTTCCCCCAACCATCTTGAGCTGGCAGATGCTGTGGAGAGCCCGTCCTCCCCAGAGGACTGGGCAGCACAGTGGCAGAAGGCACTTGATTCAGAGATACTGGAACATGTTGCCAACAAGTACATCTTTGTAGTATGTCTCTTTTAAATTACCCAAGTGTCCAGAGACCTAGGTGTGGAGGAAATTGTAACACGCAAACAAATAGCATATTGCTGGGAGTAAAAGTCAACCCCAGATGTGTGCCTGCGGCTCTTGATCTGTGCCTGTCCTGTGTGGGGAGGAGAGGAAAGGTTGGGGAGATAAGTGATGTGGTTTTAAGTCCTAGGGAAGTCATTGTCTGCAGTGACCGGCATTCATGGATCACTTAACATGTGCCGGGCTTTACTCTGAGCCATTTATGAACGTACTTAGTGTGTTTAACAATGTAAGAATAAAGCGCTATGGTTATTATTATATCACTTTCATAGCTAATGACCAGGAAACCCTGAAGGTTTAGGCAACTAGACCAAGGCAGCCCTGTAACTGAGTAGGATTCACATCCCTAAGTATATAACCTCAGACAAATCCTCTAATCCCCAAGTCTCAATTTTTTTCATCTATAGACTCAGCATAATTATTTTTATCTAGAAGATTTTTCCCTGCAGTTTTCTAGAAGTCCTGCACCCAGCAATGTGCCTCTGGCCACACCAAACCATGGCCTTAACGGACTCATACTAGGGTCACCTGCAATCCCAATATTTGACTTTTGCAAACCATCCTCTCTTGCTCATGAACTACCGTCTGCTAGAGGAAGACTCACCTCCCTAATGCCACTCCACACCCCCACAGAAGTACCCGGTCCCACCCCTGTGTTCCCACAGCCTTTTGTGATTGTCTCCATCCCAGCAGGTCACGCTGTACTGTTGTTGTTTACCTGTCTGTCTTCCTCATTAGTTTGTGAACAATTCAAGGACACCTTTGTACAGACAGAACATGGGGCACAGACCCAGGTAGCTGATGTAGTGAAGAAACAAGGACTTTTAGCCTGAACAAAAGATAATTGTGAGGCTTATGTTTACTGCCTTCAAATATGAGAAGAGTTGCCAGGTGCAAGAAGGACAGGACTCACGCTCAGCAGCTCTCTAAAAGAGAACAGGAGCAAGCATGAGTTTTAAAGAGAGTCTCTGGCTCCATGAGACGTAGCCCTTCCTGTCAATCAGAGTGGTACTTGAATGAGCTGCAAGGGACACCCCCGACTGGTAGCACTGTGGAGACGCTGGACAATTGCTGGGGAGGTTTGCTCTAAAGGAGACATGGCCCTTATTTTCCCCTGTGTTGCAGGGTTCTATGATCAGCTCCATTCCCAGATGAAGTTAGTCCCCTGGGAACACGGGGTGGAGGGAGGCGGGGGTGGGGGGAGTGAGGGCTATGGGTTCCGTACACCATCTCTCATGCACGAGTACCCTTGGCTCACTCCCTCTGGCTCCAGACAACTGGACGCAAACTGTTTGGAGCAAGTCTTCTGACCATCAAAGGACCACAGGGAACAAATGTGAGGCCATTTGTTCACAGTAACAAAACTTGACCCATTGACGTTGCTTCACAGTCTTAGAAATGCTTTCACATTTTAAACTCATTTTATTTTTAGAATAGTTCTGTTGTGCGAGACACGTATTATTGCCACTTTGCAGATCAGTAAACTACACCTTGGTGAGAGTGAATAGCTTTCCTCCCAACACACAGACTCTATGAGGAACAACTGAGCTGGAAATCAGCTCCTCTATCGTTCACTTGAGTAATCTGCTCACCCTTTAGAACATCTCCCTGAAAATCAGCCCCTGCCACTTGCCAAAACAAGCACAGAAAATGGATGTGTCGGATAGGAATGTGTTTAGATGCAAGGAAGAAAAATTCCTACCACTGAAACTTCAGGGACTTATTTCCTGTCACAAATCTAGGAGCTGGCAATTCCAGGCGTATTTGCAGCTCGAGGGCCCGCCATTCTTTCCATTTTTCTGCTTCACCATACTTAGCACAGAGGCTTTCAATCTCCCGCTTGTCCCCTCTTGGTCACAGAATGACTGCTGCGTATCCACTGTCACATCCGCATTCCAGTCAAGAAGAAGAGGAATGGACAAAGAAACGAAAAGCCAACCATGGTCTTCTCCTTGTGGGCCTCCTAGGGACTTTCTTATACATCTTATACATCCCCTCCTAGGGACTTTCTTATACATCTTCTTGGTCAGATCATAACCTGCCCTTGGTGCAGGAAGGGCTGAGAGAGTCATATTGTTCTTTTCGGCCTCTATAACAAAGGAAGGCAAGGAAGAAGGCTAGCTGGTCCACAGTGGATGGTACAACATCTCTTCACAAATGTGTCAAAGATGGCATGAGCTCCAGCTCCTGAGTTGAGGTGCCTCTGTCCACACAACCCAGGGAGTGTCTTTGTCAGCAGCTGTGGAAAGAAAGGCTGTTCTGGACATCAGCCTGAAACATGAGTAGATCCTCAGGGATGAAAGACTTTAAGCTCAAGGGGCAACACCCGGACAGCATCCTTGTGGGACCATCAGTCCTGGTGAGGAACAGCTGTTACACCCAGCCTCCCCCAGGAAGAAGGCTCTTAACTAGATTTCCCATACAGAACGTTGTGGGGGAGGTTCAAACACAACCAGCCCACTATAGGCTAAATTTGTATTCCAACCAACATCATAATGAATAGTGGGAGTGGAGGGCGACTTGTGTTTGTGACTTCAGCTTCTTCCCAATTTGGTGCTCAAGTCCCCCATCTTCAGAACCCTGGGCACAGTGGACCTCAGCGGGAGTCGGAGGAAGTTGCCAAGGAGCTGTCCTCTTGATAGAGAGAATGTGTGGCCTTCCCTAAGAGTGCCCTAAGCAGGAGGAACGACACCCCGGATTTAGTCAGTGGTAGACATGGCCAGGTACCTTGGGAAGCCCAGAAGTTAGGATTGTAGTTCTTGCCACTAATTATAGTGGCACACAACACAATGCCTGGACCCGACTGCCGCCCCTTCCGACTGCAGGGCCTAGCCTTGGTAGCTTTGAAAAGCTCCCATTGTGATCTAATGTTCAGGTAGAGGTGAGGAAACAGCCTTCTGCTCAACATGAGTGGTGGGACAGCTCAGCTCCATCTCCCATCCAAGGAAAAGGGAGCTCTGTAGGCATAAGCCACATCCAAAATCCTATCAGAAAAAGAGAACAGTGGCAAGCTAGAGACTGCCCGGCGTCCTGTTGTCTCCATGTTGGCTTCATGGATATCTGAGTCCTAAGGAGTCAAGTGCCCTGTTTTAAAATGTACCTGAGGGCCTCCCTGGTGGTGCAGGGGTTAAAAACAGAGCTGTCAAGCTATTGCTAGCCTCTGCAGCACAAGTTTGATCCCTGGGTGGCCAGGGAGCAACCCACATGGTGCAGCAGACCTCTCCTACCTCGCCACCTGCTCCCCTCAGCAGTATATTTCGGTAGATCCACCTGTTCTGCTCCCCACGCTGTCTCTGGTGAATTCTCTCACCCCCACCCCTGGCAACTCTGGCTTAGACCCCAGTTCATGTATGAATAAAGAAATCTTTTTTTTTAAGAAGTACCTGGGGTTTGATTTAACCAGTCATAGTAAGAAATGAAAGATGGAACTGGTGGCCATGAAGGAACAAGTTTATACTCACAGATCCCGAGGAACAGGAGCTGGGCGTGCCACAGGGCCACACAGGGAGGCACCAGGTGTATGAGGTAGAAGGAGTGAGGGGAAAGCATGAGTGAGGGTCTTTATTGTGGTTTTTGAGGCAAGGAGTGGATGATGAAGGATGAACTGGGTAGACAAGTTTAGCTTGGCTAATTTGAATAGTTCCAGGGCATTCTGGGACCTAGGAGCTTCCCCTCATTGTCTGGTACCTGGCCCTGGGTTGGGGGCATAGTGGCTCCCCAGTAAAGGAGCTGGTGTAGGGGTAGGCTCTGGATTGGTAGGTGTGCATTTAAAGAGTACATGCTCAGGAAATGTTCGCTGTCTCCAGGAACTGGCTGGTCCTGGGAGGAGCAGTCTCTCCAGAGTTAGCAAGGCCCCAGATGTCAAAGATGAAGACAATATTAAAAATATGACATGATTAATTCAGGCCCCACCTTCTCAGTACTTCTATGACTGTCTACTGTCTGTCATATTCGATTCAAAGAAATACTTTCCACTGTCCTTTCTGGAGTAGACACATTCAAAGTCCTCCCAAGCAAGGGATGATAGAGGGCCTCAGAGACTCTAGAGGGCACCTCTGTGTTGGGAAGGTGCCCTGCCCTCTAAATCTCCGCACCACAGAGAATTGCACCAGCCTACAGGGAACCACCACTCTTGGTTGAATCCCCTCACAGGAATTGGCCTATTAGCCCACTGGCCTTCACTGTGCCTTCTCGGATCTACCCCCTCACTCTATAGGAGCGAGGAATTCTCTGTCTCTGACCACACACCCTAGAGCCGCCATCTACAAATTTCCTTGGCATGGTACACCTTGCCCCTTTCCCCCACCAACTTTGCTGGCCTCTCCAGGTCCCTGCCCCTCAGCCTTGGGAACTCTGCCTCCCAGACACAGAATGACTCCTTGTTCCTTTTATCATATCTCCACAGCCTCCAGGCACTCTTTCCTTTACCTGGTATGGCCCACCCTCCTGGGAAACCCACAGCAAACGTTCACTCATCAGGACCCAGTATAGAGGCAACATTCTCTGTGTGACTGATTTAGGCCACCCCAGGCCAAATTAATCACTTCCTCGGGTTTGCTTTTGAAGCCCTATACCTGGTTAGAGCCTAAAAGGTCCTTGGACTGTTTGCCTAACCATCCAATTCCCTGTTAGACTCCTGTGGACTCAGAAACAGAGACCTTGTCTCATCTCTTATCCTCAAGTCCTCTGGTAATGCTTAGTATGTGATGAGGGCTCAATGTTTGTTGAATGATTGAATGAACAAAGAACAATTGAGCCACTGCGAGTGAGTGACATATTTGTTTCATTTATTCATTAGAAAATATTTATTGTTATCTTGTGCCAGATATTGTACTCTATGGGGATGTGGTGGTGAGCAGGAGCAGACACCGCCCCTGCTTTCAAGGAGGTTACAGCCATTGGGCGGGGGGTGGCGGGGAGGGACACAAGACAATAAGCAAAACATAGGCCAGTGAATAAATTGGTGGTAGACCGAGGTGAACATCGGAGGGAAAGAAATGTGAGCAAGTTTAACAAAGGACTTTAACCTAAAACAGGGGTCAGAGAACCCTTCTCTAGAGGACTCACCCTGAACTGAGAACTGAAGTATAAATAGGAGTTCTCGCTGGGTTTAAAGGAGGTGGGTGGGGGTAAGGAGGCATTCCAGACACAGAACACATGCAGAGGCCATGAGATAGTAGGGAACAGCACAAACCCTTGAAACAGCAGAGCCCAGAACAATGCAGGAAAGTGCAAGGGGTGTGCAAACAAGACGGCAAAGGGAAGAGGGCAAGGGCAGGTCACTCAAAGGCCTTGTAGAACCCACTGGAGATCCATGGAAAGCCAGTTGAGGATTTTAAGCAGCAGGACACAATCTTACCTGGAAAAGTATTCTGGATCAGGGTGAAAAATTGATGAGGGAGGTAAGGAAATAATGGAAAAAACAGAGAGGAAGTGATGAGAGCAGACAAAGCAAAGATGAGGACAGCCTGAACTGATGTGGCAACAGTGGAGATGAGGGGAAAGGGTGTATTTGAGACATGTTTGGGAGGTGACATTTACATGACTTGGTTTAAGTAGAAAGCGAAGGGCCAAGATGACTCCTGGGTTTCTCATTTGCGATACCACATGGAGGGTACCTACAATCGTGGCAACAGGAGACTCTGAAAGACCAGGCAGTGTTGCTGGGCAAGATTAGTGTGAGGTGTTTGGAACAGTCCAGGGGAAACATGAAGTGGGTTGTTGAGAAGGGGTCTGGAGCACAGAGGAGAGCTGTGGATCAGAGAAGTAAATGTGGCTTTGGGTTGATATTCTTGAAAAGGAGGTTAGCGTGAAGAGAGCCTGGGATCCAGTACTGAGGAAGGTGAGGAAAAGGAAGATCCTCAATGATATGGAATCATAGAAGTCAAGAGAAGAAGGTATTTCAGTAAAGGATGCCCCATTTTGTCAAGTGAGACGAGGACTGGAAAATGTCAATTGGATTTCGTGACATGAGGTGGTGTCACTAGCAAGAGCTGTAGCCGAAGCAGCAGAGGTGGCGTTTAAGAGCAAGTGGGAAGGAAGGAAGGAAATGGGCAGTTTGTGCTAACAGCTGGAGGAGCTTGTTTATGGAGTGGAGAGGCAGGGAGGGCAGGGGAATAGGTCGGGGCTGTGGAGCCAAGGGGGGCATTTTTTAAAGATGAAAGTGTCAAAGCACTTGATGTTTGCAGTTTTGAGATAGATCTTGAAGAACTTGTCATATGATGGCTTCAATTTTCTGGGAGCAGTTATCACTGAGAAAGTTATCTGCCAAAAGAGAATAGATGGATATTGGAGGTTTAAGGATATCAAAGGCAGTTTGAAATGTTGGGAAGCCATTACCGAGAGTGGGAGATCATGTTGACCAGATAAATGCAGAGCAGCACAAGGGTCCATAATGTACCTGGTGACCAAGACTGTGTGATGAAGCCAGACTTCTCTGAGATAGGGCTTTCTCCTGGAGTGCTTGATACTAAGGTCACAAACAGGTAAAAGAAAGTTGGGTTTGCCCAACTTTGGGTTTTGTTCAAGGATTTATGTTTAAATGATAGAGGGACAAAGGAATTTATATACTGGCAATTTGGGACTCAAATGAAGAAGGAGGAAGCTGAGAGAAAGGTCAGTTATCCCTGGCTCTATCCTCTTGAGGTCAAAAATTAGTCCTGGTAGGCATGGTTGAAGAAACAAGTTGGGTAGAAAGCAGCTTGTGGCCAAAATCAGTGATTTGGTAGGTGGAGCAGTTTGGAGGAATGACAAGTGTCAGGACGTGACTGTTGAGTTAGAGTGATTGCTGGAGAAGATGCAGGAGCTAGGGGCCACGTGCTGGTTATTTGCTAAAGTCCCTGTGCTCCGTTTCCCAGTTAATCTGGTGAAAGCTGCCCCACCTCTGGCAAATATTTTAAGAGGGAGCTTCTGCTGGCAATCACAGTCTTTGAAAGAACTAGGAACCGGTTCCCAGACAGCACTGGGAGAGGAGGTGCCCTTTCTTTCCTGCTGGGATTTGCAAGAGGTATGGGGTTGCTTAGTAGGAGCAGCTACGAGGTAAACCTCAGGATGTAATCACCTCAGAGAGCACAGTGCACCACGGATGCACTCACAAAGACTAGTCTCTTGGTTGACCAAGTTTAAAAAAAAAAGTGTGGGAGAGTTACAGCCAGGGTCAGGAAGGGGCAGTGATAAGGGGGATGGCAGAAGGGCTGCCATCTAGACCATTGCCCCTGCTTATTGTTTGACCAGGGGAATAAGAGTTCTAGAGAGTCTGACGGTGGATTGGTATGTTTGTTTAAGTACAATTTTTTTCTAAGTGTAAAAGCAATGCATTTAATGCAGAAACTTTGGAAAATGCAGAAAAGCATAAAGATGGAAACAGTTCAAAATTATCCCATCTGTAGGGTAAGGAAAAAATGTCAGGCTTTTCTGCCCTCCCGCCATCAGGATAGATGATGGATCCTTGCGGTCCTGAATGCATGCCTGATGGCGGGCACCTGGAGTAGGGTGTGGGCAGATGTAGATAGGATTCACCTGGGCTAAGACTGGGCTTTTAAGGGCGGCATCATGAGGACACCAGTAGTAGCCGAAAGAGAAGCCGAGAACGAACAGAAGAGCAGCAGAAGGAGCCCAAGAGAAGCTGAAAGAGAAGCCGAGAAAGAAGTTCCAGAAGCCGAGAGAGAAGCAGAGAACGCCGGAGAGCCCAGATAGAGTGAAGACTTACTGGGGCCTGGGAGGACTGCCAGCCTCCCCGCCCCCCAGCACCCTTGCCTGCTGTGTACCGGGTAAATCCCTATAAAAGACCTGCAAAAACCACTGAAGACTCGGACTCCTCCTTTACCCGGTCTGCTGGATCCTAGAAAACCTGCACTGTGTCGATTCCTGACCTTACACCATCATTTAGAGATAATCAGTCAACATTTCAGTTCCCATTTTCCTAGCCTTCTTTCCATTGAGGGTTAAGGATATGTATAAGATTTGGGCCTTCTTAAGTTCAAAGACAATGAGATGTATGTTACGTAACTTACCCATTGTTTCTATATACCTTAAAAACTCTGGGGCTAACCACAAAATATATGTGTCAATTTTACAGGCAAAGTGGGATATTATACTTATTTAATATATAGGTTATTAGTAAAATTGAACATTTGTTACACGTTTATTGATCATTTGTACTTCGTATTTTATTCATTATCTATTTGTGTCATTTATTTTTCCATTGGATTATTACTCTTTAACTTATTGATTTAAAAAACACTTTATAGGGCCTCCCGGTGGCGCAGCGGTTGAGCGCTGGGTTGCGAAGCCGCCCGCGGCCTCTGCAGTGCCGGTTCAATCCCCAGCTGCTCCCCGGCCACCGGAGAAGGGTCCCGCATGGCGCGCAGACCTCTCCTGCCGCCCGCTGCTCCCCTCAGCAGTGTACTTCGGTCCTTCTGCCTGCTCTGCTCCCCGCTCTGGCTCTGGTGAATTCTCTCACCCTCCCGCACTTCTGACTGTACCCAGTGCTTGCATAAATAAATAAAAATAAATCTTTAAAAAAATATTTAAAAATAAATAAATAAAAAACACTTTACATATTATGGATATTAACCCTTTGTTATAGATCTTGTAAATATTTGCACCCAGTTTATAGTCTTTGAGTTTTATTTTGCTTTTCTTTTTGGTCATGTAAGAGTTTCAAAATTAAACTTAGTTAAATATATCAATCTTTTCCTTCATGCCATTTACTGTTAACAGTTTGGTAAGTACTTTTCCAGACATTTTCTATGCATATGCAAATATATCTATAAATATATATATAGTTAGATATATAAAGCTTTCCTGTACATTTTAAATGATATCATATGCTATTCTGCAACTTGCTTATTGTGGATATTTTCCCATATTAAAATATAAAGCTCTCACTCTAACAGAGTATTCTATTATATACACTTACTATAATATTATTAAATGAACTTTTAAAGTATCTTCATTTTCACATTTAAATATGTAAGATTTTTGATATATGAAAGAAATAGAGACTGAAATTTATATATTCTATGTGGTGGGTCTGTTGTCAATAGCACTTACAAAGTAATCTATCCTTTCTCCACTTATTTGAAATATCACATTAAGTATCATATATTTGATGATACTTTTACCACATAGCAAATACACCCATATTAGTATGGTCTCATACTAGATTTTCTATTTTGTTTCCTTTCCTTAGTTATTCCTAAATCTAATTATTGTAGTTTTATATGTTAATATCTACAAAATCAAAACTATCTCCCTCTTTCATCTTTTTCAGTATTATTGACTTAGCTAATTTTCTTGCATTTATTCTGAGTTTGAGAATCATACCATGAAGTCCCCAAAACATCCATATAGGATTTTGATTGGAATTGTTAAATTATCTAATTAAAGGATTATTGACATATTTTCAAATGATACTTTCCACTTAAAAGCAAAATATGCCTCTCTCTTATTTTAGTTTTCTTTTTATGTACATCAGTAATTTTTTGTTTTCTTTGTACAAGTCTTGCATTTCTCATCAAGTTTATTCACAGATACATTACAGTTATATATGGGACTATTAATCTGTAGGAAATCATTTGATTTTGTGTGCACTTTATAACAACTCACTTTCTCGATGATTAGTCTAGTTGTTTCCAGCTGATTCTTTTAGATTTCACATGTAGGCAATCATGTTATTTGCAAAAAAATTAATGAAAAGACAGAAAAAGGATAGATGGTTTTATTTATCCATTTCCAGTAGTTACATTTTCTTTCCTTTTATTTTCTTACTACTTGTAGAACCAATTCTTAGATGTATCAGTTAAGAGTTTTTCTCTCTTGAGATTCCTTTGGGATTGCACACATGCACAGACGTGCATACACAGAGACCCATTAGGATATGATCCTATTTCCTCCATAAGATTTCCATCACTTTTTTTTTTTTTCTGGGCTCTTGGAAATTTCCTTAGGCTTATCTTTAAATTTTCTGATTTAATTTTCCTTAGTGTCTAATATGTATCTAAATTCACTGTTTCTTTTGGATTTTAACTTTCAGTGATCAGATTTTTTTTTTCTAAACTTCTCAATTTTAGGAGATTGCCCATGGTTCCCTTAATTGTCGAAGCCAACACATTTGTGTTCCTTTCCCTTGAAGACTCTGTTAATCTGATCCCGTCTTCATTCCTTCCTATTTTCTCTTGGCGCCCATGACACTATATTCCCTGCTCTTCCTCCTAATTGATTTTCCCCAGTCTCTCTAGTCCACAAATCCCACTGATCCTGTCTTTAAATATTTTCCCGATCTATCTACTTGTTTCTTTCTCTATCACTACCATTCTGGTCCAAGATGCCACCATCCTCCACTCCTCCTATACTGCAATAGTCTCCCAACTGGTTTCCTTGCCATCCTCTCTTACCTTTCTTCTTCCAATAGTTCTGCAGTGCTCTTGGGATAAAACCCTACTCCTCATCCAGGCCTAAAAATCCTTCTGTGAGCCTGTCCCACCCACCTCTCCTGCCTCTATCCCCCTCGCTTGCCCCTCATCACATGGCAGTCTTTATGCTCCTCAAATTCTAATTTTATCCCACCTGAAGACCTTTGTAGCTGCTGTTTTCTCCTCTTGAAATGCTTACACCTGCTCACCCCACCCTATTTTATGTTAATCATAGCATTAATCACAATGTGACTTCTCCTTATTATCTGTGTCTCTTCACCTAGCATGGAAGCTTCCTGAAAGCACAGCTTGCACTGTCTTTTTCTCTATTGGATTCCCAGCACCGAGAACAAAGTAGATATTCAGTAAATGCCTGTTTAAGGGATGACAAGATCCTAATATTCTGTGCAATTGTTACAGTTCTTGACAGAGTTAGCGCTCCTGTATCTATTGAATTGATGGATAACTCACTCCACTATACCTGAGCTTCTAGAGAGCAGAAGTCCTTACTGCTAGGGACTTCCAGGTGTGTTGTAAATATGTGTGTTTGATTTATTCTTCTTTATAAAGAGAAAGCTAAGCTATTAAGCTGATTACATAAAAGACTTCATTTCTCTGAGAGTAAACATGTGACAAGAGAGGAATGTCATGAGAACATTCAATAGGATTTGCTGATGAACTCGGTAGGAAGCTATATGAATGAGGTAAAAGGAGTTTCTGTGCCTTATGTAGTTTTCCTATCTAAATTTTAGCCTTAATGCTACATTTCTTTTTGGTAAATGTGTTACAGGGTGCAACCTACATCCTGGTGATGGTGGATCCAGATGCCCCTAGCAGGTCTTTTCCCAAATATCGATTCTGGAGACACTGGCTGGTAACCGACATCAAGGTAAGCAGGCCTAGAGGCCCTTTTTTTTTTTTTTTTTCAAATTTGGGATTGCTGCTGCAGACTATCATTCGTGCAGTTCTCAGCTCTCGTCAGGAGGGTTGGGGACTCTGATGATGGATTGGTATCAGATCACCCCCAGCACCCAGCTGTCACAGCCCCTTCAAGTTTTCTAACCATTTCAAAAAGTGTCCCAGTTCCTCATCAAGTCACTTGGAGCCCCTCTGGCCTTTCATCTTTGTTCCTTTGTCATCACCATAAATGTGAAGAACCTGGCTGACCCTTTCCAGAGTAGGTCCAAGGGACACAAATCTGGTAGATTGTCAGTAACATCATGTGGTGGTGGGGGTGGGGGTGCAGACTCTAGGTTAAGCTGAATTAATGCATTCCTCACCAAAAGGCTTTTCAGAGCTTTAAATATCTTAATAGGTACCATACAATATGCACTTATTTTTGAATCCCATTTGCTATTGAATCCTTTGTTCATGAGTGCCTGGCAGTGCACTTTGGGAAAATCCCCACTAGCTTCAGAAATTCACACATTGGTGCACAAAAATCTGCAGATGACCTTTGCATAGAGTGTGCAAAGGGGTTAACCCCAGGAGATAGTGGGAGCCCAGAATTAGATGAAGATGGGGATTCTGCTCTGTTGTTCCGACCTCAGTGACAACCTCATCAAGTCACTTGGAGCCCCTCTGGTGTCTCATCTTTATCAGTAAGATGGGAGCCACATTTCCTTCTCAATATGGTTGTCATGATGATCCAGTGAGTAAGCACACTGAAAGCACTCCGGAAAACAAAATTTCACAGAAAAAAGGAGTCCATGCTTTTCTTTCTAGCACCCTGGGTAAAGGAAGGGCTATAGGTCTGGACTAGCTGTTGACTCACCTGAGTCAGGCAAGGCTCAGCTGCCAGGGTGGGAGGAGTTACCCTGGCAACCAGTGACTGTAGGCCTCCATGGGCTGCTCAGGTGGACAGCCTGTCTTTAGAAGCAGCCCTGGAGATGGCCTTGGAAGGGTCTCCCTCCAAGGAGACCCCCAGCAGCAGTTTCTTGGGCTGGGCCTGAATCAGATTGAGGGTAACCCAACATCCTTCCCTGACCAAGTACTCCCCAGTCTTGTGAAAAGTCTTGGAAGCACTATAAACATGCATCTGGCAGGGAGGTAGCTGAAGGCACAAAGGAGGGAGATATTGGATCCTACCCCAATCTAGAGCATTGCTGTTTTCTGTGTCTGGGACTCCCCAGTGGTCACAAGGGGGTGAAACGCTCAGAAAGGAGTATTGCTCTGGACATCATGTCTACAGTACCCCTCCCCCCCTCCACACAGATCCCCTCCCCCATGACTGTGAGAAGTTCTACAAGGTGATTCTGTGGCAAGTTTTGAACTTACAGCTGTAGATGGAATGATTTCAGAGTCAAGAGGGCCTTGGAGCCTCATGAGGCTACTTACAAGTCAGAGGTGCCCCCCACCTCACCCATTCCCCTTACCCCAATACCCACTTGAGACAATTGTCTCACACTTGCCTGTGGTGCAACCGGGTTCAGCCTCAGCAGCCAGCTTAGAGGCACAGCAGGTGCAGGTGGTAGGTGGCAGCTGTCAGGCAAGTCTGCTAAGCTGCAGAGCTTTCCAGGGCCACCTGCCTGGTGCTCAGGCCGGAGGAGGCTTGGGTTTCAGTCACATTTTCACCCACTTTCCCTAATCCAAGGTCCAGCAGGAACCGGCAGCTCTCCTCAGTCATGTCCACTTGGCCTGTTTGCCAGCCCCAAATTCCACCAGCCCCAAAGTAGTATAAACCAGATCCATTTGGATCTCAAGTTCTGGACCTCGGCCAAAGGAAGAGGGGGCTCTGAGCAAACCCAGAGCCACTTCCTTTGTGCTGGTGTCAGCTGCCGCTGAGTGGGGCTCAAATGTGATGGTGTGTTAGTATCAGCCTTGTTCAAAGGCAGGTCCCCAGGTGCTGCCTACCCACAGTACTTGTTCCTCAGTCTGGAGGGAAGGTGGCATCCGCCTTTAGCAACCATGCAGGAGGATGAAGTTTGAAGGAAGACCAGAGTTCGGTGTCAGAATGCCTTGGTCATTGTTACTATCACCAGATGTAGAGCCGTTTTCAAATGAAAACCACTTTTGAAGCTTCCTCTTGATCCTCACAATCACTTGTGAATTAGGCATTACTCCATCTTCTAGTTGTGGAAGCAAGGCCTGCAGGGGCTGCATGATGCTGTCTCTCACTGAATGGGCTATAGAGTAGATCTTTAGTCTGGGCCCCTCAACTCTAGACCATACCCTTTCCTGCTATCCCATGTGGTCTGGGTTCACACCACATCTCTCCCATCATGACCTCTCTGTAAGATGGGAAATGTAATCTCTGTGATTCTCCTCCACTCCCAGGGCTCAATTTCTGGCTGCCTGTTATTGGCAGATTACTTCCAGAGAACCTCCCCAAGTTAATATTAACTTAGTAAATAAAATATACCTGGTAAGCATGTAGAACCCCATAAAAGTATACCTTATATATTATCGTTACCCTCAGCAGTAAGGGCCACAGAAGCAAGATTGGCCATAAAGTCACCATGTGAATGACCCTGAAATGCACAATAACCACAGAGGCAAATTCAGTGGAATATAAGTATGCCTTGACAGAGAGGCTTAGGCCTGACTGGATGGTGGGTCGGGCCATGGTCATGGGGGCCCTTCAGCAGGGACAGTTTTTAGACTGTCCAGATTGAAACAGGACAGCAATCAGTTCTCAGGAACACAGAAATGTCTGCAGCTGCCCTATCACTCCACACCCCCCCACTCCAAAAAAAGAGACTGACAGGTTCTGGTATAGAATACATTAAACTCTGGTTCTTAGATAAAAACTGGGAACTAGAGAGAAATCCATCAGTAGGGACAAGCATTCTTAGTAACCCTTTGCTCAGTGAATTCAACAAGCAGGAAGCGATCATTACGGGCTATAGCACAGCAGTTAAAAGCAAGGACCCTGGAGCCAGACTGCCCTGGTTTGAATCTGAAGCTACCATTTTCAGCTAAGTGATACTGGGCACAAACTTGCTCAGTCAGTGCCTCAATACCAGTAGTCCCTACCTCACACAGTTTTGCAAAGCTTCAATGAGCTGTTTTAAATAAAGAGCTTAGAGCAGTACCCAGAACACATACAAGCTCTAGATTATCCCGGTGGTTGACATCATTGCTGGCTGGAAACTGCACCAGCAAGGGGTGAGGCACAGGATTGGGATGCCATGGGCACCAGGAGCCCTCTCACAAGGAACTTCCTCTACCCATGGGTTCCCATTAGCTCAGGGACAGAACTAGATAGACTTCAGACCCCAAACCTGACCAGACTAGGGCAGGCAGGAACTGATACATAAATCACAATGTCCTCTGCCACTCCCTTGAAAATGTCTCACTGAGCAAAAGAGATTGTACACAGCATTGACACACAGCATCTCTCTGCCCCAGTGTGTGGCCTCAGCGTTTCCTTGAAGATGTTTTTCAGTTTTGATTCAATCTAACTAATACTGTTCACGCTAAAGCCTAATTAAGATATCAATTAATTTGCATCATTCATTTCAGAAGAAACATTTATTGGTTCATCTTCTATTTGTCTCTGAAATTAGTGCTCGGGGCTTTTCGTGCAGATATTTTCATTAGACTTTTTATTGTTAATGGGAATATTGAACACGGGAAGATGGTATATTAATACTTTCCACAAAGAATCTCATGATTGGTGACAAAGAACACTAAGAACAATTAAGGAGACAAGAGTACCTTTTTTCTTCCAAAAAAGAAAATCTTCCTAGAAACCGTCAATGATTCTAAAATTTGCCCTGAGTATCTTTTTTGTTTTAAGAAAGAAAAGGAAATGGCAAGTTCATGTTTCCCTTTCATTCAGTGCCCTCAACCTTTGGCAGCTGTAAGTGCAACCAATTCTGGGTTGAATTAAAAGGACCTCTAAGGGTTTCATTATTCTGTCTACTTTTCTATAGGGTTGAATTTTTCCATAATGAGCATTTTTAAAGGACCTTTAAGTGTGTGAGGTGAATGAGATAAATGGGGAGCCCAATAAACAGAGCCAGGATGGTGGCCCCCTGCCTTTCAGGATGTGGCCAGCATTTGTCAGTCCCACTGCTGCGTGTTCTCAGGCAAGTTACTTGACCTCGGAGAGACTGCAGCGACCTGCCTGTAAAATTGACACAAATCCTTACTCTCTGGGGTTGAGACAGGAAAAAGGGAATTACACATGCAAAGAGGAGAAGCCTCCCTAGAGAGAGGCACTATAGAAAGTGGCAAATTTAGCCTTGTTCCTAATCAATAGAGCAGTAGATCCTACAGAAATGTATATATAGTACACAATCCAATTTTCTATATGCCCAGAAGCCAGCTAATGATAATAAACAGAAGAATAAACAGTCCTTATCAGGAACACAATTTCAGATGAAGAGGTCAAACCAAGGCACAAGGATTGATTATTTTCTTTCTTTAAATTAGTTTCTTTATTTAGATGTATTTTTAATTTTGCTGCTGGTATTTACACACTTGTCCAAGCTCACTTTGCCTGTACTGGGAGGGTCTGTTTTAAGTAACAACATGTTGTAAGGCCTGGATTACACTCCCTGGAAGCTCTATGGGTCAGAAAGAGCATTTGGTGATGGTGACAATGCAGCGGGTTGTTTAGGGCCACCATGCAGGGGGAAAGAGCCTGCATTTTGGGATCAGGTGAATAAGGGAAATCTGCAGGCTCTGCCACTTCAGGATGGGAATCTCTTAGCCTCAGTTTCTTCATATTTAAAATGGACACAACAATAATATCTATTCCCTAGTGTTCAATAAGATTAAGGCTTCTAACAGAATAAATGTGATTCCTTTCCCACACGACACCCAACTTTGAGATCTGACCACAGTAGCCACTATGATCCACAAGCTTCCCTTACACTATTGAATTCATGTTTTGCCAAGTGAGAGTTCTACAATGCTCCAACACCCAAACTCTGTGATTTAAACAAAACAAACAAACAAAAAAGGCAGCTTATCCTTTGGCCTCTGCAGTCTAGATATATTCAGTGCCCACCTGAAGGGCCTGACTTGCTCCCCACTTTCTTTGGTGGAAGAGACATCAGCCCCATCATTAGACCTCAGGCAATTGCCCTGGGATACTCTGGAACAGACCAGGCTCCCCTGGAGTCATTCCAGACCTCGGCAGGTCACAGGGCTGGGCTGCAGCGGAGGGTCAGGCCTGCTGAGTGTTTCCCACAGGCCAGGCTGGACTTCATTCTGACACTGCACTTTTATTTTTAACACCTCCCAGCCCCATTCGCCATTTTCTTATCACTCACAGTCCCCACTTTGCTGCCATTGTCCCACCCCAGAGATGCCTTCACTCCCATTCAAAATAATTTAAATAAAATGTTGCTACAAAGTGGAATATTATCTTTTGATGAATGTTTTTAAAGCCCTTTAGGTTTTCATGGTAATTTGCGGTGTAAAATTATTTGGAGATAAGAGCCAAATTAGCTCTCGTATGCTGAGGTCGCTGTGTCCTGTTATCCATGTGAGCAGTGTTTAAATATAATCAGCCCTTAGACTAATGCAGCATAATTGTTCATTTGAAATAGCTTTTTTTTTTTACTCCATTCAATGAGTCATTAAAATATTCAAGGGATAATGCAGTGAATTGGAAATGAATTTATCATATTATCCCATACATACTGTAGTGCTTCAGGTAACTAAGGAGAAAGGGAGAGAGAGAATATGAATATAATGTGTGCAGGCAGGAAGGGGGCCAGTATATACAGAAATATGGTAAACAAAGCTTTTTCGCTGGTTTATGGAAAGTATGTATTGAGAGGCTGACCGGGACTGACCGAGAGAGGTGGCAAAGAGAAATTGTTGTTCTTCGAAGAGCGTTCTCACTCTCTCGCTCTTTCTCTCTCCCTTTCTCTCCGTCTCTCTCTCTCAGTGCTCTGAGAATCTGTGCTCCACCACAGCTCCGCTGTTAACTTATTTTTATCAAATATGTTTATATCAGAAAGTCGTTATGGAAACCAATTCTGCCATCCAGGAGAATTCCTGGATCAGGCAGAAAGCGCTCTCTTTCTCTCTCTCTCTCTCTCTCCTTTCTCTCTGTCACACACATGCACACACACACACACACACACACACACACACACATATACTTCTCACACACGCGCAGACACCCCAAAGGGAACAACAGTCTTGTTGCCCAACTCTGAGCTCAGCTTCAGCCTGGACAGGGGTTGGTCCCCTGACTCCCCCTCATGGGCAGCCTTGTAAAGGCTGAAACCAACAATCCAAACCCACCCTGACGTGAGGAACCAGGGCTGTTGCTGACCACTGGGCCTCAGTTACCCGCCCTGAGTTCTCAAGCTTAGGAAGAGACAAAGGGGCTGGCGGCCAGCATATTCAAAACAGTGATCCTTCCTCGATCCCAGGAAAGGTCCATCATCATTTATGCCACACCTGGAGTAGTATCTTCTGTTCTGGCCACACTGTTGTAAGAGAGAGGGAACAGCATGAGGAGCCACCAGAATGACAAGGGTCGTGGAAACCACATCAGGTGGATAGGAACTAGAAGAGGAGGGGCTGGTTAGCTCTCTGTGACAACGAAGGGAAGACAGGAGAATGGCCTAGAAAGCTTCTTTTATGATTTCTTAAAATTTTGAGGAAATCAAATGAGAAACAGGAGCTCCGGCTATATTCCACCGGACAGAATGAGAAGCAATGGGTGAAATTTACATTTCCATGTAAGTGAATTTTGGCTCTGTATAAGAAAGACATTTCCAAGAATTTGAATGCCTAAGAACTGAGCATGTACTCCACAGAGAAGGGAGCCGATCATGGAATGTACTTATTCCTGGGCGAGCCAGGGGTTTCCCGTGTGGAAGGTTGGAGCAGAGGACCCTCAGGATGTGCCCCCTCACATCTCAAACAATACTTCCATCTGCTGTATTTCCTCACCAGGCTTAAATCCATATAGCACATCACAGCAACAGTAATGACTAAAGATGGGAGAAGAAGTAGAAGTAGAAGGTGAAAGAGAAAGAAAACAAGAAAAAAACGTGTGATTTAGCATATTGTACCAGATAATGTGCTTTAATATCTCATTTAATCCTCACAAAATCCCTAAGAGGAGGGTTATATAGACATAATAATTAGCCAGACCTAGAGGGGTTAGGCAGTGTGGCTAAGATCTCAGCTGGTGAGGTCTGACGCCATCTTGCTTCTCAGAGTTTAGGGAGATTCCACACTTGCCACCCAGGCCCAGCCCATGATAGCTCATGTCAGGTCCAGGTGTGAGTGTGAAAGGTGATGCTGGTGTGGGCAGTACAGTTTGAGGCTCCTGGCCCTCTACTCTCAGCCTTGGCCTTAGCCACGCCCTTAGCACAGCCTTA
Source organism: Talpa occidentalis (assembly GCF_014898055.3). Lineage (NCBI taxonomy): Eukaryota > Metazoa > Chordata > Mammalia > Eulipotyphla > Talpidae > Talpa > Talpa occidentalis. The sequence goes on along the minus strand of NW_023605194.1, from coordinate 95,213,265 downwards.
GCATAGCTCCCACATTGGGCCATGGAGCACAGTGTAGACCCAGGAAAGAGATCCTATGACCTGCTGGAAGCAAATTCTTTAACTCCCAGAGCCTGTTCCTGCTTCTGAAAAAGAGGACACAAGCATGGACCTCACAGGAATGTTGGGAAGACTCGGGAGAAAATGTGTCAAGCTCCCGGCACATAGCACCTGACACTTAGTAGGTGCGACATACTTACAGGTTTCCTGCTCCTTTCGTGTGCTGTCACCAAATCTTTTATAAGCATCCCAAGGCTTGACTGTGGAGAGTATATGTCTCTCCCAGAGGTAGGTCAGGGTCTGGTCAGGAAAATGAACTGACAACAAGGTTACCAGTTAAAAGAACTTAAGGGGGAAAGCCACCAGGGACCGACCATTTAGCCTGCACTATGTTCAGCATTGTGACTATTAAAAAATAATAATTAAACAGAGTTGGTAGGTAGGCAGATAGACTTTTGATGAATAAAAGCTAGATGATTTTTAAATGTTCTTCTTTTTTTTTTAAATCTGCTATATAGCCAGAAAGACAAGATCACACTGTGGGAAATAGAGAGTAGAACTCAGGAATGTGGTATCCACTCTAACAGGGTTTCTTAGACACAGTAGTTGGGAGAGTTCAGAGTACTTCCCCTACATAGACTCAGCTCAAATGTCACCTCCACTGAAAGGCTGGCTCCGCCGCCCCCAGACTGACTTAGTCAGTCCCGCCCTGTGCTCCTGCCACGCTCCATCAAACCTCAATTAGTACCTCATCACACGGGTGCATTATTATTTATGAGTCTCTTTTCCCTATTAGGCTATGAGTTCCTGGAGAGCGGATTTATATCTTGATTTCATTATATCTCCAGCACTTAGTATGGTGCCCAGAACATAGAAGGCCCTTGGTAAATGTTGAATGAATGAATGAATGACGGCTGAAGGAATGAAGGATGAAGGGATAAAATAATGAAGAAAGGGATGATGGATGGATGGATGGATGGATGGATGGATGGATGGATGGATGGACGGATGGATGAAAAGATGGAGGCATGGTGGCTGGGAGGTGGATGGATGGATGGATCGGCAGGGTGGCATCTCATTGATGACCTCACAGTGGAGCCAGAAGTCAAGGTGGGCCTTGAGTAACAAGCAGGCCTGGAAAAATCGGAAAATACAAGAGATTACATTCCAGGAAGGAAGCAGAATAACTGAAAACTCAGGTGTTTAAATGAGGTAGAAAGAGGAATCAAAATTAAAAACCAAAATGGCTGTGTTAATGAAGATAATTATCACCTCTCTATAGATTGTTGCTACCAAAGTCCACTAACAGGTTCCCTTCAAAAGAATCTATCTTTCCTTCATGGGGTATTCTTCTAAACTTGAAATGTGATTACGTTACTTCCTTGGTCGAAGGACTCAGTGACTCTTCGGTATCTCAAGACAGAATCCTCTCTGATCAGCCTGCTGTTCAAGACCTTTGGGGCTCTGTAATCTGCAAACATTTAAGTTGCTTTACATGATTTTAGATCTCAGGATAAATTACATCCTTCAAAGTCCAGAAATGGCTTAGATTTAATCACAAAGTCTTTTCCAGGAAAATATAAATTTCTGAATTTAGACTGGTGAGTGTAATATCAATCCACATTAAGAATTCAACAATAATTTCATAAGCAGACAGTCTGAGACAATGCAGAAAACAGTGAACATTCAGAGTCAGCATAGATTCACTAACGACAAACCACACCTGACAACTCAGATTTCTTTTTTAAAAAAAATTTAAAAAGATTTATTTATTTATACAAGAACTGGGGTACAGGCCAGAGGCACTGGAGGGTAAGAGGATTCACCAAAGATAGAGTGGGGAGCAGAACAGGCAGAAGGACCAAAGTACACTGCTGAGGGGAGCAGCGGGTGAGACAGGAGAGGTCTGCCATGCCATGTGGGAATCTCCCTGGCTGGCCAGGAATCGAACCGGCACTGCAGAGGCTGCAGACAGCTTCACAGCGCTGCGCTTAACCCACTGCGCCACCAGGGAGGCCCAAGATTTCTTTGTTGATAAATGCATTGGCCCAGTGGACCAGGAGAAAGCTGTAAGTAAGCACGTACCACTTGATTGACCAAGATACTGAACCAAGTCATCCTGGTAACCTTGTGGGCAAGGGAGAGAAATATGACCTTAATGCTTCCTGTGTTAAGTGGGTTGGTGACTTGTTAACAAAGCATTTCTGAAGAGTGTTGACTGACAAATTAGTGCTAACGTGAAGGTCATCCCCTGGTGACATGCCACAGGATTCTTGCATGCACCCCACCTAAAAGGTAGCAGGTTCACCAGATTTGTAGGTCATACAGAGTCTCAAGGAATTGCTAATATGGGTGACATAAAACAGTTAATTTTGACAAGTTGGAAGGATAGGCCTGCACTGAAAAAATTAAATTTAATAGGGATTAATCTAAAGTCCTATATTTAGGTTCCAAATCAACTGCATGAGTACAGAATGAGAAAGATCAGGCATATCAGGAGTTCATGAGGGGAAAAGATCAGAGAAGTTCTAGTTAATTTTTAAGCTAATTTTAAGCTAATAATAGAATGTCAAACCATAATGCAGGAGTTAAGAAAGTTAATATAATCTTGGGTCACATCAATAGAAGTAGAGGTTTTTAGATCATTGAAGATTATAATTCCCATTTTTCTGCATGGGTCAAACCACTTTTGTTCATTCATTCATCCCTTTATTCCTTCATTCAGGATGTGTTTAGTATATCTTAGTCAATAGGTTTCATTCAAGTACTACGGATCAAAAATTTTAAAAATCAAACCCTTCCTAGCAAGGAGCTCCCTGTCTGGTGAGGGGAGCTAAGAAGTTAGTCAATGAACATAATACAGAGTGGGGAGTGTCATGATGGCGTTAAGTCCCCAGAACCATGGAGAAGAGAAAGTGGGCACGGGGGAGGATGTGAGCCTTGAGCAGAGTGGAAATTTACCAGGCCGACAAGGAAGGGAAAGGCACCGGGCAGAGGGAACGGCTGGAGCAAAGGTTCTGGAACGGGCTGGGTGTGTCCCAGGAACAGAAGGGTGGCCAGTGTGGCTGAGTAGAGTGGTATAGGGGACATGTGCAGAAGCTCAGAGAGATTCTTAACTCTGATCATCCACTTGGTATGTTAGAATCACTGGGAGGCCCCACCAGCTAAGTCAGAATCTCTGGACATGGAGCACAGGCCTTGATATTTTTAAGACTCCCGGGTGATGCAGACATGCATAAAGGTTGGGGTAGAAGGAAATGAGGAGTTGCTATTCAATTGATACAAAGTTCCATTTCTACAAAATGATGAAGTTCCAGAAAGCTACTGTACAACATCAATACCATACTGCACTAAAAACTCTGTTAGGAGGGTGGATCTCATGTTAAATGTTCTGACCACATTTAAAAAGACAGCAGTGGGGCCGGTCTCCTGGCCTGGGCAGGGAGTCTGCACACTTGAAGCAGGAGGTAGCAAACTGCTTTGTACCTTTCAAAGATGACTCTGCTGTGTAGGATGGCAGCAGGGTGGCCACAAGAGGACATTTGCCCCTTTGAGAGGGAAGAAGGTGGGCTGCACCAAGCTGAGGGCTGTGGACATGCTTCAGGGTCTATTTTGAGATCTAGAATCAATAGGACTTGTGACTGGATTCGCAGTGGAGGCTGAAGGATGGCCCATGGATGGCCGAGTGAACTGCAGTGCCATTCTGAGATTGGGGTGGGTGGATTAGGGTGCTGAGGGGGCTGTGGGTGGGGTGGGGTGGGGGTGAGATTCTAAAGTTCTGTCTTAGATGATTCTGAGATGCTTTTTAGATCTCTGGACAGAGATTTCGTGTAGAAGAGTCAAAAGTGTCTGAAAGTCAGAAGAGCAGCAGAGCAGGGAGGCCTGGTTTGGGCTGCAAGGGCCTACTCACAACCAGGGCTTTAGCTGTGACCGTGTAAGGCTGCCCTTGAGGAGGAGGGTGAGTGAGTTGTCTTTGAAGATGTCCTATAAGCCGCCATCTCCAGGGATTTGAAAGAAACTGGGTGAGACTGGGGCTTAACTGCATCCTCCAGCTTCAGCACTGTGGTTTTATAAATGGGCCTGCAGGCTGCCTTTCCAGATCAGAGCACTAAAGCCGCAGGGGAGTGAAGGGAGGCACTGCGGGCTGCAGAGGACCTTGGAGGTTATGAGGGGTCAGATCTATGTATCAGGATACAGGGTGACCTTTGGAAAGATCCTGGGACCAGGCTTCAGCAGACTGTCTACTAGTTCAGTGCCTACCCCCTTATGGGCTTCTGTTATCTCCCCTGCCAAATGATGCCCTTAGGTAGATTTGGGTGGCAACGATTAGCTCTCAGAGTCTACAGTTCCACACTTGATCCTCTAATTGGCAGCCCCCAACCTTTCCGCCAAAATGTTGTTCATATGCACAACACAATCCCCTGGGTCCCGAGACACATAGAACAAGCTCCAAGTTGCGTGCAATTCCCTGTGTGCTTGCTCTCCCAGTCAGCAAGCGTGTCGGAGCTTCAGAGAGTAGTGTTGTTAGAGGAGGACGTGGAAGCAGCTCCTGTTTATTTTAAAAGGTAAATCACTCACTGAAGCTGTATTAATAGCAACACCTGCCTTGGAACATACTTCCCTACTGATTCGTGACCCACAGTTGGAACTAATGTCAGGTCATATTGCAAACCTCAGCGACCCCTCTTTTAGCGGATCAGAGTGGCCAGTGAGCAGGGCAAGGCCTGAATAGCTCTGGTTTAGGACTAAGCATGAGCTGGCAGCCCACTGCATCAACTGAAGATGGACAACCCTGTGTTGGGAGGCATGCTGGGTGCAGGTCTCCAGATCGCGCCAGTACAAGTGTCAAAGTGAGCCACCAGCCTCTCGTGGGTGGCTGCAGGATGTGGGGGAAGGTCTGGGTGCTTGTTGCTCTCCTGCCAACCTGGGTCCAGAAAGACTGTGAAGTCCAGGTAGTGAAATCGGAGCCGAAGTGCAAGAGAGAGCAACCCCCAACCCTGCAGAGGGCTCTGTTGCTTCCCAGAGAGACGAGGAAGAAACCCCAGAACACTCTGGAGGAATCTGGGACTCCGCTTGGGTGGAGAGGAGGGGCAGCAGGGAGGAACTTATATAGGGTGGAAGGACAGATACCCAGAGCTCCTTGAGCTGCTGGCCTGTCAAGCCCTCGGCTAAGAATTAGCTTTTTCCTTTCAAAGAGGGTGGAAGTCACTGTTTTCTTGTCTCAGTTGATGAACAGATTCTGGGTGGCAGGAGTCACCATAGAAACAGGTGCTATCTTAAGCAAATGAGCCTTATTAACCTTAAGAGTGGTGGAGTTTTCACAAGATTGCACATATAGGGTAGGAGGGAGAGCGGGATTGGTAGGGGGAGGGATGCGGTGGTGGGAGCCTTGCTGCGGCGGCTCTGGGTGTGCATGCGTGTGTGTACATGTGCATGTAGGCACCTGCATGTGTGTGCATGTGTGGACATGTATGTGCATCAATGCACATGTATATGTTCTTTTGCAAAACTGTTTCCCAAGGAATGAGCTTATGTTCTGATTTTTCCCTAAGAAATACACAGGTCCCCAAAGCAACTACAATTTCCTTGGGAACTAGTCTTGAGGCAGCAGAAGTCAAGGGCCCTGCCCCCCCCCCAACTCTTTCTCCATTGATGTTTCCAGTCTCTGAATCTACTGCCCATGAACAACAAGTGTTTCCCTGAGGACCCAGCTGCCAGTGAGCAAGGCTCTCTGCTCCAGAAGGCAGTGCGGCCCGGTGGGAGGGCAGGCAAGCTGACATCAGGTGAACCTGGGTTCACAAGGCTGCTCTGTGGTTCTGAACCCATTTGGGCCCCTCAAGCCCAAATCTGTAAAAGGCCACACGCCATACACCTCACAGAGGCTGATGTCACACTCAAGTGAGATGCCGTGTGTCAATGTGGAGTCACGCCCCTGTGGCTGGCCACCTCCTAGGGTGAGGAAGAGGGTCTCTCCTCTCAAGTGCAGCTGTGACCGCACGTTGTTTCAAGGCTGTGAGGTTAATCTTGCCCCAGAGTTATCTTACCCACCCATCAGTAGATTTCCACATGACCTGCTATGCTCATCCTGGGAGTAGTGAGGGCAGGTAAGACCAAGATCCTGCCCTTGGGGAGGTTGCCATCATTTAGGGACAGGGGAAGACTTTAAAACTAAGGAGCACCACCAGGAAGCATTGACTTGGGCAGCAAGGAAGGGCTGAGCAGCTTCAAGGGAGCAGGCAGGGAGGGGGCTGCGGAGGAGGGGCTGGAAGGAGTTCTGAAGGCCAGGTTGAAGTGGAGTGGACAGGAAGGAGCTGTCCAAGAAAAGAGGACATACATCCATCTCTTGAGGCGAAGTCAGTCAAATTCCAGACTATTCCTAGATTCTGCAAGGTAAATAGGAAGTTGGCACTCTCCCACACTGTCTGGGAGCTGTGCACGGCAGCTCCAAGAAGCAGGTCTGCTGCCCTCTGCAGCCCCACTTTGAGCAGGACACTCAACCCACCCCAGTCAGACTCCAATTCCAGGGAATATACCTGAACTGTTACCCCAGGGGTAACAGGGGCTCTGGGAATAGTCTTATGAAGCCCCATGGTGTACATCCAGAAACCTGAGGTGCAGTTTGTCCTGGAAGGCCAGATGAAGCCAGCCTGCGTAGGGACCATGTCCTGGATGGGCACAGCACATAGGCCCTTTACTTTCCTTTGCCATGAGGAATAAAAGGTCCCACCACAAGCCTAGAGCTGGCACGGGGTCTGTAGGAAGGCAAGAGGCTATTCTATTGATAGAATTCTAGATCCCCAGAGCTGGAAGTGTCCTCAGATTCACCTGGTCCTACTCCTTCACTTCACAGATGAAGAAACTGAGTGTCAAGGTCATCAAAGCATGTTGATGAGGAGGGGAGACAAGAATTGGGGGTTCCCAACTTTCAGTCCTACTGCTCTTTCCCTTCACACCACCCCCAGCCTTGTTGAACAAGAGAAACCCCCATCCAGCACGTGCCCAGCAGCCTTGGGGCAGTCACTGGGTGATGAACCGAGTCTCTGGGGAGGAAGAAGGGGACCATTCACCCAGGCTATTCAGCTCTCCCCTCCTCTCCCTTTCAAAATCAAAATTTGGCATTTTGTGAGCATTACCTGGCCTCAAACAAGGGTTGCAATTTTAGAGGTTCCCAGGAAGTTCTTCCAATCTACCCAGTCCTGCCTTCCAAATTACCCTCCCCATTGGCTTTAGAAGTACCTAAAATTCCTTCATAGCAGGGAAAGCGTCTTACCATGATTGAAAATAAGGCTGAAAGGGCTCTCTCTTCCTGGGGCAGAGGTGGCAGACTGACTTAAGCTCCAAACTGGAAAAGGCATTAAAATAATACTTTGGGCTGGGCCTGAGGAGGAAAACAGCAGGAAACCAATGGGCAGTGAAGGAAAGTAAGGTATGGGGGGGGGGGGGCAGAGAAGGGGGAGAGAGTCAGAGGAAAGAAGGGGGAGTTCCCCCAAAGCCCTTGCTCTTTCCTCTACCCAACTACCCAAAATGTAATGGCTGGTCCCCTTCCTAGGGTTTGATGGTGCCCAGGATTTAATTTACAAATGATGGGGCGGAGGGTGGGGGGATGCAGAGAGATTGATGTCATTGAAAGGAGGTTTATTACTCACAGTTCCCAAGAGAGGGGGACATGCCCTGCCACGCGGGACCACATGAGGAAGCACCGGGATGGATCAGGAGGCAGAAGGAGTGAGGGGAAAGCGTGGCCCAGGGCCTTTCCTGTGGTTCTGTGGGAAGGAATGGGCAAGGCCCGGTAGGCGAGTTGGAGCATGGTTAGGGTTGGAGTTTGCGTAACGTCAGCGGCTCTGGGCTATGGGACCAGTCTCCCGTTTGCTGGTATCTGGGCGATCAGGGCAAGGGAGCGTTGACTTGGTGTGTGAGAGTTAGACGCAGGAGGAGGTTGGGGCCTGGGCTTTGCGTTGGCTGGGGTGTATATGAAAGGCACACTCCTGGGCCAGTATTTAATTTATCTAGGAATTAGCTAGTCCTGGGAGAGGCAGTCTTCTCTCCTGGAGAAGCGAAAATGCATACGCTGTGCAAAAATGGAAAATGATGTAAAAAATATATAAAATAAAAAATGGGAAAAATAAAAATAAAAAGATTTTTTAAAAGATACAGAAATCACTGAATTAACCGAGCAATTCCCTTAAAGTTTTCTTCTTTTTCTCCCTTCTCCTGCCCACCCTGCCTTTTAAGTCCCTATCCCTACCCTTAAAGTAAAAAATCCCCTCGAACATTTGTTTTACTTTCAAAAAGAAAAAAAAAAGACAAAATTAACACACTGGAACCACTTTCTCTCCAAAGCCACTCTATTATTTTATTGGGGTATCATCGGTTTACAACACTGTTTGTGTTTTAGAGGTATAGGGTCTCCCCCTTCAGGTGTTGTTACCACACCACAGACACCACCAAAACCCGTACAGTCCTCCACCATAGTCCACTGTGCTCCCTCCTACTTTGTTCTCATCCCCTACCCCCTACCCCCACCCCAGCCTCAGTTCCATAGTCAGCTCTCTAGGGTTTGCAGTTAGCTTAAGCCAGTCTTTTTAAAATCTTCTGCTCAAAAAGCCACCTCACTCACCCTGCCTTCCATAAGACTCTCTAAGACCCGGCCCCTCTCCTGACCTCCCACTTAGCACTTAGTCTGTGCCGCACCATTTAGCACTGGATTCCACGCTGTCTGGTTTCCTAGTCGTCCCAGGGCACTCGCCCTACTTTCCCAGTCCCTTGGGAGGAGTGCTTGCCTTCCTCTGTCCGGCACACACCTACCCTCTACCAGCCCCCCAGCATGGCCCTCATTGGCATCAGCTCTTGCTGGAACCATCCCAGCAAGGAGCTCGCCCTGACCACTCACTTCTCATGCTCTCATCTCCTGGTGAGCCTGTCGCAATATACTGCATCGGCCACCCACAGACGACAGCAAGTCGCTCTTCCCCATCGTTCTGATGCCGCAGTCTGCCAAACTCCAGCAAACAAACACCATCCGCCATGAGCCATTCACACCCACTGCTCACCACCTATTACTTGCCCCCCACCTCCACACTTCTCCTGCCATCCCCCAACCTGAAGTATCCTCTCCCTGCTTCTCTCCCGAATCAAAACCTCCCCAATTTCCTGCCTCCACTTAAAGTTCACCATATCACCTTTAGAATCACACCAAGCTCCTACCAACTAGTTCAGCGACTTTGAAATCATCCCCGTCCCTGGCCTCGGTGCTCTCTAAGATGAGAAGTTGGCTGGCAAGGTCTAGTTCCCTTTCAGCTCCAACCCTCTGAGGTGTTGGCAACCTCCGTACAGCTGTTCCTTGAGATGTGGCACATGTTTCTTCTCAGGTCACATGTAGGCAAAGAATAGGGCTGCTGTGTCCTTTCCACAAGTCAGTGCAGGGTGCTGCCTAGAGGAAGCCGCCTTGCCTTGGCTGTTAGTTATTGGCCAGACTGTCAATGGTTGGTTCCCACCCCGCCCCCTTTCTTTTATTTTCTAATGCTTTGACATCCTGAGACTTTGCTTCTCCAGGAGAGAAGACTGCCTCTTCCAGGGCTAGCAAGGGTCAATTCTTTCAACCCTCTGAGCGCAGTTCTCTGCTGGGTGTTATGGGGGTTCTAAAAGAACAGAATTAAATTCTTGCCCTCAAGAAATTCAAAACTCAGTGGGAAAGTGAATTACACATCTGAACACATAAATATACCATTTGAAAATTGCCAAGGAGCTGGGTGAATCTATACATTAAAGAGCCCAGTGTTCAGACCAGTTGGAGTCATTGACTTTAATCCTTACTTTGGATTTGCCAACAACACTTGACTTTTAAGTGTCTGACAATATGCCACTGTCAAGCCATAGTAAATAATATATGTGTCCACCTCAGTGCAGGCACTGTGCTGGGCGTGCTGGGCTTGCACATCACACCTTTGGGATTTTTCCAGTCCTCACCTAACTTTAAGTAGTCCTCTTATTGTCCTCTTAATCATAGAAATGCTCAGAAATTGCCATATTTCAGCATACAAACTACCTCCCCTAAAATGTCCTTGACACTTAGAAGCACAAATAAAATCTTATCAATAATTGTGCTGATTACTGGCTCAGAAAATATTGTAAATTCCTTTATAGTTTATACTATTAAGCAATATAAAGTGTTAACAACTAACCTACCTAATAAATGGGAACAATTTCAATTAAAAGACTTTCAACTTGAAAGACTTATTCATTTGTGGAGAAATATAAGTTCACAAATCAATATTTGCCAATTAATTTTTATATGTGCCCTTTGTTGATAAAAAGGACTTGCCAAAAAGATGACTATTATTGGAACTTAAGGTTATTTCTAGATATTACTCCATGTTATAAAGCTACAGTTATTAAAAAGCATGGTACTGATGAGAGAATACATAGACAAATCATTGAAACAGAAGGGAATGATCTGAACATATTGAAATACTTAGCATATGATAAAAGGAAACATTTCAAAACCAAAGAGAAAGCACCAATTATTCCATAAAGGTTTGGAGAAGACTGGCTAATCATTTTGGGGAAAAAATGTTGATGTTATTTCTCATGCCATAATCAAAATAAATTCTAAATGGATTAAATGTTTAAATTAAATGTTAAAAATTAAACCATAAAGAGCCAAAAGAAATTATACATTAATATTTCTCTAATCTCAAGATAGGAAAAGACCTTTTCTCTCTTTCTCTCTCTCTCACACACACACACACATACACACACACACACACACACACACACACACTCAAGCAAAAGTGAAATGATTGACTGATTTGACCTTAATAAGCCTTCAAACTTCCATAGGTTAAAAACTTCTAAGGCAAAATTAAGAGACAATCAACACACTACGGGGGAAATGTCATATGTCTGACAAAGGGTTACTGTCCTCAACATATAAGGCACTTAGAAATCAATAAGATAGTGATTCTCTGAACTCATGGGACTGTTGGAAGGATATAAGAAATAAAGCAGGATATAATACCAATTACTCAGGATGGGGCCTGGCATACGGTAGGCACTAAGCAGTGTGAGATGTTATTAGTTTATTTTTTAATAAATAGAAAAATAACAGAGAAATATGGGCAAATGATATGAGGAAGAAAGTCTTTTAAAAAAATACAACATAAACATGAAAAATGAAAATCTACACTGGTCATCAGAAATGCAAATCAAAACAAGAAATCATTGCTACCTTCCCCTACCCCACACAACTGTGGCCATTAAATTGGCAATGCTTGGGTTTTGTTTCTTAAAAAATTAAAATATCCAGTGCCCTCTCACATAGTGCTGATAGGAGTATGATTTTTAAAACCCTCGTGTAGAGTTATTTGTTGGTATGTACCTTACAGTAAACACCTTCCAAATGTATGTAGTCCTTGACACAATATCTCCTTCTAGAAATTTATACTAAGGAAGTTATAATGGAAATGAGCAGCAATTTATCTATAATGCTATACATTACAGAATTGCTTATAATAGTGAAAAATTACCAACAATCTATTTGTCCAACAAAAGATGATTAGCGAATAAATTATGGTCTGTGGAATATTATGCAGCCATTAAAATAACTGAAGATAAATATGTAACAACATTAATAAAATACTTATAGCATATTATTATGTGAAAAGAAAGAGCAAGTTAAAAATAAGTATACAGGGCCTCCCCAGTGGCACAGCGGTTGAGCGCTGGGTTGCAAGGCTGCCTGCAGCCTCTGCAGCACCGGTTCGATCCCGGCCACCGGGCGAGGGTCCCACATGGCGCGCAGACCTCTCTTGCTGCCTGCTGCTCCCCTCAACAGTGTACCTCGGTCATTCTGCCTGTTCTGCTCCCTGCTCTGGTGAATTCTCTCACCCTCCCACACTTCTGACTGTACCCAGTGCTTGTACAAATAAATAAATAAATAAATAAATAAATAAATCTTTAAAAAAAAGTATACAGAGCATGATCTATATACATGGGGAAAAGAAACTGAATTATGAGCGATTTTTATATTTATTTTTTGAGCTTAACTATTTTTTCCACATTTTCTATAAATGTATTATTTTATAATCAGACTTTAAAATGCTATTTAGAAGATTTAATTGCAGGGTAAGAGAATATGCTTATCACAACTATGGGGACTAAAAAGAGAATCAGGGAAACTCCATCTTCCAAGAAGTCTGGTTGCTCTAGGGAGTGTTTAAACATCACCTCCACTGCAGAACCCCCCATGTCCCTATAGCACCCTATGAGCCACCTCTGTCATACACTTGACACCTGTAATTACAAGTTTGCTCATCTGTCCCCCTACTTCTAGGAGTTCCTTATGAACAGATATAGGGTCTTTATCTGTGTGTTCCCCAGAGCACGGCCAGACACTCAGAAATTCCTTGAGTGTTCCTTGAAAGAACTGTTTAAGCTTAGAGCAAAAACGACACCTAGCAATGTCAGACAGGACATAGTGGGTGCCTGATGAGTTGTACAGACAATAGGATAAGAGGGAGAGGTTGTTTATCACTAGGATGAGCAGAGGAACCTTCATGGTAGAGGAAAAGACTGAAAAAGCCCTGGAATCACGAAAGGACCCACCCCGCTCCCAGCTCTTTCATCTCTACCTGAAAATATCCTACTGAGAATGGCCATGCAGCCCAAGAATTCACCTATGTCGAGGAACTCTAACCCCAGCCTTACTTGCTACTGTTTCACCCAAATGTGAAGTGCCCATATTAAGGGCATTCCGATATATTGACACACCCACTAACTCACTCTGTGGTTATCCATGCAACTTCTGCACACGTGTTGGAAACCTTGTACGCAAATTTGACCAGTTCATTGCTTTTCCCCAGGGCTAAGGCAGTGTTTAATGAGTAGGAAGTGCTTATTAAATGTTTGTTGACTAAATTTAATGTAGTAACTTAAATATTGGCTAACAGAAGTGTGCATGTGATGGATGCATGTGATGTGATGGATATATAGATAGATAGAGATACTTCTAGAGCTGCCTGGAGAATATGCATTATGTGTTTATACACGAGACAGAGAGCCCTAAAACAAATGTGCACGCGCATATACACATGCGAAGTCTGGGAAAATGTCAAAAAGAAAGGCCCACAGCTTTCTCAGGAGCCGATTGCATTCTTTGAATGCAGGATTCCAATAAAATAGAATTTGGATGGTGTCACAGATAAATTTGCCTTTCTAAAAGCTCCTAAATTAAAAATTGAGAGAGGTTTGAGCACAATGGCAGGATGCAATGACTAGGTAGGAATTCACTTGAATTTTGTGACCTAAAAATCCTCTTGGGAGCATTTGCACTGAGGGAAGGAAGCTGCAGGTGACGTAAGGAGACCAGGTGGGAAGTCAGAGGTGTGCCTGGACCTGGCGGCTTCCAGGGGCTTCCTCTACCCCATAGTGAGAGGTTCGCCATGGCTAGTGGCAGGGCAGCCCCGTCCTCTCCACTTTCAGCAACACCAAGGGATTCTGCTACACCAAGTAGCCAAGGGATTCCGCTGCCCTAGGTGTCGGTGGGGTGGGAGGTTGGGGTCTGCTTTAAGGCAACACTTTAGGCTATTCTTCTGAGCTCTGGCCAATCAAAAGGTGCTGGCTGCACCCCTCTTCAGCCCCTCCCGGTAAAAAAAAACCACTACTTTCCTATCATTCCAGCATCTTAAGCCCTGGGGAGTCATTGTGTGACCCCAGCGCTTCATGCTAATGGCGGTATTTAAGGGTAATATAAACAGTTTGATCTTTAAAGTACCCTGGATGCACAATATCTATACATAGTTCTTGGTTTTTATTCTAAAATCAATTAGCCAAAAACCCCTTTTTGTATGATATTTGCAACTACACTGACAGTAACAGCAATTAAACCCCGTCTGTTTGCTGAGAAAGGAGCCAATTCTCCAAGTCTCCAGAAGACGGTAAAATGTACAAATTCAGAAATCAAAAATGAAGCCCTCAAAGGTAGCCACAGACCCTTCCAGATCTGGCCTCAGCCCAGCTGTTAGAACCCCCTTAAATTCTCATGATCTCATTCCAACCAGCCTCAGCAATCCTGAAATATTCCTGCATCCCACCCCTGCCCCACCAGCCTTTGCCATGTGTTCTTGCTGGACAACTTCCTTCTCTGCCCTCTCTTACCCTGCCCACACTTGAAGGCATGGGTCAACCCCCCCACCCACGTAGGAATGCACCCCTGAATCCTGTATCTGCCCCTTCAGAGCTGCTTCCAAGCTTCTCACAGGGCAGTCAGTTCTATGAATCTCAGCTCCCCTTCAGGATCGTGAGCTCCTTAATGGCAAAACTGCATCTGCCTTGTGCCTCATATGTGATGAATAAATGAATGAGTGGATGCATGATGAATGAATGAATCCTGAAACAGCTGGCACAATGGTTGAGGTTAACAGGAGGCTTCAGCCTTATCAAGGAGACTATTCCAGGTTAAGAGTTAGGATGGGAGGGTAAGTCTAAACTCCAACTTAGACTCAAACCACAATCTGTACCCCTTAACTTCAAGGTCCTGCTCATTGAAACTATCTTAAATTTTCTCTGGATCCTTTCCTGATAGGGGAAATGTTTCTAAGTTCTAAACTTTCATTCTTTATTTTTTATTTTTTGCACTCATTGAACAACTATTTTTGAGGGGCTCCTCTGTGCCCTCTGTTCTATACACTTTGGATATCAGTCCACAAAGGAAAGATCCCTCCCCTCATGGAGCTTACTTTCTAGAGGAGGGCGCCAAACAATTAACAACCAGCGTACTAAATCAGTAACTCTGGTGATGATGGTGGTGGAAACGACACTTTTTGTGGGGATCCTAATGTAGCATATCCAGATGTCGAATTATAATGCTGTAAACCTGAACCTATGTAATGCTACAAACCAATGTTACTTCAATAAAACTCAGAAAATAATAATCTGATATTAGAAGGCATTAAGTACTTCATAGGAAATAAAGAACAGGATTTCTAGATGAGGGGGGCTGTGCAATTTGCAAGTGCTCAGGGAGGGCTCACTGAATGATAACTTGGAAGAGGTGAGGGAGCAAATTACAGAAATCTGGGGGGACAGGCCCCTAGGGCGACACACTGGCCAGCAAAAGAGCATGGGGCAGGTGCACTTGCCGTGTGAAGGGAATGAGGGAAAGGAGAATCTGAGATGAGGGCACCAGCTCAGGCAGGACCTGAGGGGACTCAGCCTTTGTATATCAGGAGGCACTGGGGCATGTGAGCAGAAGAAGGGGTGTCTTACTGGGGTCTAGCAGCATCTCTCTGGCTGCTTGGGTGAGAGGAGGAGCAGAGAGACTCATTAGGAGAAATAGCCAAGGAGAGCGATGACAGAGTGGCCACGGTGGCCAGCGGGCCATAGGGGCAGAGAAGCAGCCAGGCCCAATGCTCCCTTCCTGTGTTAGAAAGAGGGCTGCAGTGTCACTATGTGAGCATGGACAACGGGATATTTGCAGCTGTATCCCCAAAGCTCAGCTGGCTGAAAATGCAGCACTGTTGCAGTGAGCCCAGCTTGCTTGAGCTGAGCAGGCCTCCAGGGCTTACAGGAAATCAGGGGGCCCACAGAGCCACCTCATTGAGCTTAGGCATGCAGCCACCTTGTAGATGTCAGCATATACTGGAGGTTGTCCTAGGCCTGGCTCCCCACACTTCCCCAACTAATAGCTATCCCAGACTTCCACTGAGCTTGAATTTCTTCTACAAAGTAAGGAAATTGGGTCCCGTGATCGCTTGGTGAATTCCACCTCTAAAAACTTCAGAATTTCTCTACTTCCTTGACTCTGTGACAGCCTACTTTCATCCTAATGACTTAAAAATTCATGTGAACACAATTAGTACATAACTCTGTCTGTCTTTTCTGTTGATTTTTTAGTTACATTATTCTAGATAATATCTACTTGCTTGCCAAGAGAAAAAAAATTACATTAATTAGAGATTTGGTCTGTGTCCTAATCAAAAACTTTCAAAATGAATGTATCATACTGTACATTCTGCTTTCTTACTTAGCAATATATCATTAACATTTTCCCATGTCAACACATAACTCCTCTAAACCATGATTTTTAGTGCAGAAGTAGCTTACCATATGGGTGACTATAATTTACTCAACTGATCCCTTACTATTGGACATTAGGGTGTATCTATGGTTTGTGTTATTACTACAATAAACATGACTACCCACTCTCCATTCACCTCAGTAGTGGCTTTCTTAGAATAAATTCTTGGAAATCAAGGTTTCACTCAGCAAAAGCACTTTGATAGATATTAGCTAATATACTATCCAGAATTTAGAATCCTGCAATTGTACATGAATAGCCATCAGAACAGCAAAGTTTAGAGGGGAAAGGAGAGCCCCTTCATCTTCAGTGGGGGAAACTGAGGCCCAGAGAGTGTGGGACTATACATGCATCCTGAGCACTCCCCACAAATGCGTGTGAGGCCTTTGAATACAGCTGGAAAGTGTCAGGTGCTGTTAGTGGCCCCATCAGGCCCTGCCAACCTCAGTTCCCACTGCCACAGAAACCCATGCCCCCATCTCTGCTCTTTTCAGCCTAGCTGCTTCCCAGGAGGGGCTGCATTCACCATTTCTCCTCTGTCTCCCAGTTTATCTCCCCCCTTGAAGCTGTTCCTCCTCTGACCCTCTCACTGTCACATTTCATGGACACGCATCAATTCTCATCTCAGTGGCCTCTCTGTCACCATTAGATGACATCTCCCATTTTGGCTCCTTCTCCTGGCAACCATGATTTTCCTCCCAGCCTCTATCCACCTGACTTCCAGACTCTGTTGCTCCCACGTTCTCCCAAGTCCCTTTCCCATTAGACTTTCCCGGAATGAGCTTGTCCATTCCCACAGCTCCCAGCATACCCACTATCTCTTCCTGAGCACCAGCCCTGAGTGCCTGTTACCTGTTTGTGTCTCTGCATGCTCTGTAAGCCCATTCTCAATGCTTTCAAAATAAAATCAAGTATCTTTTCCCTCTCCACTCCACCAGCCTGCCCAGACCCCCCTCCTCTGTAGCATCACAGCAACCCCAGGTGGAAACCTGCAAGTAACCCAGGGTCTACTGCTCTCCTCTCCATTCAGCCACAGCTTCCGGCATCCCCAGCCTCTGGGGCTTACTTCTACTTTGCAGGCCCTCACCCAGCTCTGGTCTAGAGCAAGGCAGTGGATTCCTGTCATCAGCTTCTAGCCTCTGTGTGCCCCAGCCTGTTGGCCAACCCTTAGCTGGATGATCTTCCTGCCAGGGGCTACTCTCAACAGACCACCCCGTACTTAGTCCCATCACAGTTCCCATACAAAGTTAAACCTGAACACCTTGGAATGGCATGAGGGGCCCTTCCTGACCACTCTGCCTTATTCCTGTCTAGTCTCCCCATTCCCAGGCAAGTTTTAAAATTGTCACCTTCCCGTTCCCTTCTCAGCTCTCACCTCAACCCTCTTGTCAGCTTGGATCATCTTTTAAATGAGCTGCCTCAGGTCTTCCTGTGACCTACCTCCTTCTAGGCAGCATTGAATCCATTCCAAGAAACCACGATGGTCCTGCGTGGCTCCAGTATGGGATTCAGTAGAGGAGTGCCATAGTCGTCGTCATCATCATCATTGTAGCAGTCGTTTGTTTCTCTGACTCCCCAGCTCAAATAATTGAGAATAGAATCCATATTTAATTCTCCTTACTCCACACATTTGTTGATTGAATAGCAGTGACAGAGAGGGGTAAATGTTATTACTACTTACTGCCTCTTTTCTCTTTGCCATGACTGACCAGTTTGGGATCTGTAGAAGGGTGGTTTTTGATGGAAGAAGAGGGTATTCGTACTCTGTAAACAAATGACCTAACAAAATGCTGGTATCCTCCTTCATCCACAAATTCCAGTTGCCAGACTTGGAGAATGTCCCCAAGGTGATATCAGTTTGAGACTTTGAGGCCCTATGTCATTCTTGCCCTTCTGACCTTATCTCAATGCAAACTCTTCACACTAACCTAGGTGATATGTCTGGGAAAAAATACCCAAACCTCAACTTCACTCACTACATTCCACTCTTCTAGAATATTGCCCCTCTCTCTACCTGTGCAACACCCCCGCCAAAGTTAGGCATCTGGGAAGATTCCCCTGAATTAAAGAGACCAGCTCTAGTCCCTTCATACTATCCTCAGAGCTGATCATCAGCTTTCCTTGGCAGCTCTTTGCCACTCCGCCTGTCGTGGAACTTGTAAGGAGTGTGTGCTCTGATGAATCACCTGTGATCAGCCAATTAAAGACTGTTCGAGAGACCAAATAGGAAGAGACTGCTTACTCTCCGCACCCTCCAGCTGCCTGGCAAACGCAGCAACTCATGAATGGACGGCTTTTCAAGGTCCAGACATGTGTCTAGCCTCTTCCCAAAGGTCCCATCCTAATTCTAAGGAAAACCTGCATTAGAATACTCTTTCTCAGGTACCAGTAATCCAGAACCCTCCAGAATAGATGATTTAGGGGGCTTCTTGCTGGGAAACAAGTGGGTAGGAGGCAGAAATGAAAGAGGCAGGATTTGCTCCATTTCTACTCTGTTCTGACTCTCTCTAAATCCGTCATCGCATTTCATTCTCACACAGCCCTTCAAGATAAGCATGAGTATGACAGGTGATGGCTAAGTTTCAGCGAAGGTGCTGACTTTATCTGGGCAGGCACAGCTAGTAAGAGTAGAGTCCATACTCACCCACAGTTCTCGTATCAACTCTGAGCAGCAGTCAGCCTGGGAAACGCCACTCCCTGGCCTGCCTGTGGCTTACTATGAGCCGGACAGAACTTGTATTACAGCCATTGTTCTCATTTTATTTATTTATTTATTTATTTATTTATTTTTAAAGATTTATTTTTATTTATTTATACAAGCACTGGGTACAGTCAGAAGTGCGCGAGGGTGAGAGAATTCACCAGAGCCAGAGCGGGGAGCAGAACAGGCAGAAGGACCGAAGTACACTGCTGAGGGGAGCAGCGGGCGGCAGGAGAGGTCTGCGCGCCATGGGGGACCCTCCTCCGGTGGCCGGGGAGCAGCCGGGGATGGAACCGGCGCTGCAGAGGCTGCGGGCAGCTTCGCAACCCAGCGCTCAACCGCTGCGCCACCGGGGAGGCCCCATTGTTCTCATTTTAAATGAAGAAGCAGGCTCAGATAAGATGTGTAACTCACCCAGGTTATGCTGCTGACAAGTAGCCGAGCTAAGTCCATCTGAGTCTTGAGCACCACTGGGGAGCCTCCCTACCTGGCCTTTGTCTCAATTACCCACAACCCTGCCCCCCCCCCATAATAGTCAAGAAATCACACAGCAGATTTGTCCCAATCCATACTGCACCTTAATGTTCTTCAACCCATGTCCTGGCTTTTTATAGTCTTTCCCCATCGCAGAGATGTGGCCTTTTCTGAAATCCACATGGTGAATGCTCAGGATCTAGTTATGGCCATGGCTCTATTCTGGGGTCAGGCCAAGAGGTACCTAGGAGAGCTCGGGGCCAGTTTCCCACAGGTACCCCGTAGGGGATTGTCAGGACGCTGCAGCTTCCTATTTCATTGCCTACAGCGTGGCGCCTTTGGTTGTGAACACTCAGGAGCCAAAGAATTTTTTTCTTAAAAGGAGAGTTGTCAAGATACAGCTGAATCTGGCCCCTGCTTGCCATTGTGTGAAGGAAATGCAGAGAGACATTTACTCCCTGAGTAAGCCCAACTCTGTTGGGAGGCTGAGCCCTGGTGGGTCCATGCTAAGCTATTTTATTGTCCAAAAGTGAAGCCAAATTGGTGACAAAGTGTTCTGGACTCAATTGGGTCCTGAGCAAGCAGGCCTGGCCACAGCCATGGGGCCAGTTCATGGCCGCAGGCAGATGCTCCATGGTCCACCTCAGTCCCCTGGACCAGGCTGAGTCTCCAGCATCCCCAAAAGGTAGCAAAGTCCCAGGTGGAGCCCAGAGCACCTCTGATGGCCCTCCCCTTCTGCTCTCTGCCTTTCTCCCAGTGTCATCGCTGTTGACAGACGATTATGTAACCTCCGAGGAAGGGAGCCCGGAGTTCTCCCCAAAGCGGCGAGTGGATCCGTTTTTTTGCTGCCGTCATTTTCTCAGCAGGAATCTGCTTTATGCCGACTGGATTTAGGGGTTTTTCCTGGATGCTTCTGTTTCATTTAACATGCAAGGGCTAATAACTTGTCACAATTCAATAAGGCGGTGGTTACAAACACCCGGGCGGCTGCTTATTTAAATGCAGGTTTGTTAATTAGCTTCTCTTAACAAGGCGTGCGCTAAATCAGTCTCTCGGCTGGCAGCACCCAAACCTGGCAGGGCTCCCAGGACTCGAGGTTGGCTACAGGGTCATGTCCAGTGGCTGGCAGCAGGGCCAGCACTCGAGAATAGGAGGCCTGTCCTGCCACCCCATTGCTTCAGTGTCCTGAAAAACAAGACATTGATGACAAATCTTAAAAACAACCATAAGATTGGTCCCTTTTCTGCCTTTGAGTCCTGAACTCACCCACCCCCAAGTGTGTTGTTGTTGTTGTTACTTTTCTACCTGGTCACCACCTCTTCCCCTGCACCCTCAGATGTCCCTTCAGGTCTTCCTGACAACCCTTTCCCCGTCCATATCACCACGTACTCAGTTTTAGTAGTTGGGATGCCAGTGATAGGAACAGAAAAAGCCAACAAAGATGGAGAGCCTATTTCCGCCGGGGTGCAGGTGGAATCCTCCCAGCCAGCATCTAGGGCTGGGGCGTCTGCGACTCCCAGGAGCGAGAAGAGGAGGGAAGAGGAGAGGAGAGGTTACTAGTCTTCCCCTGGTCACTCCGCGTCATTCAGCCTCCAGACCCGGCTCCCAGATCTGTGCAATACTCTACTCCTAGAGCCCAAGAAGCACTTGAACAACAAGTGTGTTAAGTAAGCAACGCTGGTCCTGCTGGATCGCTGCTCAGGGGTCTCGCAGAGCCTGAGAACCCTGGCTGAATCCTGGATATGATCCTACCCAGAGCCGGCGGGCCCCTTCCTAGGCACCTGACCCAAGAGAGCTGCTTAAAGAGTGCAGGTGCCAAGAAGGCCTCTTGGGTTCCCCCAGGACAGCCCCAGCCACCATAGTCTAGAAAGTCAGGACAGGGTCCAGACCAGAGGGAGGCAGCACAGAAACCCTGAGGGCATTCTTTAGATTCTTTAGATTTCCTGCCCCTCCTGATTGGATGGTTGCATCCATCTCTCCTCATCAGGAAAGAGGATTGAAAGCACAAAGAGGATTGCTAGGCATCATTCGCTTATTCTTGAGAAATAATGGAGAAAAGATCTAAACATGGAAAGAAAATCAAAGTGAGCTTGGAATAAGGGAAAGAAAGCCCAGGTTGCCTACCCCTTCCCAGAAAAGCAGGGAAACCAGCCCACACCCCCACTTTCAACCTCAGGAGGTGTGCCAATCCAGGACCCCTTGGCTGAGGTTGGGCCTGGGGTTACTGCTGCCCATTATGGGACTGAACAGGCAGGCTGGGGAGCCAGGGGGTCTTCCTCGTGAGCTTGGCAGAGGAGAGCACTAGGAACTGGGAAGTTGATTGCGAGGTTCTAAGGCCTACAACACAGACCTGAAGACATGTGGTGCATGTTGCTTGTGTGGGCTTTGATTCTCAAGGTACCTTGGGACCAAAGCAGGGCCAACCTCTAATAACAGGATGGGTCCCTAACCTTGGCATGATCCTAACTCCAACACAATGAAAGTGATGGGCCTCTGGCTAGAGAAATACATAAGCAAGCACATACAAAATACTCAATTTTGCAATTTCTGGTCATTTACAGACCCCTTGAAGTCTGTTCATGAATCCTAGGTAGAGAATTCCTTCTTGAAGATCTCCCAGAGCTCTTGTCTGCCTAGATAAGGTTATCTGTAAGAGGTCCATGGCCATCTCTAAAAACTGAAGTGCTGTAACACTCTCTGATGAAAGAGTTAGGTGTTTTCATGCCCTGAAGGCAGAGGTCTAGATACCAAGGCTTTTTAGGGACTGCACAACACTTAGCATGTCCTGCTCTACAGACATATGATGAATGAATGAGTGAATGGTTCTGAAGTGCTCTGTGATTTTGCGCAACGCCATCTTTATTGCTCACATAGTCACTCTTAATTCGTACCAAACCCTCTCTAATCAGGTACCTTGTGGCACCAGGGCCTTTGAAAGAGGCCTGAGGAAGGTGGGAAGGGGCCTCTGGCCTGAGCCTCTTGGTCCTCTTCCCAGTGTCTACAGGATCCACCTGAAAAACCTCCCCCTCAGCCCCACCATCACACCAAGTCTGTTTCCCAAGCAACTCCAAGGGCAATTAGCAAGGGAGTCGAGAGAACGACTAAGAAGAACTTATACCAAATCCCCTCCACCAGAAGACAGTGAGGCAAGAACCAAGGCCTTTGTAGGCCCTGTGTTTAGGGTAGGATGGCAGCCTGGGGTGTCCTGGGCCCCCAAGAGAGGAATGAGAAGAGCCTACCATGCCCCAGTCCCAACATGGTCCCTCCAGACATGAGCTGGGAAGCCCTGAGTCTGAGCCAAACTCCAGGCCTGAAAATGTGAGGGTCTGGAGTGGGGGCTGACATCAGTCAGGGTGTTTGGACTCCCAGATATCTCTGGGTGGCTGGGCCACATGACATCCCCAACTGAGGTGGGGAGTGGCTGTGTGGGAGGCCTGGGTACAGGGGGAGGGAACTCCTACCCCCGCCCAGGCCTTGGATCATTTGAAAGGCAAATGTGCTGGGTTGCCTAGGGAACGGAAGAAAAGGGACTTCCCTAGCACCGGTGACTAGTAAGGGATGGAGACGGGAGCTGTGATGCTGAGAAAATTGTTTCCAAAAAAAAAGTAAAAAGCGGTGACTAAGCAGCCCTGGTTATGTAAAGCGATCCCTGAGGAAGTGTGGGGAAAAGCCTGGAACCCACCCCCGTGTCCCTCCTCCCCACTCCCAGCCCGGTTCCTGCTGCCTTGGGGAGTTTCCACCAGCCCCTTCCTCCTCTCCTCCTCCACAGAACTCCCTACTCCTCCACAGGATCTAGGAGGGACCAAGCCCGATGGTGGGGGGCTCTCACTGCCAAGGGCAACTGAATGTGGTGGGCAGGGCACAGAGATAGAGACGGGATGGATGCCTTCCCTTCCCAGAAAGGACCCCTTGTGATGGTTCTAGGACCTCTACTCCCTAAAGGACACCCAGGGTCAACCCAGTAAGGGCAAAGGGTCATTTGCCCTCTCACAGTGGGGGAAGGGGATTGTTCCACTCCTCAGCAAAGAGTTCTAGATTTGAACCTCGACACAGCTGGTGGCTAACTGTGAACTTTAAGCCACTTTCCATAGCTGTACATGGGAAATCACGTCTACCCCACAGGCTGTTGGAGTCACAGGACTGACACACAGCAGGCACTCGACATGTGTGCAGCTCTCTGGAGGCCCTCTGGCCATTTTAGAACAGGGAAAGTCGGACACTGATCATTAGACTTCCTTGGGATCCGAGGAGACCTCTGTCCACTTCTTCCAGCTATGAAAGGCCCCTGCCCCAGGTACCTCTCCTGCACCCTGGGTGTATGGCAGAGAAGTCTATGCCTTTAGGACTCATAACTCCCTCCCCGGGTATCCTCCTAGTTCCAGGACCCCACCTCTCGAGAGCAACCCAGAAGAGCAGTGGAACCTCCAAGCAGCCCCTAACACCCCATCTGTGGTGTAGGCTGGAATACATAGGCCTCTGGTCCCTGCATTCTCCCTACTGTGTGTCCTTGCGAGAAAAGAGGACCTGGTTGCTCTGTAAGTGGATCTCGAGGCATGAGATATGCTGGGCCTCAACAAGCTATAGAGAGTGTGAGAGAAACAAGGGCCTCCACCCCTCCTTATACTTACCAGGCTGACTGAGGAAGGGAACTACAACCCTCCACAAGATACCTGGGAAGTGACCCTACTGTTACCTGCACCCAACACTCTGCAGTGCCCTCCTCCCTCCAGAGGGTCTGCACATCCAGTCACATCCCCTCACTGTAGTTGAAGGCCTGTTTCCTTTCATTTGTCCTCCTCAGAAAATAAAAATAGCTAATCGCTTTCTGTATGCTTATGCTTCATAAGCCAAAAATACCATGAAAAACATCATTCAGGGATGGAGGCCTGAAACCTAATTTCCCAGCAGTCTTAGGGTTTGGGAAAGCCCTTCCTTCATAGGCACTGTCCCTAGTTCTTCTCTTGGAGTGACTGAGTCTTGGGGGCACACTCACCCCACCCCTGGAGCATCAGGCTGACTCCATAGCACAGGCCATGCCACCTCAGACCCTTGCAGGTCTTGTCCAGTAAGCTCCACACAGCGCACACGCTCTAGGCTCAGGTTCAAATCTACCTTCTGCCAGGCCCAGTGAGACACACTGTAGGTTTTCTTCTGGGGTCCTTAGCCCCTTTCATCTGCAGTTGAATTTTGGTCACATTGCTCTGCCCAGAGAGAGGGACCTTCCCAGGGCTAAGCACAGGGCTCAGCAAATGACCACTCTCAGTACCATCCTGCCTAGCCTCTGAAAGAAGAGCTCTTCCTCTCAGTGGTCAGGTGGGAGCCTGCATGCAGCCCAGCCCTTACCCCTGAGCCTTTTTATCCGTCCCCATTGGGGGGAGGGGCACTGGTGGCTAAGACCCTTAGAGCCTGGTGCCCCTGTGGCACACTTGGAGTCAGAGACATATCTGCACCTCACCTTGTCACCTCCTGGCTGGGTGACCTCTAGCGAGCCACTCAATATTCTTTGAGCCTCAGACTCTATCTGTATGTTGAGGCCAATACCAGCTACCTTGGGGTTGAGGGTCTGTGGCATTAGAGGTCCTCAGAAAATACTAGATGAATCCAAATATGGGGTATCTTGGACCCTGCAGTGGAACTGGTTTCTCTCAGGGGGATGCTGGGCCCTGGGGGCTTCCTTTCTTGGGATCTCAAGCTCTCCTCTGGCCTACACAGCCTTGACAGGGAGCCAGGCAGCTGACTTGGTGAGGAAACCCCAGCCCCCGCCTCCCCTGCCTCCCCGAATTCCCACCTCCCCTCTCCCCTGCCCACCTTCCACCACCTCCTCCCAAGAGGCTCATAATTGGTGTTGTAAGGATTAGTCACCGTGCCAGCACAAGGCTGCCTCCTCCACAGCCCAGGCCCCCCACACAGGCAGACGGCTGAATGCTTAATTGGAGTTCCTCACACCTCAGAGGACAGCCTCTGACAGTATGACAACGACTCTGAGCACTGTGGCAGGCCCTGACCCACTGCCTGACCCACTGCGGAGGGGTGCTAACAATGAGTCAAGAACTTGGCTTTCTTTCCCCGAAGAGGCCTTTCCCCACCCTTCAGATGGCCTAGCAGAGCAGGGGGAGAAGGCTGGGGACCCATCTCAGCTCCCAGGACCATGACAAGACAGGGCTTCCAGAACCTTCTCCCAGATCTCCAGACAGGCCTGTTCACCCCAGTAGAAAGAGTGAACTCATCCATAGGGGCCTCTTTCCTCTCCTAGGGTCGCAGAGAAAGAAATGGGGACAACAGGAAGGCAGAGAGAAGCCACTCCTCCCATGTGCAGGTCACCAGCTGAAGGCTGGTGGACGCCCTGGGCCAAGGGACCTGTCTAAGTAAACGCCATACCTGCCCTCCTCCACACATATCCCATATGACCCGTAAGTGACTCTAAAGAAGTCTGAGTAAGGCCTCTTAATGACAACAGGGTCTCCTCTCACCTGGGAGATCTCTGGTCTGGCTGCCTGGACACTTGGGGATACTTGGAGAGTGGGATAGTCACCTTATCAGAGCTGAGCTGCAGTGGACCTGGGTGAGGTGGACACTCACTATAGAAAGAGCTCAGATGAGCTCAGTACAAGCAAGAAAGTCCAGGTTCAGGTGAGCACCCAGATCTGGGGGTGCAGGAGGCAGCCACCCCATTCCAGAGGCAGGAAGCAGCCAGAGAAAGGAAGGGGCTGCTGTCAGGGGTTCCTCCACCAACTTCCCTCTCCCGCCCTGAGTTAGAAAGGGATAGGTGATAGGAAGAATCAGACTGGTAACTGGAGAGGGACTTGGGGTTAAAATGCGGGAGATGGACTGTGATTTCTCACTTAAGGGCGAGAAGCCAGAAATCTAAAAGAAACCTTCTCCCACCCGACCTCAGCCTCCCCAGTTTTGTCTATCTTACTGGATTCCCTCTGCCTCCTACCAGGATCCCCTAGAGCCAGGGAAATGCCTCGTGGCTGCATTCTCTCCCCTTTTCTCAAAAGGAAGCATGGGAGTCAGAGCAGCTCTGCCATCCACATTTCCCTGCACCCCAGTTACCACCCTCCCCCCACCTTTTTTGAGCTGATCCTGCCAAGTATACTCCCCACTGAAGCCTGCCTGACTCTCCTGAGGGCCATGGGTCCCTCTCCTCCCTTCTCCTCTTACACCCCAAGTCCACCTGCACCCTGGCTCAGGTAGCTCACAGCCTAAAAGGGCTTCCCCCACAGTCTTCCTCCCCAATCTAAAAACCAATTCTACCTGCCCCTTAGGGCTGGTCTTTCCAGGATTCCCCAAAGTCATGACCATGACTGTGACCACAGGCTGCACCATGACCCTCAGCTGTCCTCCAAGTGGCCTTCCCAACTAGAAATACTCCTCAGGGAAGCCCTTAGTGATTGATTGCTCACATTGGTGACTGATTGCTGGACCTGAGGTCCACAGTTATACCCAGAGGGCTGCTTAACCACCGCTCAGGGAGCAGCAAAAACAAGGAGGCACTTCTTTCTACAGTGCAGTGGTGTCTCTGGTCTGTGAGGACCCACACGACACCCTGCCAGCCCAGTAAGCCTCTGGCCATGTTTGTCTGTCCCTGAACAGGGCCCGGTACTGTCTCTCCACCAATCCCATGTGCCCATGTGGCCTAATTGGCCCAGTGGGGAGCAGACCCAAATGTGTTCTGAGAACGTCATCTAGAGTCCCAGGTCCTGAGGAAAGAGTTAGACAGCTACTGCCCCAACCATGTCACACCCCATTGTCCCCATCTGCCAGCAACTGGCTGTGATTCTGGCTAGGTGCTCGCCTGTCAGAGACTTGAGTGCTTCTAAGGCTCCACCTGGCAGCAAAAGATTTGCAGTGTCCCTTGAACACTCAAAAGGGCCCCCTGGGCAAAATTTTCCCACGTGATTTGGTCTTCACCCTCCTTGCTCTATTCCCTAGGGAATATTGTAAAATGCTAAAACAAAAACCACTCACAAACAGCCTGCTTTTACCATGTTAACATTCCTACAGCAGACAGACTTCACCTTCCCTAGATTCTCTCCTCCTCCTCTGATCCCTACCCCCCCCCCACCCCAGCCAGCCCTTTCCTCCAAACCACTGTGTCCTGCCTGGCCTCTGGAGGAGGTGAAGTGGACACAGAGTGAGGGACGCAGCAGCTTTGTGGGAACCTGCGTATCCTCCCATGCAAGGCCCAATCCCTCATCCTTCTGGAGCTGAACATAGAACTCAGGAAGCGCTTCTTCAGGGCTAAGACAAGCAAGCCTTGACCTCCTCCCTCCCCAGAAGACAGCATCCCTGGGGCAGATACACCCTTTTTCCCAATCTCAAAGTAGAAGAGAAGATATAGCTGGGGGGAGTGGTGGGATCGAAGGAGGAAGGAGGGGTCGATCAGACAGAAGTAGAAGGAATGAAAAAAATCAGAGCATCAGGAAGGAGGCCAGTCTGCCCTACGGAACTTCCTTCCCAGATTTTGGCTTGTTTCCTCTGGCCACTTAGCTTGTTGGCTCAATGGCCTCCTTTGCAGCCACAGACCTCCCCTGGTGCTGCCCCCTGCCCTCTCTGTCCCCATCCTTCTCATTGTCTCTTTATCCAAACCAGGACCCATCCCCAGCTTCCCCGGTTCCCCCACCTGCACCAGTCATGTCCCATGTACCGGTCACTGCCCTGTTTAGGTGCTGCTTGTGTTACCTGGCCACCACCTGAGATGCGCTGGTTGGAAACAATGCCCTGTCAACCCTTCTCTAACACCACCCCCACCCCCCCACCC
The DNA here is from genome assembly GCF_014898055.3 of Talpa occidentalis. Taxonomy (NCBI): domain Eukaryota; kingdom Metazoa; phylum Chordata; class Mammalia; order Eulipotyphla; family Talpidae; genus Talpa; species Talpa occidentalis. The sequence goes on along the minus strand of NW_023605194.1, from coordinate 95,185,233 downwards.
CCGTTCTACAACCTGTCAGGCCTTATGTGATAAGCAATGTTGTTTTAACCAGTTGGGGAAAAGACATGGAATCAGACATCAGGATGAATCAGAATTTTTAGAGGGAGAAACAGCCTCAAGAATAGAGAAGTAAAAACCCAGAAAGGACAGGATGGCTGGAGACAGAGGTAGGCAGAGAAGGATGAAGTGGTCACCTACATGAAAGGCCAATGGTTTGAAGGCTTAAGAGCAAGATAACTGGCATGCCCAGAAGGGCCAGCTGACCCTACAACCAGCTGAACTGCCATCCAGGGGGTCTCAGGGCAGGACCCATGGCAAACCCCCACAAGCCACACAAAGCTACTGCTAAAAGCCTGTATCTACCAGCTTCCCCAAGCGCTGCTCTTTCTACTTTGGAGAACTTCCATATTTTAAACCAAATCCCACCCATAAGTAAAAAGAGGAAGAAAAGGTTGGCAAAAGGTTTGCAATAATTTCTGGAGACCCATGGACACTCAAAATTCCTTGGCACAATCCTTTCACCCAGCATGTGAGCCCCAGCATCACCATTTCAGGATGAGGTACTTCAGAGGAAACGCTTCCATAACTAAAGCTTCCTCAGTGCCCTTTCTGTGTGGGGGTGAAAAAAGAGGGATCCAAGTGGCCCCCGGGCCCTGCAGAGATGTTGGTGCCTGCCCTGGGGATACCCAGCCCACACCCACACACTGCCCCAGTTAGAGACACCCCTGTATGTGCATAGCGACCCCTGATGATTCAGGGGTGAGCCCAGACGACCCTGGCCATCCCTGGTGGGGACAGATGGGCCAGAGAAGCTCACTGCCAGCGCCTCCAGAACGGGAAACCCCCCCAAGAGCCAAGGCGTCGGGCAATCCTTCCTGCCCACTCAGAGATTCCGGAAGCCCTTCAAGTCTGGAGAACCCGCCTCCCCAACCTCTCTCTCGCTTCCTCTGTCTGTCTCCTTCTCCAGACTCCTGTGAGTGCACAGGAGGGCTGAGGGAAGCCCCGTGTGCCTGTGATGAACGGAGCTAATTTCTGGTTTGCTGGTATGCCGCAGAGACGCTGCCTCCGTTCCCCTCCTTCCCAGCAAACCCTCTCCCACACACAGACAAATAGGCTGCATATTTAATTGGAATTCCTCACACCTACAGGGTAAAGCCTTGTCAGTAGAAATAGAGCCCACAGCCAGCTGGCTTCCCCCATTCCACCCACCTTGTCTCTTAAAAAGAAATCCCCCCCCCCATACGTGAACACCCACCCACGGGCCCTTGCACGTCCCTCCCAGCATGGTTGTAAAGGAGGGATTCATTGCAGTGACGCTCCTTTCCTGGGCTGCTACAGCTGGGCCCACCCGCCAGGGACCACCCAGAGGCTTCTCCCTGGCAGACTGCCTTCTCATGGCCCGCCTCGGGAACCCCCTGGCCAAAGCTCTTGGGGTTCCAGGTCCCTGAGGGGTGCTGAGAGGTGGGGTATCAGAGATAAAGTGATGTGGAGAAGAAAGGAGAGGTGAGCCATGAAATTCTAGAAATTTGCACTAGAAGAGACCCAGAGCCCCCTGTCATGGTCCAGTGGAAGACACTGCCACACGCTGACCTGGGGCAGAGCTGAACAGAACCTGGTTTCTGAGTTGCCTCTTACCCTGCAGCATCTCTCCCAGGGGGAAGTGCACTGAGGCTGGCAGGACTGGGGGCGTGGGGCTCACAGGGACTAGCAGATGGGGGACTAGAGGGCACAGAAGGGCAGCGGATGGGGAAGGGAATGAAACAGTCTAGGGAGTCCTTATGGGGAAGGGCATGTGGGTTTACTTTCCATGTGGCCATAGAGTAAGACATCTAGGAAAGTGAGCTGGGCGGTGCCATGCCTGAGGAGGCTGCGTTCCGAAGGACAGGGACACCTGGCCCGAGCGTCCCCAGGAACCCCAGCCGCCTGTGCTGGTGGGAGACAAATGCTGAGAAGGTCACTGCCATTACCTCCAGCATGGAAACTGTCCCCCAGCCCCATGTTCCGACCTCGGCATTCAGGGTCAGCAGCCTCTGCTGGGTTTGCGGGACCTCAGTCCCCCACTGGGGATTTTTCTCTCGTGGGGCCTCCTTCCTGTGTGGATAACGCTTCCCGTCACATTGCGCCTGGCACAGGGCCGCTCCAAACCTGTGTGCCAGTGAGTAGACAGCTGCCTATGGGGCTCTGAGGAGTGCTGTGACATCCTCGCTCTCCCCCACAAAATATCATCTCAGTTTGCCTGAAAGTTCACCATTAGTGACTCATTTCTTTGGGTTAAACATAGCCCTCCCTTTTTAAACGCAGCTGCTCTAGGAAAGGGTAACTCATTGAGTTGTTAACATCCTAGTGTGAATGGGGATATATATGAGATCCAGGAGGCCCAGGAGAAGGGAGGAAGTGGAAGGAGAGGAGGAGACAAAGGGGAGGAAGGGAAGCTATTGAAAGGCGAGAAAAGACCAAAGTAAGGAGCAGCAAGGAGTAGCTGTCGTCAGCCCAGGGTGCTTCCTCGCACAAGCAGCATGTTCCGCTGTGATGAAGCCCCTTCGTTAAACACGGCACTCTGTGATTTATACAGCCTGCTAGTGTCTCCCCTCATTTGATCCTTAAAACTCTTAGAAGCCAGAAGGAGGGAGGTCGTGCCCATTTTACAGTTGAAGAGGCTGAGCCTCTTGGAGTTGAGGACTTGCCCTCCTACCAGGGAGCAGGAAAGCTGAGACTGGCTACCTCCTTGGTAACAGAATCTGTTAAGGTGCCTCACTTGGGCTCCCTTCTCTCCAATTCACCCAGAGTCCTCTGGTCAAAAAAGGAAAGGCCCCATTAGAGGAACAATAATGAAGATGGTCCCAGGAAGGGTTCAGGGAGTAGAAAGTCATGCAAGGTCCTCCCCAGTGGGAGCAACAAGCACACCCCATGTCCTAAGGCCCCTGACTGAGACTCAACCTGGAGAGAAGGTTTGGGCGGAGGGCAGAGCCCTCTCCTCACTCACTGGTAACAAGTCTGATGCCAGCATTCAGAACATCCCACAGATCCTTCTGTTGGCAGCCCCGTTCCCCAAGTGTCCACATGGGAGCTGGGAAGGCCTACTGGGTCTTTGTTGGCCTAGTTGGTGAGGACCAGACTGGTTCTGGAAGAAGTAGAGTAGCTGGACCCAGGAGACAGTGAAAGAGGCAGGGGGAGCTTATAGGAGGCCCGATATGTACCCACTGCTGCAGTTGAGAAACCCCATAGGCTTCCATGTCAGCTTTTCCCACTTTCCTCCTACCTCTTCTTCTCTTTCCCCCTCTTTCTCTCCTCAAGTCACATGTCTGTCTTCAAGCTTTCCTCCCTGCAGGAAGTAGCCTGTCCGCCATATTGAAACTGTCCCCTGTGTCTCCCTCTTAACGAGCCAGGTTAAATATGCTATAATCAGAGTAATAATACACCTGAGCTGGTTCTCGAGAGAACTTGCCTTTTGTACTGCGATAGGACATTAATAGCAATTATTCTGCTTTGTAATTGGAGCTTTAAATACTAATTCAAACAGCCAGAGGAAAACCAATTAGTGCTAATTTATCTCTATGTGTTTTCCAGAGCTGGTGTCTGTCACACTGTGAAGAAATAGGTTGGTAATTAGTACAGTTGGGTGGTAGATAGAAGTAATTATCAGATTCTTTCATTTTTCTTTGGAAAAAAAATGGGGAGGGGGTGGGGAAGGCCAAGATAGGTTCTGTAAGTCTTTGTTCCCTTGAAGTTTAAAAGGAGGGCCCACATTAGCTCTGAGTTCCCAGCCCTCAGCCTCCTGAACTGCACGGGACTTCTGAGTCAGTGGGCTCTGGTGGAAGCCGCGCTAGAGGCCTTTGTGAGGGTCCTCCAGCTCCCAGGACCATAGAAATGCCACCAGCAATGTTATATGAAACAGTGTTCCATTTGCCTGGGAAAAGGTTTATGAGCCCCAAACAGCTGGTCCAAGGGTCACAGGGACTGTGGAGCCTGGTCCCAGGCCAGCTTCTCAGTCTCCAGCCCTATGGCCTGAGCATAGGGGCTGAACCTGTAGGATAGTCAGTTTCCCCAAATGTAAAATGAACAGAGCGATACCTGCCTCACGGGGTTGTTGTAAGGTTTGAACGAAATAAAATAATGTATATAATGGGCCTACAACACAGTAATAATAGGTCTGTGTTGTCGAGTGCTTACAATTTGCCTGAGACTCTTCTAGATGACTTTGTATATATTATTATCTCTAACCCTCCAAAGCCATGGGCTGACTCACTGAGTTAGCTTATTTCCCTGTTCCCTCTCCTGTCCATACCTTCCATCAGCTGTACAACTCCGGAGAAGTTTTTCGTTTCACTAAGCCTTGCTTTCCTCATCTGTGTAATTGTGGTAATAACAGTACTTTCCTTACAGAGTTATTGTGTAGATTAAAGGAGACAGTGATTATAAAAGCTCTTCGTACAGAGCAGCCATGGAGCAGGGGCTCTGTTATCATTATCAATATTATTATATTATTATTTCATTGCATATTGTTCTGTTGTAATCTATGCAAATCTTCTATTGAAAGATGTAGAGATGGTGCTACAAACACATTTTGTTAAGTACTCCATGAGAATTTAGCATATGCCCGATATGTACCCACTACTGCAGGGAGCAGCTCACCGCTTAGGAACACAGCTGCCCTGAGAGGTGGGTCCTGACAGCCTTCCCAGAGGTTCACAGTTCTGGTCACAAAAGGCCTTCATGTATAGGATGGTGAAAGCCTTTTCCTAAGTGAGGGGTTGAAAATTACTTCAGTCGCCATTAACAGGTGGAAAAGTGAGACTCAGAGTCTTTTTTTTTTTTTTTTTTTTTTTTAAGATTTATTTATTTATTCATTTATACAAGCACTGGGTACAGTCAGAAGTGCGGGAGGGCGAGAGAATTCACCAGAGCCAGAGCAGGGAGCAGAGCAGGCAGAAGGACCGAAGTACACTGCTGAGGGGAGCAGCGGGCGGCAGGAGAGGTCTGCGCGCCATGCGGGACCCTCCTCCAGTGGCCGGGGAGCAGCCAGGGATCGAACCGGCACTGCAGAGGCTGCGGGCAGCTTCACAACCCAGCGCTCAACCACTGCGCCACCGGGGAGGCCCGAGACTCAGAGTCTTAAGTGATGTGCTCAAGAAAGTGGTGGAATCAGAACCCCAATCCAGACTTTTTATCACAAAACCCAAGTAGGCACCCACTATGTGCCCGGGGAACAGATGTAAGTGTGCTCTCCACCAAATGTGTTACCTAAACTTCAGCAGTGAGGCATACTTCTGCATGAGGGCACTGCTGGTCAAGGAACAGTATGTGGGGGCAGGGCTGGGCAGCCTTGCTCAGCACAGGCAGTCTCTTCATGTGCTCGAATAAGTAGGTGACATTGAAAACTTAGGAGACTGCCTTTAACAATCTGGTTGAAGACCTGGCAGCCCAGGCATCTCCTCTTCTCACAGCCTGCACCTCACCCACAGAGGGGGACCCTGTAGACACACAAGACCTGACCCCTGTACTCCAAGGAAGAGCACAAGGATAGGGAAAGTGTAGAGGTGTAGCTTCGGAGAGGAGGCAAGGAATGGCCACAGAAGAGTCTGAGAAGCAGTGTTTGGGAGCAGACTAGTCTCGCAGCTGAGGTAAGAAGCGCCGGGAAGGGAGGACAGTAGCTAATAAGGCAGGCATTGGCAGTCATGCAGGCGGCAGAGGGCAAATGTGACCAGGACTCCTGTTCCAGCAGGAGGGGCAGGCAGGGGCTGCCATGCAGCCTGCACTCCACCCACCAGCCACTCACCCAACCCAAGAGCTGCCTCCCCTCCAAGGAAGGGGAGTCTTCTTTCTAGTTCACACGAAGCCACTCGCCATATGCTTGCCAAGCTGTGGGCTTCTCCCCAGAGGGACACCTGTTTCCTGGGGGCTAGTGGCTGCCCTAGATTCGACAGGTTTCAGACGCAGGGTTTGAGAAGGGTAGATAGGCTGTGGCAGCAGGATGGGCCAGAGGAGGGTCAGAGAGACTGAGAGGGGGAGGCCAGAGACTCGGTGATATAGGCAGGATGGGGAACACACAGAGAGAAAGAAAAGGGCATAGGTGTGTAAATATGAGCAAGGGGCTAGTGAACAACAATAGTTTGCTATGACCGGAGGAATTATGGGCAATTTTAATTTTCGTCTTGTTGGTTATTGGTATTCTAAATTTTCTACATATTGAGCATATTTTTCTTTTATACTAAGAAAGACAATGAACTTATTTTTACAAAAAAGGAAGGGACATATGCTAGAGACATTTTGAAAGAAGAACTGACAGGATTTGATAAGTGACTAGATAAGAGTGATAAAGAGAAAAATGAATCAAAAATAACTCCAAGGTTTTGAGACTGGGTGATAGGGAAAATGACAGAGAAAGGGAAGTTAGGTGGGAAATGATCCATTCAGTTTCAGATTGTGAAGCCCAAGCTGCTGGCATTCGGCAGCAGGAGAGAAGAGCAGGCAGGAACACTGAGGCACTGGAAAGAGGGTATAAGGGAGGAAGTCTGCCCCAGGCCCCAACCACCCAGTGCTCCTGAGTTTGCAGGGCAGCCTGGGGTTCAGACCCCAACTTGGAATGTCCTCACCATTACTCAGTCCAGGGCCAAAGACCAGCTTGTCTCAGCAGGGCTTTTAAAAGAGGAGCCCCAAGATACGATCCTGAGGTAGGCGCACCCCAACCACCTTCCTGGCCTTGGAACTGGGCCTGACAGTGGCCAGGACAGGCTTGATGCCTAATGGAGAGTTGGGCAGGGAGAATGAGGCTGTTGGACCTACAGGCTGAGGCCTCAGAAGACAAAATGGACTGTTGGACTGTTGGAGAGATCCCAAGGGTCCCGAGGGTTCCAAGGGTCCCAATGTCACTGGTGATGGGGATATAAGGCTGGAAGGGCAGGAACTTATCCCTGGAGGAACATGAGCCATTTCTCACATTGAGAAGGGTCCTACTGAATCTTAGTTCCCAGTCAACCTCCTCACCCACAAATGCCCACAAATGCCCACAAATTCTTTGTCAATGCCCCGAAACCCATCCTGCCTAGTTCCTACTTGATGGTTTGCAGAGGGTTTAGACCTACTGGAACCTCAGAGACCAACACTCCCAGACCACACAAATACTGGGATGGGGAATGGCTATTTCTTCGGGTCTCTAGAACCATCTACCTTGTATCTACTGGTAACAAGGCCAAAGTGAGGATCTCCTGAGACTCTGAGTAAAAAGTTGCATCCTGACTAGCACGGTCCAGAGGGCCAGCAGCAAACTCTTGCTTCTTCTATCAGGTCACCCTTCTCCTCCTCCCCCTTTCACCAGCTCTCCCTGAACCACCATTGCCTTAAAAGACTCCGCATTCACTGAGCCCAAGGCCCCACCCGAGGCTGCGTCACTGTTTCCTTGGCAACCAAAGGGGTGGGTTGAAAGTAACACACAAAGCAAAAACAAAATGAGCTCCACATGGGTGGCGGGGAGAGTCACCTCAGCATCTGTGGGGCCATGGAATGAGGAGGGGTGGTGTGCCCTGGCTCCTTTTACTAAGGCTGCTCTGGGGGGCTCCCCACAAGCCCCAGGCAAGAGCCCTTCACAATACATACCACAGTAACACATGTGCTAGGAGCTATCTTCCCAGGAGAAATGAGATTATCTGGTGAGGGTCCCGCCTCTACATGCACTAGGCACTAATGAGGCTGAAATGTCAGCCCTGGAAAAAACAGTCCTCAGCCCGGAAGAGCACAGAGACACTGAGGGGAACCCCTGGCCAGTCGCTGCCTGCCTGCTGGAAACAGCCAGCTGTGACCCCAGCGCTCCCTGTATGCTAACCCTTTTCACCCAAGGCCCTACAACATTTGGGGAACTTCCAGTGAGCATTGTAGGAAAACTCTGACAGGTGTGTGCCTGAGATTTCAAAGTATTTTCAAAACATTTTTATGAAGTTATAAATATATACATCAAATACATGGATCTCAAGTGCACAATTTCATGTTTTTTTCCACCCATTATCTTAGTCAGTCTGCTCTAACAGACCCCAACTTGGTTTGTAAGCCACAGACTTTTATTTCTCAACAGTCCTATTGAGGCTGGACGTTCAAGATCAGGGTGCAGGTTGGCCAGGTAGGTTCCGGTGGGGTACCCCAGAACCCCACTTCTCCCTATGTGCTCATGTTGGGGAGGGGCAGCAAGCTCTCTCTGATTCCCACAAGGACACTAATTCCACTCAAGGAGGTTCCACTCTCATGACCTCATTTCCTCTTAATGCTCTCCTTAAGACCCCACCCATATCCGAATACATTGGGGGTTAGGGTTTCAGCACAGGCATTTGGGGTGACACAAACATTCAGCCCATGACACCATGTAACTACCACCAAGATGAAGGCATAGGGCATTTCTAACGCTCCCCCCCCCCAAATAAAACTCCCACATGTCTCTTTCCAGTCAAAATCCCCACCCTTAAGGGGACATTATTCTGATTGCTGCCACCATCAGTTAGGCCTGTGTTGCGCTTCATGGAAATGGAACCATGTCTTGGTGCCCCTTTGTGTCTGGTGCTTGGCCAGGGTCCTGTCATGGTTCATCCTTTTCTTTCCCTGTGCCATGTACCTAGTGCTTCCAGATTGTTCAAGGGCTTTTGGGTTTGTGTTTCTCTCCAAGTCAGTGACTTGCAACTGTTATTTCCATCAGGGACATCCATGCACAGGCATTCCCAGGTGGTGCTCCATTTCGGGGTGCACCCTTTTCTGGACCCCCAGGAAGTCAAATAGGAATGGGAGTGGGTGTGCCGATATGAGAGGGATAACCTTGAATTCCCTCTAATTTACAAAAAGAAAGGGAAGGGGATTATTCGAAAACTGCGGCACTTTATTATTAGAACATATTTGTTTGTGATACATCGCACAACTGCTGGTGCCACACCAGCGTGTCACAGTTTTTAGGCTGAGAACTGTTAGTCTAAGTGGTGTGATTTGAGACGTAAAGGAAGGCCATTTCCTGCCCCCAGAATATCTCTTTCTCCTACCCCACTGCTTTCCCAGAAGTTTTGCCCGTCACTTTATTGTGCTTTATAAAGCAGCCTCAGGGTCCACTTTTAAAATGCGAGAACTGGGCCTCCCTGGTGGTGCAAGGGGTTAAGCACCTCACTATGAGGCAGCCTCTGCAGCCTCTGCAGCCTCTGCAGCATGAGTTCGATCCCCAGCCAGCCAGGGAGCTGACCCATGTGGCGCAGCAGACCTCTCCTGTCTCGCCTGCTGCTCCCCTCAGCAGTGTATTTCAGTCAATCTGCCTGTTCTGTTCCCCACTCTGTCTCTGGTGAATCCTCTCACCCACCCCCCCACACCTCTGGCCTGTACCCCAGTTCTTGTATGCATAAATAAATAAATCTTTAAAAAATAAATAAAATGCGAGAACTCCTGAGGGGACAGAATCCATCCAACCCAAGATACTTCACTGGGACTCCCAGGGGACTGGAAACTCACACGTGCTAGAGGCTGACAATGGCCTGGAGCTGGTGGGACACTTCCCACACCTCCTTTCCCCACACTGTCCCCACAGTGAAGCCTGAGGATGGCATTATAATCCCCACTTTGCAAATTTGGAGACTGAGGCTTGGGAGACTAGAAAACTAGCTTAAAGATACAAAGCTATTAGACAAGAAAAGTAATCATTCAAACCCTTCTCCTCCAAAGCCCACATTGGGACCTAACTGGGTGGACAGGGACACCCCTGTCATAAATCAAAGTGGTGAAGAAGAAAGACAGCACCTTCGTGCTAAATTCCACACTCCCCAAGCCCCACCCCAGAGCCAGTGGCACACGCATTGTCAGGGCAGTCTGTCCATCAGCCCCCAACACCTCTCTTCTTGGCAACCAACCAAGAAAGCCAGACTCAGGACTGTGACACAGGCACCAGGTTACGCCCCTTCAGAGGTGTGCAGGTGTCCCTGAAGGGTCAGTTTCTTCATGTTCCTCTTGGAGTGCAGAAGAATGCCCATTTGAAAAGTTTCTGGAACATTAACTCTATGCCAAACACCTGTATGTATTATTTCTATAGAAATACTGTGGAATGATATTCCTTTTGTAACTGAAAAGCCAGTGCTCAGAGAGTTAAGTAAAGTGAAACTGCAAGTTCCCTGATCCTGCCAGCATCGACCACTCTTTGGCACTTACAGGGTGCTACTACTACTACTCAGCCACACAGAGGTGTATGGTCAGGTCTTCTTGGCCTTTAAAAGCATGTCCCCATCACAAATGGCTGCATGGCAACAGGACCCAGCATGAGGCTGAGGAAATCTGACTCAGGAAGGAGCCATGGGCTATAGAAGAAAGAGGGTGTGTTTAGTGGGTCCATCAACTTTAGCCACGGAGCTCACTGGCTCTTATTTGTTGGAAAGAGGGCAAGAGCTCTTCCTTAATAACAGTAGCTGCACCTCCCACAATTCCACCATTATAATGCTTGCCTCCTTGGTCTCAACACTGAGGGTCATGGTCACAAAACTCAACAAACTTGTACTGAAGACCTACTCTATGTCAGGCTCTGTGTTGAACTGTGAGACCACAAAGTAGAAAGAATGCAGTGGGGTCCTTAGGGACTAGAGAAGGAGAAGTGCAAAGCCCATCATTGCCATCACTGCAGAGAGAGCCCATCCGGGTGTGTGGCTAACATCTGTGAGTACTGAGAACAGTGCCAGCATGGAGCACATTTTAGACATGCACACACACACATGCATACATACCAGCGAGTTCACACACACACACCTGAAGTTGGTAGGGAGTCTTGTGGAAAGGATTTTTAGCAGGAGAGTGACAAAGTCAAATTTATCTTTATTTTATTGTGCTCACATTAGTAGCATCAGTGATGAGAGGGATGGACGCATGGGGTGGGCGGTGGGACTGTCAACTAATAGTGGATTCTGAAGGATTCACACACCATCATCTAGAACCCTAGCATGTCAAGTACAGCAGAGAATAATCTGAACTGGAGCAGAGGCTGAGGTATAAGATAGAACTCTGCACTGGAGGAGAAGGTATGTGTGGAGAAGTGGACAGATTCACAGGCAGGGTGGAGGGGCTATGGGTGTGCAGCTGTGGGGGACGGAGTGTGCCCATACACACACACAGATGCGCACACCACATGCATACATGTTGGATTCAAGAGTGGGGAGCTTTAAAAAAAACCCATCCCTTACCCCTTCCACCCAATAAGATGCCAACCTCCATAACCAGTGCTATGGGAGATGTTCAGGAAATGGACTAATGCTTGGATTTGCTGCCCTTCATCCCTCATATATTTCTTTGAATCATTTTATATAAGGAAAAATGGGCTGGGGAAAGTTAAGTGAGGAACTTGCTAAGAAACTGCTGAGGAGTAGCTCTGAAGACAAACTGCTTTTCTGAACAGATCTTCTGCACCTCTACTTCACTCCCGGCACAACAGACTGGGCATGCAGGAGGCATCTAGTGACAGCTGAGCACTGCTGGATTGCATCGCCACATCCCCCACAAAACCTTATAAGGCGTTTTACAAAGAGAAAATGGAAGCAAAGAAATATGAAGTCACCAATCCAAGGTCACATGGCTAGGATGTGGCAGTCAGGATTTGAACCCAGACCCTGTAGTCCAGTGTACACGGCTCTTAAACGCTTCTTACTTCTAACTGACAGCTATGGGAGGGGCTCACCACCCATCCATCCAGGGCCAAAAAGGAACAAGTCTTAGTCGGGGACCTTGTGAAGGGGATTGAAGCAGCTGCTGGAGGGGTGGACTAAATGACTTTCCGGACGCCCTACTCTCAAAGAAGATAACTCAGTGCCTCGGTCCATTCAGGTGCGATGACAACTGCCATAGACTGAGTGGCTTAAAAAACACACATTTGTTTCTTAGAATTCTAGAGATTGGGAAGTCTTAAGATCACAGCACTGGCAGATCCAGTGTCTGGTGACAGCCGCCTCTCCTTGTATCGTCACATGGCTGAGGAAGTGGAGACAGGAAGCAGGTCCTCTCCTGTCTCTTCTTATAAGGGCACTAATTCCATTATGAGGGGCTCCACCCTCATGACCTATCACCTCCCACCGGCCCCACCTCCAAATACTGTCATACTGTGGATTAGTGTTTCAGCATATGAATTGGGGGACACACGAATCAGTCCATTGCACTCTGTCATTTTTTCTTTGCCCTTGGACATTCTTGGAAGAATTGCTTGGAGTTACTATGTTTGAAGTGAAAAGAATACTGGTCTGGGGATCAGGACCCCAGGTTCCAACTTCACCTGCAGGCAGCTCCATGATAGTAGCTGAATTACAAAGCCCCTCTGGGCAGGGGATTCAGGCCAGTAAGATCAAGAAGGTAGGAAATCCCTTCTAATCCCACTGGGGTGGGAAGGAGAGATTGTATATTCCCTTTCTAATCCCTTCAACTCCAAGACCCCACAGTTACTTGACTCGGTATAGGGAAGGAAAAGTGAGATCATAGCAAGGAGATGGGATCCCACTTTGCTACTTACGGAGAAGTCATTCTACCTCCCTAGGACCTTGCAGTCCCTTTGATCTTTATAGCATGATAATTGGAAGCCTGACCAAGAAGAAACTGGTTGGGCCAATATCAGGCCATCCATCCCCATGTAGCTTGGCCTTTTCCTCCCTCCAGCACTAAGAATCTGAGAATCTAGGGCATCTCAAAATTGATCCTGCTTTTTCTCAACCATGGGCAAGGGCTGATGTCAGAAATACCCAGAAAAAACTGATGGAGCAGAATTCTGGCTACATCTGTGGATAGGTATTTTGAAGGGCCGCCCTGCATTTTTGCTGGAATGCTCTCTGCCACATGCTTTCCCACCCCTCTGTTGCTTTTTTAGATAGATATTTATATACATATAAATATCTCTTTCCCTGAGGGACAATGAAGCTCAGCCAAGTGGGAATTCAGTGTGATCCAGTAGAATTTGTTACTGGAATTTCACTGGGGTGGGAAGGAGAGATTGTATATTCAGGACATCACCTGGTTAATAAAAAACTGCACAGCTCCCAGAACACATGAGATTTCCTTTTTTTTTTTTTTTTTTCCTTTCTTTAAATTAATGAAGGGTGTGTTGTTTCCCCATTGTTGCCAATTTAAATTGGAATTTTTTGAGACAATAAGCAAACTAACAGTAGGGGTTAAATAATTTGTTAGAGGGTGGGGGGTAGAAAGGAGATGGAGTTTGGAGGGGGAGCTGGGGAGACTGGAATCTGCCAGTAGCAGCAATAAATGCAGAGTTATGCCTCAGGCATAATATATCAAAGAAAATATAATGCATCCAGCTTAAAACTAATGATTGCCATATAATTAGATGAGAAGCATTGTGCTATAAATGTGTATTCTTTAGCGTGCTGTGATTTTACTGTAAAAAAAGAGAGAGAGAGAGCGAGAAAGAAGGAGACAGAAAAACACAGAGCCCAGCAACATACTATAAAAAGAACCTTCTGTTGACTTCTCTACTGTTTAGTATTCCTTGGCTGTTCTCCCTTGGGAGTGTGTAATTAGTACTTTATGAAGAGTACATTTAAAGCAGTTTAATATTCACCTCATTCAATCTGAAACAATGTGATCCATGCTTAGACAAATCAGTGCTCCTTGCTGACATAATCTGTCAGAACATTACCTCTGAAAAGACCTTTCAAGAGGTTTGGATGTTAATTAGTTGTCTATCATGTATAAACAGAGCAGTGAGCAGAAGGGGCTCCGACAGGCCAGAGGGATACGTTGGGAAATGCATTTTGTATGAACGTGGCTTGCAGGGGGGTCTTCTTGCTCTCCCCGCCTCCTACCCACACCCCGCCTCCCCATGTCAGCCACACATGCCTTGGACCTCTTCCGGGCAAGAAAAGAGCTTTCCGGTTGGCTTCAGCGGGTGCCACAGGCCCCCAGGGAGACTATGAACCCTAAAGGTTTCCCCCCTCACATCACCCTGCCACTCTTGACTCTGAGGCCCCTCAGCACCCCTGACAGGGCCACTTGCGAGGTGTGACAGATGTCTCATGACCCAACAGGCCCATCTTGGCATGCTAGGAGCCCCCAGGCCTCAGGCCTGGCTGGGTCCCTCCTCCTGTGGGTTTAGGGGACTGTGAGGAGATGGAGACACCAGCGTCCTGCTCACCCCAAAAGTTTTCTTCCTCTGGGAAGCTGGTTCACTGTAGAGCCTCACAGTGCCAGAGAGGACCTATATACCTGGGAATTCACGCACACAGTTTCCTTTTACACCCTGGCCTCACAGAATCCCTCAGGGTCCCGAACCACGTGGGTACAGCCTCCAGAACCAACCTTTGCCAAAGTGTAGCCTGCACAGACCAGGGTTGAGACTGCCCATGTGAGCTGTCTGGGGTCTTGAACTAGCTACCCTTTACTCTGGCCCTAACATGCCCATCTAGGAGGCACCTCCTAGCACACTGAGGATGCACATTACTAAGATGCAGGTCATGATTCCAAGATGGTGTGGCAGCTGCCACAGGTACCTCCTTACCCCAGGGGTCAAGTGCTGCCTCCAGCCACTCAGCTGTCTCCCCTCTCAGCCTTCCTTTCCCTGTTCCCAGACCCCCACCTTCCTTCAATGGCCTCAACCCCCACAGCCTCTTCACTCAACATGCGCCCTGGAATCCACTAAGCACCTACCATGTGCATTGCCTTGTGTTGCCATTCTAGGGCAACAAAGATGAGTAAGTCATGGTCCTGGTTCATGAGGCTTTTATAGACCATAAACTTATCATTACAGTTTGGGGTAATTATAAGTAATGTCAGAGAGGGAATGTAATTTAGTGGTTAGGAGGGAGGGCACTGGAGTCAAACTGCCCGGATTCAGATTCCAGCCTGACCACTTCACAGCTAGGTCACCTTGGGCAGGTTATTTAGCTGCTCTAAGCCTCTGTTTCCTTGTCTGTACAATGGAAGTAAAAATACCGACCTCAAGGTTTGTGAATATTAAATGTGATAATAAAGCACCTACTGCAAGATTTAGAGCATAATAACTTCTCAACTAACAAACTAGCGTTTGCCCCCCAAATCATGCAACAGTAGGAGTACAGTCAAAATGCCTGAAGGTAGAAGAGGGAGGTACTAACTGCCTAGGTAGTCTTGGAAGGCTTCCAAGAGGAGACATTTGGGCTGTGTTTTAGAAGACTAAGTAGACATTTACCAGGTAAAGTGATAGAAGGACTTTCTGTCACTTGGGAAGAAAATAGCACTTCCCAGGTGGAAGTGAGCAGGATATTGGGGTAGGAAGACAGCATGGCCCTTGTGCTCTCCGTGACTTAGAGCCTGGAACACAGGTCCCAGGGGCGCCCTAGAACAAGACGTGGGCTGGCATAGGTGCAGAGGGAGGGCTCCAGCCTCCCTGGCTGGTGACACAGGGGTTCTTCTGGTGGCTGGGAACCAGTCACTTCTTCCTGTTTCACACAAATTAGAGTCCAGATCCCAAACACCCTGGCCCTGGTATCTACCCAAACCTGAACCCACAGCAGAGTGAGGCTCACAGCATGGCAGGGGCATCAGAGAGAGCAGAAGAACTGCCATGCTCTGGTCAGTTCTCACCTGCTCCAGCCCCTGCACCGGGAGCCCCTCTCTGTGGCCTGGCTTGCTGGGAGGGAGGATGGGCAGACAGCCTCCAGCATGGCACCTGTGGCAGAAAAGATGCGCGGTGGGTGGCAGCTTTCACTGTTAATGAAAGAACCTGGTCAGGTCCACTCTTCTTTCAGAAATCCTGTCCTCTAGTCCCCCATTTGACAAGAAACCCTGACTCAAGAGGACCAGGTAGTGTCCCCCAGTTTCCTCCCAGAAAAGCCCTGTGCATCCTTGGACTCAGTCTTTGTGGAGTCTCTTCTAACCCTGCAGGCTCTCAGACCCCACTTTTGCCGATGACAAAGCTGATGGTGGGCCAAGGTGGCCCACAGACACCCTGCCTCCTCTCCTGGGCTGCTGGGGCCCCAGTTCAATGGGACCTGCAGCCCTCCAGAACCCAGAGCCTAGCGCTCCCAAAGCCGGTCAAGAGCTGCTCCCAGGACTCTCCTCCCTCTCACTCGCCCCTAGGCGGTCTTAACTTCCCTCCAGCCGCCCAGTCTCCTCCAGGCAACCACTCGTTTGTAATGACCAGTTTGTAGTGGCCCCGGTTACCTTCTCAAATATCCCGGATGCTGGGACAGTGTTATCCACCTCCCAGCTAAAGGCAGGTGGGGGGCAGGGCCGGCCAGCCTTTGTCCTGAGTGCCCCCGCCCCTCCCTGAACAGTGAAGATGCTGCCAGTTCCTTTCTATCGGGTGCCTGCTACGGGGTGGGCACTTTATATATACAGATGGTCCCCAACTTACGGTTTTGCTGCTTTACGATGGTGCGAAAGCAATATGCATTCAGTAGAAACCGTACTTTGAATTTTGAATTTTGATCTTTTTCTGAGTCAGTGGCATGCGGGTGCCATGCTCCTCCTGACGTGCGGCAGTGGCAACCGGAGCCGCTCCTGGCAGCTCACAATCCCGAGGGCAACAGTGGGCCCAGCGGAAAATGTTCCACTTTCAGTTACAATGGTCAATAAATGACAAGAGATGTTGGACACTATTATAAAATAGGCTTTGCAGTAGGTGTAGGCTAATGTGTGTTTTCTGAGCATGTTTAAGGTAGGCGAGGCGGATTTATGGTGTTTGGTAGGTTATGGGTATTAAATGCATTTTCAACTTACAGTATTTTCTGCTTGTGGCAGGTTAGTGCAGGGTGACCCAACTGTAAGTCTAGGAAGGGGTGTGGTCCTCATGGAGCCCTCTGAGGGCGTTACTGCAGCCACATGACAGACAGTTCAACAGTCTGCTGGAGGTTATGCAGATGGGCATGAACAGGGCTTCCAGGCCTTTCTGCTTCCCCCAAGCTCCCTTTCCGCCTTTACACTTTAGCCCAGGGGGTGGCAAACTAAAACCCATGGGCACAATTGGCTTGTTTCTATAGGACCTTTGCGCTAAGAAGGGTTTTTCATTTTTAAAGATTTGTAAGGAAAGAAACAAAGAACTTGTGGCTAAAATTGCATGTGGCCGACCCAGCCTCAAATATCTACCACCTGGGCCTTTGCATAAAACTTGCCAGCCTGCACTAGGGCCATGGTGCTACCCAGAAGCTCAACACAGTGCGGACACTGGGGACTAGAGCTAGAAGTGAAAAGGCCGGGTAGGGAAGACAGATGCGCCTCTCCTGCCGTGTGACCCCTCGCTTCCAAACCCTCGGTAGAGCCCTCGGTAGAGAGCCCTTGGTAGAGATGAAACCAGCCAAGAGGGCATCGGCAGTTTCTCTGTGTGCGGCTTTGTGATTTATGATCAAACATTTCTCATGCAATATCCATTTCGTGCAGTTAGTGTCCCCATTTCTTGAGTGAAAAATGGGAAAACTGGGAAGTGAAATGACTCATTTAGGGGCCTCTGGTGAATAGCCTCCTCAGGTGCCATGACCTCAAGGCCAATGTTTTTTCCAGCCAACCACAGCTGCCTCCACCCCAGGGCAGGTGGGAGGGAAGTTGGGGTGCAGAGACAGTGCAGGGCTGGCAGTATCTGGCTGTGAGAGGAGCCGTTGTGGTGACCCTTAGTTACAACCACCTCCCTATTTGCATCAATTTTGAATTGTACAAATCTCAGGTTTCCTTTTTCAACATGTTTCTTTATTCAACAATAGCTGGGAGCTGTTTCAATCACTGAGTCATCCCTCAAGAAGAACACCCCAATTTGCTGTATCTCTGGGTGATTCTAGCCTATCCATCGAGCTAAATAACTGCCCTAAGGGGCAGGAATGCCTGATTTCTAGTCCCCGCTGTCAAACCAGCTGGCGGTGTGAGTTAGGGTAGGTCAGTGTCCCTGTTGGTGCCTCCATCCCCCATCCCAAGTGGAGTCAACCATCCCCACCCCCTCCTTAGCCTGCATGGGACTCCGTGAGAGTGAAGAGTGAATGAGATCATGTCTGTGTGCTGCTTGGCGGAAGAAGCAGCAGGAGGAGTACAAGGTGGTATTATTTTCTAGGTCTAGTTGGGTAGTTGCCATGAAGTTGCTGAGATATATAAGCATCTCAAGGGCCTCGGGAACCAATCCCAGAAATGCCATGGGAGACAGTGTGTCAGAACCAGCTTGGGCTTCACAGCTACCCATGTATAAACTCAAAGCCACTTAACCAAATTTGGCAAGCCACCCAATCACTTTCAGCCTCAGTTTCCTCACCTGTAAAATGGGAATAATCCCAACCACAAAAGGTTGCTTAATTAAGGATTAAGTAAAATAGTCCATGGCATTCATTGTTATGAATGCTGTGGGCCTTGGCAGGCTACCTCTTTGTGTCTCTCACTGCACCATCTCCAAATTAAGTGCAAATGCTGTCCACCCTAACTCACTCAGTACAGCCTCCTGCGGTTGGGATATAAGCTCACCAAAGCACCTCCTTTTGAAAATAATTGTGGGAACTGAGATAGCACAGGTCTTTCCCCAATATCACCCAGGCAGCCTCCCACCTGCAGGGCCTAGGGTCCAAGGCAGGGGTTTGGGGGGAGGCCTAGGGCCCATTCCCCTTAGAAAAATCAAGGAGCGAGGACCCTGAGTTGTCAACTTCAACAAGACAAAGATCCCACTGGCTGGCTGTCCTACAACAATGGCCATAGCTTTCATCTCCCTCACCAGGTACACAATAAAGGGCCTCAGTGAGCCCCCAGGCAAATGGCTCATGGGGACAGACATAAATAAACCATCTTCCTGGCTTTTTTGTAGGGCAGAAAGGGACATTATGTGGGTGACTGGACACACATGGAAAGGGTCTAAGTGGTGACAGGACAGCAGTTGAGGTGAAGGCAGCAAGGAAGCTGAGTGATCCATCCAGCAGAGGGTGTGAGAACCAGCCCCAAACTGGCTGAGGCCTCGTGGAGCTAACAGCAAAGCTGCCAAGCCAATCTGACCTGGACGGTGGGAATTAGTCACCAGTTTTGACAAGGAGTTAAGTCGGTTACATAACAGCCTCCCTGGCTTTCCACTGGCACTCCTGAGTTGGGCTGTCGTGGAGAAGGGTCTGGGGCAGGGAGGGTCATCTGGGAGCCCAGAGCCTAACATGCCCACGCAGCCCTCCCCAGACCTGCTCCATCCCCACAGGGCCAGAAGGAGGCGCCAGCTGTACACCACCTATCTGAGTCTTTGCCACCCTGCCTCCAAAACAGTCCCACGCTAGTCTTGCAACCCTCAGCTCTAGGCGTTGGCAGGGAAGATGCCCCAAACAGTAAGTTAAATATGTTTTTCAGTTCATGGGAGCTCAGTAGCACCCCGAGCACCTGCAAGCCCACTCCCCCTACTGAATTTATTGTAAGGCATAATAATAATCTTCATCATCAATAAGCATTTAGTGAGCACCTTTTGTTGTAGCCCTATTCAAGGCAGTCTAGGGGCAGCAAAGGTGAATAAGACATAGATGTAGACCAGCATGATTAGCTTGGAATTAGATGCCTTTTCTTCAGGGAGACGAGCACTCTCACAAAGAGGAATTTAAGCAACTAGCCCTGCTGAGGGTCAGATTTAAGCCCTATGAAAGGACTGAGGTAACCTGAGAGTTGCCCAGGACAGAGCAGGCTCCTTGTGGCTAGATTTGCTGATTTTACCCATCCACTGCACATGGCTGAACAATGGTGATGATGACAATGACAACGACAAAAATAATGTTAGGGAAGAGTATATGGGTCCTGTTTTGACCCCAAGTCCTTGGCCCTCCATCTTCTCTTACTCCCTATTGGCATTTTTGTTATACTCACTTGCTAGCAGAAAATGAGACAAGCTGGAGACACATTTAAGAATCATTCACACAGACCTTCTGTCTCCAAGCAGGACTTCGTCCTAAAGACTCAGTATTGCAGCAAGGGAATGAATAGAGGGGTCAGTGTGTAGAGTGGGGGCTTCTCAGCCCTTCCTCCCTTTCCCAAACCTAAGTTAAGGAAAAGTTCCCCAGCACAGGCCCCCAGGGGGCAGTGAGAACATCAAGGGCCATATTCCCTACTCACCATTCTACCAGATTCATGATACTTAAGAACTGGAAGAGATCGCAAAGGGCATCTAGTCCAGCCCTCCCATTGTACAGATGAGAACACTGAGGCCCAGAGAGGAAAAATGACTCACCCAGGGCTACACGGAAGAGCTGGAACTCAAATGCTCATCTCCTTTCATTATAAAATGAAAACCAGAGAGAGGTGATGAACGGGATGGATATGGAGAAATTACCAGTCTTCCTTGCTTGTAAAGGTCCATGTGACCCATTATCCCACCTGGCTGGCTCAATACCAGATAGGTAACAGCTTTGCACAGAAGAAAAAGCAACTGCCCTCAAGGAGGACATGCAAAGGGCCTGCCATGACACTAAATCAGTGTGTTCAGGTGCTAGAACAATCAGCCTTTCCTCTCTGTTCAGCATCTCAGAAAAGAGACAAAAGGGTAAGTTACCCCCAGGCCTCCAGGCAAATTCCTGATGAGAAGTCTGATCCAGCTTCTATCTCCCAAAGATCTCTCCGGGTGTCTACTTGGGATAAGCTTTCCCAGCAATATTTAAAGCCAATTAGAGAAAATTAAGGGATTAAATAGGAAACGTTGTGTTGGTTTAGGCCACAAAATAACTCGTTCATTCAACAAACTTCTTCAGAGCGCCTGCTCTGAGGATTCGGTGATGAAGGAGATAAGGTCTCTGATCTTAGAAACCTGCAGTCTAGTAGGTAAGACAGGAAAAGGGACAGTCACCTTGGGGACTTGAGTCACTACAATGCAAGACACTTCGGGAGGTGCAAGGGCTCTGGGCAGCCTCACAGAGGAGGAGACCCTAGGCCCTGGATACTCAGGAGCCATCAAGAAACCAGACGCCCATCCTGAGCAGATGCACTTCAGCCCATTTACTTTCATTTTCCACTTTTCCCTCCTCTCCGCCACCCTCAACCTCAGAGCTCAAAGCTATTCTTTTCTACCCATGCACGTCTCCCCCCAGCAGGCCCCTAGCTCCAGCCTCCATCTTCAGACTTTCCTTTCCCATCCTTTTCCCCATGTGGGACCCAAACTCAGCCCACACCCTACCAATGAATGGATAGATTCGGCCTAGAGGTTGAAAGGAGGGGCTCCACCAGACTCACCCGGACAGATGTGCTCTGTTCCCTGCACAGCTGTCTGGGCAGTCCATCTGTGCTCACTTCCTGCCTCCCGGCTCCAGCCCCTCACACCTCCCACGCAGGGTGGAGAAGTCTGGTCCAAAAGCTGAAGTCCAGGCCACCAGTGCCAGTAAGTGAAACCCTAGCACAGGACCCTGGCCCCCGCTCTCCAGCCCTGCCCTCCCCTCTAAGGCTTGGTGGCCTGGGAGGGGCTTCAGCAAAATGGTGCCTTTGCCCTGGCCAGTCTGGAGGGCCCTGCTTTATAGCCAACCTCAGCCGCTTGGCAGCTGTGATACCTGCCTAGCCCTGAAGTCCTCCCGACATCATTTGGTCACAAAACATACCAACAGTGCGCACCAAACGCAAAAATCAGTATGACCTGATTTCATAAGAACTCTGTTTCACTCTGGACACCTCCAACGGAAGAAAAAAAAATATTTTCAAAGAGTTTCATGTACAAAGATGTCCCAAGTAAAAATTTGTCCCAACTGAATTGTTGATCCCTTGTGGAAGTTCATAGGGCTCACTCCAATTTTCATACTGGGAGACTGGAGGAAATGGGAAGTGGCCCAACGGAGTGATTTCTTTGGAAACCTATCTCTGAGGTGTTCACGGTCCCCTCCTGGCTCCTGAGGGGCGACAGTGGCATCTGCTCTTATCTGGGGCTACAGAACCGGCACAGGTACTCTGTGGGCCAGGGACTGAACACTCCTTAAGGGCAGGCGCTGTAGCCCTCCAGCCTCCAGCCCTGGCTCTGTACACAGTTGGTACTCAATAAGAGTGCTGAACTGGCCAGTCTGCTCCCTGGCCACACACCTGTGTCAAGCAGGGAAGTTGGGGAGTCCCATTAACCCCCTCAGTTCGCTCTTAGAAAACCCAAATTGGGCAGTTGAGAAAAGCAGGGACATAGCAGCAATATGTCTCCAGGATGCAACGTCTAGGAGGGATGGGAATGTAACTGTAAAATTAACAGGTATCCTTGACTCAACCCAGAGTCTTTTCTCTCATACTGTGTCCTAATGTGTTGGGAATTAGGCAGAAAAGTAATAAACTGCTCCCTTTCCCTGGAAACAGAAATGCCTTATGAGTGAGTGAAAACCTCAGGTTCCTACAGCTCCCGATTAGTGGGTTGCCTGGGTGAGAAGTGGCTTCTCCAGCAGAATTGAGTCCCCAACACAAGAGCTGCCAGAACAAGAGCAAAGGGTAACACAGACTCTCCTGCTGCAAGAGGGGATTGTGTCCCTGGACTGCCATTTTTAAATGAAGGGAAATTCCAGTTCACCCCACTATCCCCACCATATCCACAGACACATACGATCCTTGTATGTGACTCCAGGCGAGGGGCAGTGCTGGTCTTTCTGCCGGGCTGGAAACCCATGCGTGTGATTCAGGCATTTTAAATTGCCCCCTTAAGATGAGCCACCTCAGGGGGACCAGGCAACCACAAACTTAGATTACTTTGTTTTTTAAGTGGTTTCTTAAGTATCAAAGAATGAAAAGTTCCTATACAAGATGTTTATGTCACCATTTTCCATTTTACAAACCTGGCCACCATAACTGTGACAGAGTCTGCGGGGTTCAGGTCCCAACCTGAAAAGGCTGATTGCCCGATAAGTCTGAGCCTAATGCAACTGACAGACACGACGGACTCGTGGATGACGAGAGAGAGGGATGGAGCAGACTGGGCTCTGCCGGCTGCTCCTTATCAGCCACCTTCCTGCCCAGCTCTTATCCAACAGCCCCTTCGAGGCAGGCTGCTTGGCAAAAGGAGGCTCTCTTTGTTTTAAGAGTGGTAATTTATGCTCCTGTGGTTTCAACCAAGAGCAACCCAAAGTTTTCTTTAAACACACACATGTGCACAAACACAGCCCTCCGCTTTCTCTTCCCCCTTCTCCTCCTCCTCTAAGGCAGCCCTCCTCACCCATCAGCCCACCAATCATTTGGGGGCCCCTCTCCTTACTACAGATTTAAGAGAAAGGGAAATCCATCTTGCTATCTCCACCTGGCTTCCTCCACTAGTTCGTTAAGAATGGGAAGCCCTAGGCTGGCAGAGATGTTCGTGATTATCAGACCCAAATTCCCAAGACAACTCGGGCTTGGGAGGCGTGAAGCTTCACTCTGTGCTCTCTGACCACCCCACAAGATTCACAGACTGTCTGTCTTGCCAGCCCTGGAAGATCCCCAGGGCCCAGGAGAGCACAACAGCATCTCCAGGCCTTGGAGGACCCACCTTTGCTCTCCTAGTCTTGGGATCATGGTTCCGGGCGCCTGCCCTCACCCGTGCCAACCCTATCTAGAATCAGGAGGCTTGACCTTGGAGCCCTGCAGCACAGATCCCCTGGGACGGATTTCACAACCAGCACTGAGTTTTACTACAAGTTTCAGACAAAGAAGGTGTGTCAGAGCCGAGAGCATGCTTCTGCCCGCTGCGTGGGCGTCAAGTTCAATACCTTCTTGTCAACACTTGAATGTGTTGAACATCACTCACAAGGGCATTCTTTAAGAAACCTATTAACTTAATTACCCAGGCATTTTTTTTTTCCCTCTCTCTCTCTCCCCCTATCCAGCATCTCATATAAAAATTTGGCTTTCTTCCTTTCTGAGACACTTTTGATGTAACTCCTCTCCCCTCGGCACAATGCCATCTTGTCTGTTTCCCTCACAGTTAGTCAGGGTGAGTTGTATAGACCCACTTCTTTGCCCAGGTCTTCGTACTGAGGGAAGCTAAGAGATAATGCCACCCTGGGGCCGGGGGAGTGGGTCACCTGGTATCCTCATGCTAATTGCCCAGCAGGAATGGAAATCCAGAATATGAGAGTAGTGAAGGCATAAAAACCAAGCTCCTGCTGTGAATGACCCTCCTCCCTACAGAAGGTGAGAGTTACCCGGAGGGGCAGGGCAGTCAAGTACTTATTGGCAGGCACTTATTGAACACCAGCCCTGTGTCTAGAACTATCCACCAGATTTGAGAAGAAGAAAAAATTCTGCCCAGATAGACTTTTCAAAATTGTGATCCCATGCACATTCAAGCCCCTGGGTAGATGGAAGAACTAGTTGGTTATCAATGACCTCACACTGGGGGTGTCAGGAGGACAAGGTTGTAGACCCAGGTGGCCCAGTAGCAGCCTATGGGTGCCATGGCCCTGAACTGGTTCCTGGTGAAATGCAGATGGGAGACTTCCTGAAGGAGTTCCAACTTCCTTTCAGGTCTCTTCATCCGTGGCTAATCTGTGTTTCCTCAGCTGTCTGCAGCTACCCACCTCAGTGGGGAATCCGCTCAAAGGAAGGGAAGGCGCGGCAGTGTTCTGACGAAGAGGCACATGGGGCTATCTCAGAGAGCTGATCCTGAGCTGTGCTGGGTGGCCATGCCTTGGATCATGCTGCCCTGTCCAGGGTGGGAGGAGATGGGTAGAGGCAGGTGCTGGGGCAAGCATGTCCTCCAGCCCTAACAGGAAAGGCAGCTATGCTTCTAGGACCGTCGGCTCACAGAAGGGACCTCTTGCCCACATATCTAAAGCAAGAAGAACTATACAGAGGCCCACGGAGACATGTGGGGGAGGCACCAGCCCGCCAGACCTCAGGCACCCATTCATTGTATTGAGGGAAATCCGGGCTGCCGGCTATGAGAAAGGAGGAACACACCCCACAGCTTTCTTGCCAAGACCATGCCTAACCAAAAGGCAATTTTCAAGTCTTTCCAACCATCCCCACTCTTTCCTACTTCTAGGGAAGCGAAAGCATTGAAGCAAATTCAGAAACTCCAGCAGAGCTCTGTAGGATACCCCCTTCTGTCCCTGCACCCAGTTCCTGACCCCAGACTGTTGTCTCCCCCATCCCAACACTGGGGCCACCAAACTCCTCATAGACCTGTGTAGGGCGGTAGAGCCCAGAGGCATTGAGGTGGTGAGTCCTCTATGTGGAATTAAAGGGTTAGAAGGGACCCAATGGGTGCGCTGGTCCAACTCCCCGCCTCCATGCAGATCTGCTGCTGAATCATTCAAGACTTGAGTGGCCTCTCTATCCTAAAGGGGTGAACAGTGATGGCAGAGAAAGGCCTAGTCTGTAGTTGCCGCCTCATAACTTCCCAATCAGGGAGGGCTTTCCTTTCCTAGGAAGCTCTTACTTGTAGGGAACCCCAAGGCTGCCCAAAGTTGCTCCCACCCATCTCTCTGACTCAGGGCTCAGTAGAGCCTGGTGACCTCTGATTCATACCCGCTGTTCTCCACTCACCCCCAGCGACCACATTCATCTCTGGGCAGTCTGCTGCAGAGGGATGTATGAGAGGGGCGAGGAGACCCAGGGGAGACAAAGGATTTGACCTTAAGCACCTGAAGGTTGGACACTCAGAATCACGAGCCCTCAGTGCCCTCTCACCCAAGGTATCCAGTGTGCAGTTTCACTCTGATGCAATTCTCCGCCAGGCGGGTTCTGTGACCCAGGATCTAAAGCCCTGGCACCTTCCAGGGCAGGAAGAGAAGGCATCCTCTAGTCTGCACACTGTGGCTGTGGGCACTATTGCTGATCGGGCACTGTGGCTGTGCCCTATCACACACTCTGGCGGGCTCCTTTCCCCTACCCCTGGGGGCTCCTCTCAGCCACAGGCTTGGGGCCTCCGTCACATCCGAGGAGCCTAAGAACAGCCTTCTCTCAGGGATCTGGTGTTATCACCAGGTGTGGGGAGGTCTGCTCCAGCAGGAGCTGGAGGGAAGGCAAGGCAGCAAAGCCTAATTTATCTCCATGTACAATGTCCCCTCCCTATGCACATGTGCACGATGTGTGCATGAGCTCATGAGTCCAAGTTGTTCAAGTTCACTAAGACTCTCATTTCGTAAACCAGAGCCCAGGGTCTGGAAAAGCCCCTCCCCCTTCCTCCATCCAGACTGGGAACGACATCTCTGCCAATGCCAGGGCCCACAGCGCTGAGGGAGAGCATGCACGTGGCCCCGGACTCTTACACAGCGCCTGTGTGCACACTCACACATTCCCTGAGAAAGCCCCTAGGGCCTCTGTGGAAAGGCTTTCCGGGAGACTTTTATGGCAAAAGAGGAAGTCTAGGGCATCACTGGAACAGCCTGGACCCGGGAGCAGCAAACGCCTGCCAGGAGTGGAGCCAGGCCACAGCCTTACCCTCACTGTGGTGCCTTAACCCCTCGCCTGTGTCAGTCTTCTTGGCTAGGCAGGTCAGATGGAGCTGCAGGATCCCCTGGGGTCCCACTGCTGCCACTTACAGCCCCTTCCCCACCTGTGTACACACATGTGCACACACACACACAAACACACACTGTGCCTGTCCTGCTGCCCACACTGACTCACCCAGATCTGATCATAGCAGGCTCCCACCCAAAGAAACATGGAATTTTGAGCTGGAAGGAAACCTTAAAGTTTGCAAGAAATTACCCTCTTTTATTTTTCTTAACAAAAAAAGCCATTGGGGTTCACAGATCCGGTAGCTTAATTAAGATCGAAGCCCAGAACCCAGGCGTCCATGGCCCCTTGCAGGTCACAGATCAAGAAACCAAGCTTGGGAGGCAAGCTGGAGCCTCATAAAGGCACTTGGGGGGAGGGGAGGGCCTGGTCAAGGGCGGGGGATGCCTCCAGGGATCTCAGGGGCCTATAGCACTTGGTGTCATCTAGGACCCTGATGTCTCCTTCAGCAGCCACTAGCCACGTGTCTAATATTTAAGTGAAAACTAATTAAAATTCAATGAAATACGTAAAGATTGAGCTCCTTAGCAGCTCTAGCTACATTTGAAGTACTCGGTAACCACAGGTGGTGAGCAGCTTCCTACAAAATTGGTGCAGATCTAGAATCTCTCCATCACCCAAGAAAGGTGTGTGGGACCAGGATGATCCCGAGGAGGAAGAGTGGGGGATCAGCGGGTCTGGAGAAGTGCTTCCTGATAGGTGGTTGAGGTCCCCCATAGAGGAAGGAGAAGAGGAGAGAAAACAGAGGAAGAGGAGCCTAGAATGAGAGAGAGAGGAGGGGGGTGGGAAATCCTCTAGTTTTCCCCTGTGGCTAAGACTTAGCCTGCTGCTCCTAGTCCAGGGGAGACTGGCACTGCCCTCCCTTCCTACTGCAGAAGGGCCAGAGAACAGAAACACTGACCCAAATACACGGACCTGCAAAACCCTACCTGTTCCCACCTGATCAGCCACAATGCCCAGGACTCTTCCCCCTGGAGTGGCTTCTGTGCCTGAGCACCTGGGTCAGAGCGGTACTCCTCCAAAGAGGGCACCTCTAACAAGACAGCACTTAGGACATCCCTGAGCCCACTACAGCAACAATGTAATTTGGAGGAAAGGGGGGAAAGGAGGGATGCGAGGGGAGGGGAGGGGAAGAGAGAAGAGGAGAGGAGAGAAGAATCTAGTGAAATTAAAATGCTTTCCCTGCCCAAAGTTGGGGCCACCTTGATTCGGTTCCATAGACACAAAATCCACTTTGTCGCTTTGTCCACATTCTTCTTAGCGAACACTTGAGAGATGGCATTGAACTGGAGATGGCATTGAACAAGGAGCATCATCTTTGAGATCAGCAATACCTGGGTTAACGCCACTTTTGCCCCTGAATGACCTGTCACGCTGTCCTCTTGAGCCTTGGCCTTCCACCCTTCGGGGTCGTTGTGACAATGAAGCACACTGGCCCTATGAACGCAGGCACAGGGCAGGAGCTCCTGTGGGTCAGCGAGGGACCGGGGGACGAAGGAGCTCATAGTCAGAGGAGAGGCAGAAGGGCAAGCAGCTGCACTAGCCTGTGGGGCTTGCACAGAGTGTGAGGAGAAGGCACAGCCGAGGGACAATTGAGGTAGGGAGAGAGAAGTAAATAGACTGGAAAGAAAGAGAATCAGAGGAGGGCATTTGAGACAGAAAATCCATGAGCAAGCTCAGAAGGAACATTTGTCAAGCCAGACAAGGGCCCTGAGGAGAGCTCTCAGCCTCAAATAGGTGAAACTTCCAGCCGCTGGGCTCTAGACTCTGCCCAAGTCCCCTGGCCACCCCAAATCCCTCCAAGGCTCACTTCCCTTTAGATTGCCGATGCCTCTTGCAGGACCCAAGGCTGGTGAAGTGTGGACTCATCACAGCGCACACCCCCTGGAATCCCCCCTGCAGTGGCACGCAGGGTTCACCTAAGTCAGAGAAAGTGGCCTGTCCATATCCGGGCCCATGCACTGTCCAGGAGAGACTTAGGAAGATCCTGAAGACCTTTCAACCCAATTTGAGCACATCCAGTGTCACCTAGGAAATTCCGGCTAAGGAGAAAGGATTGGTCTCTTCCTCACACAACTGATCTCCTTAACACTGCCCCCTTTGTTGTGAGGTGTAGGCAAAAGAACATGGGACTATGAGTCAGGAGGCTTAGATCACGGGCCAGGACACCTGGATTCCATTCCCAGATCTGCCGCTGATTGGGACTATAATCTCTGGCAAGTCATTTAACCTCTCAAGGGCTTGTATTCCCCACCTGCATAGTGGGGGCTATAATCTCTGCCTTTTCTGCCTCCTTGTGAAGAAGGATTAAATGATAAAATGGCACAAAAGTGCAGAAACACCTCTGGTGGAGAGTGCCTGACCTGAGTCTAGGATGGTGGTTGTTACTCTCTAATAACCAGGCCCCTCCTTCAAGTAACTCACCTTCTCTGTGTACTCCTTGCTCCCCCAAACCAAGGATTGAAGACCTGTGTGTCTTTCCAAGTGCCTTCCCTCCTGGGGTGCCCCCAGCTGAGAGGTTAATTATGACCCAGGGACAATTGTCTCCCAAGAGAGGGGACTCAAAGATGAGAGATTGGTTAGAGGCTTCAGGAAACTGCATTTTGGGGCTCCTCTACCCTCAACTGACCCAATTATCTACTGATGGCCTGAAGGTGGGGCTCGGCCAGCTCCAGATGGGAGCACTGAGGCGGCGGCTGGCTCACTCATGAGCTTCTTGCCACTGTCAGACCCTGTCATGGTAGCCCAGGGCTCCTGTCCAGGCTCTGACCTGAAGCCACAGCTAGGCAATTCCAGGCCTCTGGGAAAAGTAAATCAGCCTGACTCCCCATCCTTGGAGGTTTGGGATCCCCGATCTGCCCATTCCGTTCCCTCAGATGCCACTACTCACCCAGATGCCCACCTCCCCAGGCCACAGATGGCCCACAGTCAAATCTCATCTGTGGCAAGCGGATGGGACTGTTTAACGCTACACAGTTTATCCCAGGGGATTTCAGGTTTCAGTGTCTGCCGTCAACATGTTTCAATGTCTACTGTCAAATGGGGCTAGAGGGCGGAATTCAAAAAACACCTTGAGTCTCTCATTGAGCTAATCCTGGGAACACAGGGGCAAGTATCTCTTTAAACATGCTCCTTGCATAGCAGGTCACACTGGCCTGCAGCCACAACACCCCGGGCAGTGATCTCACCAAACTCCAGGAAGCCAAACAGGGTCAGGCTTGGCTAGTCCCTAAGCGGGAGACCTCCCAAGCAAAACACAGGTGTTGCTGGTGATTCAGCAGCCAGCCCCTCCCTCCTGGAGTCTAGTTCTTCTCAGGTGTTGGAGTTGACACTGGGATGATTCTGTGAGCGCCTATGAGTACCAGGCGGAGGAAGGGGGCGTGGCAGTGGGTGCTAAATGCTCTTTCTCTGCCTCCACGTGTTACAAGTGTCGACACTCGCTGTACTTAAGAATCAGGGTGTATGTGCTTCCTCCCTCCTCATCCCCTGCCTACTTCCTAAGGCTGGTTCTGTCAGCCATCGACCTAAATTCCTTGGCTGTTTCAACCAGATAAGGAGTGAGGGAAGAAAAGGCAGCCAGGCCTCCAGAGAGACGCATCGGCCCCCACCCCAAACAGCTAGGGTCTGTGACTGCCACCAGGCTCTGGGCCTCAGCCCCAGGATGGTTCCTTCTGGTTTGGGAATGGGTGAGGATTAAAGGGGTCCATTAAATGAGGGTGGTCATTAGCCTGTTTTATGAGCACACAGATATTCATTATACCCTAACCCCGTCATTAGAAGCTGCAGCGAGAGCTCTGGCCCTTCTTTATTATAGTAGAAACTGAGGGGGTTTCTCCCCCAAGGGAGTGCTTCTGCTGCTTCCGGGCAGGAGCCCCTGCCCAGGGGAGGCCCTTGGATTCCACTCTCACTCCCTTTCAAGCTCCCCCACCCCACCCCAATCCTCCCTCCCTTAGCAACTAGCAGCCAAGGAGACCACTCGGCTCAAGGAGGACATGCTAGGGCCTGGGGCTTCTTTGGGATGAGGAGGCCCTGCAGGAGCCCAAACCTGGTAGCTGAAGTGGGGCATTTCTATCCCAGAGCACATTTCTCCCTCCTTTTCCCAGGCAAGCCTACTGTCAGAAGAGACTTCCCACTTCCTCCAGGAAGCCCTCCTTGCCAGATGAGGCCCTCTGTCAGTAGTACTCTTCTTCACACTCAACACACCTGTAATCACCTTTTCACTCCCTTGTCCTGCCAGACTGTAGCCACCCCCACACCAGCACAGTGCTTGGCACCAAGCTGAAAGGAGCCCAATAAATGTGGGAGCCAGAGCAGGTGAATGGGATAGAAAGAGGGACTCTCTCCTGGCACCGATTCCTCTCTCTGCCTTTTCACACAGTGCGAATGATCTGATGGCCTGACTGCTTTCTCAAGGCCACAGTCAGCCAGTAACCCAAACACAAACCATCTGCCATTGTCTAGCCAACGCCCCCACTTACATCCTAAATTTAATTCCTCACAAAAATCCCGTTGAGCAGCTGGTTGGGTCTCCCCTTGCACTCTGCCCTCTCCCTGTAGGAGCACACCCCTCCAGGGCCAGCCACTAATGGCAGGCTTGGGGGGCAGAGGAGGGGCGGGGGTTTGCCCTCTTCCCCATTAGGGCTGGAAGCGCCACTGGTAATAGGTTGGAGCCCACCCCGCTGGTGCAGGCCATCGAGGCTGAATGGAGCGTAGCCAGACCCCACAGAGAGGAGCAGGCTCCAGAGCTGGCAGATTAATCAGCTGTCGTTTGCATTCATTAAGGGCCCCTTGCTTGTGTACTACGCCAGGGCAATTAACTGCTCACAACAAAAAGTTCTGGGGAGAAGTTTGTCTCGGCTCCCCGTGGCACAGCCAGGGATTGACCTGGCTTCCTAGAATCCACACGCCTAGGGTGGAAAGCCTCTAGGGTCCTGTCACATGGGCAGGGCATTGGAAGGAGGCAGGCCAAACCCCAGGCCAGAGACCTTGGAGGATAGCTACTGTGGAGGCCAAATCTCTAAGCCCCTTGACCCTGTTTGGGCTTCTTCCCTGTTGTCACCCCGTCCCCTTTCCTCCCATCTCCTCATGCCCCTGGGCACCGTCACCTGGAACTGTTGGGCCCTCCTCAAAGTTGTGCAAAGGCACATTTCAACACCCTCTGAGAATGATGATGAAGCCGAGCAGCACAACTGCCGCAAGCCGGGTCTCCACCTGCCAGGAGGAAGGTGGTGCTGGCAGCCTAATCCCTGCACCAGGCCTCCCCACAGCCCATGGGCCTCAGCTGAGGGCCCTTCAAAGGTGACCACCCACTAAAGGGCCAGCTTTGTGCCCCAGGTTCAGCTGGCCTTGGCAGAGAGGGTCATGATCCCCCCTCCCTCTCCCAGGGTTGTGTCAGCCCTGAAGCATGCTGGAGACGATGGGACCAACTGTGAGGTCAGGGTGGAGTTGATTGAGCTCAGTCTCGGTTGTTTTTTCATTGTAATTGCCAGGCTCCCCAGATTGGCATTTGCCTGCCAGGCACTGTAAAAGGTGACACAACTCAATGGGAGCGAGCCTGGTCCCGGCTGACAACTGGACCCCAGTGGCCACACTCACTGTTCCGTGGGTTCAGACAAATGAGCCTGGTTTGATGCAGGCAGACAGGGATACAAAGGTACATGACCTTGTCCCTGGCATGGCCAAGGAACCCAAGGACAAAATGGCAACTCTCTGAGGAGAGAAAACCAAGGACCTCCATTGGCCTTAAGGCCTGCTGGGCCCATGGCCCTAAAATAGACCCTGG
Organism: Talpa occidentalis; assembly: GCF_014898055.3. Lineage (NCBI taxonomy): Eukaryota > Metazoa > Chordata > Mammalia > Eulipotyphla > Talpidae > Talpa > Talpa occidentalis. The sequence goes on along the minus strand of NW_023605194.1, from coordinate 95,153,114 downwards.
CCTCCTGTTAACCTACCTCCTCTGGCCTATGGGCTACAAGAAACAGGGGTGCTCTCCAGCCTCCTTCTTCCTGGAGGTCCTTGAACACCTGAGGGAAAAACATTCTTCCTCCTCAAATAGGGTCAGGAGTGGGGAGCATGATGAGGAGAAGGGAGCATCATGGGTGTATCAAACACCCCCTGGACAGCTCATCCAACAGTGTGCCCAGGGTGCCTTACCCAACTCCAGAATCTCCAAGCTCAGAATAGTGGCTGATGCCAAGAGTCAGTGAAGAGGGGCTGCTCTTCACAGCTCCAAGAAGGGATACAGGGAGGAGAGGGCACCTGTAGGCCCCGTGTCTCAGGTCCTGGCCAAGCCCCTCCCTGTCTTGCCACCTCCTCTGACCATGCAGGGGCCTACCCAGTCCCAACAATCTGACTCAAAGGCTGGGGCCCCATCAGTCCCTACAGCTTAGCCAGGTCCTGCCCCAGGGAGGGTGACCACAAGGGATTCCAGAGCCTGGAAGAGACCAGAAAGGGGCCACCATCAGGGACAAGAGCTCAGAAGGTTCCCACCATTGCTGCTACCACAGGTCTGCTGAGGAGGCCCCTGCCTGGCCCAGCGACTGGGCAGCAGCAGGCCAGAAGCTTTAAGAACAGGACCCGGGGCAGTGCTTCCCATACTTAAACGTGCATCTGAGTCACCTCAGGTTCTTGTTAAAAGGAAGATTCTGATTCACTATGTCTGGGGTGGAGCCTAGGATTCTGCATTTCTGATAAGCTCCCAGGTGCTGCTACTCTTAACAGCAAGGGCTAGGGGACCAGGCCTATTTCACTGTTAGTTGCTCTGGAAAGAGCAAGATGGGATTGCAAGGAGACTTAGACTACTTCTCTTACAGTTTCTAGTGAGCAGAGTTTCGTGGAGTCTCCAACTCTTGCCAGCATCTTGTTTTGCTCAAAATTCCAGATCCCCAAGCTTTCTTCCAAAAAGTCCCTCTTGCCTGTCTTCTTCCTCCCTACCCTCCCTCCCTCCTTTCTACCTTTCTTCCCTTCCTCCTTCTTTTCCTCATTCCTTTTCACTAGGCAGCCATAGGCCTGGGTCCTTTGGTGGGGAAAAAGAGAGAAGGCCCAAAAGTATGGATTTTTGCTTTCACTTTCCACTAGAGCCAAGCACAGAAGCCTGAAATAGGGCCAGGCAGGGCAACAAAGGCAAGGACAGAGCCCAGGAGTCCAACTCCCACCATGCCATCAGCTTCCCCTAGGATCCCATCCCCCCAGCCTTTGTGGTCTGGGTTCATGGGCCCAAGCCTATCTCGTAGATGGCTTACATAGATGGGGTTGGAGGCAGAATGGCCTATTCTATGGAAGACATCTTCACTCAGAGGCAGCTGTCCATTTCCTAACTGGTGATGGAAAGTAGGATGGGACATGTAGGGGGCTGAGGGACACCTCTCAGGCAGAAATAGAGGAGATGGAAGGGCTAGAGGGTGGCACCAGGAAGACTACTGAGCCAGGCACTCTGAGAAGCCACCACAGCTGTTGGTGACAGTTGTCCCTACTCCAGATCACGAAGGTCCCCAGGCAGCTCTCATAGTCACCCCAAATGTTCTAGACTACCAGTGCCTGCTGACCATTCACAAGCCCTGGGGGACACGCTCCAGGCCAGGTAGCTGTGGGTGCAGGGGCTGTAGGCCCTCTCTGTCAGCTGGCATTGGGAGGTCAGGGCCCTCCTCCCAGCTTGTTGGTCCTCCCCAATCCCTCCTCTCCTCCCTCCCAGGTTGCAGCCGCCCAGCCAGAAAGACTGGATGCTGGAGCTGGAGATGGAGGGATAAGAGCCAGGCCTGAGGAGCAGATCTGCAGCTCCCTACCCTCCGGTTAGGTTGCAGTTTCCCAAGCCCTGTAGTTGTTTGGGGGATTAACTGCACCCCTTTCCTAATTGTTCTGCTGCTGCCTGGGAAAGGGAGCATGCTGACATGCAGCCTCCTTCCACAGCAGTGGAAGAATAGGGTCAGGGACACCCCACTGCCGGCTGACTCTCTCCCACCTTCCAGCACCCCACCGGCACTCAGACTCTTGGTGGGTGAGTTCTTCCTGGGTCCTGGACTCCTGCCAGGGGCCTGGAGATGTCCACACCCAGCTCCTCCCAGCCATGGGAGCTTCAGCCATGACCCCTTCCCAAATGTTCCCCCACCCTAGTTCTTCCCCGTCATGTCCAGCCCCTGACATGTTCAGCCCCATCATGTTGAGCCCCCATTGAAGGGCTGCCCTGGAGAGAGAGCATGTGAGATTGTCAAGATCATGTGTGAAAATATGTGTGAACAGGTGTGTGAATAAGTGTGTGAAAGAGTATTGTGGGGCGTGTGTGCATGGATGTAAGTGTGAGTCTGTGTGAACATGTATGTGAGAAGCCTTGTGAGTGTGTGTGAATATGTATGTGTGAGAATGTGTATGAGTCAGGTGTGAGCGAGAGTATGTGAGCATGTGTGTGAATGTGGGCATGCGTGTGAGTTAGTGTGTTGTGTGTGGATGACTGTGGACGTGTGTATACAAGGGTACGTCAGGGTGTTTGTCTGAACATGTCTGTGTGAACATGCGTGTAAGTGAATGTGAGGGCTGTGAGCGTGCATAGACCGAAGTGTGTGAAGACAAGTGACTCATGTTCTCCCCTCTGACTCTCACTCCCAGCCCCCTCAGACGGAGTGGAGAGTGACCTGCAGACCCCTCACCTTCCTGCTCCCCGGGACCCGGCTTCTCCCAGCCCAGCCCCTCCTCTCCCTCTCCGCTCCCGCCACTCCCGTTCCTTCCCACCAGTTTTGGAAAAGTCTTGCCACTGTTTTGCTTCCCTTCTCCCATTACCAAGCAGCTTCTGGCCAAGTTTCCACCTGGCAGCAGACCCAGGGCATCCTCCTTGCTCCCTCCCCCAGGACCCTCCCCGCCCCACCAGACCCCTCCTCCCAGCCCCTCTCGGCCTCTGTGTCCCTCTAAGTCATTCTGGCAGTGAGAATGTGTCTCTGGGGCTGGGGAAGACAAAAGAGTGAGGAGCGAGGGAAGGAAGGAGGCCGGCTCAGATGGTGTCATTAAGAGATATTAATGCCCCTCATCAAGGCATATTACTAAACATTATGCGCCATGCGCTCCAAGCACCCTGGGTGAGTGCAGACCCAGCAGGAAGGGCCCCGTGTTCACAGCTGAGTAACCTCGGAGCCCATGGTGCAGCCATTAGCCTCAAGAGGTTGACCCTGCCAGGAGGGTTCTTGGACCTGTCACAGCCAAAGAGCTTGCAGGATGGGCTCTAAGGGTGGCAGACGAAGGAGTGTTCCCATCCCCACCTCTCGCCTCAGCTTCCACCCCCTTACCCGTTCACCTGCCACCTCACCCTCACCCCCATCCACTCCAGGACAACCACCACACCCTGCTCCTTCCTCCACTGAGTCCCTGCAAGAGTAACCACAATGACCCCTACACTTGGACAGCATTGCAGGACTCCAGAATATTCCATTTCCTCATTTCATCTTCACAACAACTGTATGAGGAAATCAGGGCAGGTATCATTATCATTGCCACTTTATAGGTACGGAAACTGAGACGCGGAGAAATTAAGTGTCTTGCTCAAAGTCATGTAGCTAATTGGTAATGACATTGGACTGAAGCCCAGCTTGCCCTTTAGAATGGCTATGTTAACAGTGCAGTCTCTGATGCAGTGGGGCTACTTTCAACTGGCTGGCGCTATTTCCCTAGTTCCTGAAGTTGCCAAAAATCAGACCATGCAGCACAACTCCTTCAGCAGGACAGAGGGTCTCTCTGTGCCCTCCGCGTGGGTGCCCAGGAGGGAGTGTCTTGAGGCTCACTTCTCCTTAATGGAAAATTTCCGGGAGGGTCTGGTCCAGTGGGAGCTAACTCGTGTAAAAATCCTGGCAGAATGCCTACCATGTTGGCAATGCCTCCTCGCAAGACATGGCTCTGCCTCCTTTCCGTAGTGACCACTACATAAACTTACATTACTGGCCCCTATGAAGGTTTGAGCAGGCAGAATGGCCTGTTCTTGCTATTTGTTTATAGCATGGTAGTCTGATGCTGTGGCAGGATACAAAATTGGTTATTTTCTGTGACAACCATAGTGGTGTTTAAAATTACATAAGGTATTCTCCATGTGTGTTTAAGAAGGTAAGAACTAGCTTTTTAGTAAGTTCACTATCCAAAACAGTTAAGATAAAAAGAGTCGGGGAGCTAAAAATACAAGACTCAAGAGATCAGGGAAATATGTTTACGAAAAACACCCAATTCCCTACATGATTCCAGACAAGTGAGGCATTCCAGTGACCTGTTGCTGAGACAAACGCTTCAGCTTCTGTTCCATGCACCTAGCACTGGCACTCTTCAGTCGAAACTGACATCGATGCACAGTAATTATATCTAGCTAGCAGCTCTTGATACTTGCTCTCAACCTACTTGAGCATTTCTTGTCTATTTCTAAGTGGAACAGTTTTTATAAACCCATCATTGTGTCCTTTACTCCTCTTTACCTTCCCACCTTTCCTGCAACCCTACATCTCTGGAGCTACATCCAGAGAACGGGCAACCTGCCACAGACAGGGTTGAAGAGGGTTGGGCACCATCTCCTTGGTCCACACCAACCTCTGAACTTCACAGATGCAAATGAACTCGGCAGGTTTCCCCAAGTAGGAGGGTAGAGGGGCATTCCAGCAAAGCCCACCTCAGAGGGGACCAGGGGCTGAAGCTGCATCTGTGTGGCAAGAAGTTTTGGGACCCAAACGCAAAGAAAGAGCCCAAGATATACTCTGGGAAGTTTTCTCCATGTGGGTTAGCCCAGGGAATTCTTTTTTTTTTTTTTTTCCCAGATTTTGTTTTTTTCCACAATAAACATGTAGTACGTTAATGATCTGAAATGAAAAGTTACAGTAAAAGGGAGATACTTGATTTGGGCATCCCAGACTCACCTGCTCAGAGGGAGGCCCTAGCAGCAGGGTTCACTCCATCCTCCTCTGACCAGCCACGTGGGCAGTCTTGGTCTCAAAGTCCGGCCCCATTCTTTTTTTTTTTTTGGCACTATTGAGATTTATTTTTTTTTTAAATATTAATTTTATTTTTATATTCCCCCATACAATTGCAAACGCCCCATTCTGACCCCAATCCTTCCCCTCCCGCCCCCCACCCCCCAAAAAGTGTCTCTGGTTCATAGTTTTTTGTTGATTTTGATTTTCACTTTCTTATATTCATTTTCCTGGTCCCTTATTTAAGTTTTCTAGATTCCTGCTATGAGTGAGACCATCCGGTATTTTTCTTTTTCTTTTTGGCTTATTTCGCTGAGCATGATCCCTTCCAGTGCCATCCATGTTGCTGCAAATTGCATGTGTTTATCTTTTTTGAATGCTGAGTAATATTCCATGGTATATATGTACCACATCTTCTTGATCCAGTCATCTATTTTTGGGCATTTGGGTTGTTTCCAAAGCTTAGCTATTGTAAACAGTGCTGCTATAAACATAGGAGTGCAGGTGCTCTTTGGAATTGATGTTTCTGTGTCCTTTGGGTAAATACCTAGGAGTGGAATTGCTGGATCATATGGAAGCTCTATGTTTAGTAGGTCCAGAAATCTCCACACAGCTCTCCATAGTGGTTGGACCAGTTTGCACTCCCACCACAGTGCACAAGAGTTCCTTTTTCTCCACATCCTCGCCAACATTTGTTGTTGCTAGTTTTTTTAATATGTGCCATTCTCACTGGTGTGAGATGGTATCTCATGGTAGTTTTGATTTGCATTTCCCTGATTACAAGTGATGTTGAACATTTTTTCATATGTCTGTTGGCCATTTGCATTTCCTCTTCAGAGAAGTTTCTTTTTAGCTCTTCTGCCCATTTTTTGACTGGATTATTTTCTTTTTGTTGCTGAGTCTCATCAGCTCTTTGCAGATTTTTGTGATCAGTCCTTTATCATTAGTGTTGGGTGCAAAAATGTTCTCCCAGTTGGTGGGTTTCTCTTTGTTTTTGTTATTGTCTCTTTTGCTGTGCAGAAGCTCTTTAATTGTGTGTAGTCCCAGCTGTTTATCTTTCTCTTCACTATCACTGCTTTGGGTGATGTGTCTGTAAAGATGTCTTTGATGTGCAAATCCCGTAGTGTTTCGCCTATATTTCCTTCTATGTATTTTATGGTTTCAGGTCTTATGTCTAGTTCTTTAATCCATTTTGAGTTGATTTTTGTGTATGGTGTGAGGTAGTGGTCAAGCTTCATTCTTTTGCATGTAGCGACCCAGTTTTCCCAGCACCATTTATTGAACAAACTTTCTTTGCTCCAATGCATAGTCTTTGCTCTTTGTCAAAGATTAGTTGACCATAAATCTGTGGGTTTATTTCTGGATTTTCTATTCGATTCCATTGGTCTGTATGTCTGTTCTTGTTCCAATACCATGCAGTTTTGATGATTATGGCTTTGTAGTATAGTTTGAAGTCTGGGAGTGTGATGCCTCCATTTCCTTCTTTTTTTTCAGTAGAGCTTTGGCTATTCGGGGTTTTTGGTGATTCCATATGAATTTCATCAATAATTGTTCTATTTCTTTGAAGAATGCCATTGAGATTTTGATTGGAATAGCATTGAATCTGTATATTGCTTTTGGTAGGATGGCCATTTTAATAATTTATTCTTCCAATCCATGAGCAGGGGATGTCTTTCCATTTCTTTGTGTCTTCTTCTATTTCTTTTAACAGTGTTTATAGTTTTCTTTGTATAGGTCCTTTACCTCTTTTGTTAGATTTATTCCCAAATATTTGATTTTTTTTGTTTCGATAATAAAGGGGTGGTTTTTTGATTTCTTCTTCTTCAGATTTATTGTTTGTGTATAGGAAGGCTACTGACTTTTGCGTGTTGATTTTGTATCCTGCCACTTTACTGAATTGATTGATTGAGTTGAATTAGTTTTTCTGTGGAGATTTTGGGGTTCTCTATGTATATTATCATATCATCTGCAAATAGTGATAGTTTGACTTCTTCTTTTCCTATTTGGATTCCTTGGATGTCTTTCTCTGTCTTATTGCTCTGGCTAGGACTTCCAGTATTATATTGAAAAGCAGTGGTGAGAGTGGACATCCTTGTCTTGTTCCAGATCTTAATGGAATTGCTTTCAGCTTTTCACCATTGAGAATGATACTGGCTGTTGGCTTTGTCATAGATGGCCTTTATGATGTTGGAGTATGTTCCTTGTATCCCCAAGAATTTCAAGGGCTTTTATCATGAATGGGTGTTGCACTTTGTCGAAAGCTTTCTCAGCATCTATTGATATTATCATATGGTTTTATTTCTTTTTGTTGATGTGTTGGATAACGTTGATTGATTTTCGATGTTAAACCATCCTTGTGCCCCTGGAATGAATCCAACTTGGTCGTGGTGAATTATCTTATGGATAATTGTTGGATTCTGATAGCTAAAATTTTATTGAGGATTTTTGCATCAGTGTTCATTAGGGAGATTGGCCTATAGTTTCCTTTTTTGTGTTGTCCTTATTCGGTTTTGGTATTAGTGTAATATTGGCTTCATAGAACGTGTTTGGTATTGTCCCTTCCTTCTCAATTTTTTGGAAGAGTTTGTGAAGGATAGGCACTAATTCGTCTCTGAATGTTTGGTAGAATTCATTTGTAAATCCATCAGGTCCTGGGCTTTTTTTTTTGGGGAGGTTTTTAATTACCATTTCAATTTCGCTGCTTGTAATTGGTCTGTTTAGGTGTTCTATTTCTTCTTTATCTAGCTTTGGGTGATTGTAGAGTTGTAGGAATTTGTCCATCTCCTCTAGATTGTTGAACTTGTTTCCATATAACTGTTCATAGTAGTTACTGATTATTCTTTTGATTTCTGCTGTGTCCGTTGTGATTTCTCCTCTTTCATTTATGATTCTGTGTATTTGTGCTTTCTCCCTTTTTCCTTTGTGAGCCTGGCTAGGGGTTTGTCTATTTTATTGATTTTTTCAAAGAACCAGCTCTTGGTTTCATTGATCTTTTGGATTGTTTTTTTAGTTTCAATTTCATTTATTTCTGCTTTGGTTTTTATTATTTCTTTTCTTCTACTGGTTCTGGGGTTTTTTGTTGTTCTTTTTCTAGATCTTGAGCTTCGAGATTAGGTTGTTTCTTTGAGTTCTTTCTTGTTTTTTGATGTGAGCTTCTATTGCTATATATTTTCCTCTTATTACTGCTTTTGCTGCATCCCATACATTTAGGATATTGGTGTCCTCCTTGTCATTCAATTCAAAGAATTTTTTAATTTCTTCTTTGATCTCCTCGTTAGTCCAGTGGTCTTCCAGTAGTGTGGCTTTTAATCTCCATGAGGTAGGATAGTTTCCTTGCCTTCTTTTTATGATTTATTTCTAGTTTGATGCCTTCGTGGTCAGAAAAGATGGTTGGTATGATTTCAATCTTGGTGTATCTGTTGATGTTTGTCTTGTGCCCCAGTATGTGATCGATCCTGGAGAATGATCCGTGTGCGCTTGAGAAAAATGTGTACTCCGTTTTTTTGGGTTTAGTGTTCTATAGATGTCTGTTAAGCCCAAATGCTCTAGGTCCTTATTTAGAGCTTTAGTTTCTTTACTTATTTTTGTCTTGTTGATCTATCCATTGTTGATAGTGGTGTGTTGAAGTCTCCCACTACATATGTGTTTTCTCTGATGTCTGTTTTCAGAGAGGACAACAGTTGTCTGATATATTTTGGTGCTCTTTCGTTTGGTGAGTATATGTTAATGAGTGTTATTTCTTCTTGAAGTATTGTCCCCTTAATCATAATGTAGTGACCATTGGGGTCTCTTTTTATTTTTTTGAGTTTGAAGTCTGTTTATCTGATATAAGTATAGCTGTTCCTGCTTTCTTTTTTGGCCCATTTGCTTGTAGGATTGTTTTCCATCCTTTGACTTTGAGCCTATTTTTATCTTTTGTAGCTAAATGTGTTTCCTGGAGACAGCAAAAGGTTGGGTTTTGTTTCTTAATCCAGGCTGCAACTCTGTGTCTTTTTATTGAAGAGTTTAGTCCATTTACATTTAGAGTTAATATTGATATGTTAGCATCTGTATTTGCCATTATGTTTGTCTTTCCTTTGATTTTTTTTATTTTTTTTTTTTTTTTTTTTTTTTGGTCTTCTTTCGTTGTTATTCGTCCCTCTGAGGTTCTGGCTTTAGGATTCCTTGTAGTATTTTTTGGAGTGGGGGTTTAGTCGCAATGAAATTCCGGAGTTTCTCTTTGTCTGGGAAGGTCCATATTCTTTCTTCATGGAGGAAAGAGAGCTTTGCGGGATAGAGTATTCTTGGTTGGCATCTGTTTTCTTGGGAGTCTGTTGACTATGTCCCTCCACTCTCTCCTTGCCCGTAGTGTTTCTTCAGAGAAGTCTGATGTCAGCCTGATTGGTTTTCCTTTGAATGTTATCTGTTTCTTCCCTCTTGTCAGCTTCATTATTTTTTCCTTGTCCTGGATTCTTGGGAGCTTTACTATTATGTGTCTTGCTGTGTTTTTCCTTTCGTCGTGGAAGTTTGGTGTTCTTCTTGCTTCTTGTATATCAATTTTCAGCTCCTTCTTCTCATTTGGGAAGTTCTCTTCAATTATATCCATGAATATTTTCTCTGTTCCTACATCTCTCTCCTCTCCTTCTGGAATTCCTATAACTCTTATATTTCCTTTCCTCATGGAGTCAGATAGTTCCCGAAGTCTTTCTTCATTCTTTTTCCTTCGTACTTCTCTTTCCTTTTCTGTTTTGGTTCTTTTTATTTCTGTGTCTTCAAGATTACTTATTCGTTCTTCCATTTCATCTATTCTGCTTTCATTGCTTTTCCCAGAGTTCTTTAGTTCCTCCATTAATTCTTTGATCTCCTGCATTTCTCTTACTTCCCTCTTTAGGGACTCAATTTCCTTCTTCTGATCTATCACTTTTTTAATCATGGCAATTTTAAATTCTCTTTCTGGAAGGCTCAGAAGTTCTTCCAAGTTGCTGTCGTTGCAATCTGGGGAGTGGTTTTCTTTTGTGGTGTGCTTCTTTCCTGAGGAGTTGTTAGGTTGCGTGTGGTTCTTCTACTCCCTACTGTCTGTTTTCTAATTTGTCGTATGCGTTGGGACACTGTGTTGCTCGGACTGACTGACATCTTGGGTGAACTTCTCCGCTCCCCTCTGGCTCTTCCAGGAGCCATCTCTGTCTTCTGGGGGAGCTTTCTGCTGGTTTTAGGCAGTTTTTACTGAAGAAATGTCCCTGTTCTCAAATGGCGAAGCGGGATGCAGTCCCTGCGCCTCCGGTTTCAGGCACCTCTTCTGCGCACCCGGTCTGCCCCGGACGTGGGTGCCTGCTCCCTCTGTGGGCTCAGACTGCTGGTCGGAAGGGGCCTGGCGTGGAATAACTTCCCGGCTGGCCACTGGGTCCTCCAGAAACCTTCTGCCCTTTTCAAGCAGTCTTAAGAATGTCCTGTTTTATAGGGTGTTAGTGACTTTTTTTTTTTCCTGGTCGCTAGGCGGCGCCAGAGATCTCTCCTATTGTCCTTGGGGGGCTGTTTTTCGCCTCCCCCCACCCCGTGGGACAGAGAACAGAGCGGGAATGGTAGGGTACACCTCAACAGCTTTGGGGTGCTGTGTCTGCCTTGTGCCCCACCGTCGTGGAGAAACCACGCCCCGAATTTTCGTGCCCCGGGTCTCAGTTCAAAGCCCTCAGTTCCAGGACGCGGGGCTGTAGCCCAGTTCAGTGGTGCGGGAATGGCGCCTTTTGCACCGCTCGTGCCTGGGCTCCTGTTCCTGCTCACTCAGGGAGGGACCTTCACCTCAGCCGGCCCCATTCTTGACCAGAGAGGTAACTCTTCCATGCCTCTGATAAGCCTCCTGGGACAGCATTTGGAAAACAAAATGTCTTGCCTAGGACCTGTGGATGCAATGTTCAGGCTACTGGTGGCTTTGATTCTCAGAAATCAGAAGCATGGCCTGCCATTGCCTAATCCCAGCCTACATTTCCAGCCTCACCTTGCGCTGCTTCTAGACCCGCTTGCCCTCTTCATATCTTGTTGACATATTTATACATTGCTTAAGCAGTTTCCTCACTTTAAGCTGCCCTTCCTCTCCCTTTTGTTGTCCACTGGGAAACTGAAAAACTACACTTCCTTCAAGGCCCCCAAAAAGGTACGGCTCCTCTCAACAACTTTCCCACACATCCCACCCCCCAAGCAGTAACATCTTCCTCTATGCCCTGCAGCATATCCTATATACCTCGACTATTCAGGCCTGCAGTAGATTTCTTTATGATATATCTGCCCCACTAGACTACAAGCTCCTTGATATATAAAATGTGTCATATTCCATTCCTGTATCCAACACAAGCCTTTTAATTCATGGATTCATTTAGGTATTCATCTCCCCTGCCATCATTCCTTAGGGCCAACTCTATACTAGATACTATCAGAGAGAGAGAGAGAGGAGAGACAGAGACAGAGACAGAGAGAGACAAAGACAGGGAGACGGAGACAGAGACAGAGAGGTGCAAGACAGCATGACTGATTTAAGAACCCCATGCTCCTCCTCGTGGCCTAGAACAAAGGACCTGGACAGCCTGTACTTTTCAAGCCATGAACAACCTTGACCTTGGCTTTGGGAAATCTTGCCTCTTAACCCAGTGTCTTAGAGAGTGACAAAGCCCTTGAAGAAACTCCTCCCATACTGGGTAAATACTCCGAGTAGCAAATCATTCCTCCTCAGCCACACCTCCACCCTATCCCATTTTGACCTCTGGAGACCCAAAGAAGTAATTGACTCAAGCTCTGAAGCCAAAGCAAAAATAAAAACCCGCAGGTCCTGTTGCCAGGCCATGCCAAGATACCATAATCTACTGGGCATCTGTTGGCATACACACCATGCAGCCCCCACTGCCATGAAGGTGCCAGGAAGAGGCCTATCAGGTCTTTGATGTTGACATTTCTGGAGGGAAGTAGGTGCACAAAATAATTAGCCATCTTACACCATGGAGTCTAGAAGCACTTGGCTCCCAGGAGGGCTCAGGACTGTGCTTCCTTCCCACCACATCCAAGAGCTCCATTCCACCTGCCTTAGTGGCCAGCCCTCCTTTCCCTAGCCCCAGGGCAAAAGAGCAGACCATGGCATTAATTGACCACACAACCTTTCCCTTGGAGCAGGCACCACTCTCTGGAGCTGGGCCCTCTCCAGCCTGGTGTTAATGGCCTGGCAGCCCCAAAGATCTCAGAGCCTGGGAGCTGTCAGTGCCTTCCACTTACTTCCCCCTTGTTAATTGCAGAATACACAGATTGCTGGGTAGCACTTTCCGATCTTGTGCCTTTTCCTCCATCCTTTGCCACTTGGCAGCTTGCAGGCAGCTGTGCAGAACAGCAGGGAGCTTTCCCATTTGGTGCCAGTGTCAGAAAGCCTGGAACTCTGTTTCTATTTTCCCTTTATTCTCCCAAGTGCTCTGTTTTGTTCAATTCTCCCTCTGCTCTCCCTTATCTCCAGGACATCTTTTTGTATCTCACCTTTCAAATTCAGGACTCTTCTGATGACAACCCTCCCCCACCCCACCCAGATCAAAAAGTGAAACTTCCCACTCTGACTGGGATTTGCAGCCGGGCAGGAGTGATTGAATCCTTCTGCCCAGATGGGAAGAGGTGGGTGAAGAGATTAAATCATCTCCCTCGCACTCGAGGAAATGTGCTGCTGACCCTGTGCTCCCAGGGTCTGCGAGCCCAGTACCTGGGGCTTTCACGAGTGCCCAGGTGGGCGGGCAGTTGCCTGTAAGTAATTGAACTGGAATGGGAACATTCCAATGAAGTAGAATAAGGACCAGGCTGAGCTAGGCCCCTTCCCTGGCCTCCATACCTCACAAACCAAATCTGGCCACCACGTCTCAAAAGAGGAGCCCTAAGGGGATCCCCAGACTGCCAGGAATGTCTCTGTACCCTCAATTCTCAGAAAATACAGCTCTCTGCCTTTCCTCATGGCAACAGTAAACAAAGGAGAGAGGTGACATGCATTCATTTGGCTCATGCCTTTGTGACTCTCCAGAAGCTTAATACATCAGGGACTGACTGTCAGGGTATTCTAGGACCTGACCCAGGTGGTAGAAGGCAGTGTTGGCTAGACCTAGACAGCAGGCCTAGTCTAGTAGTCACATGGGACGAGGTCTGGACAGAGAGCCAGGAGTACAGACATCTAGCCCCTGGCATTGAGACCAGCTCCAGATGACACCTTGGACAAAGCCTTCACTCACCATCTCTCCATACATTCTATGGACTGTTACTTAGCTTGGGTTTTCCCAAAGAAGAGCCTGAGACAAGAATTTTATGGCAAAGTAGCTTATTTGCAAGGGGACACAGGGAGCACCAGTCAGGGCATGGAGAAGTAAGTGAGGAAAAGGAAGCCACCCAATCAAGTCTCGTGAGCAAACAAAGTTCCACTGTGCAGAGCGGACCGGGAGGTGGTGTTGAACTCTGCTGCTCGTCAGTGCTCCAAAGGGTCAAGAGCCGAGCACCTATGCGCCAGTTCCCATTAGCTGTTGGTCAAGAGCTATTGCAGCGGCTATTAACAGCCCATCACGTCTGCCCATTGCACAGGTGCTGAAGTGACCTCTCAAGGCTAAGGTGGCCCTGGGGCCAGGAGAAGCAGGTTGGACATGGAGCTGCTGAGCTCCAAAGTAAAAAGGGCCAGGGGGTGGGCCAGGACACAATGTCTCCTACCCCTGCTGTGTGCAAGTGTCTCAAGGGCTACAAAGGTGGGAGGATGCAGTCCCTGCCCTTGAGAAGCTGAAGCCTCGCTGGGTTTTTTTCCAGTCAAATGAGGAGACTCCTGTCATGGAGGGCTGCAGTGAGATCTGTTGCTTCGTCAGTTTCCCAAAGAATAAGCACTAAAAACTCATTAGGATTATAAAATAATTGGGGGGAGGGCAGGGACTCCCAGCTTCCAACACTGTGCTCCTCTTGGCCTGAAACAGTGAGACAGTCACCAACAAATCCAACTTACAACAGCCTGCATCACCCTCGCCCAAAATGGGGTTGTACGACTCTCAGTCCAGCCCCAACTTTTCTTAAGTACCTCACATGCCAGAGAAGCAGTGGACTCTGAGGTAGGCAAGAGCTGGAAAGAAACCTCATCTTCAACAAAAGTAGAAATTCTTACCAAGTGTTCATAGAGTAAACTCTTCTTCCACAATTAGAACGTGTGCCTCTGCCTGTACCAGGCAGTCCTGCAATTCCCTGCGTGCACACATACATGGGCACATGTGCTGTGTGTGCAGCCACAGACACACACACACACACACACACACACACACACACACATAAACAGGAACCAACTTCTAAGAAAAAAAGGGAGACTATTCTTATATCCTGGGCATTTAAGGGACCCAGTGAGCCATTTGCCACCTCTTCTCCTCCCCTCGCAAACAGGGTGATGGGTATCAGACTACCCATTTCCAGAGAATGCAAAGAAAAGTTCCCTTCCCAAAGCCATACAGCCCCTGATACTTTCTTCGAAAGGTCCCGGATGTCCTCCCATGAGCACTGGCAAACACCTCAGGTGCCCCTTTCCTAATATCCTGAAACCCCATCCTGGCCTGTTTTGTCTCCTTGAGGATCAGTAATACAACCATTTCTAAGCTGTTTGTAATTTCTATTATAATTACTTCCTTTGTTTAACCTTAGCTTTGAGAGGTTTGAAAACGTCAGCCTGTCTTTGCCGTAGTAGGGGAACGGAGGTTTTATCTGAACCTGGGGCCCATCTTAAAGAGGAGAGGCACGCCTGGGGGCCAAGAGGAAGGGCAGGGATGGGGAAACAGGTGAAGGCAGCTCTAAGCCACCCCATCCTCCTTCAGGCTCTCCTTCCAGAGCTTCCCAAGGCTCAGGTTGACAGATGTGGGGGTCTGTGCTCCTTAATCACCAGGCTCATTGCTCATCCTCAGGAATATCCTCAGTCCCATCTCCCTGGGGAGCACTCAAACAATGACTGTCCCTGCTCCCTTCTGGAAAGGCCCCGGGATCTCACCCACCCCCAGAGACTTCCAGCTTTCTAAGGTGATCTCAGCCTAAATGTCATACTCCAACCCAAGATGTCTGAGGCAAGCTCACGTTCTCATTTTGGGGAGTGGGTAGCTATTTTATCACAACCCCAGGCCTCCAGGTAATATCTGTGTGTTGTATTTTAATAATGGTCTTCCAAAAAGAAAACGCTTCCTAGAAGAGTGATGGGATTTTCATGATGGCCCAGGAAAAGCACAGGGTGGCACCGCAGATCAAAAAGTTGAGACCTTCACTTTGGGATCACCAACTTTCTCACCCTTTGAATTTGGTTTCCTAAGGCCCCTCCCAGGTATTGATTTTATGGTAGCCTTCCCCCCTCCCCCACTCAAGATAGATTAGTGTAGGTTTATGGCCAAAGGGAGTTTAACAGTCCATCCTCCCTCAACCCAACTCCATTCCATGCCAGCGACGCTGACCACACATTATGTTGAGCCCTGCCGCTGCCTTGCCCTTCCTCAGAGCCCTGCTTCCCTGCTCTTCCTGCCCTGAGGAGCAGTGTCTGTCCACAGAAGGCGCTCCAGAGGGGTCTGAAGAGTGTGAGACCACCAGTATTCACTCTCACAACTTCCCCAACAGTTGTCCTGACTGAGCTGGGGCAGCGGCTAGCCGTGAAGAAAGGGCCGCTAGCTTTACTCAGCAAACTGGAGGGTTTGCCTGTGTCTTGGCCAAGCTGGCCTCAATTGATGAGAAAAGTCTCCCCAGAGTGAAAGGGAGGGACAGGAGTGCCTCCTCCCCACCCTGATCAAGGCTACAGATCAGACTTTCCACAAGGCTCTACACAAACCAACTCCCTGACCTTACGGCCCAGCCCCCACCCGCACCCCCTCCCTGAGCTCAGAAAGGCCTGTTTATCACTCTGGGTGGGACCCGAGTCTGTGGGGAATTGAAGAGAAACAGCCAGCTTAGGTTGCTATTGTTTTGTTTAAACAAACCACTGGCTGGGCTGACTTGGAAAGAAATGATGGGAGGCTGGGAGCACAGAGCAGGACAGGCTGGGCTGGGCTTCCCTGGCTCAACCCCCATCTCTCAATCTTGCTAGAGTGACCAGACAGCTATTTTGGGACAGTGGCTGCTAGGCCTGGGGCCTCACCTTCTCTCCTGGGAGAGCCCAGTATCCACTCCCCAACCCTTTCTCCTAAATCTCAGCCCCTGGCCACAGCTGGGCACCATGCCAACCCCGGATAAGGAAGGGCCCAATACTGGGGCGAGTGTGGTCTGCTATGCCCATGGTGCTGAATGATGGCTGCCTGGATGCTCCTGAGCAGACAAGAGCAGGCTGAGGATGGGTGGAAGGTGTCAATGGACAGAGATCTCACCTGCGTGGGGTGAAGGCGACAGAGTGGGAAGGGGCCCCATGGTGGAAGGGCCCTTCCCTCCAGCCTGGCCCCTTCTCCCCTCCAAAGCTGACTCCGGTCACCAGGGTTGAACATGCGCAAATGGATGTTCTAGCAGAGGAGGCCCAAAGCGGGAAGAGGAGGTGGCAAGTAGCAGCCCCTAAGAGGGGAGATGGGGGAGTGGGGGGGTTGCGAGTAGAGAAGAGGGACCTTAGATTTGTAAAAAGTAACCATGTTAGGGATTGGGTCATCCAGCTGACCCAGAAATTCTCCGCAGAGAACTGAGATGAAAACCCAAGCTCCCCCCCTAATCCCCTCCTACACCCCGTGGCTCAAACTCTCCCCTACCTGCTCCCACCCCCCTGAGCAGCTCTGTGAGGGTGAAGAGCAGGGGCTGCACCAGGAAAGGCTTGGTGGAAAGGTGGCCAGGGCACAGTTAGGTGTTGGCAGAATCAATGAAGAGCCACGCTAATCACCATCATTAAGGCTATAAAACCCCACACCTAGGGGCCGCAGGGCTGCCTGGCATGGCCCGGGGCCCCGAGCTGTGGCACGGACCCAGGGGCCCGGCTCCAGTCCCTTTCATCTGAGCATCTCCCAGTCCTGCACAAACAATAATTAGCACCCGCCCCCAGGTTCACCTCATTATCCCACAGACACCCAGCAGAGGGGCCAAGGGAGGGAAGGAAGGAAGGGGGGCAACTGAGGAGGTCCCAGGGCCAAAGAATCTGCCCAGGATTTCGGGCCAAGTCCACCAAGACCCGTCTGGCCTCACACTGACCTTCCATGCCCTCCGATTGCTCTGGCAGCCGTGGCCTAATATTCCAGAGGCCCCGGAGAGAGAGCCTGGCGAGGACTGTCAGCCCTGCCTAGTTCTGAGCAGGACCCGCAGGCTGAGAGTTGCTTCCTGTGGCCAGTCTGGGGGTACAGCGGTGTGTGTGGGGCGCCCATTTGGAAGTGTCCTCCCAGGCGTCCCCAAGGCAGCCATTCATCCTCCCCTGCTCCATCTCACTCTCTCAGAGAAGAAGGACACAGCACACCCACAGCGTGATGGCTGCCGCGGGAGTAACCCGGGCCTCTTCCTGTCTCCTTTCAGGGCAGTGACTTGAAGAAAGGAAAGATTCTGGGCCAGGAGCTATCAGGTGAGTAAGGCCCTCCCAGTGTCCTCCCCCGGCCAAGGCGCCGGGAGACCACAACACAACGTCACACTGATGTTTCGCAGTGCTGAAAGCACTGAGCCAGGCTTGGTTTAATCTGCGAACTGCCTCTGAGGGCCGCTGCCATCAACAGCTCCATTTCAAAGGAATGAAACTGAGGTTCAGACCCACCCACATGCCATGTCACAGACCACTGAGGGATGGAGCCCGAATTAAAATGCAGAGGTCTGCTGGGACCCTTCTCTGAGTGGTATGATTGGAGGGGTCACCCCCTTCCCTGTGCCTATCTCTCCACTTCTCCCCCTCACACCCCCCCAGGATATGGATGCCTGTGACTGCATACAGAAGCCTCCATTTTCTCTGGTGTCGTCCTCTCCCTACCCCCAGCCTCACTCCCATCCACCCCTCCCCAAGTGGTGGCTCTGGTGGTGGACCGGGCTCTGGTTCTGTGAAACCAGGCACCTTGGGCACCAGATAGACCTGGATTCAAATCCTAACTCCTCCACTGATTGATCCAACCCCTCAGAGCTCCCATGTCCTCATTTAGAAAATGGCAGTGACGCCCACCAAGCAGCAGTGAGGATGCCACCAGGGAGAGCCGGTAGCCACGGCCAGGCCCCATGAGGTGGCTCAGTATGTATCCCGTTCCCTTCCTCCTCGGGCCTCTCTTCTGGAAGATGCAACAGGAAACCTTCCCAGTGAAAGTGATTCCTAGTGAAAGGAGTTACTCTCCATCTCCCCTGAAGGTGCATTCCCCGTTGCACAGAACCAGTGCATTCCAATATCAGCCTTACCCACATAACGTCATGGTCACCAGTCTCTGGCAGCATGGAACGTGCCCACTCTCAAGGGCACCTGGCCACCACATCCCCATCAGCCTGGCCAGTAGCTGGCTGGGGCACGTGTCTGCCCTCCTCACGCCACTCGCATGAGAGATGCCCACCTATGCTCACACGTGTTTCTCAGCACTGGAGGTACATACACATCCTGACAGATGCCCTCCGAAAGAGCCTCAGCACTCTCATACGCAGGCTTCTCTGTCCCCTGCACCTGCCCCAGTGCAGATCCCCAGGTCACCCAAACTCACACAGCTCCCAACACACCCTGAACTGTCCTCATTATGAGCACACACACACACACACACACACACACACACACACACACCCCACGTCTGTTCTGCAATGCAAAACTCAGGGAGAGATGAACAGTAAGGAATTCCCCTGGCTGTGGACATGCTGGAGGCACTGCAGCCTGAAGTGCACCCTAGGAAACCTTTCCAATAGTTCCAAAAGCAGGTGGTTCTTGTCTAATGATGAGGAGAAGAAGGCGGTCATAGCACACCATGGCTCCCTCCCAGCTCGTCCTCACTGAAAATCCCCTGTCCCCACCCACTCCCACTCCCAGGAAGTTTCTTGGCTCTTCCAAAAGGGAAGAGGTACAGGACTCTTGGAAGGAGGCCCAGTATGACCAGTAAAACTCCAGAGGGCCTGCATAAATTTGGAGGAGCAATCTTTCTCTTCCAGAAAGATCTGCCCCCTGCAGGGGAGCAAAAGGGAGGGAAATGGGACATCTCCGGAAGAGCCTGAGTGGGCTCCCGGTGCCCCAAGCGCCCAGATCCTACAGCTTCCATGATCAAACCTTTGAACAGAGTCCCACCCACCCCCATAACCACTTCCAGATCCTCCAGATCCAGCCAAAAAATTGGCTTCTTTGGGGATTGAGTTCACAAGGAAATATTGAAAAAATAAATAACAATTCCTGCCAAACACACTCACAGAGGAAGATGGGTTTCTCTTGAGGCAGGAAATCCATCAGGAGAGACTAACGCAGTGAGAGGACACCACCAACGCCCACCGCCAGAAAGGCGGGAGACCTTCAGCCAGCCCACACCGCCTCCTCCCCCTCCACCAAAAAATGTGCTTCTTAAGTGAAGCCACCGAAGATGAGCTTCTGCCAAAGATAAACCCTAATGATTTCAATGAGTGAGCCCTGATCTGGGGCCCCAGGACCCTTTTCCTCCTGCCCTGAGCATCCAAGAGCATCTGGGTTCTGTGGGGTGTGAAACTCACACACTCTTCCTGCCCACAGCCTACCAGCCTCCCTCCCCACCCGAAGAAAGTGGCTTCCATCGCTACCAGTTCTTCGTCTATCTTCAGCCAGAAATGGCCATCTCTCTCCTTCCCAAAGAAAATAAAACCCGAGGTAAGACCTTCCAAAGCCAGAGTGAATTCCAGTGCGGAAGTGGATGCTGCTTGCCTTTGTGGGAAAGTGAGGACCCTGACACCGGCAATGCGCTTGGGAGGCAGGGGTCGAAGGGTGTGTTTCTGTAAACTGGCGTGATTGCCCTAAATGAGATGTTGGCAACAGATGTGGTGTTCCCCCCAGAAGTAGGTCCCACAGGCCAAGATGGCAGCTTTAGCTGGATGGGTGGGTATGCGGCAGGGTCTCAAAGAGAGTAACTGGAGCCAGGCAAGAAGCATCTGCCCCTCCCTGCAGCTTCACATGGCATGTGCAGGCAGCTACCCCCCAGCACTTCTGCAGGTAATTGTACCCTATAATTGAGTCTCATCTGGGCAAAAAGGGCCCTGGAATGCCACCCTACCTGTCTGTCTTCATTGGTCACTAATTGACCTGTCTGCCACCTCAGCGGTGGGGCAAAGACTTCCCCAGCCATCTCTCCCCCACCCCTACCCTGCCACTAGCTTCTCTGGGGAGCTCTCCTGGCACTTGGGACAGGACCCACTCCCAGGAACTTCCTAATGTCTAGCCCAGCCTTGTTGGCTTAGGTCCTCCTATTGCCAGTGCTGGGAATCAGGATGAGCCACGGACACCTGACCCCTGCCAGGCTGCACAAGGCGCAGCTGACCCTGTCTGAGCCATGTCTCCTCCTCTGAGCCTTAGATTTCTCTCCAGGAAAAGGGGATATCAAGTAATTCCTGTGCACTCTATCACCTCCCCAAATTTCAGGAGGAGGAGGGAACATGAAATGCACAAATGCCAATATAAGAATGCAAAGAGCAACATCCCCCAAACTGGCAAAAGGGCAAGTGGGAAAAGTGAGTGCTGTCAGCTTTTCCTCTCACCCAGTGACCCTGACCAACCTCTACCCACTGGGAAGCCAGGGAAGGTATTGTCACAGCCCTGCTGCCCGAGGCTCCAGAGGAGAGGAGCAGGGAGCCCAGAAAGGCACTGGTTGAGTGATCAAGCCCTTCACGTATGCTGAGCAGGCCCCACCAATCACAGAAAGTTCTGGGTTGCCCTACGAGCAAAACTGGTGCAACCTTTCCACTGGTACACCCTCCCCAGGTGCCCTTAGCTCTTTGCCAATCTGTAAATCAGTTTAAATGGCTTGGCCAAAGACGCACTTCCAAGTTTGAATACAAAGAGAAAAAGAAAAGAAAAATGTGTCTTGCCCAGGCGAAGATCAGTTTCTCCTGTTCCCTGAGTACCCTTCTTTCCCAAGACATCATGATGCCCCTCCCACTAGCCCAGGCGCAGCAATTTCTGGAGGCTGGGAATAAGCATCTTGGCCTAGGATGTCCCCACACTTGTAAGAGTCTGAAAAAGTAAGGCAGAGCCGGTAGGTGAGTCCACCTTTGACATCAGGGCCACGGCATGTGCCCTGAGTGGAAGTCAGTGCTTTCTAGGGGTGGCAGGTTGAAGGGGGAAAAAACGAACATTAGGCAATGCCAGGAGGAACAGTGAAAGGAGCAAAGGAGAAAGGAGCCATTTCCCATCCCTGCCATGGCCGGCGTCCTGAGTCTGATTCCGGCCCATCCTCCAGAAATCCCAGTGGCCTGTGGGCCCTTCCTATGATGGTAGCAGGCAAAGAAGCTGGAACCCCATCAGGCCTAAAACCCATTATTAGTGCTTCTGGATCTTTGCCAAACCCCACGATTTGTTAGGCACCCTCACTACCTACCTTTCATCTATATGAAAATTTAGAAACTGGACTTGCATCTGGGTACAGTTCTCTTTGACTTTCAGGCTGTTTTATTTGCTGCCAGTAATGGAGGTGGGAAAAGAATCCTCCCAGATGAAAGCTCTAGCTGTCCAGGCTGGTCCCACCAAGTGCTGCCTCCCTCATGCCTAGCGCTGTGCTAGGGGCTCTGCAGAGGACAAGATCCCAGGCACAGAGAATGTTCCCTGCCCTCAAGGGGCTTACAGTCTAGTTTGGAAACACTTAAATAACAATGTAGAGCAGCTTATAATTAAACACTTAATTGTGTGTTTCTGGCTTGACAACCGGAGATCACTTAGATTTAGGGATAGTCCTTTCCTTCCTAGGAGTGTCTTCCCTCCAGGACCACATGTTCTCTTCAGTCAAGAAGGGTGTGCAGGCCTCTTACTGCAGGGTGAGGACATCTTGATTTCCAGTCTCTACCTAGTAGATTTTGGGGCAAATCAATTAACCTCTCTGGCTAAGTTTCCTCATCTAGAAATGAGGGACTGGGTGTAGATCATCTACAAATCTATTTGACCCTAAGGCTATTTGGAGGAGGAGGGGGCATTCTCAGCCCCAAGAAGGGAGGAGATTTGAAGCCTTGAGTAAAGGAGAGGGAGCTCTGGCCTGGGAAAACCCACAGCCAAGAAGATTTTTTTATACATATATATATATATATATATATATATATACTTTTATATATATATATACTTTTTTAAAGATTTATTTATTTATGCATACAAGAGCTGGGGCACAGACCAGAGATGCAGGGGGGTGTGAGGATCCACCAGAGACAGAGTAGGGAACAGAACAGGCAATTCTGAAATACACTGCTGAGGGGAGTAGCGGGCGAGACAGGAGAGGTCTACCTCGCCATGTGGGTTTCTCCCTGGCTGGCCAGGGATCAAACTCATGTTGCAGAGGCTGCGGATCGCTTCATAGTGCGGTGCTTAACCCTTTGGGCCACCAGGGAGGCCCTATTTTATATAGTTTTTACATCATTTTTCATTTTTGCACAATGTGTGCATTTTCATCTTGGTTATAGTCCCCATACAATTCCCACCACCCTTGTTTTGATCCTACTCCCTTCTCCCCCTCACCCCCCCATAGTGTGTCTCTGGTTTATAGTTGTTTGTTGATTTTGATTTTTCCTGGTCCCTTATTTAGGTTTTCTAAATTCCTGCTATGAGTGAGACAATTCGGTATTTTTCTTTTCCTTTCTGACTTATTTCACTGAGCATGATCCCTTCCCGCTCCATCCATGTTGCTGCAAAATGCATGAGTTTATCTTTTTTGATTGCTGAGTAATAGTCCATTGATTTTTTTTTTTTTAACAAATATTTTTTTTTTTTTTAGAGGCATGTTTTATTTTATTTATTTATTTGTTTGTTTGTTTTGTTTATACATGCACTGGGCACAGTCAGAAGCGCGGGAGGGTGAGAGAATTCACCAGAGCCAGAGCGGGGAGCAGAGCAGGCAGAAGGACCGAAGCACACCGCTGAGGGGAGCAGCGGGCGGCAGGAGAGGTCCGCGCGCCATGTGGGACCCTCCTCAGGTGGCCGGGGAGCAGCCGGGGATCGAACCGGCGCCGCAGAGGTCGCCGGCAGCTTCGCAACCCAGCGCTCAACCACTGCGCCACCGGGGAAGCCCTGATTTTTTTTTTTTTAAGTGAGAAGGAGCACCCTTTGCCAGAGGGCAGTGATAGCAATAAAAGGAGAAAAAAGTGAAAGATTGTGGAGGCCCTGGAAAGCCGGCAGTGGCGTCCACACAAAAACCACTCTTTGGAGATGATTCACCTGGAGGGCTAGGCAGGTGGGACCAGAGCAAGGGAACCGGAGGCCACTGGAGGCATGGAGACATGTGGTGTGGAGGAACCCCAGGGTGATTGCAAAAGCCAAAGTGGCCCTTGCACAATGTAGGGACTCCAAAGGCCTGGAGCTCATTGAGGCACCTGGATAATGCTTCAAGGACTCAGGATGCCCAGGCTGAGCCAGTCCTCAGGAGGCCAGGGCATGGAACTCCGCCAAAGAACCCAGGCCCTGGGGCTTGCTGTGGTCTAGTTTCTTTGCCAAGGGAAGAAAACAGAGAGAGGGGTTTGTCATGGGGTATGTGTGGTGTAACCAGCCACTTGTATCCCCCGGGTGAACAGGCAAGTATAACGTCTAGAAATTGGAAGGGTAAGGTCAGTATGCAGGAGTCAGGTAGAGGGGCATCTGTGAAGGGATGTTACCTCAGCCCAGTCCTGTGGCCATCACTACTCCCCCACTGTGGGGCTGAGGTATGAGTGAGAAGGGAGTACAAGATTACTCTGTGTGATCCTGTGGAGGGGGGTGGTGTGGCTCCGAACCAGAGTCTGAAACCCCACTTTGTCCTGTGACCCCAGGATGACACACATGGGGTGAGCAAGGGGGAGATCTTGAGAACTGAACTCTTGTGCTGTGACCTTGTTGGGTGAGCCTCCCATCCCTGGACCTCAGTTTCTTCATCATCAAGATGTAGGGGTTGGACTGGCTGGTGCACCGTTGACTGATACTTAACAGATATGCTCCCAGGTTAGGAGCGTTCTAGCTCCCCTCACCCCAATTTCTGCCAAACAAATGCAGACAGCAGTTATCAGGCCTGCCAACCCCACACACTTCTGGGTGGAGGCCATAGACCATATATGGGGCTTCCAGAACCACAGCAAGGGCCCCAGACAGGGATTTAGAGCTGCTTTGCTTCTAGTTCCTGAACTGTCCCACATCTCCAGCCCCCCTTTTCTCACCACTACACAGCTCCTACCTCTCGCTCATTCTCTCCACCACACCTGGCCCGGGTCCCTCTCTGTGTCCTCACGGACAATGCCAGGTGCCACGTACGCGCTGTGCTGGTGCCTGTGCCTATAAAGTGAGTCAAGCAGATTGTGACCCTGCTCCCATGAATATATGGTGTCCCCCGGGGTAGCTCTGTGGACAAATGTAACTCACAAAGAGTTGAGGGAAATACTCAAAAAACTCAAGCATGAACATATCCCCACTGTGGGGGGCAGTGGAGGGGAGGGAGAGGATGTTGAAGCCAAAAGGGCCTAAACCACCGTGGTCAGAGCTGACCCAGCTTCACTCACATTTGTCCCAAGACCACACTTACCTTCCCCACTTTGGATCTGGCGTCATCACAGGCCTGTGATAGACGGGGCTCCCTGCCTCCCCACCCAAAGCCTGGTGACCTCTGGGTTCCTCCGTGATTCACAATGGTTTTTCCATACATCTTCCTTCTTCCACAACTTTGGATTTGATGTCAAGACTTCTAGGTTCTAGAGGAAACAACTGGACGTGTTGAGGAAGACGTGT
This sequence comes from Talpa occidentalis, assembly GCF_014898055.3. Lineage (NCBI taxonomy): Eukaryota > Metazoa > Chordata > Mammalia > Eulipotyphla > Talpidae > Talpa > Talpa occidentalis. The sequence goes on along the minus strand of NW_023605194.1, from coordinate 95,128,338 downwards.
CTAGAGAGGGTCCCCACACCCAGCATCCACTCGTACCTCCCATGCCACAGTGCCCATTAACTTCTGTTTTTTTTATTCTCACCAGCCTGACCCACTCTCACCAGCACTGCTCGGCCTCTGCCTGCCAACCTGGGCATATTGTTTCTCTCCTACCCCCAAACCTGGATGCTTTGCCCATCTCCAGAACATTTTCCTGCTTATAATCTCCATGAGATTCTTCAAAGTAACCCCATAGGCCTGTTTTCTCTTAGTCGACCAGACCCAGCCTCCCCTCACTGATGTCTGTCTCTTCACACTCACGTAACTTTTCACTGTACTTCCTTACTCATCTGCTTTTACCTCTTTTGTATTACTCAATTGCTCTTCACTCGCCTGGGTCCTACCTTCACCGTGAGACTATAAATTCCTCGAAGGGAGAGCTCACCTCGGTCTTTTGTTTCCTTTTCACCAGCTGTCCTGTGTTCAGCCCACTGTGGACTTTCAGTCAATGAGTGTGTTTGTGTTTGGGACACACCCACATATGCACATTGACAAGCCACGCGTGCGCGCGCAGACCCGCACATTCTCACACCCCCACGTTTCCAAACGTTCCTCATCATCAGCTTCCTTCACCACCTGAGAAGGCAGCCACGGTGTGAGCACTTTGCCCACAGATGACAACGTCAGTAGCCACATCCTCCCAACACCGGGCAGGCCAGGCCCTGACACACAGCCTCCTGCCAGCCAGCCCTCCCCTCAGCCATGCCGGGTGGCCAGCTCAGTGGCTCTCTCCCCCGCAGGCAAACGAGGACACTGAAGCCCAGAACAGTGAGTGACTTCCTTGGCCAAGGTGCACAGTTGATAGCAAGTTAACTTCCTTCAGACGGCAGGGCTCTCGGCGCCTGTCACCAACTCTCCCCATACCTTCTCCCTGCCACCCAGACCACCAGGCTTCTGGGGACTGGTGTGGGGACAGAGAGGAAACAAGCCCATCCTGCTGCCCTGGGAGTTTGTGGTCAGCAGAGTGGCCACGGAGGAGGTACACCCACGTACCCCTTCTGTGGAAAAAGCTATGGCGAAGTGCTATGTGGAGATTCCCAAGGAGCTGTGGTCTCCCTCATGCCACACTTCAGCCACCTCGCTCAGAGGTGTCACGAGCCGACCTCATGCTCCTCTCACAAGTAAGCTGGGGAAATCCCCTCTTTGCCCCAAGAAGTGACGTGCCACAGCTTGCCCAGGAAGCCACTCCAAGGCAATGAGCACAGGAGTGTCCCACAATGCCAGGGAAGCTAACGGGCCATGCCAAGCCACCGCCTTCTGGGGCAGGGGCTGGAACTAGGGGGAGACTGCACAGAGACTATTCCTTGCAAAGTGGGAGACAATGGGAGGAGAGGAGCAGAGAATGCGCCTGGGGTCCCAGGCCAAGCAGCCATAACTCTCTCCTCAGCTCCATAGGCACCTGAATTGAGCAGCAACTGGGGTCAGAGAGGAGGGACGGGCAGAGACTTGCCACACCTTGAGGTTTAAGTCTCGCTTGTGGCATCTAAAGGCCTTCAGGGCACCGTGGGTGATTGAGACAAGGGGTGTTGTAGGGAAAAGTTGTTAAGCACAGGCCAAGGCATGAAGGCAGCAGATCTCGGAGCAGCATCAACAGTAGGAGGCACTGATGTGAGGGCCCAAGGTTGGGAGGAAATCCACCAGGTCCTATGGCAGTAAGGGGAGAGCACATGGTGTTGGCAAAAGCAGAGGGAAGGAGGCCCTGCCTGGAGACCAGCCCCAAACACACACTCAGACAGACACAAACACACACAGCCCACTGCAAAACAGCCTCTACCCTCCGCCATGACCTCCCATGGTGGTTCACCTGGCCAGGCCCCAGAATCCCCCAGGGCCCAGCCCCTGAGTCACTGTGTGGGCTTGTGTCAGGCGGCCCTCTTCTGCCTCTGAAGGGCCCCACCCACCTGGCAGAGCGGGTAGGACAGGGGGCCTGGCAGCGACCCAGATGGGGCCATCCTGGGCAACTCTCAGACAGGCGCCCTAGCTAGCAACTACCTGCAATCTCCGTAGGCCTGAGGCAGCCCACTTCCAGAAGCATGCCCCAATCAAGCCAAGCATCAACAGTCAAAGACAATATTGAACAATCATCAAGAAACCACAGATAATCCCCAAATTTCACCCAGAACTCCAGCCAACCAACACCACCACCAAATGATGAAATTGATAACTGGGGGCCTAAATTGACAGCTTCAAGTCTCCTCTCCTCCCCCTCCCTTCCTCACACCCACCCCTATGCACAGGATGGAGGAGGTGGCCTGCCAGGTGCCCAGGGGATCCACTTACTGGGCAAAGAGGAATTGCACCTGCACTCTCCAGTTCTCCTCTCAAGAGGAGACTAAGATAACCCCTCACCACCCAGGAACTCCCCCTGGCATCCCCACCAAAGTCCAAGTGGTCCCCTCTGCCCCAAGCCTCTCAAGGCTGCAGGATCAGCCACTCAGCAAATATTCTCCAGAAGTAATTGAATGTGATGGAACGAGGGTTTTTCAGCTCCTGAGTGGAAGTCTCTGGATGTCATTTAATGGCACAAAGAATAAAAGGCTCAAGCCTCCCGCCTACCACCGCCAGGACATCATTAATCTCAGCAGAAAGGCATCAGCGCTTCCATCACTGCAGCCAGCCCTGCGAAGTGCCAGACAAATTACAGACCTGAGCTGGGCGCTCGGGGGGCGGCTATTAGGCTGGTGTTCAATTTTTATTTTTTCTTCAGGGCCAATGTCCCCTGACAAGAAGCAGCAGTGCCCTCCCTAGGGGGAGAGGAAGGGAGTCCAGGAACGAGGGTGGCCACCTGGGTTAGACACAGCTCACTTGCCACAGAGCCTGCCCAGGAGGTGCTGAGCAGGGCAGGCAGAGGAGACCCATCCCAAGGCTCAGGACCCCCTTGTTCTCCAGTCCTCCCAAATGGAGGCTTCCCAACCCCATTTTTCCAGGCTGAGAGGGAAGCACCTGAGGGCCCTGGGAAGACCAAAGGACAAATCAGGCGGAAAATGTCCCTTGACAAGAGGAAGGCACTCAGGGAAGGCTGTGCTGTTGGCCTGCTGGGGACCCCAGGGGGTGTGGCCTGGGCTAGGGCCTCATTGGGGGGGGGGGGGCTGCAAAGTCCTGCTGCTGGCCAAGGCCCCACTTTATGGGCCTAACTCATTACTAGTCCAGTGTTAATTGTCATAAGTTGACGGCGGGCAGGATTGGAGGTGCTGACAGATCCCAGGAGGTAGCCGTCAGTGTTAGGGGGTCTCCAAAGCCAGAGTCTGAGATTCCCCTCTGCTTAGAGTATCCACATTCTGGCAAAGGAACTAGTTGACACCCCCATTCTCCAGAGTCCTATGGGAAGGGAAGGGCTAGACTAGGTGTGCTGTTACCTTCTCAGTCCCCCAGATGCCTCTTGAACCCTAATCGGCCCAATGTGGATGTCCAGCCCCACATGATGAGCCACTCCCAAACAGTGGAGAGCCAGCCCCACAGATTTGGGGATCTGAGGGTGGAGAGTTGTGACTGTCCAGACCTGCCCCAGGGCCATTCCCCCAAACATTCCAGCTATTCCGGAACTCAAACTCCAACGGTGAGCATGAAAGCTGGGAGTCCCTCTCCCAGTTGTTGAAGATAGGGGTAGCTCAACACGCCACCACCACCCCCACATCTCTAGGTCAGGTTACCTAACTCCCCTTGGCCTATGTCTAGGATATCTGTTGCATCTAACATCTTCCTTGTCAGCACTGGCCAGTAAGCGAGAGAAAGGCCTCTCAGCACAGCCACAGCCTTATGGTTTTGTGGGGTGGGAATAGCGCCTCCTAGGGTTGTGCAGGAACCAGCCTGCCCACCCTACATGGTAGCCCTGCCCTGAACTCCACTGCCCTCTTCTTTCTCCCTCTGGCCTCCCACCACAGAGGCGTTTTGAATACACTCAACCCCAGCCCTGGTCCCAGGACGAGGCCTGTCTGGATGGGCCCAGGATACCGGGGGAGTGTTCCCAGCACAGACAGCAGAGCCGCCTCTTCCTGCGTGGCAGCAACTCCCTGTGCCCAGGGGCCGGAGCAGCGCCATACAGGATGGGGCTTTCCTCCATGCAGTGACCACGAAAACCACAGCCTCTGCGCTCCCCAGCTCTCCACACAAGCTGGAGGGCCTGACTCACCCCTCATCCTTCTAGAACTTGTACAGGGTCAGTTCCTCTGCCCTCTGTGGCAGGAAACGGGGGTGTAAGGAGTCACAGCCAAGCCAGGGGAGGAGGCAGCAGGAGGCCAGCAGCTGACTGCCCCGTACCCTCCTGTGTCCCTCACGGGTCCTGGATTTGAGAAGAAAGTCAAGGACCACAAGGTTGTGGCAAATGGGACCTATAAGCCTCCCCACCCCACCCCCCCACCCCAGGCACTCCAAGCTCAAGCAAGAGTAGTCTTCTGGGGCAGGGGGCCGAATCTGTGGAGAGGAGAGCAAGATCTCCCTCAGGGCACAGGGGATTTCTTTCCACCAGCTCGCCTAGATCTCGTGATGAGTTTCAATTCCTTCCTTGCCACCCCAGTTCCTTCCTGTCCTGCTCGGTGGGGAAGGCCCCCTTGTCCCCTTGCCTGCCACACACCACTTCACCCATGAGCCTCTTCCCTGGTGTGCACACACAGGCACACACATGCAAGGACACACACATGTACACAGACCCACATTTCCCCAGGGTCATGATAACATCACTTTTTTTCCAGTCAGTCAGGCTCCCTGGGTGCAGAGGCCAAGGCCAGGCCTTCTTCCCCTCTTTTCTTTCTCCTCCTCCTCCCCTTGGCTAAGCCACAGCCCAGTCACAGGAAAGGCTCTCTGAGCCAGTAGCCCTTCCCCCAAGAGAACTTTCACAGTCCCAGTTACCATTTCTCACAGGCCAAATCAGAGCCAGACAGGATTTGTGGGACCCTGAGGAGGCCCTTTCCCCATCTCGCTCCCTGAGAAGCCCCCCTCATTTGTGCAGGGGATAAAAATAATGCACTCCTTGTGAGGGCTAATAAATATACAAGGGGTACTTAGAACCTGGCACTTAGGAAGCACTATAGAGGTGTGTTGCTGCTGTTTAGTATTAGTATTAATATTAGTATTATTAGTATTAGTGTTTTGTTTCTTGGGATTAAAAATGATCCTCTCGGGCCTCGCCGGTTGCACAGCAGGTTGAGCGCCACGCTGTGAAGCTGCGCGCAGCCTCTGAAGCTTGGGTTCGATTCCGGGCCCGCCAGGGAGATTCCCACATGGTGCTGCAGACCGCTCCTGTCTCGCCCGCTGCTCCCCTCAGCAGTGTCGTCGGGTCCATCTGCCTGTTCTGCTCCCTGCTCTGCCTCTGGTGAATCCTCTCACCCTCTTGAGCCTCTGGCCTGTGCTCCAGTTCTTGTATAAATAAATAAATCTTTAAAAAAAAAAAAAAAAAAAGATCCTCTCCTTGAAAATATCTTTGAAATGCAAACAGCTTTCAGAGGGAGTTAATGAAGCAACAAAGACTTAATGGACTTGCTTTCTTCATCCTTGAAAGGGTGGTAGGGGCAGACAGGCCACAGACAGGTATAGGGAGGCTTTGAGGACAGCCAAGATGCTGGCCTGGAAGTGTCAGGTTACTGCTCTTGAGTGTCCCAGGGCCTATATGCTCTGTTCCAGGCAAGGTCTTTCCCTGAGCTCTCTCCCGACCAAGGGAAGGTTGCTAGATTTAGCAAAAAGAAAAAAAAAGAGAGAGCGAGAGAGAAATACATGATGCCCAGTTAAATTTGAATTTTTGATAAACAAGGAAAATTTTTTAGTATAAGTATGCTCCACGCAATATGTGGGACATACTTACAATAATAAACTATCTGTTGTTTATCTGAAATTCAAATTTTACTGGCGTCCTGTATTTTATCTGGCAACTGGCCGCTGAGGGTGCCTGAGGCCCATGGTTTGGGAAACAAAAGCGTGGGAATATGCCTCTGACCACTTCCCTAGGCCTCTCCCCAGTGCCCGGGGCTGTGCCCTCCTTGCCCTACTACTAGGCTTGTTCAAACTTGCTCCAGAAGATGCACCTCCCCTCCCTCACTTTCCAGTGTTTTCTCCCCTGAGGAGGGTCCCCTCTGACATGGGTCTAGAGAAGCCCCGGCCTGGGGCCTCTGCCCCAGGCTCCACTCCTCTTTAACATCCCAGTGATCAGGAGCCAGGCAGGGAAGAGATCCTGCCGCATGGGGTCTCCTGGGACATGGGGAGGAGGTCGGGATTTCTAGGGTTCTGGGGAAGCAACTGAAAGAATGCCCCTCTCAGTCCCATCAGCTGGCATGACCAGGTATGATGAAAAGAAGCATTAAGGCCTCATTCACCAGGTCAGGAGAGTCAAGAAAAGAGGAGGTGGAGGAAGTGGGCAGCCTGTCTGATTAGGCATTACCTTTCTGCATGTGAAGGAGGTGGCAGAGTTCTGCTAAATGGAGAGCCCTGGGAGTCCATGACTCCCTCTGGACTCTTAATCCCCGTCCTCTGGGGAAGCTGGCAACTCTGCCCCTTCCAAGGCTCTCTGCTAACCTCAGGGGCCGCCCTGCAGTTAGGAGCCAGGTGGCACCCGCCCCCCTCCCTCCCCTCAGCCTAGTGACGCATGTGGTCCCCTACTGTCTCCATAACCCCAGAGCTGGCCCTCCCTGAAGACCCTGGGCAGCTCTCAAGTCCATGGCTCTCTCACTGCCTCCCTACGGTCCCTTTGTCCTTCCAGGCTCTTGGAATATGGACAAATTTCTGAACCGCTTCCACCTGAGTGAACCTGAAGCAAGCACCCAGTTCACGACCCAGAATTACCAGGACTCACCAAGTTTCGTGGCTCTCTCCGGAGGAGAAAACATTAAAACCAAGGACAATTCCAGAAAGAGGTAAACGCCTTCCAGACCTCAGACGTCACTTTGCAGGTGTCTACCTTGCCCAACACCAGTGGTCTGATTATGGAAACCCCTCTGGATAGGGAACCCTTCTCCTCCAAATTAAAAAAGTCATGCAGGGCTTCCTGGTTGGATATTTTGCTTCTTAGCCTGTTCTCCTTCAAAGACCAACAAGAAATCTACCAATGGCCAGCACTGGCAACTGGGGCTTTCCTGCACGTACACGTGGTTGTGGGCAGTGCACTGGAATAGATGGACGTGGTGGGGGTGGGGGGGTTCCATAATCCCAAACTGTCACTGAGGCTCTGTGACCTTGAATAAATCACCCTCCTCTGGTTCCTCAGCTGTGACATTAAGGTCAGAAGAAGCAGGGCAGGGATGGGGGGAGCTTTGGTTTATCACTGTGGTCCTTTCCAGCTTCAGCATCCAACACCATTTACTCAACACTTCTACCTGGTGCAGTAGCTGATTTTCACTCGACCCCAGGGATACGTGTACAACAGGGCAGATCCAACACGGGACTTGTCTCGCAGAGATCTCGGGCCAGTAGGGGCGGGAAAGCTGCACCCCATGACCACAAGCAAATTACAAGAGTGTGGCCGGGCTATGAGGGTGGAGGGCGCCAGCTTCACAACAGGGGGAGAGAGAAAGGTTCAGGCAAATTCTCTAAAAGGACATGATGTTTAACTTCAGGGCTGAAGAGTAGGGGAGGGGCTCACTGTGAGTGGGAACAGGGTTGAGAACCTGCCAAAGAGAGGGAACACCTCCGAGCTCCTGTGGCTGGCAGGGGAATGTGTGGCATCTTCCAGGAAATGACAGGCTAGTGGTGTGGCCGGGGACAAGAATGGCTGGACAAAGACCCAGACAAGCCAAGTCTTGCAGCCATGCAAAGGTGTGGGTTGTACCCTGAAAGCAATGGACAATCACCAAATGGTAAGTCAGTTAGAGAGGACAGGAGTCATCATCTGACTTATGCTTTTAGAAAGCCATGATATCAGGCCTCCCCGGTGGCGCAGCGGTTGAGCGCTGGGTTGCGAAGCTGCTTGTAGCATCTGCAGCACCGGTTCGATCCCCGGCTGCTCCCCGGCCACCAGCGAGGGTCCCACATGGCGCGCAGACCTCTCCTGCCGCCCGCTGCTCCCCTCAGCAGTGTACTTCGGTCCTTCTGCCTGCTCTGCTCCCCTCTCTGGCTCTGGTGGATTCTCTCACCCTCCCACGCTTCTGACTGTACCCAGTGCTTGTATAAATAAATAAAATAAATAAATAAAAATAAATCTTTAAAAATTAAAAAAAAAAAAAAGAAAGCTATGATATCTATGAGAGAAGGGTTTAAGGTACAGAACTTCCTCTGGATGTCTCCTGGCATTCCCACCCAAAGGCCTCTGGGAGACACTCTTTACTACCATCTCATTCATCATGGTTTTTCAACCCCCACCCCCACCCCACAAAATGCCCCTCCACTCAATTTTTCCCTCCAAGAGTTAATAACCCCCTCCTGCTGCAATACAGCAACATTGTGGACTCCTATGAGCAAGTGCCTTATGATCCCAGATGAAAGGGGCACATCAGGGGAGCTGCCCCCTGAGAGCCATGCCCGCATCAGCTGGAAGGCAGGAAGACCCTAGTCAGGCCCTCATCCCGGCTGAGCGCACCCTTAACTAGTTGGAAGCTTCTCGTGGCGGGAATCTGAGGTCGCATGGGTGGGAGACTGAGTTTGTGAATGGGGAGGAAATTGGATTGAACTGCCCACTCCCAACTGACAGATTCAGTGCCCAGCCTATGTGACGGACACCAGATCCTTGTTCTCTAAAAGGGCATTTGATGCCAGCCCAGACAGCAGGAATTCCCACCCTTCTCTACCCTAGCAGACAAGCGTGCCAGCAGAGTTAGAACACAAAGCAAAAGGAAGTGTCCATTTGGAGTGTCGTGGAAGGTGGCTCTGAAAGGATTTCCCGGGCATGTGTGAACCTTACACTCCCTGGGCCCTTCTCCCCACAGTGCCCACGCCACCAGGCCAGAGTGTAATTGGTGCCCAAGAACAGGACAAATAGCAGGTCAGCTTCCTCGAGCAGCCCTAACTCAGACACATCCTCCCCTCTTCTGCTTTTAATTCCTTGTGGCAAGCATGTTTATTTTGGGCGAGGAAAAAAAATCGGATGTTTATCCTTCGAGGAAATTATCGGCTTGCTTTCCTTCCTTTTTTCCCCCTCCTATCATTTCCCCTGGTGTTTTGGCTTTTGGCTCAGCTGCAGGAGAGACCCCCACCCTCCTAGCCTCCGAATGTGAAAAAAATCCCAAACTGGCCCAGACTCTAAACTGAAGCCGGCCTGGCCACATGGCCCCTGGCAGCCACAGGGGAGGCTGCAGCGGCTGGGGAGAGGTGGAGGGGGAACATGGAGACCTTGGGGAAACCCACCCTGACTCAGCCCTCCGCCTGCAGAACTCCTTGGGCCCCTTTTCTTTTCACTACCTCCTCCACCAACAGCAAAATTAGCATGCGTATCCCCTATCTCCGATGAAACAGCTAAGAAAAATATAAGGGAGTATTAGTGACCCCTTTGCGGGGATAAGAAGGACGGATAACATCATCGTTATCAGATGCCATTTATTGTGTGCTCTCGGCCTACCAGGTACCAGACCAAATGCCCGACGTGTGGCATCTCACTTAAAGCATTCCTGCGCTGCCTAGCACCCACCGGGGCCTTCCTACACATGCGCTCATTCAGTTGTCACAACCACCTAATCATATGGGTGGTGTTATTCTCATTTTATAGAGGAGGAGACTGGGAATCCATTAAGAAACCTACTCCCTGTTCCGTAACTAGTAGTGGTGGAGTCTGGTGTTAACTCAAGACTTCTCATTCTTAGCACGCAAGGGTAAACAGGGCCCTAATTTTACTCTCTGAGCTATATAAAATAAAGACCAGAGCTTCTGTTTATTCAGAAGCCACGGTGGGCCAAAGGCTAGAAGCTCCAGAGGAATTCAAGGGAAACTTCCCAAAGCAAAGCGTCTTCCCTACCCCCAGCTTCAGCTACCCCAGATCAAGTGTAATTTGTGGGAACAGTCAGCTCTGAATACTCACATCAATGGCCTGTCCCAGTTCAAGGCCATACCACCTTCTCCCACCTGCCCACTCTCTCAACAGTTCACCACCCTTAATCCACTGGTGGAGGTGGAAGTAGAGGTGGTGGTGGAGGTGGTGGGGGTGGTCATGGTGGAGGCAGTGGGTTTGAGATGAGGGCCAAGTAGATTTAAGACAGGAAGAGCCTGGTATATGCATTAGGTGGTACAGTTTTAAAAGCCTAATTTCACTTACCTAGCAGACCTAGATTCATATAGAATTTCTACCCCTTGAGGGCCTCCCTCGTGGTGCAGGGGTTAAGACGCAACCTATGAAGCAATCCGCAGCCACTGCAGCACAAGTTCAATCCCTGGCCAGGGAGCTGCCCACATGGCACAGCAGACCTCTCCTGTCTCGCCCACTGCTCCCCTCAGCAGTGTATTTCAGAAGATCCACCTGTTCTGTTCCCCGCTCTATCTCTGGTGAATCCTCTCACCCCCCTCACCTCTGGCCTGTACCCCAGTTCTTATATGCATAAATAAATCTTTAAAAAAAAAAAGAATTTCTACCACTAGATAACCCTGTGACCTCTGGCAACTCCCTCAACTGTTCTGGACCTTTGTTTCAGCTATAAAAAACAGTGTAACAAAAATAAATGAAAATGAGTGCCTACCTTAAAGATTTGCTACAATGGTTAAATGAGATAGCATGGAAGGCACCCAAGTACAATGCCTTGTATGCAGGCTGTTCAGTAAATGCATGTTTTCCTCCTTTTCTTCCCTGCCTCCAGCTCACCTGCTTTTCTCCCTAGTCAGCTGGAGCGCGCAGCCAGGCTTAGGGTAATGGGAAAGAGCCACCCTCCCCAGATGAGAGACCTTCCCAAGAGATCCATCAGGGCTCTGCAGCCCCAGGGAAAAAACCAACTGTCAAGGGAGCCTCAAGCCCCAGCCCAGCATCCCCCACCCAAGCTCAGCAAAACATTGGGAGGCTTGGATCAGGAAAGACAACCCAGTTCCTTAGCAACTAACAAGCATTTCCCTGTAAAGACAAAGACCCTTCACTCAGACTGCTCCCTTCCCCCTGCCTCTCCAGGTGTCTGATAGATTTGCAGGATTGGGGCCAGGGGCTTCCCAACCCCCAGGAGGTCAAGGGTCTCTTTCTCCACTTTCCTAGCTCTCCTGATATTACCTGCAATTATCTCTCTGCACCTTTCATCCTGGTGCTAATTAACTTTCCCATCTACCCCCAGGAACAGCCTGGGAGATACATGAGCTGTGTACATACATGCACACACACATACACACACACGCACACACATGCACACGTGTAGGTACAAGCATATGCACAAATATTCATATTTCCTTTTCTGAGACCCTCACTCCAATTTAGAGACCAGGAAACTAAGGTCAGAGAGCGAAGCCAATTCCTTGTGGTCCCATCTGCCTCCTCAGGACTAGGAGGGAGAATAAGAGCTGAAGAGGCTGCTTCCAGGGGAGGGGGGATAAGGTCCCTGAGGATCTAGGTGGATGAGGGACCAGGAAGCGAAAAGTCTTTCAAAAGGACTGAAGGAAGCCCGAGCCAGAACAGGGGCTTGGTTCTAGGTGCCACCGTGGTGCCACCAGAAGCTGCCCTGCTCCACAGAGAGGACGTTTCAAAGAGGGGGAAGAATATTTCCATAGAAAAGGAAGGGAAGAGAATAAAATCAAAAAGAAAGGCATGGCCTGATATAGCTGAAAAAACCACTGACCAAGAGTAAAAACCTGATGTTCGTGCCAGGGCTGCCATCGCTGCTGTGTGAGCCTGGGCAGGTTGCCACCCTCTCTGGGCTTCAGCCTCCTCATCTCCGAAACAGCTTGGGCTGGCTTGCTCTGAGGCCCCATCTAGCCAAATAGTCTGCAATTTTATGGTTATTGTGGAGAATAGGAGAGAAAGTCACTATCATTGTCCTTTTGAACTGTGGGGTGGGGGTGGGGTGGAGTGCGTGAAGCCACCAGAACAGGACAGAATGAGCAGTCTTGGAATTAAGAATAAAAAAGCCAAGTTTTTTTGGCTGCAAGAACTAGGAAACCCCATTGGGAGGCCAAATTAAAAAGGAGTTTCAGATATAGGAAGCCAGGGACGTTTCAGATTTAGGAAGCCAGGGACCTTGGGATTTCGGGGGACCCTGATTCCAGAAGCAGCAGCCAGCAACAGAGCTCATCTTCCCCAGATCCAGGTGGAGGAAATCCGTGGAGGGAAGGCCCTGCATTTGCACTCAAGGACAGAGGGGAGAAATGTGACTTGGGGACCTCCCAAGGTGTTCTCAATGAGGGCAGGCCCCAGAAGCACCTCCTTGTGTCCTCATGAGCTAGAGTCCACCCCACTGACCTAAGTCAACTGGATGGAGAGAGGGCTTGAAGGAAAGAGGCTGAGCCCGTCAGAAAGGCAGGTGGAGCAGGACACTGAAGGCCAACACTCTTTCTTGCAATGAAAGTTGGCAGGGAGCTGGCGGGCCTGGGCAGAAGGGCCAACCAGTATGGACAGCACCGTAAAGGGGTTCAAATACTCTGCTCCCACCCACACTCACACAGATACACACATACATGCACACGCTGCTCATACCACTCATTCTCACACACTCAACCACCCACACTCATTTTGCACACACACACACACACACACACACACAGAGAAACAGTTGGATGGAGACATTCAAGTCTCTATAAAGCAAGGGATTCGTTGTATGCCTGTTGTGGACATAAAGCCACAGAGCCAGTCACTCTCAGTATTGCTGGAGACTCAGCTATTCGCCAAAAAGTGAAGGGAAGCACTTCCTGTGTGGCGAGAGAGAATGCAGACAGAACCAGTCACTGGGTTGAGGTCTCTAGGAGTTCAGCACCGGAAAAGAGCCGTAGGAAAATGGCTGACAAGTCAGAGAGGGGGAAGCTTTCAAGCTGCCTCTAGTGGGGCAAGGGGCCTTGAGGGAAGGCCTGACAGGGCTGCAGCTAGGCACACATGAAAACAAAAACTGGCTGGTCCCCAGCCAGCGCTCCCACAGGTATGCAGGCTCCCACCTGGAGTTCACTAAGCTACCCTCAATAAGCTACCCTCAAACCCTGGTCCAGAGACGCAACTACATTTGCCCATTGGACACTGGTCACCACTGTCCAGAGCTCGCCTCCCCGCATGCCCAGAGATCCAGGCCCTGCCCTTCCACACATACACAAACGTGCACGCGCATACTTACACACACCTCTACTATACGCATCCTGCACACATACTGTAAATACACCAGCCCACACAGAATCACATGGTGTACGCACCCGCTAGACACTCCAGGGTTCCGACTCTGCCAAGCTCTTTCTAGACATCCATGCAAGCTGTGTGTGCATGCATTGTTCAGCCCGGGCAGTCTCGAACGTCAGGTTTGCAATGTACATGCAGTCTGTAGATATGTGTGCCCACTTGGTTCACAACCTACACACACACCTTCCCACAGTGACAGACTCGCCATCTCTTGGGTTATACTAAAGACCAGATGAGCACTGACCCCACCTCTCCCTGTGGAGTCTCCTGATGCTTCAGATGCATTTGGTTTGGGGATAAGTATGGGGGAGTATGGGGAGGTCCTGGCAGAAGGGGACAGGCCTTCCCCTGAAGTCCACAAGGAAGGCAACCAGACACACATCCACCCCCCAGCAGCCCCACCTCTGGCCCCTTGGCTGCTGCCAGACCAGGGAAAGGAGAAGCTAAAAGTGTCCAATCTGAATTGCTAAATTGGTCCTCACTGGAGAAAGGGAAGCACGTCAGTTCCCTGGGGAAGTGGCCGAGCCCAGGGTGGCCACAGCCCCTGGGCTTCTACTCCGATGGAAAAAAAAGTTGCTCAAATAGATCTGACGCTTTGTTTTCGAACCCAAAATACCCTGTGGTGGCTGCCGGAAGTGTGACCACGGGAGGGAAGTGGAGGTGGTGGGGGGGGTGTTAGTTTGAGTTTCCATTGCAAAGACTTTTTCTTTCGTTTGGGGTCTAGAAGCTGCTTTCCCCCTCATCCGAGAGGGTTGGTACAAGAAGGGAGTGAATGTCTGAGATTTGGGGCTGGGGTACCAGAGCCACAGCACCCTTGGCCCGCCGCCACGCCTTCTCCCAGGCCTGGGTAAAGGACCTTGTCCTCCTGCACTGTTTTTTCTTAGGCCACCTGGTGGCAGGCGGGAAGCCCACCCCAGAAGAGAGGCTGATGCTGGGCAAGAGGCCAAAGGGCAAGTCATTTTGTCTTCAGAGACCTGACTTTCCTTAGTGGACTTTGATGTCATCTCTTATTGCAAAGATTATTTACACAGAAGTTTTCAAAGAGGGTCCAGTGAATGCGCTGGCCTGTAGCACAGACCACACATCCATCCGCCTAGGTACCTTGACGTCTGTGCCCCTGGTGCCAGCTCTAAGAGGCAAGGATCTCAACATGGGCTCCCCATCACTTTCTCTCCCATCAGTCTAATGTATTTTTCCTCACATCACTTATCTCCAGCTGGTATACATTTCCTTACTGCCCATCTCCACCCCAGCCTCGACTTTCCAAGCAAGTAAGGACTGTTTGCAGCACTGCTGTATGGCCAGTCCCTGGCACAGAATTGGTGCACAGTGAATAACTGTCAAGTCTTGAAAACGCAGAGGCATAGCCCATCAACTGCAGGAACCTGTTCATTCAAAAAAGTTGAGACCTGCCAGACAGGGGTGCTGGGTGGGGTCTGAGTGGGGCTGGGACGGTGTAGTGTGGGGACGCAGTGGACAGTCAGAAGCAGTTCCTTCCTGTGGAACCTTGGGGCTGGAGAGTGGGGGTCAGACATTTGGCAAAGAATTACACAATTTTTTCTCTTTAAAGAAAAAAAGGTTAGTGGGATTGCGGCGAGACGTAGGAGTGTGTTGGGGCGTACCTGGCTGGGTCACGGGAAAGGCTTTTCTGAGTAAGTCATGACCAAGGCGAAGAATGAATGCCCTCGAGGACACCGCGGTCCTGGAGCAAGGCGCCTGTGGAATGGCGTTAGCGGGCCGCCAAGGCTGGCAGCCCCTGTCTCTCGCCCCCACCCCCACAAGCTCCCCCCTCCCCCAGTACCCAACACCCGGGATTCGAACTGGTGGCCGGCCAGGGACGCCGAGAGGCGCCACCCGCGGCCGGCCGGCCGGGGGCCAGTGAACCGGGCTGCAGTTCAGAGGCAGCCGCGCGCGCCCTCGGTCCCTGGGTGATATTTACCAGCTTTTAATGACGGCGGGGTAATCACCCTAATGAAAAACTCCCTCGGGGCTCAGGGCAGCCAGACTGCGATGAGGAAACCGGGAGGCATTTCGGAGCCGCCGGTGACTCACGCTGAGTGTGCGGCGCAAGCCGGCCGGCCACTGGGCGCGAAGGACGCGGCCCGGCCCTGCTCTGCCCTGCGCGCCACTGCAGCGCAGCCGGACCCGGCGCACCCCGCCTTTCCCGGACCAGAGCCGGCCTTTGTCCCGCCAGCCCGACCCTCCACTGCCACCCTTGGCTAGGCCAGGAGCTGAGACTTTCTCTTCCGCTGCCCCAGTCTCCTGAGCCCTCGCGCCACATAGGACCTCAGCTCCCCAGCGTCCTGAGCTTGGGAAGGAGGCGCTCTGGTGCTCTCACGACACCCCGGAGGTGCCAGGCTCTGCAGCGCTTAGATTCGTTCTTCCTAACCACACATTCTTGGCCCGTGCCTCAGTTTACCCACTGAATAGCAGTGGCTCAAGATTCTCCACACTGCACCACCCCCCACCCTGCCCCCGGGTGGCAGGAGTATTAATTACAGTTTGTTCCTGGCTTTGAAGATGAAAAATACCAAGGATCATTACCACTCAATTAACGGGGCTATTACCACTTGAGTTTATGTCTGATTAATCCCACCCCACCCCCAACCGAGGATCCACTGGACTCCCCAAGCTCCTCCTTTCTCACCCAGAGTTCGCTTCCTTTCCTGTTCTACTGCTGGCATGAGGAAGGGGGCCTGGTAGAGTGTCTGGCACCTTCGTTCTTTAATAATTTATGGCGCACCCCCTTAAGGGTAACCATCACACCGTAAGCCAGGTTCTAGCTGAGTTACAGCCATGAAGGATCCAGACACAAGCCTTTGTCTTCCTGAAGCCGCTGGGATCTAGCTGTTCTCTCTTGCCCTCGAAAATTGCTCCCTAGTCCTCACAAGAAACAATAATCAGACCTAGGCCAGGCACTCTGCGTGGAGAAGTCCTGTAAGGACACCGCGAATGGGCTCCAGTTTCAGAAATGAAAGTGAGAGCTTGGGGTGGCATACAGTCTCCCGACCTAGCTCTCCCTTCCTCACTTACGGGCCTTAGCCACTCCTCCAGGCCTTGACCAAGCTGCCCTCTCTCCATCAGCTCTCCCCCTCTCCCTGAGCAAGTCCCTTCCCCAAGCCAGCAGTGGTCTTTCCCCCTCAGACCTCCCTGCCAGCCTCTCCTTTGAGAGGCTTCTGTCCCGTATCTGAAGACTTCCAGCAGAGCCTCCTCCCTCACTTCACTGTCAGCTCCCTGACAGCAGAATCCCAGCTTCAAGTCTGTGTCGCATTGTCCCATTGACATTTGGTTCTAGGAGACATCCCCCCAAATGGAATTCTAGCAGATACCACCCCCACCCCCATCCTGTGTGGTGGGAGGTGGGTTATAGGTGCAGTTGGGGGAATATTTCAGCATCATCAGCTTGGACACTGGGGTTGAGTGGGTGAACACGCTTGTATGCAGCATCTACTGTGGATAGGCAGTGTACGTGCTAGGCAGACAGACTTGAATAACACCTAATCCCTGCCCCCAGGGAACCCGGATCCCCATCTCACTAATAATCCTGCAGTATCTGAGGGGTGGAGAGAGTATGCCCCTTGTCCTGTGCCCATCTACACTGAGCCCTAGCTGGGAAGATCACACCATCCATCAGGCTGATAGGCAGACTCCCCGTGGGTGCTCGCTGACCTGTATTGTTCCTCCAGCCTCGGCGCAGCAGAACGGAACTTAAAAACGTCAGTCCTTTACCCCAGTGACTGTAAAGCAGGTTTCACTTTCTAGGAGAGCTTCAGCATGAGAAAGATCAGGGAGCCCTGCCTATACCATCTGGTGAGAGAGGATGCTAATACAACTGAGAAGCTTGAATTCTGGGCCCAAAAGATTCATTTTCTGATTTCCCTAGACTCCAAAACTTTGATTGCATAGAACAGCAAAGAAGAAACCAGAAACTTGCCCCCAGCTCCTCACCTTAATGGGTGAGGCCAAGGACCTGCTGTTCTCTGAGGCTGAGGGGAGAGTCCTGACACTGGGGGATGATGAGAGACCTGGCTCTAGGGCCCATACCTGTCTCGGGTTTTCCCAAGGATGGGGGGAGGGAGAAGAAGCTGCCAGCCTCTTGGATCCAGCACCTAACCCATGAGTGAAGCTCCCCTAACAGCGTTCCCACTGTCCCCCCATACTCATACCTTTTCCGGTTCATTTAAGATAACAAAGTTCCTCTTTCCAAAAAGCCCCATCCCCAAGAGCCCTTTCTGCAAAGTGCCATCCCTCCCAACTGAGAAGGGGCCTGCCCCCAGTGGCCCCCAGGGGCAATTATAGGCCCTCTGAGGCACATGACCCCACTTACCCTCCATGAACAACCCCTGAGCTAAGACAACAACGTTCCCATTACAAAACCTCATCCCCTGAACCAGTCCTCCTTCTCTTCTCCGAGGATCCTAGCCCAAACCCTACAGAACCCCAAATTTGATTAGAAATGTCTGCACGTTGCTTCCTCCCAGATTAACAAAGCTGGGAGGAATCTTGAGTATGTTATCCAGTCCTGCCATCTGTCAGAAACCAGGAACAAGACCTGACCCAAAATCACACAGGTAATTTAAGCAGAACCCAGAGCTCCAGGCCAGGTCTTGCACTTGCCACGTGCCACATGGCACGCTTTCCCAGTGTCACCTTCAAGGAGCCCCTGCCCACACCCAACGTGGACCTGAACTCATCCTCTGGACCCCACACAGCAGTTATTGACTGCCCTGGACCTGTGTATGAGGAGGATTCTCTGGGCCACTTTGCCTTTCCTACCCCCACCCCACCACACAAATGTTTCTTTGTTACAGAAATTTCTCCCTTTGCTCATTAGACTCTCCTGAAAACTGCTTGAAGTCTGATCCAAAAAAAAAAAAAAAACACATTCAACAAGGTTATGGGTTCATTTGACTTAGGCACAAACAGGTGTTTAAGATGGAAGTGTGTGATCAGCTTCTAGAAGGATCCAGGGGCCTCTGAGACAGCCCAGGGCAGTGGGACTTGGCCTCAAAGTGGCACCATTGCCATTCTCCCCAGTGAGAGCCCCGACCTCCTGTTGCCTCCTTCCCCTCCCCCACCACTTGTTGACTCCTGAGGGGTGCAGGTGGGGAGCCTTTCTCCTGCCCTTTGCCTTTTCCACAGGTTTATACCTATCTGTCCGCCTACCCTCATCTCTTTTCTTTCCCCTGACAGCCTTGAGGGTGAAATTAAGAGCAGGAGCTTTACCCTGAGTTCAAATCTCAGTTCGGCCACTTCCTGGCCAGTTATCTTCTATCTAGCTATTCAGACTCTTTCTGATATCTTAGCTCTTTCATAGGGACCCTATAACCCCATCCTCTGAAAGCTGGAAGCTCCCACCGTCCTCACGTGATACCCAATGGACTCAACGCAGAGTGCTACCCTCAAAAAGTCTTCTTGTGTGCCAACATCCCCTTCTGCGAGTTCCAGACAAAAAGCACCTAGACTCAGAAATGTCATTATAGCAGAATGGCTATGACTTCTCATTATAGCAGAATGGCTATGACCTCTAGAATGCAGGGATGACTGGCCAGGGAGATGACCTGTCCATCTCTTGTGAAGGTCCTCAAGGGTACCCCAAAAGGAAAGCAATGGGGAATTGTCATTTATGAGCAATCCCACCGGGAAGCCTGGTACACAAGTGCCTCGTATGATTTGAGGAGCCCAGGACACCCTCTGTATCCCCGAATCTCCCATACCTTCGTATTGGGCTCCATCCCCCACAATCAGACCTTCTTCTGTGAGCACATAGGAGCACCTATCATTTTCCAGGCATCATGCTAAACACAGGACTTCTTCCCCTTGGGGTCTGTATCACCCTCTCTAACTAAGCATTTCCTTTTAAACGCAAATAACCTCAGTGAGGGGCAATGCATTAAATTGTTAACACCTCAGTTCAAATTAATTGGATGGGGGTGTGGTCTTCTAAGACAGCAGAGAACAACTAACTAAAGGGGAGCTAAAGTTCAGAAGTGATGGTGGAACTAAGTAGCTAGGCAGAGCAGCAACCTTGCCGTCTGTGATGGATTTCTAGATCCACTTCTCCTCCTTTTAGCTTTTTGCAGAGACAAACACACCCATCCACATCCACCGACACGAATGGCAGCAGTTCCCGTAAGCTCAGCTGGCCAGGCTAACTAGGTTCCATGGGAGACAGCAAGGGGGCTGGGTGGCCTTGGCTGTGCACTGGAGGGGCCAGCCTGCCTTTCACCATCTCCAGGGTGAGGATGCCCGCCCTGAACTAGTGCCTACTCGCTCCCCGACAAGTCCAGGGCTTGGAGTTCAGGCAATTAGGCCTTAGGCAATCTCACCAGAGCCCGCCAATAAAACTGAGACAAATCACCCTCAGCCCCTGTTGAGAAGGGAGAGAAGAAAGAAGAAGGCAGGAAAAGAGAAAAGTGTATTTTCTGTGCTGAATTCAAGACTTTTGCCGAGCAGACCAAAGAATGCTATTAGTCCCTGAGCAGTCACTCCAAACACCCATACCATGCTGCATAGCCAGAACTGCCCCTCCTGCCGCAGAATCCTGGCCTCTGTCACCGCCTTCCAGGGTGACAAGGAACACCTCTGTGGACAGCAACCTGAAAAGGAGCCGGGCAGTGCAGAGGGAAGCTATCCTTGCAGAGGGAGGCTTCCCCAACATGCTTCTGTCCATAGCAGAGGAGGGAAGGGCACAGACCCCCACTTCACCCCAGGAGCCACAACCGCCCTCTCCAAAAGGCTAGAAGGGTGCTCCAGGTGGTAAAGAGCAACTGAGTGTCTTCTTTGTACCCTGCCTTATGTCATCACCAGCTTTGAGAGTTCACCCCTTGTCTGAGCACTGCAGGGCAAGGCCCATTCCTTGGCCATCTTTGCATTGGAGGAGTCCCCAGCAGGGACCTGAGTACAAATAGGACTTTTCCTTTCCCCCTAAATAATAAACACTAACACTTCTCTTATGTGATCCCACTGATAAGGGCTGGGGCTCCACACCTGGCACTCCCACATCACCTAAACTCACTCCTAGGACACACAGGGAAGACGGCTTTTCTGGCACATGGTGTAACGGGGGAGAATTAGGTGTAACAATAATTGTCATTTACTGAGTGCTTGCTGGGGTCTGACATAAGTATTTTATGAGGATTATCTAATGTAATGCTTCCTAAGGAGTAGGTACTAGTATTATCCCATTTTACAGACAAAAAACTGAGGATGAGAAAGAAATTCAGAAATGGACCCAAGGTTTCAGTGAAACTTTAATGAACACTACTTAACTGAACAGAAGTCGTTCTGTGACCAGATCTAGCCAGGAGGGGATGGGCATCTTGTCCCAGAAGACTCGGATCCAGTCTCACCGACATATAGGCCGGCAGTGGGGCAGGCGGGCAAGCCCTGTTACACGCTCTTCTTTGGGGGTGCAACTAGTCCAACGAGGCTCAAAGTGTTCAGAGATCATCTCTGGGGTGGGTACACGCCCCACCTTCCCCCTGGCCTGTGAGCTTTCCAGGAGACCAAAGGTTCCCACTGCCTCTGACTTTCCTCACGCGGGCCGCTGGGACCGGAATCTGCAGCCCCTACTCTCCCGGGGAGAGGTCCCAACCGGTGAGGGGCGGAAAGTGCACCCTGGTAAGGGGCTCCGGAGTTGCGCGGGGTGACCCAGAAGCCTCTGGCTTCCTTCCCCCAGCCCTGCAGGCTAAGCTGCCTCGTGCGGGGAGACGTGGGCACTGCAGTTAACGCCCGGGCCTGCCGCTCGCCCTGGGCCGTGGATCTGGCGTCCCCTCCAAGTCCCGGGCAGGAGCCGGCGGAGACCCCCAGGCACCGCCCGGTGCACTTGCAACAGGAAGCGCAGCCGAGGGGCCAGGACCGGGATTCGGAGCTACCCAAAGGTCCTAAGTCGCCGCCGACCCCCTGCCGCCAGAATCCCCGGCCAGTGGCCAGAGTTGCTAATTTTTCACTCCCCCCCAAGACCGCCTCCCGAGGTGACGCTGCGGCCTGTGCGGTTCCTTTAAAGGCTGCGGGTTCCGTTCTTCTTTCCTTTTCCACTGGATGCCAAAATATGCAAATCCGGGGACCGGAATCTACAGCCAAATCGAGAAGGAGAAGGGGCGCGGCCGGCGCGTCACCGGATTCGCTCCTTGTATGGCTCTTCCCGGCTTGGCCCGCCGCCCCGCGACCCTCCCTGCAGCCTCCAGGGCCCCTCCCGCGCCCGGCCGGGCTCACACGAACGCCCACGCCCCCGGGCCAGCCGCTCGCCCCCCTGGGGCTGCAGCCGGGGGCGGGAGCCGCCGCAAGCCCTGATTCCGGCCGGAGCCCCGGACCGCGGCGGCGCGCTCGCTCTCCGCGCCCAGCCGGCGGCGCAGAGCCCGGGGGCGCTGCAGCGCCCCGTGTAGCTGGAGGAGCCTCGCGGGAGCCGCGGCGAGGGTGGGGGCGCTGGGACTCGCGGGCGGCGGGAATCCCTCCTTTCCTAAGAACCGGAGAAGATCCGGGGGAGGCCAGGCGGACGCTCCCACCTCCAGTTCCCCCCCGCGGGGAGGGGAGCGAGGCTGTCATCCACCCCCACCGCGATGTGCAGCTCGGGAGTTCCTCCCACGCGTCCCTGGCCCGCGCGGCCCTCCCACGGCGCGAGGCCCGGGGATCCTCACGCCCTCCTCGTCAACACCCCCACTCCCCCCGAGAAGCGCACGGCCCCCCAGCCCGACTCCCAGGCCGGGGACGCGGGATTCACCACACCCACGCGGCCACAGAGGGGGGAATCCTCCCCCGCCAAGCCGGTGTGATTCGGGGTCGATCCCCCGCGCTCCCTGCCTCCCCTTCCCCGCTCCCGCGGCCCAGCCGCGCGCGCTCGGGAGCAGGCCCCGGGGGACGTGCCAGCCGCCCCCGGGATCTGCTGCCGCCCGGGAAGTGACAGCTCTCGGGGTCGGCGAGCCGGCGGCCCTGGGCTGCGAGGCGCCGGCAGGCAGTGCTGGGGGCAGCCTGGTGGCAGACGAGGGTGGGGAGAGGGGGGTGAGGACCAGGGAAGGCCCGGCGGCGGCTCGGAGGCTCCGGCTTGCTCCTCCTGCAACTCCATGGCGGGCTCTTCGAAGAGAGCCGCCGCGCCCGGGCCTGCCGAGCCCCTCCTGCCATCCCGTGGCCAAAGGGGGTGCTTCGGAACTGCCAGGGAGTTTTTCGGGGGGCGTTGTTGGAAGTGTTTCCTATCCCCTCCACTTCGTGCCTTCTCCATCACCCAAGCCGCACACCTTCCACCCCAAGCGAGCGGAATTCTCGGCGGCGCAGCCGCTCTGCAGCGGCGGCTCCCCGGCCTCTGCGCTCACCTGGAAGTCAGCGCTGGGTCAGCGGCCGGGGCGGGGCGGGGGCGCGAGCGGCGAATCACAGCGAGGGCGGCGCAGGAGTTGCGGGGAGCCTGGCCTCGAGCTCCCCTGGCACGCCGAGACCCACCTCAAAGGGACACCCGCCCTCCCAGGGACACACGCGCTCGGCCACGGTCCCGAGCGCTGGGGGGCCGGGGCGCAGGGGCGGAGCGCACACCTTCCGGGTTCCCCAGAAGTTACCGGGCTGCAGAGGGACAGCACTGGGTGTTTCCAACTTTCCCTCTTCCTGGCGGGAGTGTTGGGGGCCGCTTGCACACTCCCCCGCCCGCCCCCCACTCGGCGAGCGCGCTCTCCCCGCGCAGACCCCGCGCGCGGCCGCGGCCACTGCTCCCCAGCCAGCCGCGCTCTGCGAGCTCCGCTCCCGGCCTCGCGCGCCACCCCCCATTTCCACTCTCCTCCCGAATGTTCCTTCTTTCTTCTGTTTCCCTTTCTCTCTTTTTTTTCAAAGATCCGCTAGCGGTGCGGGCGCCGCACGTCGGCTGCGGCCCGCTTCCTGCTTTCTAATGTTCCATTGTGAGGAGCTTCCATTGTGACGTCGCGCCCCTTCGGCTGGGCTTTGTCTGTCCATATATGGGCAGCTACGTCACGGAGCTTTCCCGGGGCTCGGATAAATAGGCTGGTGGAGTTCCCTGGCTGGGAGCTTTGGGCAGCAGAGAGCTCGCTAGCGAGCGGCGGGGCTGCGCTGGCGGTAGCAGCGGCAGCAGCAGCGCAGAGGCGGCGGCGGTGTTGGCGGTGGCACCGGCGGATCGGGGGGCGGGGGGGCCGCGGGCGCGCGTCTGTCTGTGAGATCAATACCGAGGCCGCGTCGGACCCCCTCGGACCCAGACCCCCGGCCCTGCCCCCACCCCTCACACAACGCCCCCCTCCCACCACGACCCCAGCCCAAACGGCCCCGGCCGAGGCGCCCGCGGAGCACCCCCCTTGGCCCTATCCCCCACCCGCCCCCCAAAAAGAGAAGATCCCCTCCCCTGGCCCATCCCTTCCCCGCTTCCTTCCCCCTCCCCCCGAACTTTCCCTCTCGCATGCTTCTCCCCTGCACCACGGATCGCCTCTCGGATGCCGCGCGCCTGGAAGCTGCGTTAGGAGCGAGCGGCGGCGGCGACTGCTATGACCGGCAAACTCGCCGAGAAGCTGCCGGTGACCATGAGCAGTTTGCTAAACCAGCTGCCTGACAATCTGTACCCCGAGGAGATCCCCAGCGCGCTCAACCTCTTCCCCGGCGGCGGCGACGCGGTGGCCCACTACACCCAGATGGCTACAGGTAAGGGCGGCGCGCGGCGGGCGCGGGCGCGGGGCGAGGCGGCGGCCGGAGCCGGCGGGGGACCCGCGCAGGGGCCGCCGGATGGATGGAGGGACGGGAGGCGAGATGGGGGCGCGCTGGGAATTTTCTGGGGGGCGAGTTGCTTCTCCCACCCACTCCTCCCGCCCTCCCGGCTCGGGGAGGCTCGGCTGGCGACGCCGCGGCGGAGGCTTCGGCTCGCTCGGGTGGGGGACGCCGCCGGCCGCGGGGAGGTATGTGCGCGCGGCTCCGGGGTTCTCCACTTCAGGGGCGCGATCGCCGGGCTGCGCGAAAGGCGTGGTACTGTCGCCCCCCTTTCTCGGGAGGAGCCCTGCGTCCCTTTCACCCGCGCTCTCCCCCCTTACTCCCTCAGCCTCCCACCCGGGATGGAGCCATGTGCGGCGTGGAGTCCCCGCGGTGGGAGAGGTACTGCGACGCTGCCTTTCCGGGGCGTTCAGCAAAGCCGTGGGGGTGTGGGGACGGCGGGGAGCGGGCGCGGGCCCAAGGCGCCGGGGGCCGCGGGGGGCCGTCCCGGTTCTAGGAGCTTGGCACCGAGACAAGGGCCCATTTTCCGCCGCCCTGCACCCTCCCTAGCTGGGGCCGGGCTTCCCCCCGCTAGGAGATGCGGGAGCTGCTTCGGGCCGGGCGGAGGCCGGGGCCGGGGCCGGGGGAGGCGGCTGGAGAGATGCCTTTGCGGGCAGCACCCCTCCACGCGCGGAGGACAAAGCGTCGGACCCGGGGGTCAGCCACCCTGGCGGGGTGCCGGGGGGTGGGGGGAGGGGGCTGGGCTCGTCGCTGCTGGAGGGGTGCGGCGTCCCGGCGCGGACGGGGCTGGGGGGAGAGGCCGAGTTGTGTGCGCTGGAGAGCGAGAGCCGGGCGCGCTGCGGGTCTGAAACTACCTGTAGCTACAGCTACCTCCCGCCCCACCTCGGCAGGAACAACAATGCTTCTCGCGCGCGCGCGTGTGTGTGTGATGCGTGAGTGTGTGCGCGGCGTGTGCGGTGTGTGTGCGGCAGCCACTCCACACCCCGATCCGTAGTATTTTGCTGTATCCAGGTTGCGCCCGGGAGCCCGGCACCGCCCGCTTTGCGCCGGGCGCAGCCTTCCTCTTACCCCACGCGCTGCGCGCTCCGCCCGGCCGCACCCTCCACACCTGGGCAAGGACCTAGGCGCCCCAGCCCGGGAGCCCCGCGCCAGCTCGACTCCACTCACTCCCTCCCTTCTCTCCCTGCTCTCCGCAGAGAATGTGATGGACATCGGGCTGACCAACGAGAAGCCCAACCCGGAGCTCTCTTACTCGGGCTCCTTCCAGCCGGCCCCGGGCAATAAGACCGTGACCTACTTGGGAAAGTTCGCCTTCGACTCCCCTTCCAACTGGTGCCAGGACAACATTATTAGCCTCATGAGCGCCGGCATCTTGGGGGTGCCCCGGCCTCAGGGGCGCTCAGCACGCAGACCTCCACGGCCAGCATGGTGCAGCCGCCGCAGGGCGATGTGGAGGCCATGTATCCGGCGCTGCCCCCCTATTCTAACTGCAGTGATCTCTACTCGGAGCCTGTGTCTTTCCACGACCCCCAGGGCAACCCGGGGCTCGCCTATTCCCCCCAGGATTACCAATCGGCCAAGCCGGCCTTGGACAGCAATCTTTTCCCCATGATTCCTGACTACAACCTGTACCACCACCCCAACGACATGGGCTCCATTCCCGAGCACAAGCCCTTCCAGGGCATGGACCCCATCCGGGTCAACCCGCCCCCCATCACTCCCCTGGAGACCATCAAGGCTTTCAAAGACAAGCAGATCCACCCGGGCTTCGGCAGCCTGCCCCAGCCGCCGCTCACGCTCAAGCCCATCCGGCCCCGCAAGTACCCCAACCGGCCCAGCAAGACCCCGCTCCACGAGCGGCCCCACGCCTGCCCCGCGGAGGGCTGTGACCGCCGTTTCAGCCGCTCGGACGAGCTGACCCGGCACCTGCGCATCCACACGGGCCACAAGCCCTTCCAATGCCGGATCTGCATGCGGAGCTTCAGCCGCAGCGACCACCTCACCACTCACATCCGCACGCACACGGGCGAAAAGCCCTTTGCCTGCGAGTTCTGCGGGCGCAAGTTTGCGCGAAGCGACGAGCGCAAGCGCCACGCCAAGATCCACCTCAAGCAAAAGGAAAAGAAGGCGGAGAAAGGGGGTGCGCCCTCTGCGTCCTCGGCGCCCCCGGTGTCCCTGGCCCCTGTGGTCACCACCTGCGCCTGAGGCTCCGGCCCCCAGGTCCCCACTTTTTCCCTCTAGTGTCTCCCGGCTGCTCGCCTGAAGCAGCTGGAAAGCTAGCCACGGAGGCGCAGGGGCCGCGCCCTGGCCTTTCCATGGACGTAAGGTCCCTTGTTTCCCTTCGACGCCCCCCTGTTTCCACCTTTTCACACTGGCCGACAGTCGGGGGCCAGGGCACGAGGGGCCTTCCCTTCGCTTGCCCCCCCACCCCCACCTCCCAGCCAAGGCGTGGGGGCGGAAAGGTGGCGTCTAGCCCGCTTTGTTCAGTACGGATCGCCTTGATCCAAGGGCCGCTGGGCCGCGCCAAGGACCTGCGAGGGGGGGACTGAGGGCGGGCCCGCCCAAACCTCGCCCGACCCGAGCACCTCACGGTCCCCCCCACCCCACGTCTTCCTCGGTTCCCCTTCGAAGACCCGAGAGGGGGAGGGGATCAGGAGCGCACCAAAGCGCAAAGCTTGCTGCCCGTCGCACGCACGCGCGCCTGCGTGCGGGGATGCGCGCGAGAGTGCGTGCTCGTGTGAGTGTGTGTGTGTACGCGCGCGCGTGTGGATGTGTGTGTGTGGATGTGCAAGACTCTTGAGCTGAACTGGGCTGTGTCCACTCCTAGCTCTTCCCCATCCCGGGTCCCCGAGCGCCGGGGGATGTCCCAGCTGGGGGCCTGCTCGTGGCCGGGGGAGAGGGTCTTCCCTCTGCTCGCAAGCGGTTCTTACAGAAATGCCTCGGATGCTGCCGCCGCGGTGCTGCCACCGCTGCTTGGGGGTTAGCCCCTCAGAGCCCCTCCACTCCGAGCTCTTCCCTCTTAGGCCTCAGGGCAGTCTGATCTGCGGGGAGAAGGACCACCTTCCCAGAACCTGCCTTTCAAGAACCGTGTTCCCTCGGCCCTTCTTTAAAGTATCTGTGCTCCTGCATCTGGCCTCTGCCCCCATTCGCCACTGCTCCCCTCCGAGCCTTCTCCCCCACCTCTTTAATTTTTTTTTTTTTTTTTTACCAGAAAGGCAGGTCTCCTACAGCCACCCCACTTGGCCATCTTTTTGTTTTCTCTCACGTCCCCGTTTCTCCTGCCACCACAGGTGAGAAAGCCGGCCCGAGTCTGCCCTTTCTCGTTACCCAAACAACGGGCAGAAATCAAATCTCTGTACAGGGCGTGCGCGTGTGTATGCCAGGGTGTGTGTACACACACGTGTCCATCTCTCTGACATACCCACAGGATGGATGCCTAGAAAATACAATCGCTAAGGTACTTGAGGCTCCAGTGCAGTGCACTGGAATAAAGAATTTGTAGGTGTGTACAGCTTTAAATGATGTATTTTTATGAAAAAGGGATTGATGAGATTATTTCTGTGTGTGCATGTGCGATAGACATGCACATGCAGACCTGCACACGGAGACATCTCTGTCCAAATTTTCCTCAAAGATGTGGGGATTTTTGCATTAATCCATGCTGATGAATGAGGTACACCTTGTCCAGACCCCTCTCTCGCCTTCTCCCCGCCCTACCTCACCTCTTCTCAGGCACCCCCTCCGCCCAGCCCTTCTCCACACCGAGGCTCTTGAAGTGGAGCAGTAGGGAAGGTTGCTCTTGGACACAGCTTCCAGCACAGTCTTGACTGAATGTACTGTTCCCTATTAGCGTGATTTCTCCTGTGGTCAGTAAACTGCCCGGAGAGAAGGAACAAAGGTCTGGAGTTTACAGAATGTCTGTTTTTAAAGTCACTTTATGCGTTTCCCACCTTTTTTTTTTTTTTTTAAGAAAAAAAAGCACCAGTTTTGTGGGGTTTTTGTTTTGTTTTGTTTTGTTTGGGGGGGTGGTGGTGGATAAATAATACTAAAAGGAGTTAGTGAAAGGGGGAAAAAAAAATCACAGCGCAGGGACATTGTGGATTTCCAGGTACTTGGACTTTTGTAGAAGGAAAGAAGAGGAAATTTGCCAAGAGGGCCCATATTTTTTTTTTTTTTCAGCTGAAGGGTAAAATCTTTCTTTGCAGAGACAGTATTTTGCTGAATACTTTTTATAATGTGATGATTATTAAAAGCAAAAATTTTGGTCACTTCCAAGCTGGAAGGAGGAATCAGATATCCTTTAATATTTTTCCTTGCTCCTTCTGGTTTATGCATGTCACTGCATGATAACTCTGAGTTTTCCTTTGTTTTAATAAAACTGTTCTCAGACATTTAAGCTAAACTAAGAGAAAAATAACTTTGTTGCCAAAAGGTTGTGCTATCCAGATTTTTTATATGTCTGCATGTTTTAAAAAAAACAACAAAAGAAAATGCACTCTAACTTATGTGAACTGAGAGAAAAAAAAATCAGGTTTTAAACAGGAAAACCTATAGGGAATGATATTTTTTGAAAGACTTTTGTATAAAGTTGAGTACTTAGAAAAAGACAAACCAGATGTAATATATTTTGTGGATGTTTTTATTTCTTGGATTTATAGTACCTTATACTAAGGTTAAAAAAATATGCTTGATATTGTGAAAAGGTGAAATTCTTCACCAACATTTCATTTGCTCCTTTGTCATATTGTTATGCCAATATAATATAGTTAATGAAAACAGCATTTTTAAAAACCGAAATATTGAAATGGTGTAATGTTGTACCATTTGCACTGTGAGCAAATGCTAATACAGTAAATATATTGTGTTTGCTGACAATCAGCCGGCCTATAAATCTCCTTATTTTATTCCTTGTTTTCATAGCATAAAGTTTTTGGTTTGGCCTGTTTTTTGTCTTGTTTTGATTTTGGCTGGTGGTTGGTTTGATAGGTTCTCATGCCCAGTGTTGCCCTTCTTGCTCTGAAAACTCCATGTGGCGATGTGGAATTTGGTGTTATTGGAAGTTGGTTGGCATTCTGTGTGGGTCCAGTGTTGCTGTTCGTTGTGGTTCTAAGAGGATGGGTCTGTCCTCCCCTCTTCTGGGAAACTCAGACTGCCTGAGAGATTAGGTGGACAGATGAGATAATCTCATGAGAGTCCAGACTAGTGACTGGAAATTTCTACAACCCTTCTCTCTCTGGCTTCCAGGGGACATTTCAGAGTAAAAGAAGGAGCTCTCCTGGCTTATGAACCATTTGTTTGGTGGTGACAGGGAG
Source organism: Talpa occidentalis (assembly GCF_014898055.3). NCBI lineage: Eukaryota > Metazoa > Chordata > Mammalia > Eulipotyphla > Talpidae > Talpa > Talpa occidentalis. The sequence continues at coordinate 95,099,106 of NW_023605194.1, read as the reverse complement.
CACCAGGTCAGGACCTGCAGGGTCTCGACAGCCCCACTGACTGGTGCTTTTGCTAAAGATTTTGAAGCCTGAAAAACAGGTGGAGACTTGAGAAGGGTTCTTGAGGGTTGGCAAGATAAGCGGAAAGATTGGGAGGTCTTTTGTAGTCAGGTAATTGGGGAAAACCAGGTTTAAAAGTTCTGTGGACAGGATTCTCCAGGCCTAGTGCAGCTGCCTGGGAAAGATGGTCCTGGCTGGAAAACGGCCCTTATGAACTACCCAGGGACCTAATGCTTTTAAGAGAAGAAAGAATATTTGGGATTTGGAGAACATACAGGGAATGTTGTACATAGCATTAACCCCTCACATCTTACAACTTCTCTGCCATAAAAATGATGCTTCTCTGTCCTATGCGCTTTCTTCTCCAGAAACTTCCCCTACTAGTTTGTTGGCCAGCCCCAGTGCTCTCTCCATTTCTCTTGAGGAGCTATGTAACCTCCTTTTTCATTTTGTGTCCACTTCTCCGTCCTTGTTCTACAGGCTTATTCTAGAGCAGTCTTCAGACAACTTTGTCCTCTCTCTCCCTTTCTGCCTGCCCACCTCAAAACACGCTTGGGCTTCTTTGTGTGCATTTTGCAAAATTCTGTCTCAGCTAAGTTTCAGGGCTTGTTGTATGATACTGAGCTATGTAAATGTTGCACCACATAGTGGCCTGGGAGTGGTGTCTCAGCAGCAAGGTGCTGACCAGGCCTGGCCTGCAGTAAGTAACAGAAATGTAGCACAGCATCCCCACTCAGAAACTATTCTTACCAGCCCAGTGTGGGCCCATCGTTGTGAAAAATGTGGGTGGTGTTTCTGGTTGGCTATAGTTACCAAGAACTTGAGGCCAGACCTGGGTGGAGAAGGTGGATTGTGGCCTTAGAAAAGAATGTTTTTGAAGTGAGAGATCAATAAAGAGAATGCAGTATGGAATCTTAAATTTTCACACCCACACAATTCTAGGTCACTGGCTGCCATCTTGAATTCCCTTCTCTCACCTCAGGAAACTTTAAAAATTCCGAACTGTAACTTGATGTACAACCACAAGGAGGAATCCTTTTCTAACAAAGGAAATCCAAGATGGCTGAAAGGTCCTCATGACTGAGCATATAATTCTTCTCTTTGCTAAACTAGATGTTTCCACGCAGATTTCAAGTGTATTTTTCAGGTGACTATTTGCAGAGAACGATAGTGTCACTGGGTGTCTTCATAGCTAGCATCCAGCCCTACCTGCACCTTCTCCAGTCCAACCAGGCCTTCAGAGCTATACTTTCGTCAACAGTATACTATGCTACATGATTAATAAACTCATTTCCCATTGGTGCATGTTACTCAACCCGACCTGGTTCAACCACTGGGTTACTTGGCAATATGGCAGCCCGCCTGGCTGGCACCAGCCCTATGTGGTGTAATCTCTGATTCACACTTTGTAGCTAGATAAGACTGTCCCAGATAGCATCATACCAGCAACCCAACCTGCCTGGGTTTTGTAAATATGAGGAAAGGAGACTCAACCCTGAAACTTAGGAATGATTGTGGGGAGATGGGGGAGTTATTGTGAGAAGGAATCAATGGGCGCTTGCCAAGCAGAGGTCTGAGGGCAAAATGGAGGATAAAACTATAAGAAGCAGAGACATAGTTCTTTCCAAGCAGCCTGTATGGTGTTTGGGGGTGAATGACAAAACACCTCACACACACCCCTCAGGAGTGGCACATTAAGGTGATGACTCTTTGCAAAATTGTACTCAGTGAACTGGGGTGGGGTACAAATGAGGAGATACTTCGTGAGAACTGGGCACAGGACTGGAATATATTTTTAACGATGGTGGAGGAAGTAGTGAGTGTGTCTATTATTCACAAGTAGATAAAAAGGAACAGTAAGGTGGATTCTGGCGATCAAGGTCAATAGCTTATAGCCAGTCGTGACGGATCCCCTTTTGCTAGTCCAGACTTTGCTTGCCATAGAAGATGAGTTTGTGAGCTGTCTTTTTCTGGCCTTAACTGAGTCCCCTGATGTTCTGAAATAATAAATCTGGAGAAATTAGGAGACCTCTGTGTGGCCCAAAGACTAGAAATTATATTGGCCAAACCTTAACCACTGGGAGAAAAAATAACTATCTGAAAGAGGCCTTGAGGTTGAAAGTCTATCCCAAGTGCTTCTTTTCAGAAAACCCACTCTTTGTGCAGAGAGGAATAAGGTCTGCAAAGGGAGAGGAAAGATCTGAGAGACTCTCAGGGCCCCTGGTCATACCAGTCCCTGGGGCAGCACTGGGGACACAATCACTCCCCCCACCTGGTCTGGTCACAGTAGTGACTCCCAGCATCTCAGCTCTTTAAACTTCACCCATCTTTTTGCACAAAGGTTTCCCTCTATCCATCTCCAAAATTTTCAAGCAGTTGTCCTTTTCACAGCCCAGTGCAAGAACAGGGACGGGTCAGGTTTGGGAGCAGTGTGTTGAGGCTTTTCCAATTTGCAGTAAAATCTCTAATATGTCCCACCCAGACAGGAAGGGGCCAGGCCGTAACTCTCCTGCCGGGGACACTCACTCCCCATCCTCATCAGGGCTGCTTGGCTTGAGGTCTGGAATTGGGACAGCCCCTGGCACTGCCCCGTGGGCCCCCAGGGGCACTGTGCTCCTCTGTCTACTGACCCCCACATGGAAACACCATTTCTTCCCTTCCGACAAACCCACAGATGTCTAGAAGGAAGGTTTCTGAGCAATCTCTCTAAGGAGCTGATGCAAACAGAACATGGCCACAAAGCTGCAATCGAGAAGAATTAGAGAATACAAGGTTCGTGATGATGCTGGCTACTTGACAAAAGTGTTCCAACTTCTAGGCTGGGTGGGACGTCCACTGCATGGTTTTTTTGTTTTTTTTTTTTTTTAAAGATTTATTTATTTATACAAGCACTGGGTACAGTCAGAAGTGCAGGAGGGTGAGAGGATTCACCAGAGCCAGAGCAGGGAACAGAACAGGCAGGCTGACGAAATACACTGCTGAGGGGAGCAGCGGGCAAGACAGGAGAGGTCTTGTGGGCCCTGCCGCGCCATGTGGGACCCTCACTGGTGGCGCAGAGGTTGAGTGCTAGGGAGGCCCCACTGTATGATTTCTTTGGTGTTGCCTAACCTGCCTCTTGGCCTTATCTCCAGCACCCCCACCTACCCTCCAGCACATTCTCTCAGGGCTAGGACATGTGACTTCCCTGGTTGACTGAGATCCTGCCCTGGTCTCAAGGACCCTGGACTAGGAAGGCACTTTCTCTGGGCCCCCAGCACCCCCTGCTCCTACAGTCTGCTGTTCACCCCACTCCTGAGGGCCTCACAACCCCACAACTTCCGATCCTGTCATTTTCCCAGCGATGCTCCCTGGGCCCTGCTCATTTTGCAGAGTATCATCAATTGCTAGTCCTTCCGCACACCCTCCCTCAGGGGGTCTGCTCAGGACCTGTGATCAGCTTTACCTGGGACCTTTCTTGGGGGCATCATGACCCAACCAGAAACAGGCTGCTCTTTTCTGAGCCAGCCCACAATACGCTTGATTTACCTTTGGGGTGCCACTAAATTCCTAAAGAGGCTTCTGAGAAGGGTTCCCCTTCTATCTCCCTGGAGAAAAAGGTGTAAGATAGCTCTAAGACTGGGGCACCCCACAGGGGATGTTCCCCTTTTCTGTGGACCTGTAGCCTCTGAGGTGGTTCATCCCAAGAGGTGACTGCCTGTCCAAAATGCACCAGGTCCTGTCTCTACCGAAGAGAGAAAGATCCGTGACCAGGGCAGAACTTGGCTTCCAGGTGCTTTGACAGATAGCAAGCATTCTGGCACTTTCTCCCCCTCGTCCTGTTGCCTCTCCAAGTTGTCCAGGTGCCTAAAGGTCTTCCTTCCTCCTCATTTGCTTCTCCTACTGCTTACGAAGGCCAGGCTGCAGGAACAGGAAGGTAGAAGACTTCCAGTGCCCGTTGCCAGCCCAGGAGGTCGAGGAAAGCCTTCTCCGGGGCTCTTACTACTGACTCGGGTCTCTGTCCTGAAAAGTGAAAGGCAGTATGATAACCCAGCTGCTACTCGAGCTTTCCTCTCGGCACCCTTCACCTACTTTGGAATCATCACCTCCATCCTAGATCTGGATCTCAACTTTGCCACTTACTTGAGTGTGACTGTCAAAAAGTTTCTTGGTCTCTCTGAAGCTCAGTTTCCTCCTGTCTTATCACTGCTGCTGGGGAGTTCAGATGAGGGCATGTATCTGGCCCCTGGTTTATTGAGGGTACTCCATAAATGTTCTTTCTCTTCCTTGTCCCTTCCCTGTCGTCTCTCCCCATCCTCCAAATACACATGCAAAAAAAGAAGGCTCTGTCTACACCAGGGGTCGGTGCCCTGATTCAAAGAGCCAGTGGGACCCACAGTCACCCCTGTTCCCAGCGCCCTCAGCTCACTGGATGTCTGTATTCTGGAAATGGATCCTGTTCCTCCCAACCCCCAACCCCGCCTCCCCCCCACCCCAAAGGACACGGGTCTTTCCCCCTCTTGGCCACAGCTGCTGTGCATTGTTGCAATTTCCTGGACTGGTTCCTGACCCCCTTCCCAGGTCCTTTTGTCCTGAGTCTCACTTAGATGGGTGGATGTAACACCTTCCTGATCCAGTATCATCTGCAAAGTTAATTAATGTGTCATTGGGCTGTTGCCTGCTTCCTGATCCTTATCAGGGATTTAAATAAAACACAGCAGCCCCAGCTCTTCCCTGCCCACCCCTTTCCCTGGACCTATAGCTTGTTCTTAGTCATCAGTCCTTGACCTGACCTTCTGGCCAGTTCTCAGCTTCCAGCCTCCAGGCTGGTGGCACTGCCCCTGCCCGACCCTAGTTTGGATGCAAAAGTGCCATTCAGTGATTTAATGGCAGTGATGTTTCATGAGAGAATCATAAATGCCAGGGCCCTTCGTCTCATCCCCTCTGGCATGCTCCTCTAGATCTACAGAGTCATCGGGGACCTTAAGATGCATTTAGTTCAAGACACTCCTTTTCAAGTAAGGAAATCAGCCTCTATGACTTATCCAAGGTCACACATCCTGTAAGGGCAGAACCAGGATTTCAGGTCCAGTCTCTCGGTGGAGGGTCCGGTGGAAAGGTGCTGATTCTTTTTTTTTTTTTTTAAAGATTTATTTGTTTATGCATACAAGAGCTGGGGTATAGGCCAGAGGTACCAGGGGGCGAAAGGATTCACCAGAGACAGAGTGGGGAACAGGACAGGCAGACTGACTGAAATACACTGCTGAGGGGAGCAGTGGGTGAGACAGGAGAGGTCTGCTGCGCCATGTGGGTTGCTCCCTGGCCAGCCGGGGATCGAACTTGTGCTACAGAGGCTGCAGATAGCTTCATAGGTTGCATCTTAACCCTTTGTGCCATCAGGGAGGCCTGGAAAGGTGTTGATTCTTCATTTATTTGCTAAATATTTGTTGAGGGCCTGCCATGGGCAACACATTCTTCCAGGAACTGAGAATACAAAAAGCTCCTCATGCCCAGAGTAGATGCAGATAAAAACTAAACCAATAAATAGGCATCGTGTCAGACTATGACGTGATAGAGAAAATCACAGTAAAGAAAAAGGATGGAGAGAGCTGGGTGGCAAGGATTCTATACAGGGTGGTTCGGGATGGCCTCCTGGGGAGGAGGCCTTTGCACAGACTCTTCAAGTGATGCAGCTGGCCGGGTGGACGTCTGGCCCAGAGAGATCCAGGCAGGGGGCAGCGAGTGTACACTCCCGAGTGATGGTGCTTTTGGGTCATTCAAGCACTTGGAGGCTGAAAAGATGAGTGAGAGGGTCCACCCTGGGAGAATGTCAGAGGCCATGTGAGAGCGGATCATGAAGAAATTAATGCATCCAAAATAAGCAAACCCACTCTTCAGACTGAGAGTCAGCAATAGGCCAGGGCCCTGGGGGACCGCACCCTGGGCCCCATCTGACCTGCTGCATTTCCTTCAGCCCTCAAAGCCCCTTCCTTGGCTGGACTTCCCAGCCCCTCTGACTGTGGTCTTCCTGCCCTCTTTCACGGCCTCTCAGCGGCTACCGATGAGTCCTAAACTCCAGGTTGGCCAAGGAGACAGAGCTGCCTCCTTCGAGAACCACAGCCTGAGAACCCTTTCTCTTCCTGTTGACATTTGCCTTGGTGCCAAGTTCCTGATCAGGCCGAGGACTCTTCCTGCTGCCCAGCCTTGGAGTGGGAATCTCCCTTGGCCTCGTTGCTCAGAAATCGCTGCTGCAGGGCCAGCTCCCTCCCTCGTCTGGGACTGCTCTGCCATGTTTTGACCTTGGCAAGGAGCTGATGGATGGCAGCCCCTTGGGGTCGTCTTCCCTGAGCCCTGGACATGCAATCTGGGACAGTCCTAATGTCACTGGATCCCCAGAATGCCTCACTGAGAGCTCTCCTCTTCACTGGATTCTTGCAGATCTCAGCCTTGGAACTTCTTCTCTATAGACTTGTCTGAGCAATTTCATTCCTGAGAAGAAAAATTTCTTCTCTCTTTCTTTGATCTTCCATTTTATGTCTCTCCACAAACCCTTCTCAGTCTCTGTCTTTTCCTGGCATCCTGGCACCTTCCAGTGCTACTTTGCATTTCATGAATCCATGCATTTAGCATTTAGCAAAATGTATTAAGGCAGGTGCAGTGACCACCCCTGGTGGGGTGGGAGGAGATGCACAAAGGTAACAGGAACAGGGCACAGTCGCTGCCCAAGAGGATCTTCCATTCGGTCAGGAGAGGAGCAGACACGTAAAGAGATGATTTCAGTCTGCTGGGCCTGATGTCACAATAATGGTGACCCCTGGTAGGAGGGACCTAAGCCAGAGACCTGAGGGAGGAGGGGAGAAGGGAGAAAGTCTTTGTAGAGGATCTCAGGACGTTGTCTCCCGGGTCCCACAATAAGAATGAAACCACACAGGTTCTGGAACTTCCTACAGGCCAGCTTCTGTGCTGAGGTCTCTTTATGAATCATCCCGTTGGGCTCTGGGTAGAGTAGACTTCCTCTGGGAGACACCTGGTGGCTTATGGGGCCGCTCACTCTCATCCTTTTCCTGAAGGAGAGAGAAAATCCACTGGCCTATGGGCCCCGGGAAAAGACGTAGCAGCTTGGCATCTCTGGAGAGGGCCCAGCTGGCGTGGTGGAGGTTGTTCAACCCAGATGACATGTCGCTGTGTTACGTTCTGGTTCTTCTCCTTGCAACAGGGCAGACGTTTCTAGGGCTGGGGGCTACAACTTCTGATTCTCCTTGCAGAACATCCCCAGACTGATGCCCCCACGTGCCAGGAAGCAGCTCCTTAGCCCAGAATCTGAGATGGTGGGCTGAGAGGGAAAGCCGCCGCCTCTTCCTTTTGGGCACTCGGAGTTGGGCCTCAACATGGCTAAGCCCTGGCAAACCTCTGCCTTCTCCTCTCTCAGCCCACCCCTCTGCCTCTCCTTTGCTGCTGGTTGAAGAGCTCAGGGCACTCAGCCAAAAACCAAAGCTGTCGCTTCAGTCCCAGCATGGTCTGCCTCTCTGTGTTAGACCACAAGTCTCTCTCATAGTGCAGCCGGGCCTCCAGCCTCCCATCTGCACAATGGGTTAACAGCCAGCTCCACGGGGCTGGGAAGGGATTCACTAAACTGTTAAAAATATATTAAAAAAAAAAGAGCCTATCCCCAAAGCCTGAAGACTGTTGGGAATGTTTTTCACCTTCTACAGGTGAATATTCTGGGTAGATATTCTAGGCAGAGCTAGGACCAGCCTCTGAAGGGCCCCTGTTCTTATTGGGTGAGATAAAAAATGACAGAGTCCAGATGGCTCAGACGTGAGGAGCTCAGGAATAATTCCTCCTTCACCATCAGAAATTGTAACTTCTAGGTCTTAGGGTGCTAACACTTGCGTTCCCTGAGAAAGTCATGAGGAGAGAGGTGTACGCCTCTGAGCTCCCCGGCCTAGCAGTGAGTAGACCTGGCTCTGGTCTCAACTCTGACACTAAGACAAAGCTGTATGTATGTGTGTATGTGTGTGTGTGTGTGTGATGTGTGTGTTTATGTATGGGTATGTGTGTATGTGTGTTTGTGTGTTTATGTGTGTGTGTGGCATGTGTGTTTATGTGTGTATGTGTTTGTGTGTTTATATGTGTGTTTGTGTGTGTGTGTGTGTGTCTCAGAGTCACAGTCCCTCTCTGCATCATAACGTCCCCATCAGAAAAGTGAGAGGAGGTAGTGGTGGGCCCACAAGTCCCTCCAGCTCTGATGGGCAGAGGTGCCAGGACCAACGCTCTGTGCACTTCCACCTCACAGCTAGGGAGGGGGCTGAGCCGAGGTCCATGCAGCAGGAGGAAGAAGAGGACTCTGCTCTTATTCTCCTGGGCTCTAACTTAAAGATCTGCTTCCTGCTGCTCAATAGGCCTCCTCTGTCCCCAGTGGCTCCCTGAAGCCTCTCATTGATGATTCTAGTCCCTTCTGGTCTGAGTCCCTTCTGTTCTTGGAATGTGCTTTTTAACCCCTTTCTCCCTCATGTTTTTCTGAAAAGTATGTAGAATCATTTAGGGGGAGGTCCCAGGTTTGGGGTCCTGTTCAACCAAGAAGTGCTCAGCAGTGGCCTGTGGCACATGGACAGGAAGGCCCGAGAGGGCGCCCACTCCAAAATGAAGCTATTGGCCTGGAGAGGGAGCAGCAGAGACCTGGAGGGCTCAGAAGCTCTGCCTCTGGGGCTCCACCCCGAGAATTCCCCCTGCTGGGGGTCCTCCACATGGAGACATGAGCCCAAACCTCCCACCGGAGCCTCTGCCTCTCCTGAGGCCTCATCTCGGGAAGGCCTCTCAGGAGGTCCTAGAACCTTATTTCTTCTTCTTATTCCCAAAGCGCAGGTGTGCTGCTCCCCACTGCCCTCCCAAACAGGCTGCCTGGAACCAGCAGCCCCTCCCTATTGGCACGCCCTCTCTCCCTTATCTCCAACATCACCCATTTATTCCGTCCCTCACCCCCCTGGAGCGTCTGCTGGGTTACCCAACCATCCCTGGGTCAGGCTGTGTTGGATGGGCTGAGTCATTACCTCCTTCTCCTCCCCAGCCCTCCCCGGTCCAGGGCTTGGTCTGGTTTAGCAGGCTGGGAGGGAAGACTCTCTCCCTTCCATGCGAGCAGCCTCCAAGTCTTCATAGGCCGCGTGGGACCAGGATTTTCCTGGTGTTAAGCCTAATTTCCCCCCTCCCCCTTGGAGCAACACCTGGTGGGCCCCTCTGCCCTCAGCACTGCAGACCACCCCCCACCCATCAGTGAAGAGGCTGCCTGGATGTGCTTGCTGTCCCTTCTGACCCCAGTTCCCCTCTGACTGGAACCTTGGATGCAGAAACTAACCTCTCTGGGCCTGGTCTGGGAGGACACATCCGTAAAACAAGGATGAGATGCTTCTCTTGCCAGCAGGACCCAGGGCCTGCTGATTTCCCTTGACCTTCAGTCTGCCCATCCTCAGGGCTTCCTCTCTCTCACTCCTAGCATAACTCTCTGCCACCACCTAGGATTCTTCCTCCACTTTGTCCCTATTCTCTGTCCCAGCTCTCTCCTTGGCTCCTACCGCTCTTCCATCCACATCTTCCTAACCTGGTCTCTGCAGGCTTTCCTGTAGGACTGTCCAAACCAGTCAGTAAGATCCCTGAGAACAGGCCTACAGAGAAAAACCTGCAGCAGCTCACCCCCTCCTTCGATGCTCCCCCTACCCCCACGTTGTCCAGGGAAACCCAGAAGTACAAGGATGCAGCCGAGTTTCCCTCTGGGGACAGCAGCCACACTCTGTCCTCTGTTCACCCAGCACGCTGGAGCTGTGTGCAGCGGGGTGCAGGGCTGCCATCTTTGCGCACACCCTGCACACACATGCACGCAGCAGCTCCACTCAACTCTCCCACCAGCACGGCCTTGCCTGCTTCCCTCCCCCTCTCAATTTTGCTTTCTGTGCTGTGCTCCTGGAACACACCCTCCCAGCCCTCCAATCCTACACACGCCACTGCGCTGTACAAGCCCCAGTGCCTGAATTTCCCAGCCCTCCAACTCCTCCACCCCCAAAGGGTGGGCCCCACTGCCCACCAGACAGGGGGGCCCCGCCTTTGTAGGAAGGGTCCTTGCTGGCTCCTCCCTAGCACATCCCTGAGCCCCTCACGGCCTTGCCCAGGGGGGACAGGTGGCCCAGGGCCCCCACCAGCCCGGGCGGCCTCTCCCCAGCATCTGGAGAGGGCAAGAAGGAAGAACTGTGGGTTCTTTTCCCTGAGTCTCCTAGATTTTGTACCAAAATGCAGGGTGTGCTCCTGTTTGCTTTTTTTTTTTTTTTGTTTCCTTTCTGAAAATAACCACGAAACTATCATTTCCTCCCACTGCCTCTTCCCTATCTTATTTGGATTAGCAGAGCTGCCGGGAGAGGTGGTTGGGAGTCACTGACAGCCGCCTCGGACCCGGACCCGGGGCAGGAGCCCGCACAGGTGGCCCTCACGCAGGTGCTGCCACATGGGGGTCCTTCCACCAGGTGGAGGGAAGGAGCAGCGCGTGGGGTGGGGGTGGGTCCCCCCAGTCAGCGTCCGCTGGGATGTTTCTACCCTGCCTTGGCCCCAAGTTGGCAAATATTGAGAAAAACTCTGCCCTGCTTTTCCCTCAGCCTCGGCTTCTGGGCGTGCCCTGCTTGTCCCTTGGCAGCTCTGCCCCCTCCCTTGGCTGGCTGGAGGGGAGGCTGCAAGGGTGGCAGACTTCAAAAGTGAGTTGGGGGATCAACGCAGGAGCACGAGGGGGCAGGGGCTAGTTCTCGTTTTCCATGTTGTTCTCCTGTAATTCCTTCTTGCAGGGGGCATTCTGGGCATTCACGCTGCTGCATAGGAAGCCAGCTGCAGCGAGCCCCCCAGGAACCTGCCACTCAGTCCACCTGGGACTTGCTTGAAAAGCTGATCTTGGCTGCAGAGGTGTCTCCATCTGACACTTCAGGGGGTCCAGCGAGCACGCTCTGGCAGAGAGGGGAGCAGTTAGACAGGAGGGGGTTGTAGAAGACAGTCCACTTTGCCCTGACAGACCTTCCTCAAGACACCCCAACCCAAAGGCTCTGGCCCAGCTACAGGACTCTAGCCCCCAAAGCCTGCAGCTGCCTGCCTGTATTGAGGTTGCGTTCCTGTGCAAGGGGAGGTGGGGCTGAGGCTGGGGGGACATTAAGCACTGGAAGGCACCCAGAATGTTGGCCTGGTCCTCCCGGACTGGGGGCACTTGCACCCTCTTCATCCTCACTAACCCTCTCCCCACCCACCATGTGCCTTCTTAGGGGATTATTTCCTGATGAGGTCCTGCAGACCAGGGCTGAAAGGGGGTGCTGGCCTGGCCTCAGTGGCACCCCTGGTTTCTCTTCATGGCAGCTCTCTCCATGTCCTGCATGCCGGGCACCAGCTTCTCACTTGATGGCTCCATCTCCAGGAAGCCTAGAGTAGTGCTGCCCGCCCCACCCAACTCCTCCAAGCCCACCGACTGCAGCAGGAATCCGATCCCTGTCTTTGAGGGGCCCCAACTGCCCCAAAGGCAGAAGTCCTGCCATGACATCCTCCCCACCGGGGTCCCTATCCAAACACATCCACCCCATGCACCCCCCACCCCAATCCTGCTCCTTCCTCCCCAGCAAGACTTCTCTTCCCCTCCCTCCCCCTCCTGCCAGGCTGAGCTGCTGGGCTATTTGGGGCTCTGGCCAGCCCTGCGGTGTAATCAGTGCCCGGGGATAATTGCCACCTGCCCTGCCGGTGTCTGGGGGCTGTCTCGGCCACAGCAGCAGTGGGGGTGGACACTGGCAGCCAGGCCTGGGGCAAGGTCAGGCTAGGGCAGCACCCCCCCCCCCAGCTCCCTCCATCTGCTTCTCACTTACCTGCCCGATGATTCCCTGAGAAAGCCATGTTCTCCAGGAGAGCCCTGCACCCCAGGATGCTCTGGCTTGAGCTGGGGTAGATGGCCACCTGGGGCACACCAGTCCTGAATTTCTCCACCCACCCCCACCAGTCCCCAGGTTACCCTCTGATAACAGTGGGTACCTCTCCTGGCTGCAAGCTGACCTCTGGGCGGTGCCAGGCTCCAGCAGGGCTTTGCAAAAAGAGGACTTCAGTTTGAGCTTCATGGAAGACTTTCCTGCTTCAAGTCCACCAGACCTCTTTGTCCTCAGGGAAGAGGCGAGCACTGACAAGGCGAGAGTGCGCTTCCCTCAAAAGCTCCCTCCTTCCCCCTTTGCTACTCTCCTTGCTACCCCAAGGCAGTTCCCACAGCCTGGGTTCAGACTTCTTACCTGGCCAACTCTGTGACCCTGGGCAATTGGTTGGGCCTACGTTTCTTCATTGATAAAAAAGAGCTCATCAGAGGCGCTGCCTCATCAAATTACTGTGAAGAAAACATTATCTAATACACAGAAAATGTTCCACCCAATGCCAATGAGCCTCTACAAGGGCAGTTATTATTATGGAAAGCAAAGGGCAGAGGGCGGGAGCACGCAGAGGCTGCTGTGTGAAGCTCAAGAGCCCAAAGCCCAGACAAACTCAGGCTGGTGGGACGAGGCGCAGAGCCACCCCGGAAGCCGGTATCCTGAACTGCAGCCACAGCCCTGGGGCCCGAGAGGGCTTCTCCAGGTCTTCTCCCTCTGAGAGAACCTGCTCCCACCTCTTTCAACCCCATTTGCTCCAAGACGTGCCATATAAGCTCTTTGAGGTCAAATAACACACAACACCCATGGATATTTTATTTCTAAAAAAGAACCAGCAATAGCAATATGAAAATGCAGCTCATTGATCCTGGGAGTTGTTGAAGTAAAATTATGTTTCATTTTCTTCATTATTAGAGTCAGAAGGTAATTGGTCCTAGTCCTTGGAAGTCTTCACACATATCCATGAGGGGCCTGCAGCCGAGGGCCACTCAGATAAATGTCTTCCTTCAACGTGGAGCCATATTGAGGGGGGAGTGGGCTGGAGGGCTGGACTAGGAACAGGATTCATATCCTGGCCCGTCTCTGCCACATCCCTCCCTGCTCCAGCGTCCTCCCCCCAAGGCCCAGCGCGCCTCTCTGGCTCCCTGGCCAACAGGCCAGACTGGGTAAGCACCTTCGGTCTTGATTTCTCCAGCATCATGGCAGAAGCAAAGAAGGCTGCTTTGGGTAGGAAGCTGGGCCCCAGTTCCTAGACACTACCCTTTGGGGGTGGAGGGAGAAAGGAGAGGTCAAAGTGTAGGGTGCAGAAAGTGAGTACCTGCAGGGACTCTTCAACCCCGGTATGACACCATCCCCCGCCCCCGCACCAGCCCCACATCACGGCCCTCATGGGCTCTGCAGGGCCCTGTCCAGGCTTTGCAGCCACCTGTGTCCCAGTTTAGGAGCCATGTCCTCAGTGACCTCCTCAAACGTCTCTGTTCCTGAGACCATGGATTTACCTGGAGGGACAAGCCACCTAGAGCCAACCCTGCCCCTGCCCAGGGAAGCAGGCTCAGGGCAAGTTTTCTTTCCAGGGGGTACCTCCTGCTATGGGCTCAGCTGGCAGGGGGCTGCCTAGCCTTGACCTAGCCCGGGGCACATGTCGTCCAGAGGGGATTGTTTTCCCTCCTGGGGGCACGCGTTCTCCCTGGCTGCTGTGAGCTAACCAGGGAGAAGGAGGGGGAGGAGGGGGTTGCTGCCTGCCTTCCCCGTTATCTGCAGCAATCCACGGTGACTAATGCTCCCAGTTGGTAAAAAGGCAGTGTAATCAAAACACTTTTTTTTTTAGTCCTTAAAGTTAGTCATTCTCCCAGAGTGGAGGGAAAAAAAAGCCCACAGCAGGCACCATGAAATGCAAGCTGGGAGGCTCACACTCTGAGTAGAAAGAAAGCATTGGCCTTGGCAGCTCCCTGCAGGTCTGAGGCTTGGGCCCTCCTCCTCTGGGTCCTTGGCTACCTTCTTCCACACCCTCATTGGTTCACATTTTCTTTGCATCTGGCCTGTCTGATCCTTAAAGGACTTCCATGCCAAGTGGGGACCTGCCCTTTTCTCTCGCCCTGCAAGGTGCTGCCACCTGCTGGTCCTCGGCTCTGCAAACTGGAGGAAGCATATAAAAGCATCCAGGATGAGGCCCAGTAAGAGATTCACTGTAGGTACCTGACAGTGTGCTGGCCCACCCTCCGCCCCAGTCTAACCTTTTGGTGCTTATGCTTCTCCTGTTCCCTCTGTCTGCTGGTCTCTGATCCCACTTTGTCCTGACAGAGTCGCAGACTGTCAGGTACCTCAGGAACTATCAAGGGGTGATGGTACACCGTGGTGGCAAAAAGCATAAGGGTCAGGGCCAGGTTGCCTTGTTTGGAATCTCCATGTCACCACTTACTGGCCATGCATGCTTCAGCTTTCCATGCTGATAATAATAACAGCACGTACCTCATGGGGTTGTTGTAAAGATTAAATTTGAGCTGCTTAGAATAATACTTGGAACATGTGAGTGCTCATTTGTTAACTCATAAAAAATAATAACAAAATAATAAAGTGGAATTACACCATCACTTCTCCCTCACTCATACAAGGCAGACATTGATAATCAATCCCAGAACTTCTGTACCAAAAGAAGATTCCTCAGAATCCTCAACATGCTATTCCATGGAGCCAGTAACAAGAGATCTGACCTGGCATATAGACTCTAACTTAGACTCTTTATAATACATCCTGGAAGATGAGGCCCTGAGGAGATAAGTCTCCTTCAAGCTACTTGGAAGCCAAACCAAGGTCCTGATTGCTGCTTGCCGGCCCAGCTTCTAATCTGAGACTTTGCCTTGACCTTTGAGCCATCCATGTGGGCTTCCCACCACCTGAAACTCTAACACTGATATCCTCCATCTCCTGCCACTCTTGCTCCTCTCCCATGTCCTTGACCCTCAGCTACCCAGGAGACTGCTGTTCTGAAGCATCTTGCTGAGTATGTGCAGAGCAGGAGGAGGTAGGCTGTGAAACCACACAGACACCCGCGCGTCTGAATCTCACTTTATGGTGCACTAAAGATCTTCAGGGCTGTAAGGGAGCTCAGCCCATGGATCTGACCCCTTCACATTCAGGACGTTCCGCCTCAGGACTTCTGCTCTAATGAAGCCCCTCATGGTCCAGGGCCAAGTTCTGCCATCCTCACCCTTAGCTGGTTAGTGGTTGACTTGGTGAAAGAACTGCAGGGCTAGCCTGAGACTTCTGTGTGAGGAAAGCTGGGAGAGGTTAGGCTCTGACAAGCTCAGAAAGGAGGGTCAGCGGGAAGCACCTGCTTACTAATTTCTGAGTGAAAAGCTCCAATAAGAGGTCAATGGCCAGAGCTGGCCCTTGGGCTGCTTTCTGTCTGGCGAACAGCTTTGTCTGCTGAAGCAGAGTTCTGCCACCTGAACACTTAGCTGCAGGCTCCAGCTTCTGAGGAGGAAGCAGTCGTCACTGGACTTGAATCCAGGCACATCCTCCTCGACCTGACGCGCCTCTGTAGAGCTCCACATAGATGCTGGATTTGCTTCTTTTCCATCCTCCTCCTGAAAGGGTAGGATCACCCTGTACTGTGCTGCCCTTCAGTTATAAAAAGAAAGACACAACTTCCAATCCTGGGCCTGGAACCCCTGCAGCTGAGTTCTCTACAACCACAGGAGGTATTTGTGTTTCCTCATGTTCAGCAACCCAGGGGTCAAGACCACGTGGCTCTCATGCCACAGAACCATCCATCCTAGGCCTTTTGTTGAGCGAAAGAACCACAGGTAAGGAGATGGTTCAGCTCAAAGCAGGCCCTTTCCAGACAGACTCCTAGGTGGCCAGCATTCTTCCCAGCTGCCTCAAAGATGCTGCTGGCTACATGGAAGATTTGGGGGTAGAGATAAGCAGCTCAGCTCCAGTTGGGCCTCAGGCTGAATCCTTCCCTCCCAGAAGATTCATATTTGGCTTCATCCCAAGCCATCCCTGACTCCTCAGACCTGCTCACCTCTCTAGGCTTGCCTCTCTGTTCTGGCCCAATCGCACATGTCTCCCCCATTTTCCTCTTCCCCGAGGGCCTCAAGAGTTAACAAGACAGTTGACTTGGAAATGCAGAAATGTGGGAGACTAAGGAAATGTGATTCATGTACTCACATTCTAGATGAGGACCAGAGAGATGTGGCTTGTCTTGAAGTCATGTTGAAGATGGAACCACAGCCCAGGACTCCTCTAGAATCTTAGTCCTGGACTCCTCATTTTTGCCCTGAAGGATGTATCTGCTACCCCGCTCCCCACCCAGACCTGAAATAGACTTCCCCAGGGATATGGTAGTTCCCTAAGTTGAAACTTTTGCAAATTATTTAACAGTGTGGGGCAGTAACTAAGGGAGTCAAGCATGGGAAAGACAGATTACGTGGGGTAGCCATCGATGGGTGTGAAATTCCAGGGAGATCTTAAATACACAGCACCCACCCTTCCATCCATCACACCCCATGCAAAGCAGAAAGGACTGTTCCTCCTCTCTCCCACACTCACTACGAGGCAGTCCTTTGGTAGCTTCTCTTCTTTCTCTTTACTAGCTGCTCCAGTGTTCATTGTGGCCTGACTCCTGAAGAATAGCATGGTGATGAAGCTCATCTGTGTGACATGCTGCTGGTCATCCTTATTGAAAAACCCTTATGAATCAAACTCTAGACTTCCTTGACTTCCAACGCTCTGAGGGCTCCTACTTCTCCTGGCCAAGCTCTCCACTGCCCTCCGGGGTCAGGACAAATCATAGTTATTCTGCTCAAATTTATTTGCTCAGCTACTCCAAAGCAGTCCCTAACACATCTGAGGTCCATTTGAAGAATTCCTCAAGAGAAGAGATTTGGGGCCCCAGCAGGCAGGGAGGTTCTGAGGAGTGAGAAGGCTTACACAGCGCAGAACTCAGGCAACTTACAAGGGACTAAGGCCCTCAATTCTGACTTCAGGAGACTTGAGGCGAGTGAGCTGTTTGCCTGGAAGGCAGTCCTCTCTCAGTCAGGATAAGTTCCCTCTTCCTGGGTTCACCTCAGATTCACCTGGCAAGCCTTATTCACTTTCAAGACTTACACTTTGGCTCCTCCTGGAAGCTTCACTCAAATCCCAGATGCAGCTGAGGGCCTCCTTACAGGCTTCCACACCGATCTGTTTTGGTGTGGAATAGTTGCCTATTTACCTCTCCCTCCAGGGCAGTAGCTCTGGGAGAGCATAGGGCAGGAGCCTTTCTTCTTTTTAATGTTTGTGTCCTCATGGTTAGCACAAGGCCTGGCACTATGTAGGCATTAGATAAATATTTGTTAAATGAATCAACAGGAAGAAGGGACCATTCACATCGTTTGGATTCTGTAGAGGGGACTCATCCTTACTCTTTGTCCTCTTCTTTCGAGTAGATCCACAAGACATTGCAACCTGAAAGCACTATTGCACCTATTCATAGCCCTGAGCCATCTTGAAGGAGGGAAAGGATCTGTTTGCTAGTTACACAAGTACAGGCACAGAACTTAAAAGATGCAAAAGATCACACAGTGAACATGAGTCTCCCTCACACTCACTCTGTCTCCAATGCTCCTTCCCAACTAGAAAATTACAGCTATTGTCTCTTGGATTAGAAATTACTCACTTTACAGACAGAAAAACTAAGCAATGACCCAGTTAAGTGATGTGTCATCAGCGGAAGAGAATCTTAGAAGTCAGTGTTTGAGGCAGAAAAAGCACCCAAAGGTCGTCGTCCTGGCCCTGCCACAGCAGAGCCCCAAGCCCCCAAGCCTTGAAGCCGGCGGGCCGGGGCAGCTCCGCGGGAGGCCCGCGGCAATGAAAGAGTTAACGCTCGGGCCCCGCCCCCCACCGCCTCTTCCGGGCAGAGGGGGCGGGTCTCGCGTCACTTCCTGGAGACTGGCTGAATCCGGAAGTGGTCCCCGAGGACGAGTTGCGGCTGAGGACCCCGCAGTGGTGCCAGCTTGGGGACCATGAGCTGGTGAGTGAGGCCCGGGCGGCTGAGTCCGCTGGAGCCCCCGGCCCGCGATGGCCGGGCCCCGCGTCCGTCTGGGGCCCCTCGTCTGCCCACTCGGACCCGCCGCCCCAGAGCGGGGCCCCCGCTGACCGGGGTTCTAGGGTCGCTCGGGAGTCCTCCCTCCGGTGCTCCTGGAGCCTTCATCTCTTGGCCGGACTCATCCGGAGGTGGGGCGGGGTCCCATTGGCCAGGGACCCCCGTGTCTGACTCTTTTCTTGACTTCTGTTCCAAGGAGCCCTCCCATCTCATCCCAGCTGCTGAGGGAGGGACTTCCCTGTTCCCACTTTTATAGCCTTTTAGGTGGAGGAAGCGCCTTTCTCCTCTGTGGTCCCCTCTCCGCCGCGCCCATCAGTCCGGAGCTCTGGTCCTCACTCTGGCAGTGTGGGCCCGGCTTACTGATGAAAACCCACTTGGTTTCAATTGACCTGTCTCTGCACCACTTAACGGTCTTCAAAAGAAAAAACTTGTTTCTCCTCTGGATGGGGCCAGATTTACATAGCCACACACCCAGTATAGGATTGGGCTAGTGTTAATCATTTCCAGGACACTTTACCCACCGCTCTTCCTCTAAAATAGACACAGCAAGCTTGAACATTATGGGAATTTTCAGACCCTGAGAAAAGTAGCCAGGATGGTCAGAGCAGCCGAGTCACAATTCCAGAACTGGTAGGTATATTGCTGTGAAACTGTTTGATACTTGGCTCGCGGTAGACACTCCATAATATCTGGTTGATTTTGCCGAAAGGACTACCTTCCAGCCCAAGGACTTGCAGTCCATAACCCCACACCTCAGTGACTCCAACTACAGCGTGTTTTATGAATACATTGCCCCACCTCACCCCAGATATGTACAAGATGAGTCCACCCTTTTGGAATCCAAGTTCTATTAGAGTAAGGAAGATGGTTCCCATCCTGTTATAATCTAACCTGATTCTTTACTCAAAGTAAGTACAAAGGAACTAGTTAGGGACAAATGACGGTACTAGCATATCTTTCCAGAAAGCTTTTGTAGGCTCACATTTGGCAGTCAGCTGAACTAAAGCACTGACCACAAACAGTTGATGTCAGTCAGTGTCAAGGACAACTCTCTAATGTAAAGTTTAAACCATTTCTGCTCTCCCCTGCCCGCACCTGACCCCTTGCTTCTGAGAGGAAGATTGATGGACAAATGCAGACACTCAGCAGCAGCAGGTGGAGGGAAGCCTGGAGCCATGCCCTAATGAGCCCCACAAGGAGCTGCTCATTTTCCTTCCACCTTTGCTCCAGGAGGCCAATAGAGGGCCAGGGCCTTAAAAAGCGAACTTTCCCACCTAGTTATAACCTAGTTAATGATGGGCAAAGAGGCAATTCCCTTTCCTAGGAGAATTACTGCCTTAAAGTGCCAGTCTGGGTATACCTGACCATATGATGTTGAGGCCACTTGTCTGCTGCAACTTGAACCTTTGGAGTTCTTTTGTCTAATTTCTCAAGATAAAAAGCAGAAAGTGTCGATGTTTTATATTGCTTAGATTGGCATTTACAATGTTGGAAAATGAATCAATCTTCATATCAGAAGAACTGAGCAGAGAGCAGTAAACGTGAATGATCCTCTGATCTGAGGCACATTGCTTTCTCCTATCTATGGAAAGTGCTATTTCTGAAAAGTGAGAGGCCTGTTTCCTAAAGTCTATCAGGTTAAAGAGAATTGAAATTGACAACTGTCTAGAAAAAGCTGAGGGTTTTCTATCCAGTAGAACTAATTTACCAGTACATCCACGTCTTGGCACCTCCTTAGACCGAAGGTCACAACCAAAAGGATGGCTTTGTCCCTAAAGCTGAGATCCTTTCTCTTCCTCTTTAGAGGGCTTCTGCGTCATTTCTTGCGTGGACCCTGACCCTCTCTCCCTGAGAAGGGAACAGCATCAGCGCCTGGGCACACAATCGCTTTCAGTTACTGGCTCAATGGCTGGCAAGGGGACCAGGGCTGGGTCCTTCTGATTCACTCCTGAAGTGGTTTTCCTGCTCCCAGAATGAATCCTTCCATTCATATGAGATTGGAATTCTCAGTGGGGGAAGAGACCAGAGTGACGTAGAGTCATCATGGGAGGCTGATGCCCAGGGTCAAGTTCACCAAGCACATGGGATCTGCCAGCCATCACTGAATGAGGGGCACACAACCCATGGTCCCCAGAGGATAACCATTGTTCAGAGCTAAGCTGGGCTTTCAAAATGTCACAGTGAGAAATGTCCAATATTGATGCCCTTTGCACACTGTGGACTTTGCATGAAGAGTGAGAGGTCTTTGTTCTCTGCTTCCTCTGTGCATGCAGCCCGCCCACCCCCTGTTTGTTTAGTGGGTATTGTGGCCTTCCTGTGCTACCTACCCTTCCACTCATCCACCCCTTTGCCTGTCAGCGGGGCAGGCCAGAGGGGCATCCTGCTAGGAAGAAGACATCAGGTGCTCAAATTTCAGATCTGATCCACTTCTTGGCCCCAAGCCAAGTGCTCTTGTCCCGTCCGTCCCTGCGTGTGTGTCTTTGTCTGTCTTTACTGTGATGTGAGTTAAATAGAATTAAGAATAGTGACTTTAACCTGCTTAGCTGTCTCCAGGCTTTGTAGCCTTCCCTAGAACCATGTGCTTGAAGGTGTTAGGCTTACATGATGAGGAAAAGGGGGACTGGAGGAAATCTTCCTATCTCCGTGGGTCTAGGAGTTTGCGAACAAAGGAAGTTCGTCAGTGCACATAAGTTTGGCTGGGAGATAGAGTGCTGAGTTTGGGTTCAGTCACTCACATGTGGCTTTCTCAGGCATTTGGTTTTTCACTGCCTTGTCTTCTCCATCTGTATAGTGGGATGGATACTCCTAGCTGACATTTTGCAGCCAACATCTGCTGGGAAAAGAATGGAGACTGTGCAGATACCATTTTTTTCCTGATGCTTCTGGGCCCTTCTACCCTGTCTAATCCTTACTGGTATTCTCTGGGGTCTGTCCTCTCCACCCCTCACCCCAGACCCCCATTCGCATCCTGCGCACCCTTCCCGTCATCTCAGGATTGACTGTGGCTCTTCTGGCTCTTCCTTTCCCTCTTTATTCCAGTGTCCAAACGCCCCCTGCTCTCCTCTGCCCCCACTCTATGTGCTCTTCCCTCTGCCTGAAATTCTCTTCCAACCGCCAGTCCATGTATCCTTCAAGTGTCAGCACAGCCTTCACCTCTGACAGTTTTGCCTGCATGGCCCCACTCACCCTGTGAAGCTGAGTCGGGGCCCCTCCTCTGACCTGGAGTGTTGACTGACTTGTCAGTTACCTGCTCGTTATTAAGAGCAGGACTGTCCTCTCGGTCATCACTGTGTTCCTAGCAGTCAGTGAATGTCTGCTGAAAGTATGAATGAGAACTTTTTTTTTTTTTTGCCATTTACTAAATTGCCTTAGCTCAAAAAATTTTGTAAGATAATTCCATGTAAAATCTCTAATCTCTTCCTGAAATAGAGAGCACTTTTAGTACTACTATTTTTTTTTTTAAAAAAGATTTATTTATTTATTTATTTATTTATTTATTTATACAAGCACTGGGTACAGTCAGAAGCGCGGGAGGGTGAGAGAATTCACCAGAGCCAGAGCGGGGAGCAGAGCAGGCAGAAGGACCGAAGTACACTGCTGAGGGGAGCAGCGGGCGGCAGGAGAGGTCTGCGCGCCATGTGGGACCCTCCTCAGGTGGCCGGCGAGCAGCCGGGGATCAAACCGGTGCTGCAGAGGCTGCGGGGCAGCTTCGCAACCCAGCGCTCAACCGCTGCGCCACTGGGGAGGCCTTTTTAGTACTACTATTAAATTGACTGATGAAAGACGTGACTTTCAGGCCTCTGTGAGGATGCCTCTGATTCCTCTCCTCTCTCCCCAACCCCCCATCCCAAATTCCTTACTTCAGTATTTCCATAGCACTGCTTCTACCATATTCCATGTTGCTCTAAATGTGACAAGTGTGCGCCTCTCTCTCTGTGAGAACAGATCTACAGCTGCATCTCTGTGTGCACATATTGTCTTCCATATAGGAGGCACCTAATCGGTGAATGTTAAATGAAATCAGTGGAATACAAAGAAAGGATGGTAAACTGCTGGGTCAGACAGAACCATCTATTCTGTTGCAAACTTCTCAATGGAGTCTCTTCCCTCTGTTATCACCACTGCGGTCTTATCTTTGTCATAGTGCTTTAAATTTTTCGAGTTATCTTCCCATCGGACCTTACCCTCATACCTGTCCTTTGAAGTATGCCAGGCAGGCCTCATACCCCCTTTGACAATGTAGAGCACCCTCAGGGAGTGCCTGACACAATCGGAACTAAAGCCCGCATCCCCTGAGCATTCCCTCCACAGAACAGGAGCATTAGAAAAGTGGTAGACCAATCCAGGCTGGTTAGATCCCAGAGGAAAATATCTTACTGTACTGGGCTGTCTCACATACCAGGCTGGTAGTAAATTACAGGAAGTTGCAGTTTCACACATGAAGTGATAGTGGAAGCCCCATGTCTAGACCACCAGGTATTCTAGACCATTTCAACTTCTTCCCACCATGGAGCTTCCTTGCCTAGGGCAGCCTGGCCACTCACTCCCCGGGCACAAGCCAAGCTCACTCAGTGTTTTCCTTCTCTGTAGAGGGCATGGTAACGCCTGGGAGATCACGAATGAGTGACGAAGTCTATGAATATATGCCTTCAACATGGCCTTGGACACAAATATAGAACATCTCATCCCTACTATTTGTGGTGAAAGGGGAAGGACCTTTTTCCAGATTTTAGAGTAGTGGGGAAAAGTCTTATATCTTGAGTCCCACAGCTGCTTCTTATATCCAAAGTGTTTTCTTATATATTCTACTTTTTAAGTAAATCTGGGGAGGGAGCTTTAGAATTGATAATTAAGCTACTGGAATTGTTTTTCTAAGCCCATTATTTCGGCAGCTAATCCATTAAATGGGGTCTGTTATGGTGTGTTGCACATAGATAATGCCCAATGAATAATCATTGCTTTAATGCTTATCAAACATTTATAGTGGACAAGGGCCTGCACGGAAATGTTGTGGGATATTCAAAAGGCTTTAAGAATTGACCCGAGTCGTTCGCCAGTGTATGGAAAGTGCCAGTGATCCGCAGAAATGACAACAGATGCTGTTGGTGTAGCATCAAGAAAGACTTCTAGGGCCTCCCCGGTGGCGCAGCGGTTGAGCGCTGGGTTGCGAATCTGCCCGCGCCCTCTGCGGCGCCGGTTCGATCCCCGGCTGCTCCCTGGCCACCGGAGGAGGGTCCCACATGGCGCGCAGACCTCTCCTGCCGCCCGCTGCTCCCCTCAGCAGTGTACCTCGGTCCTTCTGCCTGCTCTGCTCCCCGCTCTGGCTCTGGTGAATTCTCTCACCCTCCCGCGCTTCTGACTGTACCCAGTGCATGTATAAACAAAACAAACAAACAAACAAATAAATAAATAAAACATGAAAAAAAAAAAAAAAAAAGAAAGACTTCTAAGAGAGGATGTATTTTAATGGAACCTAGACCCAGCAAGTATGTATTATTTCAGTGGGGTGCGTCAGGTCCAGGATAGAAGAGTGGAGTGAATCAGGTGCAGGGAGACAGAACTCTACAAGGGTTTTGGGGTGGACAGTCAGCAGGCAGGTTTGAGTTTAGTTTGAGGCTTCACTGATGAGAGTTGGCTCTGTACTAAGTGGTCAGGGCTTTCAGTGCTGTGCTAAGGAATTGAAATTGAACTTTTTGAAAAGTGAAGGTTTTTAAGGGTACTGTTGTTTGTTATTTGGTTGTTTTTAATGGGTTATAGTAAGAAATACAGAAGGGATAGCTATAAAGAACACTAGCTGTATTCTTTATAAAAACTTACTCCATAGATTTAAAAATGGTAGATCACATTCTGGAAAAGAAAACCCAGTGGACAGAAGCCTATAGCAAGATGATTGGTTTATTAATAATCAGGGAAAAATAGATTAAACCAACAATGAGATGCCATTTGCAGTCATCGACTGGCAAAAATTTGAGTCTGGCCATGCCAAGTATCCGAGGATGAAGAACAGTGGGGATTCACATGGACTTGAAGGGGAAGTGTCCATTCATACAGTCACTTTGGAGAGTCTGCAGTACCTCACACAGCTGGGGACACACCTGCCTCCTCACCCTGTAAAACCCCTCACCTGCACAGCAAGAGACATGCCCCAGGTGGTTAGGTGCTTCTTCGTTTGAGGATGCCCGTCCTCCGGAGAGTGGGTAAACAATAATAGCCACATAATGAAGTACTAGGTAGTAGTTAAATGGAGGAAGAGAGCTCTGTGTGTCAGCATGGACAGGTCTCAGAATTATAATGCTGAACATAAAAGGCTAGTTTCAGTACATCCAGTATCGTGCATAAAGCTTTGACCTGTGAGACCGCACTGGACTGTGCCTATGGACTTAAAACGTAGGTAGTAAAAGTATAGAAATAACAAATCCGAAATTCAGGACAGTGGCTCCTGTAGGGCAGCAAGGAGGGCGAGAAGGAACTGGCATGACACACTAGGCACTTCAACAGCCCCCGCTGTGCTACACTTAAAGGAGCAGTGCAGGTATCGCTTAGCGTTAGAACCCGACAACACCTAGTGAGCTTTTATTACCTGTCCACTCTAGTTTTCTGAGCGCTTGCGCTACCTTGTCCTACTCTCTGTAACTTTTGTCATGCCTGACCTGAGCGGCAGTGGCACTCGGGCTACCTCGGCTCTCGCAGCAGAGAGTCCTTGCAGCCTGTGGCCAGTAGCTGAGGGTGACTGAGGGATGGACGAGGAGTGAGTTTCCAGCTCAGCCCTCCTCCTCCTTCCACTGCCTGCTTTCTAGGGGCCAAACCTTCAGCAGAGAAGAGGAGGAGACAGAGTGAAAGCTCGTTTTATAATTCCTGGTTGGTAAGAGTAGAAGTGGAGATTAGAGATAGCGCCTCCAAAGCTAGCCAGCTGGTCAGGTGCTTCCCAGAGCCTGTCTGCACCTCAGTGGCTGTTAACCTGTCATAGTGCACACCAGGCCATTGCGTGGCTGTCCAACTTGTTGAGCAAGTGGGGCCTCAGAATGCCTTGTGTTTCCTTCCCTTTTGTGAGACGGGGAGATCCACTTTATAAGCTTGCTTTCTTAACAGCTTACAGTGGGAAAAGGTAATGCTTTCTCTGTCAGACTGCCTCCTTGGGTTACCTTCCTTTCTCTCTTATCTTGACCGTTAGGTGCTTCATCAGCCTCCAGACTTCTGTCACAAGTGCTTATACTTTTCAGAAGTCACCACTCAATTTTAACCAAATGCATTAACTTGGGCCTGGCAGTGGAACATCATGGTGTGGAATAGCCGCTTGCCCCCAGAACAGAACAAATTATTTCAGGTTTCCTAACCATACTTACCTCTGGTCACTTTGTCCACATCACCCAGTCTCGACCTCAGTTTGATCATCATCATCAAAATCCCACCACCACCATCTTTCCAAGGACTGTGTACAGACTGCTTCCTGTACGCAGGGCAGGAACTACTTTCAGCATTAAAGTCATTTTGCCTCCACTGCGACGCTACGAGATGGGTGTATTATTATCCTGTTGTATAGACCAGGAAACAGACACGGGAAGGAGTGTTGGTTTTCTTAACTGGTAATTGGCAGAGCCAGGACTTAAACCCACACAGTCTGGCTCCAGGGCGCTGTCTCGTGTGTGAGATACAGGAGTGCACACTTGGCCGGAACTGACCGCAAGGGGTGCCTGGACTGCCGTCGGTGTTCAGGGAATGGTCGCCCCAGTGAGATGCTGTCCAAGAGCGCACACTCTGAGACCTTGCGCAAGGCTCTGTGATTTGTCAGAGGTCAACCTAGGGAGCAGTGGGGAAGGAGAGGTCACAGCTGAGCTGGGTGATTGTCCGGATCCCAGTGACAAATCAGCCAAGTCACAGTCATGCCTTTTATTTTTAAACACACACACATACCTCCTCAGACTGGCAGCCAGTTGGGGTCATGTTCTACGTGCTCTGGCTGTGGATGGGGCTAAAAGAGGGGAAGGGCTGAGGGGAGGCCAGAGAGGCTGCGGTTCCAGACACTGGAAATGGGTCATTTGCAGCTCACTCCTTTGCCCCTTTTGATGGGGTCTCTCACGCCCTGGCTCGGGCTGAACTTTCTTTGGTCTGTTGGCACTGCGGCCAGCTGGCCCTACAGAGAGGGTGGCATCTAACAAGCAGCTGCTCTCTTGGAGCCAGCTGACTCTCCATGAGCCCTGCCTTGGCCCTGGCTTCTGTTTCCTCTCCATTTGTCAAGGTGGCAGTAGCCTGACTGCGGCCTCAGACTAGAAAAGGCAGCGACCTAAGGATAGAGTAACAGAAGGAGGGGGGAGGGGCTTGTCCTTCCAGCCTGCAGAAACTGCTGCCTTTCGCCCACCTTCCTGCTCCAGCGAGACAGTGACTCAGGTCCAGACCACTCCCCCGGGAGCCAGGATTCCAGCCACTATCAACCACCGCCTACTCTTTGCTCAGCCCGCCCTCTCTCTCACCTCTCCCTCTCCCACTGCCCCCCAAACTGTGATCTCTGCCCAGCTAGAGATACCAAAAAGATACAGGGTGGGGAAGACTGAATCATCTCGGGGCTTCTTTCCACCCCCATGCCAGGCCTGAGCTCACTGGCGTTCAGTAGCAACAAATCCCAAGGCGAAGACCAGGGAGAGTGTGGGCTTCGGCTCCTTTGCCCTCTCCTTTGTCATGGAAGTGGAGGACTCTCCAAAGAAGGCAGATCTCGAGGGATCTGCTGGGGTGACCAGGGGATCCCCACCCAACTACCATCTGGGCCTGCCTCTTGTCTCTGCCTCTGCAGAGGAGGGGGTGAGGAAACAAAAGATTGAGAAACCTACCAAATTGAAAATGCAAAAGAGCTGTTTTGTAAATAGACATTACACAAGAGCAGGAGTTTTTGGGAAAGGTTTTACTGAGACAGACAGAATTAGCCAGCTGGCATCATGCTGCTAATAGAGATATTTACTGTTTGAAAAAGTATATTTGTAGCTTTGGAGAACATCCTGTTGACTTTTCTTTATTGTGAAAGAAAATAGAATCTTTTTTTCCTCCTTTCCCTCTGTATACATGAAACTTTTTTTCTTTTTTGAGGTGGGGCATGTTGGGGTTGGAGAAGGGTTGCGTTGAGAGAAATGTTTTCTTCATTTTGTTGTTGAGACCAGAATATCCCTCCTCCTGCCCTCGGTGCACATAGAATAGAATAGAACTGGAATCAAGTGAGGAATCCTACTCCAGCGCCCTCTTGATTTCTTCCAGAACACAGCTTCTCTGGGGAGCTAACCCAGTCTTTTCTCTGGATGATTCCATGGGGAGAACCCTGAGGAAATCTGTGAGGAGGAGGAAGAGGAGGAGGAGGAGAAAAAGGAGGAACAAAACTCCCAACACCTAGTGAGCCTCTCCATGCGCTGGAGGTCTGCCAGGCTTGGCCCCAAGTGACCCAGCTGTGCCAACGCAGCGCTGCTCCTAGAGATGCTGTGATGCTGTCACTCCTGCCTCACGCTTCCCAAAGCAGCCCTTTCTCCTGAGGAAGTCCCTGCATTCAGTGGGCATGAAATCAGGGACTCCATGAGAAGCAGTGGCAGACAAGCTCACTGGAGTGTAGTTGTTTTGCTCTTTCCTGTCACTGTCCTCTCCTTTCACCTTTCACCTCATCCAGCAAGAATGTGCCGCTCCTTGTGTGGCAGAGAATCTGATCCTCCCACCAGAGTGCCTGTCCAGTGTCCAGTCTATTTCTCTGGCACATTGGAGCACATCTGCCATTTGGCAGCCTTGGAATGTACCCAGGAAACTCATCCCCCTTCATCTTTCCTCATAGGCTCTTTACAAGGCTTTTCCCTTGACCCATACTCCAGGAACTTCATCAGGCTTTGCTTTCGATACCAAAGGCCAGTCGGTTTTCTCCATCTCCACTGAATATACTTTCCCTTGACCCTGGTAGTTGTGGTTGGTTATCCTACCCTTTTTCTGGTTTGTTTTTAGTCAGATAAAGATTGGGTGACAAAGATAATGATGGTATCGTTCTCTGTTCTTTATATAGCCTTACCTAAGAGTAGCTTTTCTCAGGAACCTTATATATGGTGTTTTATAGGGTCCTTAGGGCAATGTAGTTTTTTACTCATTCATTTCATAATCATTCAGTGTTTACTGTATGCGTAAAACTAGACTGTAAACTCCATGAAATCATAGAATGTCTGTCTTGCTCATGCTGATATCCTAGAACCTACCATAGTGCTAGGCATAAAGGAGGCCCTTAATAAACGTTGACTGAATCTTCCTTCCATGAATAGTTGAAATAAGCACGATTCTAGAATGTACTTACAGGAGTTGCAAAGTAGCAAACATTAATTTCTGCTTCTGGGGCGCTTGTGTGTCCTAACCAGAAAGCAGGTTGTATAACCCGAGAGTCCATTAACTTGTGCCTTACCAAGCAGGGTTTGCTTCCATAATGCAAGGATAGCTCGTTTCAGGAAGTACATGCACACAGTTCATGCGATGCTAGGTCAAGAATACACTGTCAGATCAACCCATGCTGAAAAGTCATTGATAGAACCCAAAGATCCAATTTTTGTATTTTTGTAAAATAGGAACAGAAAGATGTTACCTTATTACTAGGAAACTGAAGCCTCTTCATATTTATTATAAAGATTAACCTCAAAGCGTTCTTACTAAAGTCAAAAACATTTTTTTACTACAACTTCTAGCAAATGTAGTAACACAAGATAAGAAATAGGTATAAAATGTTGGGGAAGAAAAGGAAGTAAAGATGTAGGTTCTTCAAAACTTCATAAATATGTGCGTTTTTAGTAAGAAATAGCCTGTTTGGGAATAGTAGGGGGCTCCAGATGATTTTGAAATTCATCTTAAATGTTAAAACAAGTTATAAAATAATCAAGAAATTATCTGAAAAGTAAATATAATGAGAAGGAACTTGCTTTATTAGGTATTAAGAGCTGTTGTAAACCTAAATAATTAATCTAAGTCATTGATGAAAGAATAGGTCTGAAGTATGAAGTGAAAGCACTGAACTCTGAGAAAATGATCATGCTAAAACAGCTGGCTCCCTATACACTCAAACTTTAGAAGCATTATTCACAGCAGCCCCAAAGTGGAAACAACCCAGATGAATGGATAAACTGAACAGAGTATATCCATACAATGGAATATCACTCAGTGATTTAAAAAGAAATGACACACTGATACATGTTACAGTAAAGGTGATCCTTAACATTTTGCTAAACAAAAGAAGCCATCACTGAAGGCCACATATACAGTAGCGCCCCCCTCCCCACTTATTTGTGGTTTCAGTTTCCATGATCTTAATTTCCCCTGTCCTCAGTCAACTGTGGTCCAGAAATATTATGTACAATGTTATTTTGAGAGAAAAACATTTGCATAGATTTTGTTACAGTATTTGTTGTTTCATTATTATTTCTTACTTTGCCTAATTTAGAAATTAAACTTCATCATAATTTAAATTATGTACCAAAAAACCCCCATGGTATATCTAGTGTTCAGTATTCCCCTCAGCTTCAGGCATCCACTAGGAGTCTTGAAATATATTCCCTCTATTATATGAAATTCCAGAGTAGGCAAAGCCATAGACACAGAAAGTAAATTAATGGTTGTCAGGGACTGGAGGGAAGTGAGAAACAGGTGACTGCTGATAGATACAGTTTCTTTTGGGGGTGATGAAAACGTTCTGAAATTAGTGGTATTGTTTGCACAACTCTGAATTTACTCGAAACCCACCAAATTGTATACTTTAAAAGGATAAATGTTATGGTAGGCGAATTATTTCTCAAAACTTTTAAAAAAATAAATCAAGATGAGTAAAGATGTCAGACTGAATACATACATCTAATTTGTCTTCTCACAAATCCCACAAAAAGCGGAGTAAAGCAGTTTTTCAAAGACTAGGTGTCTCTAGAAGTGAGTGAAGTCAAGTGCTGAGACCAGGAGGTTTGGTTGAAAGGTGTTTATGGGTAAGTTTTGAGCCCTACCACCTCCTCCCCAACTCCACTTCACTGGGAGACTGCCCCTGCCTGACCCTGGCAAAAGAATGAAGGGGCCCCACCCCTGCAGAGTATGAAGCAGGGAGTTTTTATAGTAGAGCACACAAAGGTGGATTTACCATGTGAAACCAATAAAGCTTAAGCATCAGGGCCCCCACCTACATGAACCTTGTCCAAGGCACTGGAAGGAGCCCATGGGTTCACATGAGCCTATGTTTCTATAATGTGGAAAGTGCATTTACACTGTGCTCATTTGAAAAAGCCTCTGTCTTCACGACCGCGTTTAGACTACCCCTCAGCTTAGGCAGCTTTGGAGTAGCCTAGGCCTTTTTTAGGATAGAATTAGAGCATTTACCTTGGGAGTGTTCTGTTTTAACTGCATTTTGTAAAAACATTTTCAGAAAGTGGCTTGCTCATTTAAATTTGATAAAACATTTAAATGTCAGGTGGATTTAACATCAAGGACCCAACAAAGATAGCAAAACTCGTGATAT
The DNA here is from genome assembly GCF_014898055.3 of Talpa occidentalis. Classification (NCBI taxonomy): domain Eukaryota; kingdom Metazoa; phylum Chordata; class Mammalia; order Eulipotyphla; family Talpidae; genus Talpa; species Talpa occidentalis. Next base: position 95,068,598 of record NW_023605194.1, on the reverse strand, counting down.
ACCCTCCTACAAGGACATCAGTGACAAACCCAGTACTTTAATTAATTCCAAGAGCATTAAAGATTAGTTGTTGTACAGGAAAACTTAAAATGTGTCCTGAAATTTTACTTAGTTTATGAAAGAAACGTGAGATTTTCCTAAACTTTATAACATTCCTAAAATACGTGTGTGTGTGTGTGTGTGTGTGTGTGTGTATTACCAGCAAGGTAGGAAAAATAGTTTTTTAAAAATGTCAGAAAAAAAAAATTCAATCAACTGTACTAGAGAAATGGCTGAATTATCTTTTCTCACTAAGAAAATGATGTTACCAACACTGTGTCACATGCAAAGGCAATCATAGACTATGCAGCCAAAAAACTGTAGGGAGGGCCTCCCCGGTGGCGCAGCGGTTGAGTGCTGGGTTGAGAAGCTGCCCACAGCCTCTGCAGCGCCAGTTCAATCCCCGGCTGCTCCCCGGACCGGTGGAGAGTCCCACATGGCTCGCAGACCTCTCCTGCCTCACCTGCTGCTCCCCTCAGCAGTGTATTTCAGTCCTTCTGCCTGTTCTGCTCCCTGCTCTGACTCTGGTGAATTCTCTCACCCTCCCGTGCTTCTGACTGTACCCAGTGCTTGTATAAATAAATAAATCTTAAAAAAAAAAAAAAAAAAAAAAAAAAAACGTAAAATGCTCACATCCTTTGACCCAGCAATTTAAAAAAAAAACTGTAGGGAGATACAGAGGTATGTCAGGCAGATGTTTAATAAAATATCCACTTAACTTGATTTTCTGATGTTCATAATAACTTTAAACTTTTACCACTAATAATTTTGTTACATTTTTTCCTCCATATAAACCTTCATTTTCATGCCTATTTTTATTTTTGTAATTTTGTATTTTTTTTTAAAGGCATACAAAATTGTATAAGCTTCAATCGCCAAAAAAACACAGACCTACCTCAAGCACATTTGAGGCCAGGATCTACCACACAAAGGCAGGAGGCTGAAGGGGATGAGCCCACTCAGTGCTGAGACACACACATTCCCTTCCTCTCAGCATACACATACCCTGCTCTGCTCATGGAGCTGCCTAGAAAGCTGATCTGGACCTTTATTCCTAAAGTAAGAGAGAACAAGAATCTCCTCAGGGAGTTTTACCTCCCCAGAAGAAAAAGCTAGATACTGACCTCAGAAACTCCCCACAAAACTGTTTAGCCAGATCACTATCCACAATAGACAGACATTATCCATGTACTCACAACTGCTTCTGAGCTTTTTTATCCACAGTCACATGTGGGTGGGCAGCCAAGAGTTACCATACATCCAGGCAAGTTTTTAGTATGAAAACCAGAGATTAAAACAAACAAAAAACCTTGGAGGGAAACTGATACTATAAAGGAAGAAGAAATCTTTTTTAAAAGCTACCAAGATTTTTAGCAAGATAAGACACTCATGAAATTAAAATGGGATACCATTTTTTTAAAAGGACATCCTGAAAATTAAAAAGAGCTCTCAGGAATTTGAAAATGAGAGCAGAAGTAAAAAATGTTACAGAAATGTTAGAAGATAAGGAAATGTTGAAAAATAGAGAAATGAGAGGACCCACCAAAGAGGATCAGAATTACAAGAATTTCAGAGATAAACAGGAAGTAGAGAGAAAGAAATCAACAACAAATTATTTTTAATTCTAGCATTAAAGATTATAAATTGAAAGAGTCCTAGTCCTATGAGTACCCCACCACAGTGGATGAAAATAGAACCACAAGTTACTTTGATATGAAATTTTATATCACTGGGGTCAAGCATATAATCCTGTAAGCTTGCATAAAGAACATGAAAAGATGAAAATCATAATGACTTTAGACTTCATGCAGCAGAAGTGAGAAATTAGAAGCCAGGGAAGCAGTGGTGTTGAAATTCTGAAAAAAAAAAATCATATCTGGCCTGTAATTCAATACCCAGCCAAACTAGTGTGAGGGTAGCATAAAAGAGGTTTTAATAATGCAAAGTCTCAAAAATTATTTCACGTGCATTTTCTCTGCCCAGATGAGGAGTAAACCACGAAAGAGGAAAACTTGGAATTCAGGTAGAAAAATTCCTGGGAGAGAAGCTAAGAAAATCCCTGTGAGGGTGATACAGGAAGAGCCAGCACTACACCAGGCTAGAGGACTGGTGCAGGTCAAAAATCCAGTAGAGACTACTTCAAATGTGATAGAGCACCTCCATAAATAAATGCCTTGAGAGCAGATTCAAACGATCAAGATTCAATAGGGTTAAGTGTGTAGAAAATTCAGCAAATGAAAGAAAAGTTCCTGATTATAGTGGGGGAAAGTAGAAGCATATGTGCTGCTACTAGTTATGTATTGCTGTGTAACAAGTTACCCCACAACTAGTGTCTCACAACAATACCAGCTTCTATGGTCAGGAATGCAGGAGCGGCTTGGCTCCCAAGTTGGGGTTTGGCTGGGACTCTCCAGGTTGTGATTCTTTGACTTGGCTGTGGCTGAACAATCTCCTGGGTGCAACATGCAGGAAGGAAAACAAATAAAAATACCCTCCTACTACTTAGTATTGACCTGACCAAATCACAGTATAATTTTATTGAGAAGAAGGAGAGGTGGGTACAAGTGTGCCTTTGTGTAATCAGGATGGAAACCTGAACATTTTGTGAAATTTTCCTTTTCCAAGTGCCTAAAACCTAACTATGAAGAGGTAGCAGTACAAGCATTTTTCTTTAGCGATGCAAAGGTACATTGCAATAAAAAATGGAGTTGAAAGTGCTTGTTTCAGACAAATGAGATTGAGACAGAACCTAACGTTTTACTTAAAAAAAACTTTGTTGCCTTATTAAACTGAATTTTTATGACTTTGATAAAAGTGAAACTTAGATTAATGAAAGGAAATCATAAAAGTAATAAAGTAAATGTAGGTAAATGTCTTTAAGTTGGGGTGGAGGGGACAGTATTTTTCAGTTGACAACAAAAGACTCGATCATAATGGGAAAAGATCAGTTTGGTAGATTTGATGTCATACTAATGTTTAATGTGTACATTAACGACACAAGTACAAAAGGGAAAGGAAAACACTAAGCCAGGAAAAGAATCCTAATACATAGGCCAAAGGCCTTTTGGGGAAATGTAAACTATTTCAGTCTTTTAAAAAATGTAAACTGCTTCATTGTTTCTGGGGCAATTTGGCAAAATGTGTCAAAGCCTGGAACATGTATATATCCTCTGACCCAGCAACTCCAAATCTCAGAAGTTAGCACATGTGATTTATCCTGATCTGCATAAAGATTTGCAAGTTTTGTTTATAATAGAAGAAAAATCTGAAAGAGTTGAAATGACTGCCAGGAAGTTATGTAGATTACAAAAATAAAACTAGCAGTACAGGTGTGTCCTGAAATATTAAGGTAGCTCTTGAGAGTCGGGTTGATGAGAACTATATTGGCATGGAAAATGTTCATGATATCTGTTTCCTTTATTTTTGGAAAGTTAAAATATTCATGTATTCATGCACACATTGAGGCTCAGGGCATTTTGCTGTTAATTGTGTGTATGTGTCCTTTGTGTTTTTCTGTGTTTTCCAAGCTTTTGACACTGATCACTGTTATTTTTGTAGTCAAGGAAAAAAACAAGGGGCTTTTTTAGTGTATTTGAAAAATATGGAAAGTGCAAAGAAGAAAACAATAATCATAGTCTCACCATCCAACATTAACCACTAACAGTGAGTGTTTGCTTCGGTAGTTTTTCTTTCTGCAAATAAAAAACAAAAAGTAATACCAAAACATTAAAAGTGGTTATCTTTTGGATATGAGACTGGACTGCTTTGGCTTTATTCCTTCTTTTCCTTCTCCTCCTCTCCCCCATACATTTCTGTGTTTCTCTTTTTTTTCCTCTGATGAGCATTTTTTACTTTTCATAGGGATAAGCTGTAATCAGTTGTCAAAGGTAGACTATTTTAAAATGTCAAAGAAGTCTTAGATATTTAGAGGAAAGTAAGCAAGGGTTTGGACTTAAGAACAGTTTTGATTAAGCCAGAAGAAGGGAACATGTTGCATACTGCAGGGAGAGGGAATTGCCCTGGTTGGCCTGGACAGTCCATGTTTTAAGCTTTTGTTTGATGTCACTATTACTGACTTTTTTGCACTCAGAAATATCCAAGTTCAGGACAAGAAGTTACAAGGAATCTGGATTTGGGGAGGGGGTAGAAGTTGCTGTTAATGAGCAGCCACTTAGCTAAATCAGGGTAGCGGTATTAGGTAAATGCAAAGAAGACTAATATAAATATTGATGTCTATGATTGATTGAATAAATTGGGGAGAATAGGCCTGGCTTCACTGACCCCCACCTTGGGTGCATGAGGTCCTCCCGGGGCGCAATAAACTTTCCCTCCCTTTGAGAAATTTAAAAAAATAAATAAATAAAATAAATTGGGGAGAATAAACAGGTCTCCCAGAGAGAATTCCAAATAATTTTGCAGATACTCTGCCCTCACAGAGATGGAGTATAATTCCTTATTCTTTTTTTTTTAAGATTTATTTATTTATGCATACAAGAACAGGGTACAGGCCACAGGTGCGGGCGGTGAGAGGATTCACCAGAGACAGAGCAGGGAACAGAACAGACAGATTGACCAAAATGCACTGCTGAGGGGAGCAGCGGGTGAGACAGGAGAGGTCTGCTGCACCATGTGGGTAGCTCCCCTGCTGTTGATCAAAATTGTGCTGCAGTGGCTGCAGATAGCTTCATAGGTTGCATCTTCACACCTTGCACCACCAAGAGGCCGCTATAATTCCTTATTCTTTTTTTTTAAAGATTTATTTATTTATACAAGAACCGGTGTACAGGCCAGATGCGCAGGAGGGTGAGAGGATTCACCAGAGACAGAGCAGGCAACAGAACAGGCAGACTGATGAAATACACTGCTAAGGGGAGCAGCGGGCGAGACGGGAGAGGTCTGCCATGCCATGTGGGATTCTCGCCAGCTGGTGGGTATTGAACCCGTGCTGCAGAGGCTGTGGACAGCTTCACAGTATGGCGTTCATCCACCTGTGCCACCAGGGAGGCCCTAATTCCTTATTCTCACCTGTGGCCTGTGCTTTGTCACTTCCTCCCAAGGGTGTAGTCTGGGAGGGGAGACAGGGAGTAACTTTACAGTGGAGACACTTGGGCAACAACTCAGACAGGTGATGGAGGTTAATATCAGCAGTAATCAGTCATGTTGATAGTCCAGTACCCTAAGTAGGATGTACTCAGAATGGCACTTGATTTCTTCCTCCCAAAACCCAACAGTCCCAGTCTAGTCATGAGAAAAATATCAGACCTATTGAAGAACACATAGAATACCTGACTAGCTTCCTTAAAACTATTGAGGTCATCAAAAGCAAAGTTGAGAAACTGTGGCAGCCCAGAGGAACCTAAGGAGATTTAATGACAATGCAATATGCTAACCAGGGTGAGATCCTGAACTGAAAAGGACATTAGGGAAAGACTAAGCAAATCTGAATAAAGTGTGGGCTGTAAAATATATCAGTATTAGCTCATTAGTTATGACAAATGTACCATATTAATAGGACATGGTAATAGTAAGGAAAACTGGGTGTGGGATATATGGAAATTATGTACTATCTCCACAGTTCTGTAAATCTAAAACTTTGTAAATTTTAAGTTTATTTAAGAAAAAAAGCATTGTTCTAGTGGATGGAGATGTGACTTAAAGAGGTGAGTTGGGAAATAATCAAAATAGTAAGATGAAATTATAGCTGCAATGGAAAGGTTAGGAGAGACCAGGCTCGGTCAGTCCAGACAGGCTGCCCCTCCCTTATGCAGACGCTCCCGCTTCCACAGCCTCCTTCCTGCTGATGCAGTCTCTGAAAGAACGATGACCCTCTTCTAAATTCCAGTATTTTAGGACTAGGCATTCTGGTCAGATGACTTTTCCTAGTTACTTCAACCACGTATAACAAATTCATGTGAAAAGAGTTTTAAGCTATGAGTCCAAGAGAGAAAATAGGACCAGAAGTCAGGAGCCCTGGCTGTTCATTCCTGGTTCTGTCGTGAACCAGCAGAATGACCCTGGACTAGTCACTGAATTCCAGATCTGCTTCCTCATCTACAAAATGAGAGGGTTGAACTGGAAAAATTTCTATGGTAACTTGCTGTTCTAAAAATACTGTGCTTCTAAATTAAGATTTTAAGAGCGGCTGTGGCACCACAAATATGGAATCTCCATTCCTAATTTCTAGTCAGCACTAGACTCCAAGTTAGACTTGTTTTGAAGTCCACTCTGAGAATTCTCGCCACATACTTGGAACAGAGATTCAGTTTAAATTTCAAGTCTTAGATAAGCTGAAGAACCATCTATCCCAACTCATTTGTTTTATCATCTAAGAAATGGAGCTCGAAAGAGGTTATAATTTGTTCAAACTGCTCCAAAGCAGAAGCCAGGTTTTCTGCTTGCTGCTTGAGAGCTTTGTGTGCCACAGCAGCCTCCCTGCAGAGCACGCTCCATCCTTTCCCAGTGCCGCCAGGGCCTCGTTTGCACGGTCACCAGAATGGCCCTCGAGGGCAACTGTTCACTGTCCAAAACCATCGTGTTAGTCAGATGCAATCCCTGATTTTTGGAAAAGTAACTGGGGGCCCAAGGGCGGGGTGGGCGGGCCGAGGAGCGCCTCTCCCCTCGAGACTTTCCCCTCTAGGTCTGCAAAGGGCACTGGAAGCTTCATTTTTGTCTTTCCTTTTCAGTTCTGTTGCTTACCTTTCCCCTGGTAATTATATAGCCAGAGATTATTTGTTTACAGAAGCCACGTGAATCAGCTAACCCCGAAAGGGTTAATGCGCCCAAATTACGGGGCTGGGTTAACAATAAACAGGATGTCCTCCAGAAATTAAATTTAAACCGCTGTGACTCAGGCTGGCCGATCCTCTCGACCGGATCGTTGTCTGGGGTTATTATCGGTGGTTAATTATACCATTGGGTTTAGCAAGAGTGTGGGTCACTTTGGACCCAGAGAAACCAGGCTCTGGGAGAAGGGATGGGATTTGGACCTGGTGGGCTGGAAGGTTCAGGGGTGCTAAAAGAAAAATGGGAGGAGTGGCTGCTCTGATCTGTGCCCTCAGGGCCCTCCTCTTGCTCCCACTTCCCTACCCTGACCCCGGGGTGCTGAGGTCACTCCTACCCGGTGGGGGGAAGCCCGCCTTTTACGGCTGTTGGGGCGCACGGTTTGCTTTCTGACCCAGCCATAATTTTCCTCTCAGAGCTCTAGAACCATGGTATTTCCACTGCCTTGAGGAAGCTTCTGAAGTTTAACCCCATATTTCACTGAGTAGGAAGTTAAGGATGGCCTGCTCATCAGCGCGGAGGCAGTTAGTGCCCAGGTTGACTCCTAGCCATGATCCTGCCATCATGCCAAGCGGGTTTCCACTTCTAAGTGGGAAACTGCGGTGCCAAGCCTCCTAGCAAGTTCAAGGCAGACTTGGGCAGGATTTCAGATTCTTCTCCCAGTTTGCCATGTTTAGATTTTGCTATTCTCCCGGGAAATAACCCAGCCTGGCTGATCCTTAATGCCCCTACAATTTGTTTCTCCACAGTCACCCAAGATCTACAATTTGTTCCTCTGTGGAGAAGTAGTGAAGCCCTTATTACAGACAACTCATGGTTTTTATGGTGCTCTTCAGGCAGGTTCTTGAGAATGCTAGCTCTCCTGTGAGCCGGGCATTTCTGCCTTCTGAGCTGCTCAGGACACAAGGTTTATAGTGACTGTTACTCCTGCCGTCTTGCAGTAGCTTCCCTCCTGCCCTCACCCTGGCGATGCACTTCGACAACAGACTGCCCAAGGAGTGCCGCTTGGGCAGAAGGTGTTGCCCAGGGCCTTGCTTGACACTGTCTATGGGAGGGTTGCGCTCCTGGAACCCAGCCTGGCTGCTGTGGTCCTGGACCCACAGGGTAGGGCACGTAGACTGAGCTCCAGCGAGCAAGCCAGCGCCACTCTTCCTGCCCCTCCTGGGGGGGATGGCCTGTACTTCATCAGTTCTTCTCAGCCACATCCTTCCCCGTTTCTCCTAACATCCCTCTTTGCCTCTTCCTCATTTAGGATTCCTTTCAAGATTGCGCAGCCCAAGAAACAGATTGTCTCCAAAACAGTGAGTAACTGATTCTTTCCTTCTGACACTCAGTTCTGTCTCACATGGGCTTCAAAGCATAGAAGCAGAGCTTTGACTCAGCACATCTGGGGCTCAGAAGGCAGCCCCTGGGCCCTCTTTTCCATCATGTAGTCCTAGAGCCTCTCACAGATAGGGGCTTGCAGGAGCCTCCTGTCCTGGAGCTTTTCCCTCAGTCAGCCTCGACTCCCCTCTCCTTGGCAGGTAGAAGAGGCAGACTGCAAAGGCGAGGAGGAATACGCTGCCTATTTCTGGGGCCTGCACTTTCCAGCGAGGGCTTCTGAAACAGGGATTCCTGCCAAGGACATGTCCCAGGCCTTTATCTCTAGTACCCTCAGCTGCGGAAAGGGCCGGAAATCGTCTCTAGACATCCAGGTTGCTTTCCACCCAGAGAGAAATGGGGGGGATGATGGAATCCCACCCCAACCCACCTGTGAACCTGCAGCCTTTAATTTCTCTCTTATGTCCAGAATGGAGAGGAAGAGAGTCATAGATTCTTAGAAAATTAGAGGTGGAAGCTCTTAGACATCATGTAGTCCAACCTCCTGATGAGGAAACCAAGGCCCCTGGAGTTGTAGTGTCTTTCTCAGGCTATAAAAATCTCACACCAACAGATCTGGGATTAGAGCACAAGTCTGATCCTCTGCTCAGTTCTCTTTCCAGTGCTTCATGCCACCTCACACCGGCTGCAAAGATGTCCCAAGGTTTGCAGACTCTGGTAAAGAATGTCCTCTTCGAGCCCTTCCCTTGCAATCCAAATGAGGCTGTTGTCTTAACATAGGAGACCATAGTCTCTGCGGCCCTTGCTCATTGTGAGGGCTCCAGAAGTGCAGCTTTGTCAGCCTTGTGGAGGCCCTTGTCATCCCAGCCCTGACAGTTCTCCTTAGTGTCATAGCTTCAGCCCTCCTCGGGTCTCAGAACCTCAGATGAAACTGCTTCATTTTGGCGGGAAGTTGTCTCAGCATCTCCACTCATCTGGTTCTATCTTTGGCAATCCCAAGGCAAGTTCCTTGGAGGAAATGGGCCCAGCTAGAGGAGCCCTCCCAATTTCAATCAAGGCAGGCCCTGGACAGACTCGGGGTGCAGACGCTGAGCATCTGCATGAATCTGCAGAAAATCTGGGCATGCATGTGTGAACTCTAGTGGGTGCAGGAAACAGGGGTGTGGCTTTGAGTCTCTAGAGTTTAATCTAGGGCAGATGAGAGGGTCCTCTCTAGGGCAATATTCACTAACAAACAAACAAACAAAAACAAAATGAAACCCTCCTAACCCCCCATTCGTTATCAAAATGGTGTTCTCTGCAGAAAAGTCTAGTCTAGAATGCAGTTTCCAGCTGTGTTGCCAGCACTTGTTGATGGGAAGATCTCTGAGTCTTCTCATCTGGGGAGTGGCTCATCTGAGGACTCCCCAGGGGATGGGCAGATGCACAAGCTGAGAAAACCTTCAGTGCCTGTAGATGATCCTCTGGGGCCCCAAACCTCTCTCCCTTCCATGCTCCATCTTGTTTGGGATGGAATTGTCCTCTGACTTGTGTCCTTAGCAACCTCTGATGGGCCGGGCAGCAGGTGGTGGCTAAGAAGCCGGATTTGGGGAGCCCCCAACCTGTATTCCCATCCTGGCTAGCTGTGTGCTCTCTATGGCCTGAATCACTTAGTTTCCCCTCTCTGAGCCTTAGTTTCTCTTTTGTAAAATGAGGATGATACTAGTACTTATGTCACTCATGTCTTGTGAAGCACTTTGCACAGCGCCTGGCAGATAGAGGGCCTTAGTAAATATTAACTACACTGCAGGAAGATAGTTGATTAGACTCTTTATAAACTACCAAGAACTCAGCCTGTCCCAAGCAGCTGGATTCCCCAGCACGATGAAATAGCAGGCGAGGCCTTTGATCTCTCATAAGGAATCAAAGCCAAGTTACAGCTTGGAATAGAATTACTTGCTTTCTCAACTCCCCAGAGGCTCTGAAGTGTGTGCAGCAAGAGCCTGCCACTTTGGAGCCTCGTCTTCCCCGCTGCAAGCCTCCTCCGGCCCCTAGAACAGGCCGGGGCCGTGTGGTTGTCTCAGCATCTCCAGCAGCTGCCCCAGAACAAGGGTGACGCACTCTGCTCTTCTTGCCTGGGCACCTTCAGGGAGAGGAGCAGATGTGTCTGCCTGGGTTACTGGAAGTCATGGCTCCCCTGTCATGGGAAGAAATGCTCATGTTATCTTCAGGGAGTTTCAGGAGGTTTTGGCTCAAGGCACCCATCTGTCAGACACAAAGAAAGCATTGTGTCTTTGCCCTCACTCTTCTGTGCCCAGGTTATTAATGCAGATTCCATTATTGTCAAGGCTTTGGCTGGATTGGCATGTCCTCTGCAGGGGCTGACCATTGGAACTGAAACAGGAGAACAAAAACTTTCTACCTCCCCATCCTAACCTGCTCATCCCCTCCCGCTCCCCCAGCCCCACCAAGTGCTTGGGTCTCCCTGCGCTGACCTCACCAGCCTGACTGGCCTGCCCTGCCCCTCTGATGGCCGTGCACATGTGTTTACACTTGTATTGTTGACTGGGGTCCAATTGGCTTTTTGGCAAAGGTATCAAGCATTCAAAGATGTTCAGATCTTCTCTTTTTGGCTCGTGCCCTCAGAATGGATATGCCTGGGAATGAGACTCCTGTGTCTCTCTATTCCCTTAGCTGTTATTTGAGGGGCTAGGATCCTGGCGGTGACCCCCTTCCATCTCCCCCAGTGGAGGAGAAAGCTCAGAACCAGTGAGCTGTAGAAGCAGCCCATACCTGGCTGCCAGAAGCAGGAGCTGAAACATTCACAAAGTTCTCTTAGGCTGTCGGATGGCCTTGGGTGGTATAAAGAAGGATGGAGCTCCCATCCTTCCCAGCTTCCAGTGCGGGGCCCTGGGTATCTCATCAAGCTAAGTGATCCAACTCAGTTGGAAGCCCGCAGTCCTCCCTGTGCAAGTCCAAGCAGTCCCCAGCCAGGGAGCCCAGGTGTTCACTGACATCCCACACACAGCCGCACACTTGGGGTTGCACAAGAGGTGCCGACGGCCAGGCAGGGCTGTGGTTCCAGTGGTTCGGAGGGCCCTCACACCTCCCCTCCCAGAGTGCCTTCTCTCTGTGTACTTGATCTTCAGGAAAGCTGGATTCCATCCAAGGCTTCCTTCATTTTAATTTTGCCTTTTTGGAAGTAAATAATATGTAAAGACTCTGCTTAGCTGTCACTTCATACGAAGTCAAAAAGATATGTGTCCAATGCAGGGAGGCCAGTGCAGCCCCAGTACAGGGCTGCAAGCTTAGCCAGAATCAGGATTCTCCTAGCCGTCAGCTGCCCATGGCTGCTTGCCTTTGAGAGGTTTACAGACCAATCCGCATCCCAGGGTGTCAGAGGAACCAGGAAATTCTGCCTGGGTCAGGCACCTCGCACCACACACTGCACAGCCCCCTCAGTAGTCCTCCAGACAAGACAAGGAGGCTGATGCTGTTATCTCTGCTTCCTTGTCAGCCGCCTGCAATTTACATGGGGAAGACAAAGTGTAATCCAGCCTATTCACTAGGAAAGAAACTGAGGCTCAGAAATGTTAGGTAATATTTTTAAGGCTCCACAGCAAGTGTCAGAGCTTCTATGTCATCTGTCTGTGCTCATCTCTCCACACCACCTTCCTCCCTGGCACTGTTGGAGAATGGACTAGATTAACACCGCAGTGCAGACTTTAAAGGGCCTGGGCAAAGCCCTTTGGCTCCAAAACCAAGCTCCCACCTTCAGTGGCAACAGAAGCTTTGCAGTCCTTTAACTAAGACTTTGATTCCTGTGCAACTGCAAATCCTCTGGGACAGCTAATGCTTTAAACTTTCATCACTTTACATTCACACTTTAGTGGGCATGAATTTTGAATTTTTACTGAAGAACACCTTTTGAGGGATCATAAGGAAAAGATGAGGAAAAGACTGGATTCCTGGATGGAGAAAGAGCAGACCTGTTGAAAAGAGGATCAGAAAGTAAAGTCCATGTGTTCCTACCTCTAGATTTTACAGTTCAAGTGAAGAAGGCAAGACCTCTCCATGCAGGCCCTGCACCCTTGGCTGCGCTGCACAGGGCTTTCCAGTTTGCAGTGGTGTCATCACCCACACCAGGAGGGCCACGTCAGCTGTTCCATTCTCCTCTGTGCCCCTGGGATCTGGCAGAATGTGCTGCACTTAATAAGTGCTTGATAAATACTTGTAGGATGAATGAATATAGTTTCTTTTTAAGGAATTGATATAGCTTTTAAAATGGTGGCGGGGGGGGTGCTAACCTAGGAGTCCAGATTCTAGCCTTGCTTTACCACTAACTAGCCTGTGTCTAGACCTAAATCATATGGGGACCAAGGGGTAGATCATGTTCACCTCATGTGTGACATAATTGGCCTGGGTTCTGCCAATTTCTGACTATGCTGAATATACCTAAGTCCAAATATGGAAAAAGGGGTCTGTGGGGTTTCAGAATAGTCCTCCGTGGGGTCACTGTTGCTAGAAGGGTGTGGTGGTGAACAGTAGGACTTCAATAATTTCTGCAGGTGCACACTTCTTGACCTTCAACCAGTAACAAGAGTGAGAGTCAGAGTTTGGGGCTCTTGCTGGCAGTTATCTCAGGGTCGCAGCCAAGAGGGCAGCTTTCTTAGGTCGTGGTGTTAATTCATCAGCAAATTCCTTTTTTCCCTCTTTGGCAGAATGACCATTGCACAGGCCTTGGAGCCAGGCCACCTGCATTCAAATACCAGTTCTTCCGCCCACTAGTTGTGTGACGCAGGCAGGTGACTGCGCTGCTATCTGGTGACCTCAGTACAGTGAGGGCTGTGACTTCACCTACTGAGTTGTGGGTTCTCAGAAGCACACAGTGAGGGTTCCCAGAGTGGTACAGGTTCCCTTCTCAGAGGTCCCCTGTCACAGGACATGTACTGCTCTGACCAGGGATCCTGAATTGCAAAAAGAGGCCTGGAGCCTTTCAGATACCGCTGCTTTACAGGCCACTTCCCTGAGAGACCATTGCTGAGGCCCATTGTACAGATGAGCAAACTCAGGCACTTGAAGAGCAAGTGACTTCCTTCACTTCACCGGGCATGTCGGTGGTAGGATTGGGTGCAGGACTTACACCCACTCCACTTAAATATCGCTGCCGCTGGGCAACCTGGTGACCAAGCAGGAATTTAGAGAGCCTTGCCGGAGTCAGTAGTAATAGTACTTGGGTGTGGTACATCCCAGAGCACAGAGCACAAATAAGTGATCTTTCTGCACCCACCTTGACCCAGCAGGCCAGTGGGACCTGTACAGAACCCAGGGCCATGAGGGAGAGGTGACTGGTCTGGCCGTGGAGCTGCTGGGTGGCAGAGCTGGTACCACACTCCGAATCCACTTTCCCTTGCACCCTGCCGCCTCTCTGGGTGGGCTTCAGTCACTCTCTGAGCACCTGCCTAACCTGCCACACAGGGGATGGGGGGAGAAGGGGCCCAGTTCAGCACCTCGCTTCTTGTGATTAGGGAAAAGCACTGGGACTTCCCAGACTGGCCCATCTAGGAGTCTTGCACCCTAAATCAGATGCTTCATTACTTTGGGGAACAGGGCTGTGTGTCAGTAACGACCCGCTGCTGCTTGTATGAACTCGACAGTGTTTTCCACGGTCGGGGGAGGGCGTGGAGAGGGTTACAGAAGAATGGCAGATTTTTTCCGAAGTGGTGTCATTTCTCCAATGATTGAGTTATCTTTTTCATTACAGGTGGAGAGAGACTTTGAAAGAGAGTATGGAAAACTCCAGCAGTGAGTGTCAAACCCCCGAAGCATGAGGCAGGGGGCAGGTCAAGCAGGCAGGAGCCACTCGGCCTCCAATCCACCTGGTCTGCTCGCCACCCCTCATTGGCGGCTGTCTGTCCACCAGCAGCCTGGGAGGGGAGCCCAGGAGAGCTCAGGGCACCACCTGCCAGGAACTCTCCCCCGATGGGCGACTATAGACCAGTCCTTAACTCATAGCTTTTGGGTGCTTGGCCTCCTGCAGCACCCAAGGTGGCCCTTCAGTCAGTGGGCAGTTTCCCTTGTCCTAGAGCACCAGGTTGGGCTTAACTTAGGGAGATGGGAAGATCAGGGCCCAAAAGCAGCTTGGCGATGCCAGGTACCGAGGTCTGCACCCTTCCTTGCAGTTTGGAAGAGCAAACCAAAAAGCTGCAGAAGGACATGAAGAAGAGCGCCGACGCCGACCTGGGTAGGTGCACCCCCACCGCTCGCCTCCCCTGCCACATCAGGGCCGGTTGCAGTAAGTGCACTTAGGAGTGCCGAGCAGATGGCCCTGGTGCTGGATTACTCTCCACCTCGCGGGTCACCATGCCCTGGTCCTCGGACTGGCAGCAACCCACCCCAGTTGTCTGCAGACTGCGGAGGGCTGCCTCCTGCGGCCTCTAGGGATCGGAAAAAGGGCAGGTGGGCACTGAACGGCTCACTCCTGAGCTGGTCCAGAAGAGTCGGGGCCACAGTGCCGTGCTGGGCTCACCTGGGGTGGTGATGGCTGCTTGGAGGTTCAAGGCCCACAGTGCCCCAGGGTTAATCGCTTGAGGAGTGCATCCTGTGAGCTGACTTCATGTGGTTCTAACAAAGAAAGACCAGGCATGAGATGTGGGATGTGAAGGCTTTAGACAGAAAAGGCAAACTGGGGTGGAAGTATCCACCTTCTTCTAGCCCCTGACTTTTCAGGTTTTTTCCTTCAAATATTGAAAAAAAGGAACAGAAGAAATTTCTCAAAAATGTTTCCAGCTTTGTCCACATTCTAATTTTCATGTAGCTGTCTGTGAGCATTTCCTAGTGCAGTCAAGTTGCACATGATGTTTGTTCTTGAGCCTCCAACGTCACTTCACAGATCTTGAAGATTTTTTTCTCCATTGCCTCCATTTTTGTAGGAAGTTCTTATTTCCAGCTTAGTCCCATAATTTGCCCTAGAGAAACTGCAGGACGGCCCTCTAGGCGGCCCATCAGCCCCTGCGGGCTTCTTTGCTGGCTTGCCAACCAGCCTGGGTGTGGAGGGGCCCCCGGGTTTCTGTCTCTCCCACTCAAAACGGAGTGGGAGAGGCCCCGCCTCGCGCAGGGTTGGAGCAGCTGGCTCCTCGCTCCTCACTGTGGAAGGCAAGGCCATGTCTGTAATTAACTGGGAGCTGGGCCTTATTTCACAGATTCTAAGATAGTTTTTCATGTTTAGCTCCTGAAATCAAGGCACCTTGCTGCTCGGTAGTGTGTCCTGGTTTAATTGCAGCCTTTTCCCCTTTCGTACTTGTTTACACAGTAACAGTGGCCTAGCAGTTGGTAGCATCTTAGATTCCATCACATAACGTTGTAAGAAAGACGTTCAAAAACTTGTTTCCCCTGGGATTCTGAAATGGGTGTGGAAGCTACAGAGCGAGCCTGGCCCTTCTCCAGCATCTCTTCCTGCTCTGCTAGAACTTTGCAAATAATGGAGACCTGAAAACTTGTATGGGACCAAGCCAGCCAAAGCTGCCAGCAGGTTTGCATCCTGCCTCTGAGTGGCCCTTTAACTTCTGGCCCCCATCTGTGGAGCAGGGATGGAAACATACAAAGGAGACTACAGAGGGCGGCAGTCGCCCCATAGGGCCCCGTGGGGCCTGCCCACTGCTCTCTCCAAGCCAGACCACCAGGAGAGCAGGGCCCAACATCTAGTCTGAGCCCGACACTTGCAGCTGTCTGACCTGGGCAGAGTTCCACACTTCTGAACCTCATTTGTCTCCTCTGTAGAATGGAACCAAAATACATCTACCCCAAAGGTCTCCTGGGTTGTTTAACTCCAAGAGAGAAATGGATGCATGGAACCCTGGCAGAGGCAGGATGCAAACCTGTTCACAGCTTTGGAGTTCTTGGTCTTGTATACATTTTCAGGTCTCTATTATTTGCAAACAAAATTCTAGAGGGACAGAGAGAGAAGGGCCATGCTTGCTAGATCATGTCTGCACCAGTCTCAGGGAAAACAAGTTTTGAATGTCTTTTTACTGCTGTAGATCCTTGAAATCAGGATTGCCAAGCTCACCTCACCATGCCAAATCTGGCCTTGGCTTGTCAATCAAGGTTGTTCTGGTGTTGGTTTTTTTTCCTTTTACTAGACTAAGAAACTTTTTTTCTTTTTGTTGAGGTAGTGTTAGTGTACACTACTATGTAGGTTTCAGGAATACAATTTCTTACCTTAGCAACTATATCAATAAAATTTTATTGGAACATCCACACCCACTCTCTAGCATTGATATAGCGGAGTTGAGTAGTGGCAACAGAAACCAATAAGGCCAGACTTGGCCCCAGAGTCTAAAATCTCAGCTCTAGCAGTTTCCGACCCAACTGCACAGCAGAACCATCTGGAGCTTTTTCCTTTTAATGCACATTCCTGGGTACCAGATTTACTGAATTAGAATCTTTGGAGCTAGAAATCTGCATTTCTTACACCTTCCCACCCACATGATTCTGTCAGAACCCAGAGTTTGGAAAATTAAATCGTCCCAACAGGTAAAGCTACTGAAAAGAATGGCCCAGAGCAGCCGCAGTGGGGAGTACTGCACAGACTAATGTCTGTGATCACGGGGGGGTCATCTGGGTACAGGCCCCCAACCAGGGGAGTACAGGGAGTCCTGGGGACAAGATCTGGAGGTCAGGACATTCCCTCAGCTTTGACTTCTTACAGCCATGTCCAAATCTGCTGTGAAGATCTCCTTGGATTTACTCTCCAACCCCCTCTGCGAGCAAGACCAGGACTTTCTGAACATGGTGACAGCTCTGGACACAGCCATGAAGCGGATGGACGCCTTCAACCAGGAAAAGGTGACTGCGATCTTGGTTTCCCCCTTCTCATGACTTCTGTCTGGGTGAGGCACCTACCTGAGTCCTTACCAGGCTCAGTCTCCATTTTGGTGCCCTCAGCCTTCTGAGGCCTATGTTCCAAGCCTGTGTGAACTCCTTGGCCAACTGGCTTTGGCACCGGTTGCTTTCCACGGCTCCTGTGAGCTTACATCATGCACATGAGCCCATGAGAGGGCCTCAGGTCAGCCCCGCTGTCCTTCCAGAGATGTCCTTCCAGAGATGCCCACCCAGCGCTCCTCATTGAGCGTGGCCGCTGTCAGTCTTGGCAGACACTGGCTGCTCGTCATCTCTGCCTCACTCCAGCTGCAGTCAGAGGTACCCCACGCCCCTGCCCTGCTCCTCTCTCCCCCTGCCTGTGGCTCTCAGGGTCTCCTTTTTCTCCTTAGGAAGTTGGAACCTCCCCCTTTGGGGAGAGTTTGAATTCCTCCCATTTTTGATGCCATTGGTTTTTTCTTTTGACAGGTGAACCAGATCCAAAAGACTGTGATTGAACCTTTGAAAAAGTGAGTAAAGGTCAGCTCGGGAGTACAGGCCTCAGGGCACTTACTGGGAAGAGAGGTTGGGGCCTGAATATCATTTCTGGCAGCCTGTCCCCAGAGCCCAGGGGGATGAGAGGAAGCTCAGTGGGCAGTCCAGCCACACCATCTGTGGCCCCAGGGTTGACTCCTGGTCCCTCCAGAGGACCCTAGCTGCCCAGGCACACGCCATGCCCACAGGGCCTGTGATCCCTCCGTGCACTGGCCCTGCTCCCTGCTACCTTTGCCACTCTGCCTTTGTTCCTGATTGAAAGGCAGTGGGACCAGAGCTCGCTGAATTGAGCTAGCAGAGATCTTGGCCAGCCCTCAGCGGAGATGAGCTAGGCCTTTCATCTCTCATCCGGATTGGGAGAGCAGCTGCCTGCAGCACTCAGCTTTTGAAATGTGGGGGAGGCCACACATGGGGAGGGTGCAGCAGCGGTGTCCCGCCTGGGAAGGTCCCCTAACTCGTGGCCTATCAGGGTCAAAAATTCTTCTGTGAGACTCATCTTCTGTCAGGCAGGCGCTGGTCAGTGATCAGACAGGCCTATTCCCTGCGTCCCCGAAGGGGGTGGGCCCTCGGGACAGACAGCAGCGTTGCCTTGAAGCTTCCGAATCACTTCATCTTCTTCCCCAGCCTCTCCCAAACAGGCTGTGACCTAGAAAGACTCCTGCTCCAGCCCGCAGCTGCACTTTATTACCTCTTCTGTGGTGGTCCCTGGCAGTTGCCTCACCAGGCCAGGGTAATGAGGCTCTGCTTAATTACCTTTAAGCCTGGATCGGGGCCCGGAGGGAGATGAAGGGAGCAGGTTTTGATCCTGCAGCCCCTGGTGCTGGGGTTGGTGAGCTCTTACTCCCTGCTTGGGTCCCAGGGGCGGGGTTAGAGAAGCTCTTTCTAAGCCGGCCTGTCTGGAGACACAGCCATGGCCAGGCGGTCGGTGTGGAAGACCCCAGTCCCTCCCTGGGCCTCTGCCTCCTCGGCCCTGCTCAACCTTCAGGTCATATGAGAGCTGGCGTTGAGTTTGGTGGCCCAGAAGGGTGGTGTCAGAAAACACTCCATTGCTTGTAGGGGGGTCCGAGCTGGGTGGAAAGGGCCACGAGCCGAGCTGACTCTACTGAAGGGGTCCCAGGGACTGCCATGGAGGCTGCCATGGACACCCACGGCTGGCAGAGCTCGGCAGGGGACACCATCTCAGAGAACTGGGGGACTGACTCCCTTCTCAATTTCACAACCAACGAGGCGGCCTTGAAATCTGATGCCTGGCTTTTAGAGCCAAATGGAGAGAAATCCCGGCTGCTTCCCACCACCCGAGCAGCCCACCACCTGCCAGGAAGGTGGGTGAGTGGCAGAGGGGGTGGCACCATCTCTGCAACAGATCCCCTGACCTCTGCATGAGCCCCCTGGCCGCCTGGCTACCCAGCCTGGCTGTGCTGCATCCCTCGGCCGACATGCGATCTCCCACCACATGAAACCGGCACTGCCTGTTGCCTCCTCTTGCCAGGAGAGAAGCTCCCAGGGACCCCAGCACCGGAAACAGGAAACTGCAGCTTTCCTGTCCTCTGATGAAGAACATCTCCACATGGCCACCCTGCCGCCCCCAGCCTTCCCCAGGGGGCTCGGCCTCTAATCCCCCCATCTCTGGGCCATGTTCACATGGTCGGATGGGGATGCTTTCAATTTCCCTTTCCTGGTGGGTGGAAGATCCCGGCTGTGTGGGCACAGATTGAGGAATGGCAGGCATTCCCCACCAGGGCCGGCTGCTCCCAGCCCACCTCCCAGCCGGCTTCGCTCTCCCGCCTCCCTCTTGCTGCCTCTTCACCCCACGCTTACCCAGGGGAGGCAGTTTGCTGTTGAACCTTGGGACTGGCAAGAAGCAGTTTCATCAGGTGCCTGGTAGAGGCCTCGCCCTGTTCTCCCTTTAGGAAAGGCAATGCAGACTTTGGGAACGGACGGTCCGGCACAGAGGCCATGAGCGCATTCTCAAGTATAGAAACTGCCAGTGCCATAAATTGGGGATGGGTACAATGCCATAAAGTGGGGAAAGTGCTGGAAGGGGCACCCCAGTCTGCCCCACCTGGCTGTGACCTTGGCCAGGTCCTCGTTACTGAGTCTCTCCCCGTGTGTGGAAGGGGCGAGCTGAAACGAACTCCTAGGATGGCAGTTGGTGCTTAGGGCGGGTGGTCTGAGGTGGGCAAGTTGAGTTATGTGTGGAGGGCAGAGTGTGTCAGGGGCCTTCGCCCTGGCACTGTGTCTCTGTTCCACTCACTAATTAGTTGCCACCGCTAAGCAGGGAACTGAACTGAGAGGCACGGGCTTGGCAGCCTTGTCCCCTTGTGGCCACCCAGTAGAAGTGTAGACACCATTCCTCAGGGAGAGTGCCCCCCCCCATCAGATGTAGGGTTCCTGGGGCAGATCTGGGAGGGGCGGAGCTCTGAGGATCAGCCTGTGCTTGTCTTCACTTGACCTGAAGGTGGAGAAAAGCAATCCCCATGGGGAGGGGGTGTCTTGCTGCCAAATGAGCGCCCTCCCCTCCTCCCTCAGCACCACGGTGTTTACACCGCCTGCCACATGGAGCTGGCAAGTCCATTCTGTTGCTCTAAGTAGAAAATGGGGAGGTGGGGCCTTGGGGCAGGAACCAAGAGCAAGGACTAGAGTCCTGATCCTCCTCAGCCATCTTGGAATACACCGTGTGACCTTCCCTGCCTGGCCTTGGTTTCCCCGCTGTGATGTGAGGAGGGCATGACACCTGCCCCTTCCTCGCAGAGCCCTCAGCCCAGGGCTCCAAGCCACTGGGTGGGAATTGATTTTGTGCCATCTACAGCAAACTCGGCCAGCTGAACCTCGTGCCTCTTGGCTTAACTGAGGGGTGCTGCCGTGAGAGGCAGAGGTTGCCATGGGAAGAAATGGGTTTTCTAGAGGCTCTTGACAGCAGCTGGGCCCAGCTTCCCCCACAGAAGATGGGTGGTCTTGTTTCCATGAGGCTGAAGGGAGCATCCTCTAGACAGTTGCTCCACCCTTGTGCTCCTGAAGTTGCCTGGCACTGGTAGAGATCTGCACCCCAGGATCCCTTCCTCACTCTGCCTCACTGGCAACTCGGGACTTGGCCCTGGGGTTGGGTTTCTGTTCCCTGCAGCCTGGCCCCAGCCCTGCATTTAGTCAGCGTTCCTGGCATATCTGACTCTGACCTGGTTGGTGACCGAGGAGAGGGGTTTCTGAGGACCAGCCAAGGTACGGTGCCGCTGGGGCCACAGGGTGTCAAGAGCTGCCTGACTGACCAGTGGGGTGATAGCCCCATCCTGCCACCATGGGGCGCACCTCACATGCACTGCTTCATTCATTCAGGGCCCTCTTTCCTGAAGAGATGAGCTCGGAATGAGGGAAAGGTGGCAAGAGCAAGAAAATGCTCCCCCTGCAGCCTCGTTCTGCTCATCCTTCCCATTGCATCACTGCTGCACCATCAGCACCTCCCAGGCAGCTGCCAGGTGGGCAGCAGAGGCCGAGAGACGGGGTGACCTAGCAGCAGGTTGCTTCTAGTTGTAATTAAGAATCAGGGCATGGCGCAGCAGTTGAGCGCTGGGTTACAAAGCTGCCCGCAGCCTCTGCAGCGCCGGTTCGATCCCCGGCTGCTCCCCGGCCACCGGAGGAGGGTCCCACATGGCGCGCAGACCTCTCCTGCCGCCCGCTGCTCCCCTCAGCAGTGTACTTCGGTCCTTCTGCCTGCTCTGCTCCCCGCTCTGGCTCTGGTGAATTCTCTCCCCCTCCCGCGCTTCTGACTGTACCCAGTGCATGTATAAATAAATAAATAAATCTTTAAAAAAAAAAAATCAGGGCAGCTGCCAGTTGCCCTGCCCAGTCGAGGCGGAGAGGATGGCAGTGTAGCAGTTTCTCAGGCCCCACTGTACCTGCTGCCCCGAGCCACAAACATGCCTGTGGCTCGTGGTGCTACCAAGACCCCGTCAGGGTGACTGTTCAAGCAAGAGCAGTGAGCCAGCCGTGGCCTCACTCTGCAGACCCACCCCGGGGCCCTTTGTCCTGAGGTGGCGGTGTGGGTGTGGCACCCAGGCTGCGCCACACCCAGTATGTCCAAGTCTCCGGCCTGACAAATTGTTCCATCAAATATGGAGGTGATGGGTGTGCACAGGGGCATGTGCTGATGATCCAGTTGCGGTGTAATCAGGTGTAATCGCGCCACTTCTTAGCATTTCCAGGTATGCTGTGAGCCCCTGGGGGCACCCATTAAGTGAGAAGAATTTGTTTCAGTAGCCTTTCTCAGGATCAGCCCTTTGCTTCGTCAAAATCTGCTGCCTGAATCTTGCTTTGTTTGGAGCATTTAGTGCTTCGGTTAAGTTTATGTTCTCTGGCAAAAAGCATGCATTGCTCTGTCACATGGACTAAATTGCTGAGGCTTTTAAAAACCAAATCCATGGTCATGTTCCTGGGAGAGGCAAACATGAGGAAACCACTCTGAAGATGACCCTCTGGTGGCGCTTACACGCCCCTGCGCACTCTGAGTGCCAGGGAAGGCTGGAATCAGGCCCAAGGGTCCCATGAAGAGCACCTCCCTCGTCTCAGGCTCCTGCCTGGCTCCCGTGCTCTCGGGGCTGCTCCAGGAGGAGCGGGCTGTACCCTGGGCCTGCGTGCACACACCCTGCTTCTGGGCTGGGACCACAGGCGGCCTGCTCCGCAGGCTTTGTTCTAGGATACTGGCCGTCTCTGTCCACTTCCAGACAACCTGCCTTCAGGTCTGCCTGGCCTCCTCCTGGGTGAATCATATTAATTAAGGAAAACGCCACCTCCCTGCCTGGGGCTGTGAGGAGCGGTGCTATCCTGTGCATCTACGATGCGGTCACCAGGTCGTCACCAGCAGCTACGGTCCATGCTGGGGGACCCACTCCTCGAGCATTTCCTTGTGGTGCTCTTTCCTGACAGTGGGGTAGAAAGGGGTCCGAGAGTCAGTTTCCTTGGGTCTCTGGTTTGGCCATTTCAGTGGGGGAGCCAGATGCAACTCTGCTGGAGTCGGGCCGTTCTCTCACCTGCTGGTAGCAGCGTGAGGTGGTGGGAGGGACGCTCTTCTGGACTGTCACTGCCTACCTGGAACCCTCAACAGGTTCTGTCATCTCTCTGGCCCATTTTTTTCATCTTTTAAAACAAAGATGTTGCACAGATGGCTTCCAAGGAGGCCTCAGCCCCACCACACCGCTTAGCGCTCTGGGGGCACAGTCCTGGGTGACACAGCAGGTAGGGGGCAGTGGCATCGTGCATTCCTGACCCGCCATGTCCTCAGGTCAGTGCAGTGACCCTTATCCCAGTCCTTCCCCAGACCTTATCCCAAGCATGAGCTCCAGGGGCCATGGCCCCATCTGTCTCCTTCACAACAGCGTCCCCAAGCTGTAGCCCAGGGTTTGCCACGTCGTGGGCACTCAGTGTGCACTTGTGAATGGATGGCAGGCTGCCGGCCTGCAGTTCCCAGAGCCGCCAGAATCCCACCAGGCTGTGTCCCACAGGTTCAGCAGCGTCTTCCCAAGCCTCAACATGGCAGTCAAGCGGCGAGAGCAGGTCTTGCAGGACTACAGGAGACTGCAGGCCAAGGTGGAGAAGTATGAGGAGAAGGAGAAGACAGGGCCAGTGCTGGCCAAACTCCACCAGGTACTGTGGAGAAGGGGGCTGAGGGGACAGTGGGCCTGGTGGTCACGGGTGACATGCTGCACCCCCCCACCTGGGAACCATCCAAAGACACCAAATGCCCTGATCCCTCCCACACACTTCCATCAAGGCTGCAGCAGGGTACTGGCTAAGCCAGTGAGCGATCTCACACCCTGGGTCTTGTTCCCCAGGCCCGAGAAGAACTAAGGCCTGTGCGGGATGACTTTGAGGCCAAAAACAAGCAGCTCCTGGATGAGATGCCAAGGTTCTACAACAGCCGGCTCGACTACTTCCAGCCCAGCTTTGAGTCTCTGATCCGAGCCCAGGTGAGGCGCCCCCATAAACTCAAATGATGGCCACTGCCCTTTCCCCTAGGAGATAGTCATGGGGCGTAACTTACACCGTCTGGAAGGATGATTTAGCCATTCTCTGCAGATAGCTTCACTGCCCACCCAGTCTGCACCGCCCCGAAAAGGGGCCTTTGTCCTAGGACTAAATCCAGGGGCCTGAGGGCCCTACTCTGTTTGCTGGAATTTGGGGCCCTACATTGCACTCGGCCGACCCCTGCACTCAGGTGGGGGAGGCTCCTTGCTCTTGCAGTTCTGCCCTCAATCTGTCTCTCCTCATGTGGTGCCACAAGCAGCCGGCAGAAACCAGGTTGTGTACTTAGCACCACGTGTTGACGGGCGGGTTGTCTGCCCTGCATGCGCAGGAGACCAGGGCTAGTGGCCTTTGGGGACCTTACCCCCTTCATGCCCCTACTAATTAGTCCGCACCTTTCAGCAGGAGACATGTGGTCTTAAATTTTAGCAACTCTTGGAGGGACCCTTAAACCCTGGGGAAGCCCCTGCCAGGGCTCCTGCGAGGTTGCTGGGTGTAGATGCGGGTGCTCAGCACAGCACCAGGGTCAGGCAGCTGGAGGGTCATGCACAGGCCAAGATCCTGAGTCTCCTGCCACCCAAGAGGTCAGGTGTCACGTAATCAGGTGTCATTCCTGCCCTCTCCATGTCTTTGCCCCCCAACCCCGTTATTCAAATGTTGAGCAGGGAGTCTTCTCCCCATTTGTGAAAAAGAGGTCGGGGTGCCAAAGCCAACAGGTCTCCTCCACAGGAACCCCAACTGACTACAGGTGCTCAGCGTCCTGCTCCTTCCCACCTTAGCCTCCAGGTAACAAGGCCGGTTGTGGACCATCGGGGCACTTCTGTCCTTAGCCTGGGGGTCTGGCGCCCCCCAGTGGACGTCATCGTTCATTGCAGTCCACCATGGGAAACCGCCAGTTCCCACGGTAGAGCATCAAAATCCAGGTAGCAGGACCGTGAGCAAGATTGATGTTGGAACTGGGACTTGTTGGTGACCTTGCCCCTGGTCACCAGGGAGAATGAGGCAGAGAATTTATGTGCACAAGCAAGTGGGGAATTGCCATATTTGCCCCCAGAGTATTGCCCTGGAAGTAAGAGCTGCCTTCCAGCAGCTTCACCCTGAGTTTAGGGGAACCTGCCACCATCACTGCCAGAACTCCCATCCCCACCCCCAGCCCCGCTTGCTTCTCTGCCCCCTCCAACCTGTTGCTCATGGGAGGAAGGTTCAGGGTCCCCAGGCTTCAGCATGCCCAGGTTGGAGCAGTCTAGGGGCATGGGATGCCCCGTAACCAGGCAGCGGGGAGGCCAGGGTTGTTTACTGCCGCCTCAGCACCAGCCTCCCCCTCTTGTGGCTGCTGCTGCCATTAGTCACTGGAGAAGTGAGCATTCCTAGTGACTCAGTGCACAGCGCCCTCCCCCCTCTCCCAGCACCAGCCCAGGCCCCACCCAGTGAGGTGACAAAAGTACGAGGAATCCTTGATTTCGCACCCCCCCACCCATGGAATCCTAGCTGAAGGGGTGGAAAAGACACTTCCTCAGAAACAGCTCCACCACACAGGGCCCAGGCACCCTGCTTGGCCTTGCCTTATCTCTAGAAACTTGGCTCCAAGTTTCTAGAATAGTAGAGTTCTTCTTGTCCTAAGACAACTTGGAGTTTGAGATGATTAAACTCAGGGGTGTTTGAATATCAATACAACACTTTCATTTGATCACCAAGTAGAGACTGAGGCAGAAATTGCCCTGGTCCTCCTTCCTGGAAAAGCCTCTGCCCTGGATCTGCTCAGGCCCAGAGCCCACAGTGACCTGAGAGGTGCTGGTGGTGTCACCATTCCTCAGTTTGCCCTCCTCTTTCCCGTAGGCCCCTTTGTAGAGGGAACTGTGGAAATGAGCCAGCCTGCACCCCTCAGACAGATTCAGAGATGAATTGAGAAGGAACAGAAGGCTGGGAAAATGTCACCTTTCTCACCTTTCTAGGACAGGCTCTTAGGGCCTTGGGAGCCTGCCATGCCCTCTGACCCACAGAACAGAAGCCTCGGATTCCCTCCCAGCTTTGAGACAGCTGTAAGCCCCTCCCTCGTCACAGCCTGACTCCATAGGCCTCCCTCCCAGGACCCACCAAGGGTCCTCCCCCTGCCCCAGTCCCGGCCTTGTGCTCCACTGTCTTGCCCCACATCCCACCACACAGGACCCCCACTTCCCTGTCAGCTGCCTGGAGAGCTTGAAGAGCCAAGCCCCCACGTACCTCACCAAGGAACTGCTGCTCCCTCCCGACTTTGTTGTCACTCAGGCAGTGGATGTTCTTGGAGGCCTTCAGGCTGTGGCTTCCCTCTTGCTTGGGACCTCGTGCAATTTAGAGACAGGCTGAGGGGATGAAGGCCGGGAAAGTAGAAACCAGCCCAGACGCCGGTCCTCTGCCCGCCTATCCGCCTGTCCTGTGCCCAGGGGTGCAGTGCTGGGGGGGGGGCTGCGAGCCTGTGACCCAGCACCTACAGACCTCCTCTCGCCTCCTCATCCCAGGTGGTGTACTACTCAGAAATGCATAAGATCTTCGGGGACCTGACCCAGCAGCTTGACCAGCCTGGCCACCTGGATGAGCAGCGGGAACGGGAGAACGAAGCGAAACTGAGCGAGCTCAGAGCCCTCTCCATCGTGGCCGATGACTGACATGCTCCTCCCTGCGAAGGCTCCTGGGATCCAAGTCAGCCTCTCGCCTCTGCCCCTTTCAAGCTTAGGCTTAGACATCAGCCAGCCAAAGGCCTTCTCTGGGAGGAGCGCGGCCGCCGGCGGGCTGGGGAGCAGTGGCTCAGCTCTGCCCGCCAGCCCTTTGGAAGCATCCGGCCTGACGCCAGAGCCCTAAGCAAGCGGCCACCTCCCCACCCGTAGCAAGAGCCCACAGAAAGGTAAGGTGCGGCGAAAGCCTCAGGGGCCTTCCGAGAGCCGGCCGGAGCACTTCCCGGCCTGGGCCCGAACGAGCCTGCAGGGCAAGGGCTTTGTCGGTGCACTGGAGCCTGGTTTGTGTGGTCGGGATCACATCTACCTCCCGATGACCGGTGCTGGTGAGCCCCCCACCTTTGCTGTCTCCCCGCTTCCAAGGACTCATCTGAGAGGCCCAGGACACTGCCCTATAGGGCCTTTGAGCTGCAACGCAGCCTCCTCACGCAAGAGGCTGGCTTAGCCCACTTCTTTACCTTATGTCAAGCGCAGGGACGAGCCCCACCAACCCAAGTCCCGTAGGTTCCCTAGGACTCTCGACTCATGTAAATGTTGTACCACACAGAATGTCACCCCCAAGTCAGAGGCCTCAAAGCAAGAACACTATTGGGTTTGTTCACCTGAATAATTGGAATTTTATTTTTTCAAGTAAAGTTTTCAATAAAATTTCCACATACTGTGCTGTAGCTGAGGAGCGCCAGGCCAGCTCAGTCGGCTCAGGGTTACGCTGCCCCCTGCTGAGCTAGCAGGACCTTGGCGGCTCAGTCTCTTCCCCCTGCTGTGCCCGCCCAGAGGGGCTACCCCGCCATCCAGCACAGGCTGGGCGAGGGCCAGGAGGGGAGAAGAGGACGGGAAGAGCGATGGAGGACACAAGGTCTGTTTTTGACTTTGGTTTATTTAAAAAACAAAAAGCCAAAAGAAAAAACCAACTTTATATACAAAGTCAAACTGAAACCACGGATTATGGAAAGAGGCGAGAATTACGGGGAACAGGGGAGAAGGCTGGGCCAGAGCCAATACCACATTCTGAACACGGGGAGCCAGGGGAGAGGCGCTGGTTTCTTCCGGCGAGTCTGGGGTGGCCGTAACAGCGTGCACTGGCAGACACAGCCCGACGCAGCTCGCTAGCGCTGGCTCCGGCCCTGTGGTGGCCACGGGAGCCCCTGCCCAAGAACCTGCTCCTGGAACCTAACGGGCTTTGTGCCGTCCAGAGGAAGGGGCTCTCACCCCAGCCAGCTTCCACAGCTGTTTCTTCAGTTTATTGGCATCAGACCTTATGACATACTCAAAAAGCCTTTTCCTCCCCGTCTTACTCTAAACTGGAAGAGGACAGGAGAAAGTCAGCACAAGACTAAAGGGCCCCAGGAGAATCCCCAGGGAGAGGGCAAAATGACATTCGAGGGGTGCAGAAGATGTTGTGTTGGATTTAGTTGTAACCGGAACCGGGGTTCCTCGCTTGTCTGTCCCACGTAGCAGACAGACCCCACCCTGACGGCCTGGCCTCCCCTAGAGGCTGAGCACAGGGGTCAGCCACCCCCTGCCTATGGCTCCCAGGTCCTGCTCCAGCTTCTTTCTGGGACCAAAAGGGCTGAAACTTCAGGCTCCATCGCTGACCTCACAGGATGGCAGCTCCTGTGCCAGGGCCCTCAGTTGCTCGGTGCCGGCTCCTCCTTCTCTACCCAGCTGTCAGCCTGTTTGAAACAGATGTAACAAGAATTAAGACTCATTAGGGGTGAGATCCGAGGACTGAGCACCTGCTCCCGGGAGACCCCTGGCGGCAAGCTGCCAGTGATGGCTTCCTGAAGACACTGGAGGGAGTGGGGAGCCTGGCGCCAACAGGCCTGGCTGTCACACACACCCCACCCCCCATCTCCCAACCCAACAGAAGGCAGCTCTCTCCAGGGAGCTCACCTTTTCAACCATCCGCTGCATCTCAAGCTGCAGGGGGGTCAGGCGCCTTCGGAACTCCTGTAACAGCCGCTGCAGCTGGTTCTTCTGTCGTTCAGCTGTTCGGGCCGTCTCCTCAGCCTCGGCCAACCGGGTTCGCAGCTCCTGCATTTCTGCGGCCAGTGTCTTGTTTGTTACTTCAGTGGCTGAGAAACGGTTATGGCTCTCCTCTGAGAAGGAAACACCAAAAAGACTACTGCTAAGTCAAGGACTAGTGCATGGGGTGAGAGGCCTAAAGCCTGGGGTGGCAGGGTCTCCCCATTAGTCTCTGAATAGAAAACATCTCTCCATGCCCCACCCACGCCAGGCCCCTGTGGCTTCGGGCCACTCACCCAGCTTTAGTTCCAGTGTGTGAATCTTGTTCTCCAGGTACAGCCGCCCACTATCCTGCTGCTCCGCACGCTGCAACAGATTCCCCACGTTGATCAGGCTGCCGTTGTGGGACACCAGGCCTTTGTGTTCCGTGGGGGCAGCACTTGGCTTTGGGCTTTTCCCAGAAGGAGGTAGCAGGTCCAGGTTTCCTAGAAGGGGCCGTGGGAAAAATGTGAGGAAAGTCTCAGGAGAGTAGCGGCCCGGCAATCGTGCACAGGAAGCTATGGAGCACCAGCACGTACCGAAGAGCGCCTCCTCAGGAAGCCCGCCATCTGTGCCCTCCTGGCGGCTGTACTGAAGGCTCCGGTACTGGCAAATATTCTGGGTCACCACCCTGCTGACCAGCTGCTTGGCCTGCAGAGAACACAGCCCCAAGATACCCGCTCAGGAGACAGGCCAGCCCTCGCCCCTGTGAGCTATAAGAACCCAGAACAGCAGCATTCCAAGATGCCCACTGGCACCGGGCGTGTGTGCTACTGCACACGTCTGCTGGGTGAGGCCACCTCAGGAGCGGGTACCTGCTCTGCACTGAGCCGGAGCCCAAGGGTGAGCAGGATCTTCTCCAAGTCTCGCCGGTGCAAGTAACCACACCAGTTGGCATCAAAGAAGACAAAAGCAAGAAGACAGTCCAAAGGGAGCACAGCTGAGGGGTCCAGTTCCTTGGGCTGCAAAAGAATCAGGATGAACAGGATTTACAAATAGTTCTCCCAATGGCTAAAATCATGCAGGATGTAGACTTTCTAAAGTCCAGCAGCTTGGCTGACAGTCACCCCCACTGGGCCTTCCAGTTAGATGACCATGGGCCAGGTGGGGCCCCCAGGCCTGCTGGAGCATTTCTGACCCAGGGGCTGTCACCTCCAGAGGAACCAGTGTGCCCCTAGATCAGACACCTAGCTCAGACGCCTCTGGCTCCTATGACAAAGCGCCATTCCCTAGGCCAAGAACCTCTTGTCTTTTGTCCATCAAAAGGTACCAGAAGTCATTTGGTAAAAAGCATCTCTGCCCCAGGAGTGAGGTCTTGCTAAGCTTCACCGGCACTGAATCCCAGGGGGACAGAAAAGGTCTCACCATGTCTTGAAGTGAAGAGAACTCCATCTCAGACTGGTTTGAGGCAACTGACCGGACTTCGGAATCCTCCAGCTTGGCTCCTGCTACAGAAAGCTTACGATGAGCTTGGAGCCAGGATCACAGCAGCCACCCTGGCTCCACACCTGACAGGGAGGCCCTCTGGCCACAGAGCCAGCACCACCAATCTGCCCGCCTGCGCCTCCACTGGCGTACCAAACTCTTCCTCTCCGTCGTCCCTCAGGAGCAGCAGGTCAGGGTCAAGGGTCATCTCACAGAGGTCCTCAGATGCCTCACCCTGGGGCTTCTCTTCCTCCTCGCCCCCAGAAGATGGGGGCTTTGGCAAAAGCCCATCTTCCTTCTAGGAAGGAAGCAGACCACAGTGATGTGCAGGAACTTCACCTTCCACTACTAACAATTAACAATGGACAACATTTGCGTAGCAGTCACGTCCCAGGCACCGTATCACTCCCAGGCACCATATCACATGCTGAGCAGGCACGGTCCCATCAGATGCCTCGCTTTACAGGAGTTCAGAGCCCCAGGGCCACTTCCAGGCACCTGAGGTTCTCCTCAGGAGCCAACTGCAGCCCCGTAGGAAATTACGTTTACTTTATAGTATTTGGGCACAAAGGGAATAGATGTGCTTTAGGAAGTGTTAAGAAATGCAGTGTTCTAGGACCTCCCTGGTGGCACAAGGGGTTAAGACGCAACCTATGAAGCTATCCACAGCCACTGCAGCACCAGTTCGATCCCCAGCCAGGGAGCTACCCACACGGTGCAGCAGACCTCCTTTGTCTTGCCCCCTGTTCCCCTCAGCAGTGTACACTTCAGTCAGTCTGCCTGTTCTGTTCCCCACTCTGTCTCTGGTGAATCCTCTCACACACCACCACCCCCACACGTCTGGCCTGTACCCCATTCTTGCATGCATGCATGAGTGAATCTTTAAAAAAAAAAAAAGAAATGCAGTGTTCTAGCAACCACTGGATGATCAAAACACCTGGTCCTTGCAGCATTCTTAGCAGATTTCTGTGCTGCCGCAGTGTGTCAACCACACTTCTCCCGGGTACACACTTACTAGCCGATGGCCACTGCACCTGAGTACGTGCCAGGGTCATGAGGCACGTGCAGTGAGAGGACTAGTGAGAGAGCCCCATAAAGCGCTCAGAGCAGTGCCTGGTAACACACAGCATGTGATTTCAGCTCAGCGTACCCATGAAGCCCGAGTGCCCATGCGGGAGGCAGAGGTACTCACCGGCGGTGCGTCTGACTCGGCAGCTGTGCCCTCACTCTGTACCTCATCCTTGGGCTCCTTGGACGCCTCCTCCTTGACTGCTTCTTCCTCCTTGACTGCCTCTTCCTTCTCAGGTTCAGGTGGGGCCACCACCTTTTCAGGAAGGCCCAGCAGCATCTTATAAATCCTATAGCCAAAATCCCTCTCCAGCATCTCCAAAAACAGCTCAGCCAACACCATCACCTGGTGGAAGAGGCAGCAGGGGCCTGTGAAAACCCAGAGAGTTGCAAGCCCACCATTCCACATGCCCTACCTCAGCCTCCCAGATGCCTACCTCAAAAGAGACCCTCTCTTTTGGCCTCCGATCTTCCACAATACTATGGAGGGACAGGCTTACACAACCAGGGCGTGCCATGACAGCAGGTTCTAGAGGGGGTGGAGGGGCCTCTGGGAGATCAGTGTCCACTTCTTGCTGGGCCGTAACCTCTGGATTCTCTGCGTTCTGTTTGGAAGTATCTGTTGCTTGCTCTGAAGTATCAGCTGCCTGTTCTGTAGACTCCATTTCCTGGGACAAAAATCACAGGCTTTGACCACCTGGGTCCAAGGCTCAGGGCACTTACCATCCTAGCTTGTTCCTAACGTTCAGCCTTACCGCTGGGACTTCTGGGGCTGGGGCTGCAGCCTCTGCAGCTTTCTGCTGACACAAAGCCTCCCACTCCTCCAAAGGAGGCATGATGGTCCAGATGTCCGGCAGGTATACCACCACAGTCTGGAGCCGCCGCGGGGGTCCTGGCTGCAGGTATTGAAACTCAGCAAAGCGCCACCTGCTCACAAGAAAAAGGGAAAATGTGGGCTGACCCATGGCTTTCCCCAGCATCTGCTTCAGTTTCCAAACATTTATTGAGTACAAACTGCATGCCAAGCTTTGCAAGTACAAAAATAAAAGATACAGACTGAGGGCCCAAGAAATGGTTAAGCCATGGGGAGAAACCCAAGCAGACAATTACTACCCAAGGCACCAATATGGAGCTGAGGGTGACGGAATGAGCCTTGGCAGGTCAACTGGCCTTCAACACACATACACAGCCCTAGTCATGCTCAAGACCAGGGCAACCATTTGTGAGGCCTGAACAAGGAGACAGAGGCAAATTAACAGGCCAGGAAGTCACAGAAGCTTGGTTTCCTGAACCTTCTCACCAGCCCCATTGCCAGCCGCAGACGAGTTCAGGGGAACTACTCACCACTTTGTGCAGGCGCTCAAGTCGATGCCTGTCTGGGCTTGCGCACAGCGGATGGCAGTGCGAACCAGCACCTGTGGGTCGCCCTTGGGGTCGAGGCCATCCAGAGAAGGAGACCACTCACCCCCAACCAGCACTGCCTCCTCTTCTTTCCGGCCCAACAAAAACTGCAGAAAAAATGACCGAGATCAGGGCTCCCACTGCGGAACAGCCTGCCACCACCGTAGAATGCAGGCAGCATGAGGGTAGATAACACGGGGAGTTATTGAACAGTCCAGCCACTCTTTATAAAGTAAGAAGATCAGAGCTATGCTGTCTCTCTGCAAAATGAGTGTTATTTTTACCTCAAAACTCTTTGTGATTTCATGAACAGGAGCTGAACTGCCGAAAATCTGACATGACCTATACACTATCAATGATTGTGCCATGCCTCCTGGGCTCCAGCTCTTACCTTAATCTGCTTCAGAGGATGTTCTGGCGTCTCCCTTGGCTCAGCCATGTCATCCACAAAGAGCATACAACAACGATACAATTCCTCCAACCCTGGGGAAGAGAGCAGCAGTACCTGTGCAGGGCAGTGAGAAGGAAATACTCATAAGCCTCTTCAGGCCCCAACAGTGGGCTAAAGCTGCAGGACCCCAGCCAACTGACCTTGGAACTGTAAGCGGGGTCACTGTCTGCAGAGCTGGGCTCAGCACTGGTGTCTGGAGCTGGCTCCTTCTCAGAAGATACCTGAATCCGACTTGGGTGATGGAGGGAAAAGGGCTGGCTCAGAGGAAAGGCCGACAGCCAGCTCAGATGCACGGCCAGAAAACCAGAAGGGACCAGGAGGTGGCGGTAACGGCGCTGGAGTTCTAAGAAGTCACAGGTGGGGCTGCAGGGAGAATGCAAGGGATCCAGATTGAGCAAAGGTTAAATTATTCTTAAAATGGAACCATGAAAGACTTGGAAGAAAATGGGCAAGTAATTTTATAATCTACAAAAAAACTAAGACACCGCTGAAAAGGATGGCTAACCATATGAAATGTTACAACTTCTAGTGACAGAGCAAAATCAAACTGGGGAAAAAAAAAAAACAGGGAAACCGTTTGCAATACATGACAGAGAAAAGCATTACTGAAGTAATATAAAAGGAACCCACAAATCAATAATGAAAAGTTTACAAGCTTAAAGAAAAATGGGGTAACTGACATCAACAGGTACTTATGAACAGAAAAAGGAATGAAACGTAGCAGGTCATGGAAAGATGTTCAATCTCACTGATAACTAAACAAATGCAAATCAGAATATCACTTTTCACCTATCACACTAACAGAGATCAAAGTTTGGTAATAACGTTGGCAAAGACATGGAGAAATAAGCACTTCATTCCCCACTGATGACACTGTAAATTGACTTCAAATGACTGGCTGATACCTATCAACATTTAAATAAAACCCTTTGTGCCAGTTACTCCATTTCTAGGAACTGATCTAGATAAAATGCATCTACACGCACAGATGTGTGCAGAAGGATGTTTATAATATTTAGAATAATTAGACTAAAAGCAGAAAACTGGTTAAGTAAATTATGATTTCACCCATTCAATGGAATACCATGCAGTTGCTAAAGAGGATGACATCAATATAATAAATGTTAATGTGGATTAAGTTCTGAGAAACCTGAAGTGAAAAAGCAAAGAACCAGTGTGTACAAAAGGCTTTCATTTGTTTCAAAAAAAAAAAGTTTGTAAGTACACAAGTACACATGCACACACACACACACACACACACACACTTGTACACACGTATCTCATTCGTACAAGAAGTTATGACCAGTTGCAAATCTCAACCCACCCCAGCCTTGCACTCACCTGTCCACAGTATAGGGAGTAAGATGGACCCGGTAAGGAGGCAGATCATGCCTTGGTTTCTTAGCACCCCAAGGCTCCCCACCAGCCCGCTGCTTGCGTTTCTTGGAGTCATAGTCATCGCTGGAGATTGATCCATCACCAGAAAGAGGAAACCACATTGTTACATACAGACTCAAAACAGACTAGCCTAAAAGAACTGGAAACAAACTGAACCCCCAACAGTGAAAAAAATGGGTAAAGCAGCCATGTTACCCCCACCACGTTTAATAGTCTGTTATAAAGATATTAAAATGGGTTTTTCTTGGTTTTTGAAAGTGGATATTTAAATGTTTTTAACAATAGAAAAAAATACTCAGGTTAAGCAAAAAGAAGAATATGCAACACTACCTCAACTGTGCAAAAAAAGCTTTATTACTGAAAAGAAAGCACTAATGGTGGATGCCTCTGGCTGATATGGCTTATATTTTGTTTTTCTGAATGTTGTAAATTATAGTCAGCATGCAATTTTTGAACTGATAAGAAAAAAACTGATTTTTTTTCCCAACAAGACAGACATAAGGTATCATGCCAAGGGCTCAACAAAGTTAATTTTATTAGAAGAGACAATTCCTTATTAAGAACAAACAAATCCCTAATAGTACATATTAAGGTCATAAAAATACTCAAACCCTTTGATCTAATAATGCCACTGTTAAAAATTATCCCAAGGGAATTAATTCAAAAGAAGAAAAGAAGTTTTATGTAGGGGGGAAAAAGCAAAGCAGCAAAAGCTAATAGTAAGAAAGCCACAATCAAATCCAGCAATACCTGAGTTTTTATAGTAAATAAACACAGTAATCAGGCAGCCATTAAAACTACCATGAGGATTACAATGCAACATGGGAAATGTGGAAGAGTAAGAATAATTTTAACTGTAAGATTAAAATTATAAAAGTGGGCCTCCCCTGCTGGCGCAGCGGTTGAGCTGCTCCCCTCAGCAGTGTATTTTGTCACTCTGCCTTTTCTGTTCCCTGCTCTGGTTCTGGTGAATTCTCTCCCCCTCCCGCGCTTCTGATGTACCCAGTGCTTGTATAAATAAATAAATCTTATAAAAAATTTTCAGTTTTAAAAAAAAATTATGAAAGTATACATTTATTTATAAAGGCCAACAGTGTAGGGGAAGTGGCAACCAAGTACTTTTCTAATAGCCTTTAAGAATGGTTACTTTTTAAAGGAAAGGAAATGATACAATTTTACAGTATTTTTGTTTTCTGGAATAGTTGATACTACTTTATACATTTTTGTAACAAATCATTTACTGTGGTGTGACTAAGTTAAGGGTGCCATAAATAAAAGCAGTAGAAGAGAAACAAACCTCAAGAGCCTTATAAAATGGTAAACTGATAGAAAATCTCTTGTGTCTCATGAGAGAAATAAAGTCAACTGTCAATTCTTCACATCAAGGTAACCGAGTT
Organism: Talpa occidentalis; assembly: GCF_014898055.3. Taxonomy (NCBI): domain Eukaryota; kingdom Metazoa; phylum Chordata; class Mammalia; order Eulipotyphla; family Talpidae; genus Talpa; species Talpa occidentalis. The sequence goes on along the minus strand of NW_023605194.1, from coordinate 95,033,202 downwards.
GATTTTATTTACCAAAAGTTCTCTGTTCTTTCCTTTTAGACCTTCCTGGGTTGTTTCCCTCATCATCATATCCCTCGGTAACTAAGCTGATTATATTTAACACAACTTTTTTGTTCCTTTCTCTTTTATCTGCCGGGGTAATGTCCCTGTTCAGGCATCTCAATCCAAAACCTGCCTTCTTATCTTGGCCTTATGGGATGTCAACAGTTCATATTTCTAAGAGAAGAACCTTCCAGGGCTTCCCTGGTGGTGCAAGGGGTTAAGATGCAGCCTATGAAGCTATCCGCAGCCACTGCAGCAGAAGTTCGATCCCCAGCCAGGCAGGGAGCAACCCACATGGCGCAGCAGATCTCTCCTGCCTCGCCCACTGCTCCCCTCAGCAGTATGTTTCAGTACATCTGCCTGTTCTGCTCCCCACTCTGTCTCTGGTGGGTCCTCTCACCCCCCACATCTCTGGCCTGCACCCCGATCTTGTATGTATAAATAAATCTTTAAAAGAAAAAAAAAAGGGAGAACCTTCCAAAGTCATTAGACAATTCTTTTTCAGCCTACACATACTGAACTCTTGAGTAAATGCTATCAACCTCTAGTTCAACTGGATGTTCCACTGAATCCTGTGGATTCTAGTCACTTTTCTCACCTTATATGAACTAACACAGCAGGTTAGAAGACAGTAACCTCAGCACGACAGAGCAGGTCTCCTATCTAAAACCTCAGTAGTTTAGCTTTGGTGGGGCAATGGTGACTGTTCCTGCATCCCAGAGTGTAAGGATCAAAATAAAACTTGGCTTCCTGTCAAAACACTAATGTGGCTGACTCCTTTATAAATCAACGTATTCCCCCCAGAGTGACCTAATTCAACTGCCCCGTTCCCACTCTGCAAATTCTCTGTATTCACTGATAGCAATATCTCCCTCCTAAAGGTAACATCTCCTCCCCCTAGACCCTATTAACACTGAAATGTTATGGTGAAAGGTAAAACCACATAGAATGTGCACAGAACTTTGACATGTCCAGGACAATCAAATGCAATGGTCTGCACTGAAAAGCTGAACTTGAACCTCAAACAGAAAGTCAAGAGCAGGTACTGATTCTACCCAGGATACGTTACTCCTGAGGGCACTTGCTGTGACTCTGTAATGAAGTCTTTAATAAACTCACATAATGTGAGAGTGGAAAAATCTCAAAAATTGAAGACTAAGAAGATGCACAAGACAAGGGACGTGGGTGAAGACAAAATATATACCCATGACTTTGAGAGACTGGAACAAAATGTTTCAAGTACTAGAAGTACTGTGGAAAAGGATCCTCATCCTAGAAAATCAAAGCTTTCCCCTAGTTAGAATTCACAATGACCTATTCCAAGGGAACAAACTAGATTCAACAGAGACCGGCAATATCACTTTGCCAAAACTTTTTCTGATTTACTTTACGCTACTTTTAAGTGTTCACATTGGATTGCACTCTCAGTCCTTTCCGTGTAAGAATCTACTGACATCTGGGACAGGTTCTTCTCAGTACAGTTCTCATTTCAAGAAAATTACAATATAAGAGAATGTTCTGGACCAATGGAAATGTTCTATACCTTATTAGGGGTAAGGAGTACATGGGATTTTCCATGTCAAAACTGCAGTTAAGATTTATGCATTTCAATCCATATAAATTTCACCTTAAATTTTTTACCTTAAAAAATAACAAGTAGGTGGGGCCTCCCTGGTGGTGCAAGGTGTTAAGACACAACCTATGAAGCTGTCTGCAGCCTCTGCAGCACGAGTTTGATCCCTGGCTGGCCAGGGAGCAACCCACATGGCAAGGCAGACCTCTCCTGACTTGCCCACTGCTCCCCTCAGCAGTGTACTTAGGTCAATCTGCCTGTTCTGTTCCCCACTTTGTCTCTGATGAATTCTCTCACCCCCACACCTCTGGCCTGTACCCCAGCTCTTGTATGCATAAATAAATCTTTTAAAAAAAAAAACAAGTGGGGCCTCCCTGGTGGCACAGGGGTTAAAGTCTTAGCTATCGCCAGCCACTGTAGCATGAATTCGATCTGCAGCCATGGAGCTAACTCACATGGCACAGCAGACCTCGCCTGTCTTACCCACTGCTCCCCTCAGCAGTGTATTTCAGTAGATCCGCCTGTTCTGCCCCCCACTCTGTCTCTGGTGAATCCTCTCACTTCCCTGTACCTCTGGCCTATACCCCAGTTCTTTTATGCATAAATAAATAAGAATAAATCTTAAAAAAAAAAAAAAGAACAAGTAGGGGGCAGGAAATAGATGGAGGTACACATAAAAAAACAAAGAGTGGCAGATGTTGAAGCTGAGTTCATCATTACTCTGCATACACTTGAATTTTCCACAGTAAAAAGTTAAAACAGAGACTAACAGACACAACCAGAGCAAGTCTTAAGCAAAGCAGTTCAGAGCTTAGCTCCCAAGGGTTTCAGTGAAAACCTTTAGTGAGCGAATAAGGCAGGATAAGGAATGTGTGAGGCAAAGAGAACAGGTAGCATGCTCTTGGAGGTCCCCAATGCTCAGAAATTATATAAGATGGTCCAGCACTATCCACCACACCTGCTCCATACAGAACCAAGAAGCTGCCTGTTGTATAAGGCACAGGCCTGGATTTATAAGAAGTAGCATCCAACAAACACATTCTAACACCACACCATCGTGTACCATGTATATAAAGAAACATGTATGTAGAAATTATATACTTCAAGATTACTCTTTTTTGACAATTATGATTTACTTGACAGTTTTGATTCTTAGTATCTCAATCTTAGGGGCTACAAGTAAAAGGGAAAATTAAACATTAAGAAAAATTCAAAATGGTATTTTGAAAGATGAACTACATAAAAATCCCTGCTTGCTAAGCTAGTTTTATAAAGTTCTAATATTCATATATAAATCTCCATGTGTCTGCTTTTTTCAGGATAAAGGAACTATCGTGTAGTTACGTAAAGAGAATGCTAGTGTGAACAAGTGGCAAAGAAAGGGACATTGCTCCTAGAGGCAAATAAAATAAAATGTTTCGGCTGGATCATCCTCTTACCTTCGGCCTTGATCCAATCGGCCATGAGGGCCCCGAGCAGGAAATCTGTTCAGGTGGCTCAGATGAAGTGTATGGGATGTTTGGAAGAGACTCAGAGCTGCAGAGAGGAAAACAGTAGATGACTATTAAACCCTAAAAATCCATCCAGCTTCCCTGTCCCTTTCTTCTAGTGCACAGAAATATCCCCTTCTGAGATAGTTACAAGTCCATCCAGAGCACCCCATAAAGCTACAAGTCCAACAACCATGCTACTGGTACTCACGCTTCTGAGGAAAGAGTGGGGGAATACGGTGAGGCTGGAAGATCAACTGGGGTTGCGCTCCCAGAATCCCTTGCTTCTGTCCCAGGGCTGCCACATGCAGAAGGGGAGGTGCTGGGGACTTCAGTAAGGGCTGCAGGACAGTAGGCAGGAAATTCAGAGGAACCTATGGTTAATGCCCTACCCCCTTGACAAAAATAAGATTTTTGCTCAATTTCAGGGTACAGGGGCTTCCCTTCCTCCCCCTTCCAACACAGATAGCAAGGAGAGACGAATACCTGGTTGGAGAGCGTTTGCACCTTGACAGCATTCCAGGGCACTGCCTGGCCTGGGTTGTATGCAGCCTTCACCAGCACCTTCTCACCCAGCTGGGGTAGCCGGCCCTTCACCACACTGCCAGCACACAAGCCAGGAGGCCCAGTCAGGACAGAGACCCTGGCCAAGCCACCCTAACTGTCCCTACTGAGGTCCTTCCCATCAAGATTTCCCTCACCTTGCACAAAAAACAGCAAAGCAATGGCTTTAGAGGGGCCCACCAGCATGGTGACAGAATGGAATCCAATAAGCATTTACAGAGGGGACTCAGCCTCATGCCTACCTTAGCTGGAAAAAAACCTCTTCATCTACCACCCCAAAATAGTCATGCAAGCTTGTAACAATGCCAGTGAAGACCCTCTGCTTCTCTCCACCCTGTAAGAGAAGGGTTCAGTTTGAAAGTTAACAGGGAGCAATCTGGACAAAGGCACATGCTTACACTAGCGTTTCATCCTATCCAGAGCACTGCTTCTTAGATTCACACAGAAGAAAATATAGATACATAGTGCACACATTCAATCTCTGGGGGGTGTGTTGTGGAGGTGAGGGGGTTGTAATGATTCTTGGGTCACAAGTTTTTTCTAGGATTTCTGGTTCTGTAGTTCCAAGAAACACTCTAAAGATTTCCCTGGAGCCGTAATTTAGAATTCCCCTTTCAAAGAATTGAGAGTCACCTCAAAGGGGCCCAGGACAGGAGTCAAGAAAGGACACTGTAAACCTAAGAACTGAAAGCATCGAGCACCCATATATGCTGTGGCAGTCCGAAGGGCTAAACAAAACTAGAAAGGATGCCCAACCTACCTGAAGGTGCCTGGCATTTTGAGACAGGTCTGTGGCCACAGGAGGAGTGAGCAAACCAGGAGGAGGACCCAGAAGAGATGTAGAAGCTGTGCCTATGGGGACAGAAAAGCAATGTCCAGGAACTACACCTACCACCTTAAGCGCTAGTCAGCCAGAGAACACGGGAACTCAAAGGGCAAAATAGCTCCAAGCAACTCCTCCACAGGGTTTCAGTGGCAACCACTGTGGTCTCCTATTTTCCTAAGCAGCAGCAGCAAAATGCTGCTTTTCTCCCCAGAGAAACCCCACAAGCCATATTTTAAAAGACTACTCTGAAGCACATACTTCCCAGCATGAGGGCATGGGATAAAGGTGATCACCTGAGAAGTTGCGTCCCCCGGGAAGGGGGTTGATCCGCTGGCGCTTAAACTGGGACATTGGGAATGCTGTCCTCTTTCAGAGTCTGAGGGGAAAACCTTCAATCAGAAAAGAAATATTAACAACTCACAAGGAAAATTTCCATCTACCTCAAAAAAGGACCTAAGGATCTTAGAAAGCAGGGAGGTGTGTGCTGAGAATGAATGAGGGTAAATGAATATAGAGGGGTGCAGATAATGAAGAAACTGCGTTGTTCCAGTTTGCTCTCACAACAGCCTCGTGGGTGACACTGTCACGCTATTTTCCAGTAAAGGAAACTGAAGCTCAGCGATGAAGAGACTTGCCCGAGGCCACATAACCAGTGAGTGTCACGACTGCGCTTCACAGCCAGGTCTCCCGACAACTTAACGCTTCTCTCACTATGCCAGGCCACCCCCAAATAATTTGGGTGGTTGGGGGGCTGGGAAGCGCCCCGCTGACATTCATTCATTCAAATACATCCGCCAAAATGCTCCACGCAAGGCCCAGAAAAATGGAGGAGGCTGGTGCCGAGGGATGGTGTGGGCCCTCTCCCCGGAAGCCCGGCCCGTTGTTCGGCGGACGGGCTGGTGGAAGGTAGCTCCGTGGCCCGGACGACAAGGATCCGGCTGCGCGCCCGCCCTCCGGCTCCCGCGCTCCCCGGCCCTGCGCTCCCGCCTCAGCAGCCGCCAGGCGCCGGGTCTCCCCAGCCGGCCTCGGCCACCGTGGTTTCTCCTCCTCCCGCCCGCCCCCAGGGCCGAGGCCGTTGCCAGGGAGACGGGGCTTGCAGTCCAGAGGGGGCTCGGCCTCTTCCGCGCCCCGTGCATCTTCGCTTCCCTGCACTCGCAGCCCCTCGGCCAGGGGAGGAGCGAGGGGGCAGAGGGGCGGCAGGGGGCCCCCCAACCCACCTGCGGGCCAGGGCCGCGACACCGGGGGGACAAAGACACCCGGAACCACCACAGCCGCTGCTGCCGCCGCCACCGGAAGCGCCTCTCCGGAAGCGCGACCACTGGTCGGAAGCTGCCACTCTCCCGGATATGGTTCCTCCCTCTTCTCCACCGACCTCTCCCTCCCCCACGCTGGCCTGCCATCCCGCCCCCATTGTGGAGCGGAAGTGCGCCTTCCCCTAGCGGATGCGAGTGAGGAAACCGGCGCCTCCGTGGTGTCCACGCTTAAGTGTCCCATTAGAAAAACAGGCTTCAGACAATGGTTCCCATTCCCAAGTTAGGGCGGGACACCCCAAACAGAAGGAAACACCTACCATCGACGCCTTAATTCATTCTGGCAGCCCCTAAGACTTCAGCAGCAAGAGAACCAGACCCACCTGACTGGAGGACGAGGATGACGGATCAGTGGCTATTTCTAGTAGACATTCCTTATCTGACTCATGCTAATGACTTCATCCCTAGCCCTACCCTCTCATGGACAGCGCGCGCGCGCGCACACACACACACACACACACACAAAACACACCCTCAGGGAACTACAGGACTACACACCCATCAGGGAACGACTTCCCCTTTCTCAATTAGCAAAGACTTAGGACCCTAATGGACTATGGTAGATAAAGGACCACAATACTTAGACATTTACAAAGAGTTATCACCAACACTTCCTTCAGTCTTCAGAACCACCCTGGGAGGGGGTAATCCGCCGGGAATTAGTGCCCTAATTCTCAGATATGAAATCTGAGAGACTTCAATGAAATGATTTCATCAAAGTCTTGCTGCCGATCACTGACCATTTCAGTCCCCATTTGCAATCCTAGCCCCCCTTATCATAACTGACTTCCACTTCATCCTTCTGGTCTAGCCTCCCTCCCAAACCCATACTCTCCCCGTTCTTATTCACATAACACTTGCAAAGCACTTTGAAACAGTTTAATCTCATCTTACCCTCATAACAAGCCTGTGAGGTAGGTAGGGCAGGCATCAGACCATTTGGGAGATTAAGTGGAAAGATGTGGCTCAGAAAAGATAAGGGACTTCTTCAAGGTCTAAAAGCCAGTATGGACTTCTGGTTTCATCTAATGTGTAAAAGCTACTGGAGAGCAAAGCAGCTGGTAATCAACTTTGAAGGTTACTCAGCTGTCCCCCATGTTCACACACACAAACACACACTTTCCTGGTGCAGGGGCTCGGCTCCACTGATAAGAGAGTGTAGAGGCAGCCAAGATAGCACCAGGACTTCAGACCAGTAACTGCCCACGAAGGAATGAAGGTCAGTTCCATCCTTCTGCAGTTCTTCACCCAGAAGACCAATCAGGAGAGATGGTTGAATCCGGTCACTTCATAACACTGACAGTCTCACAGATACATATATAATTTTGCTGAAATACACATCTGCAATCCGCAGATCACTATGCCAAGCATGCTGCGTGGATGCCTCATAAATAAGTTAGTTCACATTATCTAACCCCAGGGGTTTCAGGCAACCAGGAGCCTGGGAGCTGCCACACCTGGGAGCCTCTCAGGGATGCAGGGCTCCTTTCAGACTGCTCAGAGAAAGACTCAGTCCTTTCCTCAGAGACAGGGGCAAGCATCAGCAGCTTTCCTGGCAGTGCCCAGAAGCAGTGACGGGGAAAGGGGCGAAGAAGTCTTCACTGGACACCCCTTCCACCCACAGTCTTGTCCGTGCACCAGGAGGTATCAGCATACAGAAAGATTTTTTGCTCTTTGCTTCTTAACTGCTAATGATGGAATAAAGGTCTTCCGGTGGGGGCGTAACAGAGGCCTTTCAGGAAGGTCCCTTGACTCAGTCCTGTGGAACAGGAAAGATAGCATTAGGCTAGGAGAAAATGGAGGGAACAATGGACCTAGAGTTGACAGAGCATTGCTGTGAGGAATTTGGGGATATTGACATGTGCTTCTTCCCCTGGGGTGTTATATGGTACACACTCCCAAACCTGCTGGATATCACCTACTGTGAATCCTTTGCACCCTGCCTTGCTCTCCCCCAAATCCTGATGAGGTGTCCTAAGTTTCAGCTTTGAGGGGTGAGCACCTTCAGGGCTGGCATGAAATTTCCCATATTTTGGTCCTGGTTCTGCCATTGAATAACCAAGTGGCCTCAAGAAAGTGACTCCTTCCCCACCTCACTCCCAGCCTCATCTGTAATTGGGTGTAGCGACAGGAAGGCCCAGGGCAGGATCTCTGTGATCGAGCAGGCTGGGTAAAGGAGCCAGTCCTGGAGCCCTCAGTGGCTTTTCAGGCTTTTATTGGGATTTTACCAAGTACACAGCAGGCAGGGGTGCTGGGGGGCCGTGAGGCTGGCAGGCCTCCCAGCCTCCAGTGAATCTTCTCTCTTTCTAGGCAATCTTGTGTTTTCTCATGGCCTCTGCTTCTCGCTTTTCGCTTCTCTTCTCTTTCTGGTCTGATCTGATCTCTTTCGCTCTTTTCACTCTGCTGTTCCCCTGGCATCCCAGTGACGCCGCCCTTATAAGCCCAGTCTCAGCCCAGGTGGATCCCATCTACATCTGCCCACACCCTACTCCCGGTGCCCGCCATCAGGCATGCATTCAGGACCGCAGGGATCCATCATCAATCCTGATGGCGGGAGGGCAGAAAAGCCTGATACTTTTACTTACCCTATATTGGGGCACTTTTTAACTACTTTCCGCTGCTTCCAGCACCCTCTCCAGCAATGTCTATCTCTCTCACATTTCACAGGAACAAAGACAACCTCTGGCAGTACTGCCTCAGCATCCAGGTTCGTCAGGCTCCTTCCTCTGCCCTGACCTGGGCTGGGTCACAGGACTCACCTGGGGGCAGGTTCATCGGGATTGACAGGGGGCACAGGGTGTCCACGGTTCCTCCAGCGGATCCGGCTGAGCAGGACCTTGACCTTGTTCCAGTGGGAGAGACCCAGCTAAGCAGAAGCTCAGACCCACTGAGCCACTCCCAACAATGTACCCCAGCTGAAGTCCCAAAGACATCTGTCAACACAGCCAGGATAGATTTCCTGCTCCAAACAAGAATCCTGTCATTTTCCCCAGGGCTTCTGGCCTTCAAGAGATCCCCATAACTCAATCAACCCCCCTACCCCATCCTACTACCTGTCCCCACACATTTCGATCACCTACCTTGTGTCCCTGGGAGGATGGAAAGGTGTGAGCTGGCTCTGCTGGGGCCTCTGACAGGCTGGGAGAGTTGGCCCTGGGCACCCCCACCAGTGGGGGTGAAGCTGCTTTTGCCCCTTTGGAAAGAAAGTCTGGTTATCCAGGGCCAGGAACAGGAAGTGACCCATCAAGCAATGTCTCAGGGGTTCACTGGTGGGGCACTGGGCAGGCAAGACAAGAGGGAAACAACTGTTCCTCACCTGTCTCCTTTGTCTGGCTGAGCTGCTTCCAAGGTCCATGTACCTCACTGCTGGGGTCATGAGCAGGTGGAGGTGGAGGACCCATCTCCTCTGCAGGATTCTGACACAGGAGATAAGCACAGGGCCTGAGCAGAGGGCTGAGGTTGTTCTGAAAAGACCCCTGATTCCAGGGAGCCTGCCCCTCCATGCCTCCCCAGCTTGCTTGCCCACCACTGGTCACTCACCCCCAGGGGCCTCCGGGCTTGCAGCTGCAAGCAGAGTTGCTGAAGCCTCGCCACCTGCTCCAGTACCAGGCACAGGTGCTCTAAGTAGCGAAGACCCTGCCCTGGGAGGCAGGCCCAAGCTTCAGGCCCCAAGCCCTCCACCTGTGGGATACAGTGAGGTAGGGGAGACTTCAGAACTTAACACATACTCACCCTAGGCGGCTAAGAGATTGGGGCAAAACAGGTAGGAAGAGGAGGAACAGACACCCGTTTGGTGTCCAGTGCCCACCTAGGCATGGTGCCAGGCCAGGCCTATACCTGCCTACTTCTGTACAGCTGGGAGAGAAGTGAGGCAAGAAGCTGTGACACAACCCATCAATTATGAGCAAGGAATGCCCCACCCAGAGAGAGCTTCAGGGGGAATGCGGGGGGGGGGGCGTGTTTCCCACTGCCCCCATATAGAAGAGCCATCTGCAACCCACTTTTCACCCACCCTGAGCCTTGGCACTTACCACCTCTGCTTCTTCTAGGCCTGCCTCCTTGGCCTCTTGTTCCCCTGCTCCAGAAAGGTGCTTCTCACAAGTCACAAGCTTGTTTGGCTGCTTTGAGGAACAGCAGTGTCGTCGCAAGCTGGAAGGGGAAGTTGGGAGCCTGCGAGACCGCTCCAGCACCTGCTCCAGCTTTCGGCTGGCCTGGAGCCGGCCCAGGTGGGCAGAAGACTCTGTGGCTGGGGATTCAGGGCACCTCGTGGGCTCAGAGACCAGAGAGTCCTGGGAAAGGCCAAGTGAGCTGGCCAAGTCCAGTGAGCTTGCCAAGAGACTATCCCCAACTGCCATCTCCACTCCTGAGTCCCGAGAGGCCAATTTGAAAACAGGCACCTGCTGCCCTAGACCCCTCGGCTCGCCATCCTCTTTCCAGGAATCCGATGAGCACCCGCGAGTGGTGTCCGGGATCCGTCTGTAAGTGCTGGTGACGCCGGGCACCACACAACTGCCAGTTGGGCTCTGGGCTGCCCCATCTGCAAGGATGTTAGTGTCAGGCTGGAGGCAGCCCCAACGCCCCCAGCATTCCTAGCAGCGGGCAGCATTCCCAGGGAGGAGTGTCCTGGACCAGAGGGGAGGAGATTGGAAAGCACAGCCCCACCCAGGTGTCTCTCCAACTCTGACTAGACCAGGTTGGAGGGGTTCCCCTCACACCCGTCTTTGTTGGCTCCCGCCAACCATGGTCTGCACTGCAGGAGGCCAAGCCTGAGAGATCATACCAGGCCTTGGGACAGCCTAAGACCTCCAAGTCACATGTGGGGATCCATCTCTTCAACTGCTCCCCAAGAGGGAATATAACTATAGCCCCTCAGAGAAAGAGGGGGCACAAAGACAGAAGCCCAGGGTCCTAGGCCCCTCCGGAGGCCCAGTGCAAACAAGACACCAGAGGACACCTCGCCTGGAGGTGGAAGAGGGAGGATAAAAATTACAATAGCTGCAACCATTTGGGGCTTTTGTTATCTGAAGAGAGAAACAGCGGAGCTTCTGTGGGGGCTGCAAAGAAAAGTTAAACCGGAAGAAAGAGAACTAGGAGGAAAAGCAGAGTCGTGGCCCATGTAGTGCCCCCTCTGGGCCTGGCCCTCTTGAGCCATCTGGGCTGCGGGCGAGGAGATGCAGAGCCCGAGGCTGGCGGGTCACGCGCCCACCGCCGGGCGTGCAGGGCAGGCGGACGCCAGGGCAGCCCCTCCGGGCCAGCGGCGGCCCGGGAAGCCCAGCCTGCGTCGCCGGTGGGGAAGGGTCCGCGGGGCGGGCGCAGACGCCGGCGAGGGGCGAGGGGGCGGTGGCCCCGGGGGCAGTGGGGTGGAGGCGGTGGCGGGTTTAAGGACAAAAACCAGCGGGTCTCCTCTAAGCGAGGCGTCCCCCGTTTAGTCCCCCGGCGCCTCCATAGGGCGGCGGCTCCTCCAGGGGCGCGCCGGGCTGGGGCGGCGGGGGGCTCGGGCAGGAAGCCCGGCCGGCCGGGGTGGGCGACTCACCGCAGCCGCCGAGCGGCTCCACGGCGAAGACGCGCCGTCGGCCCAGCATCGCCCGGCTCCGGCCCCGACGCGGCGCCCCGGCCCGGCCTCCGCAGCCTCCCCCGGCGGTCCCGGCGCGCGTCCCCCGCGCCCCGGCTCGGACGGCTCCGCGGCGGCGGCGCGACCCCGGGGCGCGGCCCTCGGACCCTCCCAGCGGGGGGCGGGGCGGCCGAGGGGGCGCGCAGGTGTGCGGGTCCGCGGACTCACGCTGGGGGTTCCCCCGCCCCCCGACGCCGGCCCGGGCGGGGACGGGGCGCCCGGGGCGGGGTCCTTCGGGGCGGCGCAGCTCGGCACTCCCGCCGCCGGCCGCCGGAGGACGCTGCCCGGCCCGCCCCCCGGTTCACACGCCGCGGCGCCCCGCTTCCTGCCGCCGAAAAGAAGCCGGAGGGTGGGGGGCGGCGGGGCCGGACCCGAGCGCGGAAGGAAGTGGAGCCCCACGTGCCGGCGGGGGCCGAGCGCGCCCGGCTCGGCGTCCAGGCGCTCCCGGCGGGGAGCCCTGGGGCGCGCGGCCGCCGCTGGGACCCCTGCCCAGAAGACGGGGGATTGATCCCTGCCCAGAAGACGGGGGGTTAATTCCTGCCCAGAAGACGGGGGGTTGATTCCTGCCCACAGGAAACGCTCCGACCACTGCAGGGCACCTCGCGTCCCGGGCAGGTCTCCACCTGTCCTCTCGCCCCCCTCGAGCATCCTACAGCGGGGGCCTGAGTGGGTCTTCAGGATCTGGGGAGAAGAGAAGCCACGGGACAGGGGAGACGCTGGAAATGTACACGCTGCCCGGTCCCCACCCCAACCCTCTGGGTCCACAGGGAGCCACCATCCCGCGCTGAGGGGCTGAGAGCCCGGACAGCTGCTGGGAGTGAGACCCTCTAGTGCTGGGACAGGCGGGTGGTCTCCGAGGAGCCCGCTGTCGCCCGAGGCAGGGGCTAGCTGGAAAAATCCCAGCTGGATGGACCCAAATCTCCTGGAGGCAGATAAGGGAGCTGGCGGACGTGCAGAGCTGCACCTGAGCCGCTGAGGAGGGGCAGGAGGGGAGCTGGGCTGGGAGGAAGTGGCTGTTTACTGACAGGGAGAGGAGTCTCCCACCCGCTTCTGCTCCGCGCTGCGATCCTGCCTCCAGCGGGCTAATCCGGAGCCTGCACGGGAGAGCCACAAACTGTCAGATCCCAAGGTGTAAGACGAAGGAGGGAGAGCAGGTGCCCTAGTTACCCCCCCCCACCCCCACCCCTTGGATTTCAAGCCAAGTCCATCCCTGTAGCCATGAACCTGTGTTGCTCCCTCCCAACCTTATCCTCCAGGACAGCACCCCAGCCCCATTCCTTTTTCCCAGCTCTAGAGAGGGAAACCCAGAAAGCTAGGCCTGGCAGGAACTGCATGTGCGAGTCCAACAGGATGTATGGCTCCAAGCCCCCCAGCCGAGCCAGACCCCACTCCAGCCCCCCCTGTCCAGGAGTCTGAGGGTGAAAATAAAGTCAGGTGACTTCCTCCCTCCAAGTGAGTGGGTGGGGAGGTGAAGGGAGGGAGCCTTTGCTGGGTCTTGCCCTGAATTTGGAGAATGTGGGGCGGGATTCCAAGCAGTCTCCGTGGTGACTCTGGGGCAGGAATGCATCTGGGACAGGAAGCCCAGCCAGCAGGAATGCAGTGTCTCAGCACAAGGCTTTGTATGGCTCACCCCCCCCCATACACACACCCCAGCACATATTCCCCTCCCGCCATACACTGCCCACCCCCATGCGGAAGCAGCAGAGGAAGAGCTGCCCAGCCTTCTGGTGACCATGGTGGTCAGGGGGCCCAGGTGGGGACCACACACATCTCTCCCCCAAGTGCCTTCTGCTACCCTGACTGTAATAGCACAACACCCCCAGACCTACCCAGCCTTCACACACACACCCTCTGAGGGCTCTGTGGCCCTTCATGGCCACCCCAGTATTTTCATCCCACCTGCTTCCTTGAGGAGGTGCTGGAAGGAAGGGGAGGGGCAGCACATTCACCCCACTGCCGCCCCCAGAGGGGTGAGCAGCTCCTGTGAGCTCCTAAGATAAATTCCTGAGTCATATGGTGGCCAGAGCAGAGTCATCCCTCCGACTGAGACCAAGGATGCCCAGCTGCTCCTCAACCTCCTAGGGGAGACCCAGCTCCAAGAAGTGCATGTCCTGCAAGCTCGGCACTGAGCTAGGCCCTGTGGGAGGAGGGGGGAGCCAAGGGCCTGAGGGCAGCTCCTGCCAGGCTAGAGGTGGCTGGGAGGCCACGGTCACCTCCCCTGGTGGTCTGCCTCTGGTGATGACGAGCAAGAGGGCCCTATCTTGCACGATACGTCTCTCCCCCAAGTCAGACATCCAGCAGACAGGCTTCAGGTTCTGTTCCCGCCCTTCCCCCTTACCAGCCAGTTACCCAGCCTCCCTGTCCCCATCCTCAGTTGCTTCGTCTCTACACCAGAATGAAAACACTACTGACCTCAGAACTGCGAGGATTAGAGTGAAAGCATTTCAAACATCCCTGGCATAGAATTATCTAGCTGTGTCATTAGGTGAAAAGCATTTTCTCACTTCTAACCAAAGGAGACCAGATTAGACGCTGCCCCAGGCCACTTCTCGCTCAAATCTGTTGACATTGCTGAAGTTATTCCCACAGTGCAAAAAAAAAGTAAAACAGGCACTGCACTGGGCAAAGTATGGTGGTATAATTGAGTGGTCTCCCCCATACTGGGTCTAGGTTTCATCCCCAAGATTGTTCTGTGGCCCTCTCATGCCCACCTCCAAGTGTCAGTGGGTGGTGGGTGCTCACAGCTGTCTTGGGAAGGGGTTGAGGGTAGGGGTAAAAGGTCAGACTGCCCCCAGTTTTCTTTGCTGGCAAACAACTTGGCCTAAGAACTTCCAACTTCCAAAGCCCTTTGCTCCCAAGCGCAGGCTGCTATGTGTCTACTAAGAACTCCAGAACCAAGACCCCCCGGGCCCCCGGGAGGAGAGCTGGCTGCCGCAACTCAGAGGTGGGAGTGCGCTTGAGCCCATCTGATCTATGAAAGGATGGCACACCCTTTCTACAAGGGTCCCTGCTCCCCACTCCCAACACTGCTTCCTTAAAACACTCAGGGCCCAGCATGGTTTGTTACAGGAGAGAGCTCACCGCATTAATATTCCAACACACATTTTCCAACCTGTCACTTCCCTGTTTAAAATTTTCAAAGTGTCCCCTGAACTTTAAGCTGAATGGCAAATCATATCTTCTGGCATTCGAGGCTCCCATCTCCCTTTCCCATCTTATCACAGTACCCCTTTCAGCCACTGCCCAAAACGAACATTCCATCTGCACTGCCCCTCAGCACTTCTCCCTCGTACCTGTCTAGTCCTGCCCATCCTTGCACACACATGGCCCACCCCTGAGTGTTCCATGCCAGCTGCCACTGCCACATAGCATTATTTTTTAAAAAGATTTATTTATTTACGCATACAAGAGCTGGGGTACAGGCCAGAGATGCGGGGGCGGGGGGCGGTGGTGAGAGGATTCACCAGCGACAGAGTGGGGAACAGAACAGGCAGACTGACCGAAATGCACTGCTGAGGGGAGCAGCAGACGAGACAGGAGAGGTCTGCTGCGCCATATGGGTTGCTCCCTGGTGGGCCGGGGATCAAACTCGTGCTGCAGAAGCTGCATATTGCTTCATAGTGTGGTGCTTAACCCCTTGCGCCACCAGGGAGGCCCTGCCACATAGCCTTATTTCACTCGAGCCTGCTCAGCCCCTGCCACTCAACTGTCATCTTCAGGAAAGCAAGAAAAATGCTCTGTCTTTCTGTATTCCCGCTGTGCCAGAAACCAAGGGCTTGCAGAGACCTGACTTCCCCTGTGATGAGTCTTCTCCCCACCATGGTTACACCTAACACTAGGGGGCGCCAACGAGGCTAGTTCGCAGCTAGAAGGTGTTCTGGTCTCAAACTCCTGATCCCATGGAATCTCCACCATGAGCAACACTTGACACTAGGGGGCGCCAACAAGTCAGGTTCTCAGCTACAAGGTGTCCTGGTCTGAGACTCCTGACCCCATGGAAAGCTTGTTCGCCCAGGACAAGCAAAGCAGCCATAAAAGGTGGGACAATATCAAGGTGTAAATTAACAGATGCCTTAGGAGGCAACACAGTCTCTGCCAAGATTCCTTCCAATAGAGCCAGACAGCACAAAGCTGGAACTAGCCACTGCTCCTTCTGAGTCCAGCTTTGATCTTTCCTGTGAAAATAGAACTGAGGCCACTGCCCATCCTTGAGGCTGGGGCAGGGTAGGTCTGGAGCAACTTTATGAAATGTCGTCTGGGATTAGGACAGGGAGTGGTGAGTAAATGAGGCCCAAAATCTGGCAGGGACCACTCCCCCCCTGCCACTCCCCCCCGCCCCCCGCAACTGCACTCCAGCATATCCCCAAGGCTGGCATGCCTGGCCTTGCATTATATCTTTTTCAAATCAACCACCAATGATGCCAGCAGTTTCCCAGGGCAGAGGTGGAAGGGACAGGCCTGACTTGAAGGTGAGGCTGCTGATGGGTGGTAGTCCACCAGGCTGGAGCTCTGCTGAGTTGCCCCTCCCAGGCAGGGTTACCCTGCAGCCCCTTCAAAGTTATTTCTGGTGATTCTCTTTCTCAAATGGGTGCAGACAGCCTGGGGTGAGTGCAAGAGGTCCTAGATGTTGCCCCCTCTCCTGCTCATCCAGCTCTTCCAGGTAAGTTGACAGGTCAATGGCATCCCCACCAAGGAGAGCCAGGGGCACAGACCACCAGTCCCACTAGGACTTGCAGGGTCTGGGCCTGACTCCGCTAGACAGGCTCTGGGGACTGGATCCCCATAGCCCGCTGGTTGTCCCTGCCAGCACCCCTTCCTCTTTCCAGACCCCGGTGGGGAAGGCATTCCTCTAAAGCACTGGGGATCATCCCAGTAATGGGGACACCTTTACAAGAGAGCTCAGGACAAGCATGACCCTCCATCTACAAGAAATAAGCCTCTTCTGAGGGGCTGGCACACGCGGAGAGGCAGCAGGGGTCTGAGGGAGGGGAGACTGAGAGGTAATTACTTGTATAAAGACTTCACCCAGTGCAGGGAGAAGCGTGTGCCACGGGGCCAAGGAAAGGAAGGTGAAGAAAGAGAACCATCTACTTAATTTTGTCTTCAGATATATTTATGTCAAAAACTTTACACAGTGAATACATTGACTGGGCCTCTGGCCCACCCTCTCCTCCATATCCCAAGTGCTTCACCCTGTTGCACAAAGACCCAATGGGGGCACCCTCCTCCCACTCTGGCGCAGCACCTGTGCTGCAAGGGGCAGGAGCCTCCAGCAGAGGCTGGGAAGGTGAGGCTGCCCTTGGTATCCATACTCATGACAGGTGCCCGCCTCCAGCCTCACCCAGTGAGGGGGAAGAGGCCCCCCACCACCACCCTTGCCCTTCCATGCCCACTGCTAGGCATGCCCTGGCACCGAGGAGCCACAGCACCGGCTCAGGCCTGCGGGCCAAGCGTGGGGGAGACCGAGTAGCGCTGGCGGGCGTGCTTCTCGCAGTACAGCTCGTCCCCCACCCAGAAGTGCCCCCGCATCTTCAGGTTCAGCCCACAGTCTGCGCAGGTGTAGCAGCTGGGATGGCGATACCGCCCCTCCTGGATGCGCACCGCCTGGTTCCTGCAGGAGAAGAGGGGGCGTCTTTAGCCTGCGGGGTGGGCAGCCAGGCAGGGCCTGCCAGTCCACTCTGAGGAAGCACGTTCCCAGCCCAGAGTTAGGATCTGAGAAAATCCCCGAACCTTAGAGCCCTGACTGCCCAGGCCTGCTGTTGGGCCTCTCCTTCAATGACCCCACCCTCCCAAATCTCTAAGTCAAAAGAGAAAGAGAGAGAGAAAGAGCAAGGGAGCAGGAGGAGGAGGAGGAGATGCCACCCTCCCTGCACAGGCAGAGAGTCAGGATTGTTAGCTGGACAGTGGTTCTCAAAGTGTGGTGCCAGGGCAAGCGTCACTGCATCACCTTGGAACAAGCCGGAAATGCCACCCTGCGCAAGGACCTC
This sequence comes from Talpa occidentalis, assembly GCF_014898055.3. Classification (NCBI taxonomy): domain Eukaryota; kingdom Metazoa; phylum Chordata; class Mammalia; order Eulipotyphla; family Talpidae; genus Talpa; species Talpa occidentalis. The sequence continues at coordinate 95,015,799 of NW_023605194.1, read as the reverse complement.
CTGAAGAGGAAATGGGGGTGTGTCCCACCAGCCTGTCTTAACAAGCCCATGGGACGCTGAGAAGCCCCCACTAAGATACTTCCCCGTGTCAGCAAGAGGTAGATAGCATCCCTCCTGCAGGTGAAATACCGCAGCCCACAGAGGTGAAGGAATTTGCCTAAAGTCATTCATCTGACCCTTAACGCTGTTACAGAAGAATGTAGTTGGGGGGGGGTGCAATACAGCAATTTTCCAGAGAATGAGGTTGCATGATGATGCCACCCACTGAGAAGATTGAACCAACCTGTGGAAAATTCATTCTGCCCCAAAGGGGGTGAGAACAGAAAGAGAGCAAGATTTTTCAGGAGGAGGCACCTCATCTGGAGGCAGAGCTCCAGAGGCTCTGAGGTCCCTGGAGGGAAGACGCAAAAGCAGGGGCATTTCTCACATGCCCCCGGGGACGAGGAGAGAGGAGACTCAGCAGGAAGAAGCTGGCACACGTATTCTAAGAAACCCAGAAAAAGCCACTCAACTCCACTGTGGCTATGCCCTACGCTGGCCCCTCAGGCCCGGCAGCCCCTGTACCCCACGCCCCACCCCAGCCACGACACTCACGCAATGCTGGTGCTGCATTTCTCACACGTGTGGAGCTTGGGTGGGGTGGCCAGGGCCCTGGAGGTGGGCAGGGAGGACTGGGGGCTCAGCGAGCTGGGCAGGGAGGCTGGCGTGCCACCTGGGGGGTGGGTGCAGACACACCTGTCAGAGTTTCTCCACAGCAGCAGCACCCAGGCTGCCCACATTCATGCCCCCCGTACTTCCTCCAACGCAGCTCCCAGGACTCTCAAGTAGAACTCTAAAGTAACACTGGCATTAAGAGTGGGCAATGGAGGAAGAAGCCAGATCACCTTGGCTGAGCTGGTCAAGTGCAGGAAGCACTTTCAAGGATGAGTGAGCAGGAGCTAAGGCAGCCTGAGGAGTGTCCGCTGTGCGGGGTCATCGTACTTGTAGATGGCAGTTATGATAACAGCTGTACCTTTGTACACTTTCAGAGTGTTTTACGAGCATGATTGCATCTGGGCCTTGGATGATTGCAAAGACGGCGCGTAGATGTCAATGGGCAGGTGCAGGCCCTGTTTGCAGCCAAAGCCATGGAGGCCCCGGGCAGGTGAAGTCACCATCCATCTGCACGGCCCTCACCCTACCCCCCTCCCTGTGCCCTCTCCTGGGACCTGCCCAGGCCTCAGATCATGATGCACAAGATTTTCCTCAAAACTTCTCACCCAGTTCCCACCTCTATGAACAGATGTCCCACCTCTCACCACCCAGGCCTGGCCCTCCCTCTCCCCTAGCCTAAGGCAGTGACACACACACACACACACACACACACTCCTGCAGTACCATCTACTTCCTTGGGACCGTGACAGGCCCATCCACCCCAAAGTACCTCAGCAGATGTGTCACAACTGCCATCACAATCGCTTTCACATTCTATACACCTGGTCTACCAGGGCAAACATTTGCTGCAGGAGCCACTGAACAGCCGGCCAGAGTCCTCGTCTCTGTGTTGCTCATTATGACATCTCACTCACTGCCTGGAACTATCCACCTGGCCCTCTGGGGCACGGAACGCCTCAGCCTGACACTAGAGTCCTCATGGCCACAATCTAAACTCGAAAGCTGCCCTCCAGGCTATTAGGCCCAGCCATTCTCTCACTTCCACAGCAAAAAAACACGCTGGATGCCAACCTCCACATTCCACAGTGGGTTCTGTCACCATCTCAAGGTCATCTGTTATAGTATTGATCTTTCCTCAAGGGCCAAGTCAAATCCCTCTTCCTCCATGAAGCTAGGGACCCAGCTCCCATGGATCCTGCCATCCACTTCTTTCCTTTCTTGGCACTTTCCTGATTCCAGCTGGCACCTTCTGGGCAACGCCTGGAAACCCCTATCAGGCCATCAGCCCCCTTAGGTCAGAAACTGTATCTTCTGAGCCCCGCCCCGTGCCCACTCCCATGACGAGCACTGGAGAGATACTAGTTCAATAGCATGCTCAGGCAGGGCCAGGGTGGGGGTGTCCTGGGGAACCTCCTCCCTTGCCAGAGCCCCGGGGATCTCACCTCTTTCCTCAGCTTCCAGGGCTTCCTGTAAGAGTCGAAAGGAGCTGGACTGGCGGGGTGGTGCCCGCCCTTCACGATTTTCCTGCAGCATCTTGAAGACTTCTGAGTCCTCTCCCAGGAGGTCCACACTGTGGGGATGGGAACAGCCTGGGGTCAGGGCCGTTGTCAGGACAAGCATGGGGAGCACATAAAGAGTAATTGGGGGCCAGAGGAAAACCACTGGGCTTAGAGCAGCAGCCCCCACTCATTCCCCCCTCCCCCCCAAGCCAGTCCCTCTTCTGCCTCTCTCAGGCCTCCAAGACCCCACCTGCTCCTCAAGGGCCCACCGGTACCTGAGTCTGGGGCTGACGGATCGGGAAGGAGGCAGCACCAGCACCGCTGAGTCGCCAGCGCGGCCCCTGCCGGCCTGTGGGAAGGAGCGGCACCAGGGAGGAGCCAGCCTGAGCCTTTGGCCTGAACACCCCACGCCCAGTCTGGACCGCCAGGCGTGGCTGTTCCCCAGGCCCAACACCAGAGGGCTCCCAGCCCTCGCCGACCAGTAAGGGCCATCCCCCAACCCTGTCCTCAGAAACTGGCACAGGGGCAGCTCCAGCTTGGTCCCAAATGAGAGGAGGTGGCATCCAGCCACGAGGTGTGAGGGATCTGCAAGAGGATTGGGCAAGCGCTGAAAGGTGGCGCTTGGACGCCCCCTGTACTCCTCCATCACATCATGCTGGTGTCTGCCCTGAGGGCCTGGCCTACCAGAACAAGCCAGATAGGAAAGGAAGTATAAGGGGGTGGAGGAAGACACCAAACCCTCCTTGGAGTCAGGGCTGGCAGGCAGAGAACTCTTTCCTCCTAGGGGCTCTCTCCCACCAAGGCGAGGATGTGGGCTGACCAACCTCTCCTGGCTGCCCTGGGAGGTCTGTCGAGCCCCATCGAGCCCAGGGAGCGGCTCCCCAGCAGCAGTGCCCACGCCCAGAGGCGTGCTGCTCACCTTGAGCTCGTGTGCCTTCCTTCCCCTGGCATGGAAATCTCGCCTTCAACCTCATCATTGCTCTGCTTTCTGGCCTGCACCTCTGCATGGCTCCCCTTCTGTGTCCCTTACCCTTTACCATCCCCAATGGGGCCCCTAAGCCCCAGGAGCTTATACTAGTCAAGGAAAGGAGAACCTTGGAGACAACCTGGCAGGCTGAGGCCAGTTTCCAGGAAAGCCAAGTTCCCTCCATTTGAAAGTTCAGTCAGGACCAATTATGGAAACATTTGAAAAAAACTGCATGGATTCTTAAGCTGAAAGTGAAAACTACAGTCTTGAGAATAGTCCTAGATCCTTGCCTGAGGCCTCAGCCCCTATGCCTCTGCTCTGGGGCTCCTTAAGGAAATGTTCTGTAGGGGAGGAACTTGATGGGCAGAAGGGCCAGTTGGCTGGATCAAGCCACCTGGGGAGGCAGGGGCAGGGCTGGGAGCCCACACCTGGGCCTCTGGACACCTGGCACTTGCTGCCATTTCTGTCAACTGATGGACCATGAGTTGGTTACCTCAGGAAGGTGAGCTGCACCAGCTACTCAAGGAGGATGGCCCACCTGCCTGTCCTTCCCCGGCCAGCATGTGCCTACAGAGAGACACTGGCCAGCAGTGAGGGCGGGCAGAACTCAGCTGCCTCCTCAAGCCAAGTCCTCAGACCAGCTGGAGGGGAGGGGCTGTTTCTACTTGGTATCTACTCCCCAGGGCGGGTGCCTACCTGAAGGGGGCAACTTTCAGTTTCCAGAAGGGCTGGAGGTGTCCTGTGTCTTGGGCTCAGTGCTGCCTCAGCCATCTCAGGAGCCAGCAGCCAGGCCATGACTCCAGTCGACTGGGGAGGGGACCCACTTTGTCCATAACTATGTCGGGCCCCTTCCTCCCACCAGAGACTAAGCCTAGCTCTCTTCCTGGGAGTGGCTGTGCCTTTCTCCCGCCGCCTCCCAGTCAGCCAGGGACACCTGCCTCCATAGAAAGGGCCTTTCACTTCCAAGTCCAAAAATGGCACCCATCAGGAGTCCTTCTGTAGCCAACACCCACAAAATGTGTTCTTGTGGTATAGGGATATTAAGCCTTGAATGGCCAGGGAGGAGGTGCCAGAGGAAAATTCTGCAGTTAAACATTTTAGGAAATTGGGCCTCCCCTGGTGGCACAGCGGTTGAGCACTAGGCTGTGAAGCTGCCCACAGCCTCTGCAGCACCAGTTCGATCCCCGGCCCCCAGCAAGGGTCCCACACGGTGTGCAGACCTCTCCTGCTGCACCCACTGCTCCTCTCAGCAGTGTATTTCGTTGGTCTGCCTGCTCTGCTCCCTGCTCTGGCTCTGGTGAATTCTCTCACCCTCCCGCGCTTCTGACTGTACCCAGTGCTTGTATAAATAAATAAATCTTTAAAAAAAATCTACTGCTAAAAAAAACATTTTAGGACATTAATAAAATGATTGATAGGGAAAGTGTGGTAAATGTACACAGTGGAATACTAGTCAACTCTTAAAAATGAAATTTTGCTATTTGCCACAAAATGGAAAGAACTTGAGGAGGTTATGCAAAGTGAAATAAGTCAAAATGAGAAAGATAAATGTTGGATGATTTTATCTACATGTGTGTAGGGTAAATGGAGACTGCTCAGGCTTTTGTGCCCTTGGCCTCGGTGGCCTTGAATGCACGAGGCGCTTGGGAGTGTGGGATCTGGATACGCATACCTGATGGTAAACACCTGGAGTATGGTGTGGGCATGCGTAAGTGGGCACACCTGAGCCTGCAGGCTGAGCATATAAGGGCAGCAGAGTGTGGCGAAGAGACCATGAGAGAACGGCAGAGACCCCAGAGGGAGTCAAGATTTGGTGGGGCTGGGAGGCCTAGGAGCCTCCTGCTCCCCCCACCGCCCCCCATCCCTGCTTCTGGCTGCCGCACTACAAATGGTGCAGAAAGATCATTACAGCCTGGAAAAGCTGCTGAGGGCTCCATTACCTGTCTGCCCGGATCCATAGAGAACCTGCCCTGTGCCTTGCTGGGGGTACAATGCGTGAGACAAGGAAACAAAGCAAGTGAAATGACAAAATAAAAATAAACCCATGGACATCAACAGCAGAAATTAGGTTACGTGAGGGGAAGAGGGTGGGGGGGAGCAGAGCAAAGGGCCGAGGGGGTCTAATGGATGGTGGTGGGCTCCTTTTTATTCCCTAATGTATTTTTTTCAGAAGTATTTCTTTCTCACAGGACTCCTTGGCGCCTTAAGATACAAAAATGCATAGTGACGCCCGAAAGCAACTGTGGGATCCGGGGATTCCCACACCATTTGACAGTTGGGTTAGGATTTTTCTTTTTCCATTAACTCATCCCCAGAGCCTAGAAGGGTGCCTGGAACAAGGCAGCTGCCCCATAAATATTTGTGGAAGGAATGAGAGGGGCTTCAAGGTCGAAGAAGGGAACTCGAGCAGTGGACCTGAGCCTGAGGCCCGGGGGTGGGGCTGGGGGTGGGGGGCCTGTCTGGCATTACACAGATCAGACAGTGTGGGACACAGCAGAGGTGGGACAAACCCAGGCCAATGCCACCAGTGCAGACTGATGCCCTCATCCCTCTCCCTTCCCCAAATTCTTGTCAGTAAGTCTAGTCAGTAGGCTGGGGCCTGGGAATGTGCATTTCTGACACATTCCAAGATGCACCCCTGCACCACTGGCATCTCCCCTTCTCCTGACTGGGGACGTCACAAGGAAGAAGGCCAGGATGGAAGGGCCCTCTTCAACCATGCCCAAGGCCAAGCTATCCCTGCTGGTCTCAGCCCAAAGTCTCCCTAAGGATGTCCCCCAAGCCTAAACACACCAGGTCTTGCTTGTGCCACGGCTGTCCCATCTTCCCGGCTCATTGTTCTCTGACCGAAACCCTGCCTGCTCCACCTCCAACATCCCGAGCGTTCCGGACAAACCTCCTCAGGCCACCCCAGCCCACACTCATCGCTCCCCTCCCAGAATGCCTCCTGCTTTTATAATTGAGACCACACTGTTTAGTGCTTAATTGTTCCAAAATTGTTTTGCATGTCTGTCTTATCTCCACAATTGCATTTGAAATTCTTTAAAGATGGAGATCTCACTGAATACATTTCTATGTCCATAGCCCCCTGCACGATCAGTGGTTGGGCCCATGGCAGGTGATCAGGGAGTCCCCACCATGCAGCCCCCAGAGGACCCAGCTCCTTCCTTCTCCAGAGACCCCCCCTTCAGCACCCTCCCCAGCCATCTCTGAAAGCTCTGCTTTCTGGAATGCAGAATCAACCCAGAGGTAGGATTCCAGCAGCTGGACCTCATCCCCTCCACCCCAAAGACTGGACATGCCCCCACCAACACTGCCCCCAGCAGCTGGGTTCCAGGACTGTTGGCTGCCTCACTCCCTCACCTCCTCACCCCTGTCTGCCCTTAGAGAGAAGAAATGCCACCAACGGGCTGTCACTAGTGGAAACCTGGGGGTGGGGATGTCCAGAGGAGAGGGTGGGGGAGGGGCAGAGAGTGAGCCAAGTGAACTTGAGGTAGAGCCACAGTCCCACTGGGGGCTCCCTGGTTAAGTCAGAAGAGGAAGGAGGGGTGGTGGGAGTTGGGGGCGGGCATAGGACTTGGAATCAGGAGGAATGTGTTCAAGAGATGCCGCCAGGGCCAAAGGGAATCATCCCAACAACAGCAGCAAAACTATTTCAGTCCTGGCCCAAGAGAAACACTCTAGAAGGGAGGCAGCCAGCAGTGAGGGGGAGGCGCAGTGACGAGGCAGAAGGCCACCTGGGACTGACCCACAAGGGCCTCCCCCACTCGGGGGAACAGCACCCTCAGCCTACAGGCACTACTGGTAACCAGCCAGGAGCACAAGGCTCTCTCCTGCCCCCAGGTACCCTCACCTGTCGGCTTCCGGGGCGGCCCTCATAGCACAAGTGGTCAGCAGCAGGTCCCGGGGAATGGGCCAGAGTCTGGAAACTGCAATGGGGGAAATGGAGAGTGTGGGTGTCAGGACCCCACCCAGACTGCCCCAGGGGAGCAGAGAGTGCTCCCAGGGGCCCCTAAACCCAGCGACCAAGAAGCGAGCCCATACCTGGTGGCCAGGGTGCCCACCCTGTGCTCACCTGCGGCTGGTCAGCGCCTCTCCAGGGAGGGTATGCGGGCTGGTGGGGGGCAGGGTGGAGAAGGGGCTGCCTGGCCGGGGGCTGAGGGAAGCGGGGCTGGAGCAGGAAGACCTCAGGGAGGACTGGCTGTTAGTATGTGTCCTCACGGAGCTCTGTGGAGAGAGGGGCCCAGAGGAGCAGGGTGCCTCCAACCTCCCCCTCATCTCAGGGTGCTGCAGGTACTGGACACACCAGCCTACCTGGAAGCGAGTTGCCAGCACTTCCACGGAGCTCTCTCCGTTGGTCTGGCCAGGAGAAACAGCCCTAGACCTGAAGAGGTGACAGAGGGAGCCAGTGTCACAGGGGTCCCGGAACACCCCCCGTCCCGAAGCCACAACACTCCCCCCCAAAGCCACTAAGTAGGGGTTGCAGATTTCAGCTGTTCCCACACAAGGTTCTCAAGACTAGTGAACTCTCTGGAACATTCCAGCAGTCATTGTCTGCTTTCAGCTTTGCCAAACTTCAACAACTATCATCAATGATCACATCATTTCTTAAAGGACAAGTCAGCAACGCAAAGTAGGAAGGACATACTTTCAGCAAAAAGGTCAATACGTTCCAGTCTATTCAAAAGCCGCTCATATTATTCGCCCCCTTTTCTTTTTCTTTTTTTTTCCCTCTTCTTTTGCATTTCATCTAGACTTTGTCACAGGGTTGGCATTCGTTTGTACATCGATTTTAGAGGGGATTGCTGACTTCATGGAAATAACCCTTTATCTTTCACCCATGGAAAAACCAAAGCCCAGAGAGGAGGGGAAGTTGCCCAAAGTCCTAAGGCAGACAATGGCCGGGCCAGCTGCCCGCTCTCCACCAACCCGAGGCCTGTCCCCCATCTTTGAGAGGGTCATTTCTGTCCCTTCAGCAGATTTGTCCCTTCCACAGGCTTCTCCTCCTAAAACACAGGATGGAACCAACCCCTCCTGCCCGGCAAGCAGCGGCAGATCCTAGGGGACATGTGGGCTCAACACCCCCACTCATCCCCAAGGCAGCCGTGGAGAGGGGCTCTCCCACCCCAGCTCCCCAAGGACCCCTCCCTAGTCCTGCCCAGTGGAGCCCAGCGGGAACCTGGAATAGAGGTTGGGCAGAGACCGCGATATTTCAGCCGCACAACACCACTCCAGGATGTCTGGCCCCTTCTAGAGAAGTCAGCAAGAACCTTAGTCACCACACACCAAGCCAGCCTCGGCAGCCCCCCACACACGCACAGGGAGGGGTGTGGGGTCAGAGTGAGGGGAGTTGGGCTTTGGCGCTGGCCCAGAGCACTGCTTCCTGCCACAGGGCTTCTAAGTGCCTGAGAGGTCTCCTGGGGAGGTGGGGGGGCAGAGGGGGGCTGGACAAAAGGAAAAAGAGACACGGAGCCTTGACCAGCCCAACGGAGCTGGAAGCCTGGAGGTTCTCACCAGGCGCCCCTCCCAGCCAAAGCGGGGTCCCTCCAGGAGAGAGCCGGGAGGAAGGAATGGTGCCACAGCTTCCCCTGCACTGCAGTCTCCTAGAGTTTGCGCCTGTTCTTGGATACCAGGACGTTTCTCCACCCTCCTCTGGCCCCACTCCTGAGAACACTCCTGGCCCAGAGTGGCACGAAGGCGTCTCAGGAGCCAGCTTCTGCGGCACCGTGGGGCGGTGGAGGCGTGGAGCCAGGGCCCGAGGGATCCTGGCAGTGGGAAAGCGGCAAAGGGACAGGAGGTACCTGACTCAGGTCCAAGGCCTGCCCAGAGGGCTCTCCTGGCTGGGGGATCTCCCAGGATGCCTGTCCTATGACTCACTGTGATGCCCCACCCCTAGGAACCACCTGTTCCCCCACAACCCGGTGTCCAACCCCATGAGCCCCCACCGTTAGGCCCAGAGGGCAAAGGAAGAAATGGAGGGGGTCTATGGGGGGTGAGCCCCCAAACTCTCCACCTCCCCCAGGGATCCAAACAAAGGCCTTGCCCTCTTGGAGCGAGGGACCTGGAGACCCAGCCTGAGGCACACCTTTCCCCTCTTCAATCCACTTCATGCCCACGCCCTGTACCCCACACACTTGGGAACCAGTCAAACCCGGGCATCCAGGTGGCTGATGCCAGCCAGCCCTGCCTGTGGCTGCACGCCCAGCAGGGCACAGGGACACCTCTCAGCCCACCCTGCCATAGGCCTAGAGCCCAGGACCACCTCACAGGTGAGTTGAAAGCTCCTAGTAAGGCAGGTCAGCGCTGAGGCTAGTGGGGAGGGCAGCTGCCAGGCAGTGGGCTGGCTAGTGGGGGAAGCCTGTGGGCAGGTCCAGAGGCATGGCGGGCCTACCGGTCCAGCAGCAGCCGCAGCGGCGACGGACTCTGTCGGATCTTGCTCTGGGCCTCCGCGTGGAGCATGCCCTCCGCACTCTCCCCATTGATGGCCACGATAACGTCACCAGGTCGGAGGTCAGCAGCCTCTGCCTTGCCCCGCTCAGTGACCTATAGGAGATGAGGAGCAGATAGTCTGAGGTACAGCAGTGACACTCAGGTAGGGATGGAGACAGAGAATTTCCTCTGTCCTGCCCAAGAAACACGGAAACCAGATTGAACCAGGCTGGCCTGTATCCCTCTCGAACATCCCTGCCCTGCCCATCAGGGGCTGCCCAGCAACCAGCTAAACCCCTCGGAAAGCTGGAATGGCAGCTCCCTCCCCCACCCTAGAGGGGTCATTCCAATGGGGTCTCCCAAAGGACACTGAACGGTAGAATCTCAGGAACTGTGCTTGGAAATACTTCTGGGTAGAGAGCCCTGCCTGAGCACATGGTGCCGAGCAGGCTGCCTGCACACCAGCCCTCCATGCACTTGTCCCTGGCCTAGGCCTGGGTCAAGGGGAATCTGCCAAGAACTTGGGCTCTAGTTCTAGCACCACCCAAAACGGCTACCAGCAGGTATGGGCTTGGTGATCAGGGAGAAAAGAGCAGGCCCTGCACATGGGCCAGCTGCTCTCACTCACTAGAAACCTGTTCCTGAAGTGGCCACCACATCCCTATGGCAACAAAGCCTCAGCCCTCCCCCAGCCAACTCCCAGAAGGTCTCCGTGGATACCCAAGGAGAGAACAGACCCTAACTTTGGGCTCACCTCCTTATCTCCTGGGACCAGCCCTTACCTTGGTCACCCTAATAGGCGTGTGGAAATCCCTGCCCCCGGTGATTCGGAAGCCCCAGGGCGCCGGGCCCACCACATCCACTGTCAGCGCCATACCTGAGGAAGAAAGGATGGTGAAGTGGAGCCCACTCCCCAGGCCTCAAGGAGTGCTGAGGAGAAGCACAGGGTTGAGGAGAGGATGAGAGGCTCACAGGGCAGAGCGTCAGGGGCTGGGGGTGGGTAGAGCGGGTAGAGGAAGTGACTAAATCCCTCCCTCACACCACCAGTCTCACTTCCCCCACCCTGGGAAACCCTGACTCTGAGTTCCGCCTTCACTTCTTCAGCGGCCCTGGAGGCAGCTCTCAGGGTGCAGGACCGGGACTTGCTGGAGAAAGCGGCAGGGCTGGCAGGTGGTAGAAGATGTCAGCACTGCAGCCTTCTCCCCCTCCACCACCACCAGGGCTGAGTCCCAGCAGTGCTTGCTTCCTGTCCCCCAAACCCACAGCATAAGGTACTTCCTCCCTGCTCTGGGGGAGGGCAGGGTTCTAGGAACAGGAGTGACAGCAAGGAAGGGGGTGGCGCCACCAAGGACTGTTCAAGTAGTTGGCTGGGCGGGGGTGGGCTGAGGCCAAGCCGGGGTCTTCAGAGAGGCCTCTTGGGGGCCTGTCTAGCCCCTGCGGTGCCGTGCAGACAGGTGAGGATGGGCTTCTCACCTCCCCGGGGGTCTGCTGCCCTCCCAACTGCCCCTGCAAGAATGAGGACTCATGGGCCAAGCTGGGCACACCCACCCCCTGGCCAGCAAGGTGAGGTGACCTACGCCACCTGCTCACTGGGGCCACAGGCCTCCCATCCCATCCACAGCCCCTCCGCTGGCCAAGGGAGTGTCCCTGCAGATCTGGCCCTTGTAGGATTTCCTGAGCTTCTAGTTCTGGAGTCAGGAGCCAACCCAGGCAGGAAGCTGCAGTGCCAGGCTGGGCCACCACCCCGCCCAGCACCCACCCTGGGGCTGCCCCGGGGCGTCCAGAGCACAAGAGCTGTCCAAAGCCCGCGGGGACTCGGGGCACGGCCCGCATCTGGGAGTCTGGCGAGAGGCGCCGGGCCAGGGAGCATCTGCCGCCTCCCCGCGCTCAGCTGACCCTTAGCCAGGTCCAGCCTCGTCCCTCCCGGGCCCCAGGTCTGCGCCGGCTGCTCGCAGACGCCGGGAGGTTCTCAGACCTTTGAGGGGCCCGGTGGACTCGCGCGCCGCGACGCCGGGAAGTGCGCGGCCCTTCGGCCCCGGCGCGCCCCGCTCCCGCGACTCCAGCCCCGAGGCTGAAGCACCCCGGGCTGGGGGGGCGCGCGGGGTCCGAGCCAGCCCCGCCCGCGGGGGCGCCCAGCGCGAGGCGAGGTGCGGGGAGAGGGGCCGTGGGGGGCGGCGCCGAGGGGGGCGCCGAGGGGGCGCAGACCCGCCAGGCAGCCGGGAGCCGCGGAGGTCGCCGCGCGCGGGGGGCGCGGGGGGCGCGGGGGGCGCTCACCTGGCTCGCGCTCACCTGTCGGGCGGCCGCCGGGCCGGGCGGGGAGGGGCGGGAAGGAGCAGGGGAGGGCGAGGGAGGCCGCCGCTCCGGCCGCCGTCAGCCTGACTCTGGGGAGAGCCCGCCCGGGGCTCCGGGACCTGCCTCCGCCCATGTGATCCGGGGCCGCCCCTGCCGCCGCCCCTGCCGGGGAAAGCCGCCGCCTCCGCGCAGCCCGGCCCCGGCGCTGCCACCTGGCCCGGCCCGCGCCTCGACGCACGGCGCGGGGGGCTGTCCCCAGAGCCCCCAGGAGCCACGGGCCTCCCCTCGAGGGGTGCTCGCACCCCCCACGGGCCTCCCCGAGCGCGGAGCGTCCTCCCGCTGGCCGCCCGGCCCGCGTCGCGGTCAGGTGGGCTGCGGCTCTTTAGGAATCTCCCAGACCAGCCGCTCCACACCCCGAGCACACCCAGCACCTCCCCCGGGACTGGGTGGGCGGCTCAGGGGCCCCCGAGGTCTGTGCAGTCCTGACTCCCCCGCTCCCGGTGCGACGCGCTGGCACCGAGGCCTCTGGACACCCGCATCCCACCGCAGGGCCGCCCGCCCCGCCCACCTCCTCGGCTCCCTCCTGAAGGCCTGCGCGCCCCTGCGGGTGGCCCCGACCCCAGCCCCAGCTTCCCTTCTAGAGATGCCCGCCGGCCTGCTCTAGGGAGACCTGCACCACCCGGGAGGATGAAGAGGGGCTCAGGGGTGCAGGTGTCCAGACACCCACCTGGCTACCAAGGGCCTTCACTTTTTGTAGCTGGGTCTTTTCTATTCCTGGCTGCCTTCCCCTTCCTGCTCTGCTGACCCCACCTGGGACCACTCCAACCCCAACAACCACTATAGGCCCGCAGCCTGCAAAGCCCCGCTCTTCTGCCAACCAGCTGGACCCCAAGTTCTAGGGAATGGAAGGGCTTAGGTGCCAAGGAGAGGCCCTAAATGACAGCTCGACTTGGCAAGTGGTTCTCCCTGAGTCATACCTGGCAACCCGCAGCGGGAGCTCAGGGCCCACCAGAGCCTCCCTAGCACTCCTCTGCGGGCCACTCTGCCGTCAGGTGGGGCTGTTTGCAGGGGAGCATACCTGTGGGCACAGCTGTAACTTGCCTGCCTAAGGTGTGAGTCATTCCTTCCAAATTCCCTCTGCAAGGAGTGCCCTCAACACCCCTCCCGCCACCTGTGCCCTGCGTCTCTTCCTCCCATCACTCCCAGCCCCGCTGGCAGCCAGCCCTGCTGTTCCAGCCCATCCTCTGCCTCTGCAAGTGTCACTGTGTCACTTTCCCCTTCCCCTGACATGGCCTCTTTCCCTGATGCTCCTGTTCTAGCTCTGGAAACCCTGGAGGGAGCCTGGAGCTGCAGGAAGGGCGCCCACAGTCTTGGGGTCACACAGACCTAGTCTCAAACTACCTCTTACGGGGTAACCTGGGGCAGTTTTCTCAGCTCCTCTGGACCTCAGTTTCCCCATAAGTCACATGGGAATAAAGCATAGCTTGCCCTCCTGTTTCGCAGATTGCCCTCCCATAGAAAGCTGCCTGAACCCAGGTTCTTCTGACGGCAGAGTGGGATTTGTTTTTTGGGTTCATGCTGTACTTCCTGGGGCCTAGCAGTGTCTGGCTCATAGTAGGCATTCAATAAATGTTGATTAGTAGTGTTCAATGTTTGAATGGCTTGATTTCCCTCCCTTATTACCCACCCCCTCCAATTTCTGGTGGGGGCTATTTGTGCCTCTTTGTGCTCCTGACTTCACCTTGGTCAGTCTCTAGGGACATCTGCAGTTGCATCTGCTGGACTGTGCTCCGTGGCATGTGTAATCACAAAACTCATAACAGAAGCATTCTGCTGGGCCTCCCTGGTGGCGCAGGGGTTAAAGTCTCAGCACTGTCAAGCTATCACCAGCCACTGCAGCATGAGTTCCATCCCCAGGCAGGGAGCTGATCCACATGGTGCAGCAGATCAATCCTGTCTCCCCACTGCTCCCCTCAGCAGTGTATTTCAGTAGATCCACCTGTTCTGCTCCCCACTCTGTCTCTGGTGAATCCTCTCAAACCCCCTCCCCCGCCCCAGCACCTTTGGCCTACACCCCAGTTCTTATATGCATAAATAAATAAAAATAAATCTTAAAAAAAAAAACCACTCAGCTGACCCCAAGGCGTGCCCTGTGGAGAAGGAAGTGCTGTCCTGATTTAAACTATGCCGTGACCCTGGGCAAGTCAAAATCACTCCTCTCACCTCAGTCTGATATGCCTCACACGTCATACCCCCTGGCCTCAGGTCCTTTCTGGCTCTCAACTCCTTAGGGCCCCTCCCTCCTTACGCCTCCCTAAAGCTGGGTCAGGCACAGAAGTGGCCATTTTACAGGCAGGGCCTTCATGGCAGGCAGCCCAGGGGCGTAGGGCTGGTTTGCGGCAGAGGTTTCAGGGCCTCATCAGAGAGGGTGTGGATTTGGTTTCTGCCCGGAAAGGAAGTCTCAACCCTGATATCATTTATGAGGGCATCAGGGGATGCAAAGGAGCCAGGACCAGGATCCGAAACAGGCCAGTGGGCTCCTGAAGAATAACTCCACAGGACAGGCTAAACCTGCCAGCTTACCAGCAGACCGTGGTGAGCACAGGGATGAACAGAATGGATAAAGGAGTGCACGTAGGTCTTGTTCTTCAAGCTGCTATTTAACCACCTCTGGGCCTCAGGTCACACCCAGGCTCATGGAACCTGCTGGCCAGGTCACAGCCCTGTCACTCACAGACCCTCCCACCGGCCTGACAGACTATGCACCACCACCCCTTTCCACCCACCTGGGGTGGGGGCACCTTTAGTGACAGGCCTAGAAGACAGAATTGCCAGGATGAATGCTAAGAGGCCCAGCCCAGGACCTCCCAGAGCAGCCCTGACTCCACGCATTACCTTCCTTCTCTGGGGCCTCTGCACACAGCCTGCCTGGGCACTTGGTAGGCTTTGTGCAGAGAGGTGGCAAGTCATTGATAGGACCAGCATTTCATAGTGATGTGATCTAGACAAAATTTCTTGGCCTCCGTCTCTCCTCCTGTAAAATGGAATCATATCCTCCTGCTGGGACACTTAACATTAAAGAATTTATAGCACCTATGCCCGCTTAGCTTCCTAGCAGCTGCCACAGAACAGAGCAGCCAGCCCAGACTGATGCACTGCTGCCACGCCACAGCCACCACAACCCCAGGACTCTGAAACCCAGGGCAAGAAGTCACTGGCTAGCTGTGCCCCCCACTCCCAGTTCCCACAACTGACTGCTCAAAGACCTGAGCCCAAACAAGTAAACAAATGCTTGAGAGCTTCGGTGTGGAAACGGAGTCCGCAGAAGGAAAGCATTAGGAGCAGAACAGCCGAGATGTCATCTAGTCCAGCAACCCCACAGTGGCTCCAGAATCAAAACAGTCTGCAAACAAGGCTGCATTCAGCTCCTGTCTCTGGTTTCTCCCCACAATCAGTCTTGCCCTGGTCCATGTGACATTAGTTGTTCTCTTAACACTGCTGGTCAGACAGCTGCCCAATCCTGGGGGCTGCCCAATTCTGCCTGAGACCTGAGATCTTTAGAGCTAATGACAGTGCTTTTCCAGCCTCCCCTTACACACACACACACACACACACACACGCACACTCAAGAGGAGGCCTCTCCCACCCCAAAGGAAAAGAACTGCAAGGCAGGTCCCTGGTATCCAGATTTATTGTACATTCTCTTCCAGGGGAGACTTAGGGGCTGGGCAGAGCTGGGAAGGGCAGTACATATCAGTCTCTCCTGCAGACATGTGGAAGAGGACAGTTCTCCAGACCCACCCCTCCTGGGCACTACAGCAGCAGGACATCTGCAGGGCCCGGCTCAGGGCTTGGCAGTCTCTGGGAAGAGGAGGCCTTTGCACAGAACTCTTGCCAGGCCTTGACTGCTAAGAAGGTGCTGTGTCCAACCCCCAAGACACTCCCAGGCTCAGCTGGAAGCAGGCAGGCAAGGGGTGGGGGCAAGCTGGAAAGGGGAGGAACCCCCTCCAGGCAGAGGCAGCCTTTGGTCTGTTAGGTTAGGAAGCTGGTCCTTGTTAGAGGAACCCCATGGGGGTGAAGCTGGGAGCTGGTCCCTGTTAGAGGAAACGCCATAGCAGGGTGGGGGTGGGGGACTCGGGGGTCTGGTCTCAATAAGGCTGGAAACCATCTCCACTTCAAAGCAGACCTCTATATTTGGGGAGTGGGGTAGGGGAGGAAATAAAAGGACTGTCAGAGGAATGCTTGTGAGTTGTGGGTGGGAATCAGTCCAGGGGGCTCCAGGGGGCTCCAAGGGAAAGGCTGTTGGAGTTGTCTGCAGATGCCAACAGTTCAGGTCCTGGGGCAGGAGGATGTGGGAGGGGGGTCCTCTCTCCCTCCCATAAGTGCTACTGCTCCCCACCCCAACCTGGCTGGACTCTTGAGTTGCCGTGGAGACCACTCACACCGGGGCTACATAATTTCCAGGGAATGTTCCAAATTTCTGGGTTCTCCGGGAGACACCTGAGAGAGGAAAAACAGGAAGAGAAAGACACTTGGTTTTGTAACAGGACTGTAGGGTGGGGGAGGCGCTGCCCTTTGCTGGCCGTACTCAGAACTGCAGGTGGAGTCCCAACCCCGGGGAAGATTTGCTTTTCTCACCCCTGCCCCCGAGTGGCAGAAACTTAGAAGGACAAAGCAATACTTCCTAAATGCAGTACCAACCTAAGGACCTGGGCACTTGACTGTCTACACCTTGGCACACAGCACGGAATGACCCCACCCTGCCTTGGGAAAGCAGGGACATGGGAGGATGAATCACAAAACTTACATCAGCAGGAACCCTACTGGTCTATAGTATGGCACCTTAATTTAGAGATGGGGTAGGTAGAGAGGAGGCCGAGTGAATTCCCCCAAAGCACTGGGCAGCTTGGGGCTAAAGAGGGACTAAAAGGCAGGCCTCTGGTCTCCTATAACCCCTAAGAAAATTGTGTCTTGAGGGTAAGGAATAGAGGAATATAAAATGAAATTGAAGTCCTGGGCCTTCCCTTTCCGCCCAGTCTAGCACCCTGACTTCCTGTGAGCACCCAAAGCCATCCTGCCCCCAGACCTTGCTGTTACTGTGCCCCCTGCCTGTAGTGCTCCCTTTTCCTCTCTGCTTCCCCAAATCCTTCCCCTGCTCTTCAAGGCCCAGTTCCCCCACTTCTTCTAGGAAGCCTTCCCTGACTCTCACCATGCAAAATGACAACCACTAGCCAAGGGGCTACTGAACACTTGAAATGAGCCCAGGTGACTAAGAAACTGAAGATTCTGCTCCTTTCCTCTAAAAGCATTTGTGGCTTATACCACATAAATGGTGCTGTCCTTCTAGTCTAGTAAAAATTTGCAACATTTTATTAGTAGTTGTAAAAAAAAATCAAAAGCAGAAACCTTCAGAATAAAACTGGAATGCACCCCAGCCCACCAGTCTGCGGCAAGGGCCTTTAACAAGTCAGTGCTTCATAATCACTGGTGTGTGCAAAGCTTGGTCAGCAGCAAGGCACTGAGACTCAGAAGAGAAAGGGCAGCTGCCAGGTCAAGGAACTAACTGCCTCTGTGGCCACCCTTGCCCAGGAAGCGCCACCCCCCAAGTCAACCCTTCAGGTCCTGCAGCACTGAGGGAAGGGCTTCTGGCTGCTCCGGCCTCTGAGGACAACCCCATCCTCTGTAGCTGATGGCTGCGCAGGGCCTGCCCACCCTGGGAAACAGACCATGTGGACCCTGGTGGAAGCAGGCCCAGGCCAACCTGAGGCTTCCTGCATTAGTCCTTTGCCTGAAAGCCCTTGGACAGGCCTGGGGACTAGGATCTTAATGTACTGCACTCCCTCTGGTTGGCTGGGGGAGGGGAGGGTGCAGGCCAGGGAACACAGGTGTGAGACCTGAATTTTTCCACCAGGAACTTAGCAACATGGAAAGAAGGACCCTGCACCCCCAACACTGCTCTAGAGGCTGAGTGTGCGGTGGGAAAGAGGAGGAAGGGGGAGTCCAGAGGTCAGGAACCCCACCCTGAGGCTGCACTGACTTCATCGATGATCCTGGGTAGCCGATTTTCCTCCCAGCTTGTCCCTCTTCAGGACAGACAACAGAGTGCTGGATTGGGGAAGCCCCAATGCCAGGCCTTCCCAGTTGCCAGGCTAGAAGCTAAGTGGGGAGCGAAGAGGCCAGGAATCTTTGCTGAACCAGCACTGGCAGGCAGCAGCAGCCCACTTAAACCACCCCCCAGGGACCCTGAGATGGCCCCCTCTAGTCTGTCCCTGAGGCACACCTGGCAGGCCCACATACCCACAAACCAGCCGTCATCGCACTGCTGCATGACATCCACCCGGTCCCCCTCTCGCAGCTCCAGCTCATCCTCATTCTGGGGCCTGTACTGGTACATCGCCCGGTACCTGTGGAGACAGCATCATGGCACCCCCCGGAGTCCCCACCATCCCCAGACCAAGCCGGCAGAGTTCACACCCAAGTGTTGCCCCTTCCTCTGAGTTTCCCAGGGTCCCTCCCCACTCCCATGAGCCCAAGGCCCATCCCCAGGAATGGAGACTCCATTCCTCTCTGGAGGGACTCCCTGTCCTTGAGCCCTAACCACCCAACCCCCCACCCCATTCCCCAGGGCCTTCAGGTCTGTTCTACCAACTCCCACACTTCTTCCACATATGCACTGCCCTCAGGACTGCAAACCCAGCAAAGGACCCGAGGGAGATTTGCTTGAAGGCCACAGGGCTGCTTGGAAGGTCAGGACACCCCTGAGAAGTGCCTGCTCCCCTGCTCCCCCATAAAAGACTTCCCCCCCATCATACATAAGTGCTGCAAGGACAAGCACTATCTATTGCTAGGAGTTCACAAATCCACGGCGCGGTGGGGGTTTTCTGGAAATCTGTGCACCTCAGGGCCCACCTGGAGCCCACGGCTGCAGTACTCACGGGGTCCAGTGTATCTGAGTGGTGTTGGGGGAGGAGGTCCCCACGTCCATGGCACGGCTGGAGCCTCCATGATGGGTCAAAGCTGAGGCAGGGGTGCCGAGACCCTGGAGGCCCACAGAAGGAAAGACGGCACAGGCAGGCATGAGAGAGACGGGAAATAGGCCGCCTGACCTACAGCGGCCGCGCCCACGTGGCACAGGAAGATCTGTTTGACTATTTTACGTCACAGGGCTGGGAACTGAGGCCCACTAGGGTGCGGGGCTGATTTCTGAATGCCAGCATGGACAAAGTTTGTCCAGCCAGGGGAGAGAGGAGTTGGTGTGGCTGTATCTGGCTGTCCAGGTTTGCTGATGAGCAAGGAGTGCAGGAGCCTCACGAGCTCTCAGTCCAGGGTTCAGGGCTATCTTCCACCCACCAGCTACTCTGTCCTACAGATGAGAAAACCCAAGCCCAGAGAGGGAAGTCTGCCTCAACGTGCAGTGTGGGAGATCAGGAGGCCAGGGCTGACTTTAGGGTCCCACCCAGAGCTGGCTGGCCACCCCATGCCTCTGGGTGCTGTTCAAGGGTCAGACCACCTGAAGGGTCTGCAGTCCACAAGGGCAGGGTGGGGCCCCATGCAAGCTTCCATCCGGAGCCCCCACTAGTCTATCCTGAGGCAGTCTGGGAAGAATTCCAAAGTGCAGCCCATCCCAGGAATGGGGGTGTGTGGGGAGCAATGTTTAGCAGAGATGAGTTCTCCAGTCAGAGGTAGGTCACCTTACCTGGGCCTGGAGTTTAAGCTCCTGAGTTGGGGAGGAAAAGCCAGGGCGGTGGGGTGAGGTCCGGCCCCCCCAGTCGGTGTTGTCAGCTGTGCTTCGTAATTTTGAGGGGGAGCTGGGGTGACTGGCCAGGTGGGTGGTAGTCAGCTGGGGAGATGCAGGGAGCTGGGGGCCTTCGTCGCAGACCCGGAGCCGGGGCTCCCGGGTGACCTGCACGTAGCTGGCAGGAAAGATGCCCTGGCGCCCTGTGCCTGAGATGCGTCCCTCGTACCAGTTCTCATTCACCTTGCGGACCAGGCAGATGCGTTCGCCCTGGGTGGGGAGAAAGGAGCTGTGTCTGCAGGCCCTCCTGGGCTTCCGCACCTGACCTGACATGTGGGTTGCCTCATTTAGACACAACATCTTGCTTAGAGGGGATCAGCAAGTTATGTGGAGGTCACACAGCTAGGAAGAGGGGGAGGCAGGAGCCAAATCCAGGCTGCCTGGGGGAGCAGGCAGATGTCTGCGCTCTGCCCACCAAGCAGTGCTGGGTTTAACCGAGGCCTGCCTCTATGGGAAGCCTATGGACATGTGTCCCCTGGCCAGGTCATAGCACTATCTCCCCCCAGAGCTCATAAGAAGCTCTGTACAAGCACCAGCCACCACTGCCAGAGGTCCTTATTCCTGCCTCCACCCTAGGGATCCTGTCCCCACTGCAACAAAAAACTCCCTGAGGGCAGCTGCAGCATTCTCCAGCTCACAGTTGGCTGATGTCAGCTGGGGCGGCCCTGGGAGATGATCTCCAGCCCTTTCCTGCCCACCACCCTCTATTCACCCACCTCCTCCCTGCTCTCTCCCTGGGGCTCGCCCTTCTGGGGTGCAGTCACTGGAAGCATTCATGGCCTCTGTCCCAAAAGTCAAACAAAGGGAGGCTGTTTCCTGCTTTCTAAGACATTTTCCAAACTTCCTTGACCATGATCCACAGTAAAAACTGTTTTTAATACTTTAAGTACTTTAATACCAAACACTCTAGCCAGTGGGCTGAACAGCCTGCCTGCACTGAGAATAAGAAAAATGAAAGGAATTGAAGTCTTTAAATCCAAGGGTTCTGGCCAGTCAAGCCATGGTCCGTGTCTAACCACAGTCCTGCAGAATACACTACACAACTGTCTAAAAATTCACTTCAGAACCCGATACTGCTTCAACCATCATGTTGTGAAAACAAGGGACTTCCCACTTCCCGGGGGCCTCCCTGGTGGCACAAGGGGTCTCAGCACTATAAAGCACAAGGGATCTCAGCACTATCACCAGTCACTGCAGCCTGAGCTTGATCCCCGTCTAGTGAGTAACTCACATGGCGCAGCAGACCTCTCCTGTCTCGCCCGCTGCTCCCCTCAGCAGTGTATTTCAGTAGATCTGCCTGTTCTGCAACCCACTCTGTCTCTAGTGAATCCTCTTATCCTCTGCCCCTGCACCTCTGGCCAATACCCTGGTGTTTGTATGCATAAATGAATAGAATGAATCTTTAAAAAAAAAAAAGCAAGAGACTTCTCTGGTATCTACAATAAAAACTGTAAATTACCAATGAGTGAAGTATTTGAGAACTGCCCCAAAATTTGATAATGCCCTTCCTATATGGAAGGCATCTAGTATTTCTATTCCACTTTTTTGTCAAAAATGCTGATTGTGATCCTCACAGCCTACCCCAACCTACACAAAAAAAGCACAACCATTCTAGAAATTTATAGCCTTTCAAAAATGGGCTACACTGAGGGAACATATGCAGAGATTGGGCGGGAAGTTGCAATACTGGGTGAAGATGGGTACACCTAAATGTTTTCACCAGCCTCCCACTGCCCTCCTGGATGGCCTGGTGCACCTTGCGGAAGGACAGCTCCACCTCCAGATCCCCCTTGAAGTTGTACTGGGCCACGGCTTCCCCATACTCCAGCACCTGGTAGGTGGGGGGCTTGATGGGCTTGGGGATTTCATCTGCAGGCAGCACCTACCGGGAGAAGAGTCATGAAAAATATTACACCTGAGTATCAGCAGGACACAAAGCTGGAGCTCCTAGGCCAGGACTTGTGGGGCCAAGGTCATGAATGAGGTTGCCTTGGCCCCTGTCCCCAGGCTCACAGTTTCAGACCTGAGGAAACCAGTGACATGTGAGCAGGAGAGGGCCCCACGGTCAAAGGGGGTCTGCACATTAAGTCTCTGCTAATGCATCTGCCTTCCTGCCGGGGCCCCTGCTCGCTCTGTTCCTCTCCACTCACCTCCACGTAATTGGCAGGGAAGATGCCCAGCCGGCCATGGTGCTCTCCCTCCAGCCAGTTCTTGTCCACCTCCTTGTGGATGTACACAATGTCCCCCTTCTTCAGAGTCAGCTCCCTGCAGCCCAGGGCAAGACATCCAACAAGCTGGGGTCCTCCTCCTTATCAGACCACAGAGTCCCCACCAAGCTACCCCACCGCCCCAACCCCCCTACCCTTCCCCAGAGTGCAGAGACCACCCCAGGCCTAGGGGAGGAGACAGCAGGACAACACTTACTTGGGGGACTGTGCCTGGAAGTCAAATTTGAGCCTGGCAGCCCTCCTCTGGGTATAAGGAGAGGAGAGGACAGAGCGGTTACCTCGGCCTGGCAGGTGGCAGGCTCAGAACCGCCGACCCCCCAACTCCCACCCACTGCAGACCCTCCTTGCACCCAGACCCTAGGGCTTCCACCCCCTCTTACCTTCTTCTCTTCCTTCCTGGCAGGGCTGCCCCCTCCTTCAGAGGCACTGGGGTCTGTGGAGAAGCACTACCTCAGCGGGAAGGCCGCTTCTGGGGTGCAGGGTCCGTGGCATTATGCCCTCCCCCCACCAGGGACAGGTGGGGGCTCTGGGCCCTTCCCGCCTCCCAAGGCACAAGCATATGTGACGCGTAGGGTGACCGTGTGGGTGAGAAAAGCGGCAGGAACTGGTCCTTACCTCGGGCTGAGGGAGGGTAGACAAAGTCCCTACGACCTAGGAAGGGGCTTCCTCCATCCGCCATTCTGTGGGGGCTCAGGGGCCGGGAGGAACCCAGGTAAAGTGCATTCGGGGTGCTGGAGCTCCAGGCTGAGGCTGGGCTGCGTGGGGACACAGCGAGTGAACTTCACACCCTCCCAGCTCACCCCACTACCTCCCTGACCATCCCACTGCACCCCGCTCCCAGCTCCGCGCCCCTCCACCCCCCCACCCCCCAGCGTCTCCCAGATCCTGGGCTCGCAGCACCCCGTCCAGCCTCCCCACGGCGGGCGGGCAAGGGCGCGGCCGGGGCCCGCGGGGGCGCGCGCGGGGAGTGCGGGGCGCCCCTCCCCGCGCCCCACTCCCCGCGTCCCGGGGAGAGGCCCGCTTTCCCTCGGGGCGCCCGGGGCCGCCCCCCTCCCCGGCGAGGAGCAGCGGCCGCGGCCCCCGCCCCGCCACGTCCCCGCCGCCCCCCGCGCTCACCCTGCCCCCCCCCCCCCCCCCCCCGCGCTCACCCCGCCGCCCCCCGCGCTCACCCGCCGCCCCCCGCACTCACCCCGCCGCGGGCCGCGCGGGCCGGGGCCGTCCGGGCGCCGGCGAGCTCTGCGCGGGGAGACGGGCGCGGTCAGGCCGGGACGCGGGTCCCAGCGCCGCCGAGGCCGCCGCCTCCGGAAAAGTTCTCGGCGCCCGGGGAAGGCGGCGGGCGGGGCGGGCGGGCGGGCCGCGGGGTCCGGGAGGGGCCGGGGAGGAAACCGGGCGGCGGAAGGGGGCGGGCGGCCGGGGACGCCGCGCCGGGGCCGGGCCGGGGTCCCGCGGGCTGGATGGGGGCGGGGCGGGCGCGCCCCGGGCCCTCGGACGTCAGGCGGAGGCGGCCTGGAGGATTTTTCGGGGTCACCGGGGAAAGTCAATCCCCGGCTTTTCTAGAGGGCGGCGCAGACGGCGGGGAAGTCGGCCCGAGGACGCGCCCCGGGCGGTTGGGGGCGATCGGCCCCGCCAGCCGGCCCCTCCCCGCCCCCCCCCCCCCCCCGCCCCCGCGGCCCCCAGGGGAGCCCCGGGAGGCCGCCACCTTGTGGGACGGCTGCCGAGTCTCAATGGCCCGCAGGTCCTTGTCCAGCTCCGCGCTCAGCTTGGCCAGCTCCCTCTCCAGCAGGACCTGGGGGGGCGGTGATGGGCAGACCCGGCCGTGCAGAGTCGGGGGCGGGCGCGGGGCAAAGCTCACTCGGGAGAAGCGCAGGACAGAGCGCACGGCGCTCGGGTAAAGGGCAGGCTCAGGGCTCAGAGCCAGGGGCAGGCCCCCTGCCTGTGGCCCTGGGGAGGCATTTCAGGGCGTCTGGAGGGCGCCCCTGCCACAGCCTCTCACTGGCCCCTCCCTCCTGGGCCAGCTCACCCCTCACCTAGACGGATGACATTCGCTTAATACTTACTGATGGCGCCTCAGTGCCACTTTTGTCAAGTTACTTCCTTGTCCCCAAGCCTCGGGGCTCCCTAGTTCCTCTCCCAGGTGGTCTTCCACAGCCTGGCCTCCCTGTACCCAACCTGCTCCCCCTCCCGCTGCCCGTCCCAGCTGGTGGTCACACATGCCTGTGCAAGAACACACCCTAGAATCAATCAATCTCTCTCCCGCCTCTGCCTCTGCTCCTCCCCTACCCCCTCTGCCTGGCCAAACTCTTTGGAGGACCAGCTCCACCTCCAAGAATACTTCCTGACCATTCCAGTCCACACCCACCACTCCCTTCTCAGCTCTTGTGTTGGTCAACACACGTTTATCCAACACATGTTTATTGAATGCCTGTTGTGTGCCAGACACTGTCCTGGGCTAGAAAACTGTACAGGACTGGAGAGGGTCAGAGCTTTTGGTCTGTGGCCTTTGCCTATGGTCACCGGGACCAACATCACCCAGACTCTCCCTCATTCCTCTCTCCGCATTGCTGTGTCCCCTCCCACACACCCCCACTTCCCACAGTACTCACCTCAATGGGCTGGGAGGGTCTCTCAACAGGGTCGTCCACCAGTGGCTTCTTGGGCTAAGGGAGGGAAGAGCAAGTCAGAGGGCGTGAACCCGCTTTCTAAAATGCAAAGCTGAGGGGCTGCACCCATTCACCTTTTGCCCAGTCTCTAATTCTTTCAGAAACTGATTCCAAGACTCTTCTGTCCAGATGTTGTCCGCTTTCTCTCTGCGTCTGTGTACCTACATGGAGGTGGGTGGGCAACAACTTGAGGAGAGGACACTGGTCAGGCTCAGAAAACAGACTCTGGGGTGATAGTCCCTCCCCTGTGCCCATTGGCGCCTCCTAAGCACTCTGGGCTCTCCTGGCTGCACCAAGTGGAAAGGGCTTATCTGTGCAGCTTCGGCAGAGGGGCCTGGCCAAAGAGCAGGGTGTTGGGGGAGGGGGGAGGTGGAGGGAGGTTCTGGCAAGCTACCTGATTTGGAGTGTGCACCGGAGAGGAAGATGCTCCAAGGTTAGAGTTGAAGGTACGCCTAGGAAACTCTTCAGAGTTCCAGTTTCTTCTAAAGAAAGGGAAGGGAATCCCTTCAGTTTCCTTTGCAGAAACTGCAGTAGCCGTGAGCACACAGCTGCACCCCTGCCCACCTGCTCCAGACTGTGGAAGCAGACTTAAGCACCTGAGTTCACATCCCACCTCCACCACTCGGCTGTGCGACCTGGCAAGTGACTGAACTCTGGAGCCTCAGGTTCAATACCATAGTGTGGAAATGATCCCCACCGTCATCAGGGTGTGGCGAGGCTTAGGTGAGGGAAGAGAGGCGAGGCCCAGGAGGAGGCCTGACACATGCATCTGCTCTTTGAGTGGCAGAACCCTCCCGGTGAACTCTCCCGCAGTGGCATTCAGTCTGGGCCCGCGGCTGTGGCTCTGTATGTTTGTACAGTTTTGAAGAAGGTGATCTCTCCAGCTGCCACTGTGCGTGGTCTTACACCCAGGCCCAAGAGTGTAAGACTACATCTTATTTCAAGGAGAACCGCGACCAGGGAAAGAGCCCCTGAAAGTCGTCTCTGCTCCCTCAGGGCACCGATGCAGTGAAGTCTCCAGGGAGGCCTCGCAGCCCCCGGGTGCCCGCCAGCACATGGCCGCAGTCCCCTCCGGCGCACCTATCCTGGATGGCTGTCATGCTCCAGCCTCTGCTGCGTCTGAAGCTCTTCTCCAAGTGCAGCACCTCAGCAACTTATCAAAGGACTGAATGTCTAATGGGGGAGTCAGGATCTGGTGGCTGTGACAATGACTCTATTCTCTATTTTAGTAATAATGTTAGTCATATTAGTGATAAGGGGCACGGATTGTGTCTTTTCTAATCTAAGGGAACTTTAGTCATAATTAAATCTGTACATTGGTGATGTCTGTGGAGACTTGCTATGTGCCTTGGTCCTACAACCACCCATGATCCCTGTTAACAGATGGGAACACTGAGGCTCAGGCTGCTGAAGCTGTGCAAGGTTACAGGGCTAATGGCAACATGTCAGCTTGATCCAGCTGAAGCCAAATCTCAAGCTCTTAGCCTCTGTGTAACTGATCATGTCGAGAGCCACAGCCAGTCATGGCTATGCTGATGAGGTGATCTCTCAAATTTCACTTTGCGAACAAAGCTCCTGGTTCCCAAGGTCACACTGAACCCCGTCAGCGCCCTGGCAGCCACGGCTGGGCCTGTATGGACTACACAGACAAAAGGAACTGGATCCTTCACCTGGGTGTAGGGGAGAGGAAGTCCTCTCTCAGTGGATCTGGGAAGAAGCTTATGGTCTTCCACAGCCTTTATTTCCCTCAGGCCTCAGTAGATGGCCCACAAGTTAAAGCCGTGTGGGCTTCCCTACCCCTCCCCCCCATTCCATGTGATCTGTGGATCTTTGGGGTACAGAGTTCTACTGCCAGTCAGAAGTGTCACAGGTGTTCCTGACCAGGAATGGGTGTATCCCTGCCTAGCACCCCACTTTGGCCCTGGCAGGGAGGGGAGTCTCTGCAGTAGTGGGGACCCTGCCAAGTGATAAGGCTGTGAGAGGAACCAGATCAGACCTTGCCAGCTCTCAGGCTGCACTGGCTGTGGCCACCAGGGGGTGCCAGTCCTCAAAAAGGAATACAGCACTTTTTCCCAGACCCTGCCCCTTCCCCACCAAGGCTCACCCACTCAGAGAGGACTGGCCTGGCCTGGAGGCAGGTTTTTGCTGGAGCCCTGGATGCCTTGAGTCTGTTGATGTGGCGCTGCAGGAGCCCCCTGAAATAGAAGAAGACAGGCAGGGGGAGGGGGAGGTGAGCACTGGGCTTGAGGGTGCCTGGGGGATCATTGAAGGTCTGGCACGCATCTCTACCCACACTCCTGGGTGGCTTGTGGGAACTGGGATGGTGCTCCAGTCTACTAAATGTGGGCTTTGCACCAAGAGTTTTGCACACTTTACTAAATCTTCAAAACAACTCTGGGGTTGCTATATCCCCATTTTGTAGATGAGGCTAGAAACCCAGAGAAAACATGGCCAGGGCTAAGCATTCTCTGCACAGCAAGCTGAGTTCCCATTGGAGCTCACCAGAAATGGACTATAAAAATGCAAGTTGAACTAAACCAACCAGGGAGCCCCAAAGCCAAACATGGCTGCAGGGAGGGGCAGATGCAGGAGCCAGGCGAGGCACTGGCACCTCCTCACCTTTGGGTGGTTCCTCAAAGGTCCAGTCCAGTTGCAGGTCTGCAGAATCAGAAAGGACAAGGTCAGGGAAGTGGCCTTGGCCGCTGCTTCCAGCCTCCCTCCTGTTTAGAGCAGGGGCCAAGGGGCTGAGTCAGGACCTCAAGAATGTCCCCAGGGAGGGCAGGAATTAGGAGGGCAGTTCTCAGGAGGGCCTGAAATGCCTCTGGCAGACTTAGGGACTGAGCGAGCCAACCCAACTGGGCAACAGACTTGCCTAAACCCTCCTGTTCCTCCCTGCCTGCGTTCCCATACACACCCTCTCCCTGACCTTTGCAGACCTGCCCACACCATGTCAGGCTGGTGACATCCCACTTCTTGTTCTTCCTATTTCCTTTTCTGCACCCTCTCCTAAATGCTTGTACTTCCCCACAGCCCAAACCCACTCCTTATGGTACCTATGACTTTTCAGGGTCTATGACTTTCCTAGGTACCTATGACTTTCCACTTTCAGGTACCTATGACTTTTCTAGGAAATGCACTTGAACAACCAACGCCTCTGACCTCCTTGGCATGCAGACGTGACACAGCAGCTCAACTTTAGATGAAACCAAAATGCCCCTCTTGAGATCGCACACCATCCTCTGGATCTTGGATTTTTCTGCTTTCCTTTGTTTGCAGCAAGCAGGAGGAACCCACCGTGGGCAATTCCCCTTCTAGCTCAGCAGGCTTTCAGCCCCAGCACTCTTGCCCCTGCTGCTCTCATCAAAGACCCCAGCGACCTCCATGGCCAATGGTATTTGACCATCAGCAGCCTATGTCACCGTGGGTGATTTCCTCCTTTTTAAATTCCTTTTTCACTTGGCTTCAGGGGACCACTTGGTTTTCCTCCCATCTCCATAGCTGCACCGACTCAGTCTGCTGTACTGGTTCCTGCTCACCTCCTGAACCTCTGAACTTCCACGTGTCTCAGCGCTCAGTCCTTGGGATCTTTCTCTCCATCACACTAGGTGGCTTATCTAGTCCTCTGGCTTTAAAAATACCATCTAGTCCAGGGATATACAACCCTGGCTGCATGTTAGAATTGCTTGGGAGCCTTAAATCAAAGTCTCTCCGAGTCCAGGTATTTCCATCTGCAGCTTAAGCCTCACCCTGGACTATAGATGTGGATATTAACTGCCTACTTGTCATCTCCACTTGGAAGCATGTCTAAAACTGAAAGCCCCTTAGACCAGCATTTAAGGATTGCAACTATTCTTCAATTTGCTCAAGTTTAAAGCCACCCTAACTGCCTTTCTTTCATGTCATGTCCAATCCCTCGGCAGACTCCCATGTCTCTGTCTCTGGAGTCCCACCATGCCGACTGTACTGCCTGGTCTGAGACACGAACGTCACTAAATTAAAGTCAGGCCTCCTAAGTGGTGCCCTGCTCCCACCCTGCCCCACCTTCTCTTCTCCACCTGCAGCCAGCGTGAGCCTCTGCAGCCCTCACTTGCCAGAGCATGTTTCTTCCACTCAGAACCACACAGTGGGTCCTCACTCTCACATAAAAATGCCCAAAGTCTTTATAATGGCCTGAAGGCCCTCCATGACCTGGTCACCTGCGGCTCCATCCCCCACCTCAGGTCCCTCTCACTCCAGTCCCGGCTCTGCTTGCAGCCCAAAACCAAAGTGCCAGCCTGCTCTGCCTCTGGGTCTCTTGCTCCCCCTGCTGGGCTGCTCTGCCCTGAGCCCACAGGGCTACCTCCCTCCCTGGACCAGCGGGCATGAGGTAGCAGCCTCCTTGCACAGACACTCCCTGGCCTTTTCCTCCCCAGCCCTAACATCGCCAGCCACATGAAACACTGATTTGTTCATTCTGTGCCTCGCTCTGGCCTAGAATGGCTGCCTCACCGGGGCAGGGACATTCTTTGTTCCTTGTATCTTCAGCACCTAGCTTAGTGCTCAGCACCCAGATAAGTGCTCGATAGGTGGTCAAGGGATTGGCTGAACGAACAAATGAGTGACATCATGGCTTCCTAGCCATGAGAATGGCTTGGGGATCTGGGGGGTCGCTCCCCATTAAGGGAGGAGATGTGGAGGCTCCTTCCTGTGGCTTGTTCTGGGGACCACTCTCCCCAAGCAGGTAAGTTCCCTTCCCCACTCCCTTCCTTAAGCCCCATAGGCTGAGCTCACTCTGGCCCGGAGAGGGCCCTGGGAGGGTGTCTCACCTGGGATTTTCCGGTGGATCTGCTGGAACATTCTCCGGTACCAGTCCCTGGGGCTGTCAACGCTCTGGGATTGGAGAAGACAAAATCAGGCTACCTTCCCAGCCACAGAAGCTTTTCCTTACTGAGTCCTTCCCTTGAAGTCCCAGGGGGTCGACTGCTGTGTTAATCTTTTTATTTTTTTAGTTTTTTAAACTTTCTTTTTAAAGATTCATTTACTTTTTTATACATACAAGCACTGGCTATAGGCCAGATGCGCAGGAGGGTGAGAGGATTCACCAGAGACAGAGCGGGGAACAGAACAGGCTGACTGATGAAATACACTGCTGAGGGGAGCAGCGGGCGAGACAGGAGAGGTCTGCCGCGCCATGTGAGTGTCTCTACCACTGGCCGGGATGGAACCCGCACTGCAGAGGCTGTGGACAGCTTCACAGCGCTGCATTCAACTGCTTGTGCCACCAGGGAGGCCTTGCTGTGCTAATCTTAATGACAGAACTTCATACAGCACTTGATGGATAAATAAGACATGTGGAAGGATCTCTATCAGTATTGCTCCCTAAGCCGTGAGATAGGGGGTGGTGTGCATTCTCTTTTATTTTCTATATTTCTAATGTTTCAACAAAAAACATGTGTTTCTACGTAATGACAACTATGAAAGGAAAACTAAATGCAGTCATGCAGGTGGGAAATGGTATTTCACATCCCTTGCCTCACCTAAGACTCACAACAGCCCCGGGAGGCAGGAAGGAGATGTTACCACTTTCAGTTTTAGATAAGGAGGTGAGCAACTAGAAGCAGGCAGCTAATTCACCAGAGGGCCTCCCCTTGTGGCGGCGCGGGCGGTTGAGCGCCGCACTGTGAAGCTGTCCGCAGCCTCTGCAGCAATGGTTCAATCCCAGCCGCCGGTGAGGGTTCCACGTGGCGCAGCAGACCTCTCCTGTCTCGCCCGCTGCTCCCCTCAGCAGTGTATTTTGTCAGTCTGCCTGGTCTGTTCCCCGCTCTGTCTGGTGAATCCTCTCACCCTCCTGTGCATCTGGCCTGTACCCCGGTTCTTATATAAATAAATAAATAAACAAACAAACAAAGACAGGCAAGGGGGTAGGAGACAGGCAGGGTCCACCAAGCCTGGTATCCCAGACCTTTCCAAGCCTGCCATAGCTGGGCCCAGGGGCTCTTCAACTAAGAAGGGGCAGTGCCAGGGCCAGTGCTGACAGTAATGGTTCTCCACCCTTGAGAACCTGAGGGACATTCTAGAATCCCTCCCCCTGACACATTTGTATAACTCAGACACACAAGAGTGCCCATAACTTTAAAAGACTCAACATCTGCTAAACCCATTTTGTGGTTAAATCCCTGCTTTAGCCTGGAATGGTTGGGTACAAGGTCCCCACTTTAATTAACAGAAGCAGAGCTCAGCAGGTCACTGGGCTCCAGCCATCATGGAGCCCCAGCCCTGGACTCACAGATCGGGGTGCAATTGGCATGCCGCTCTCGTCCACTGGCCCGATTCCCTCATACTTGACCCAGCGCTTGTCCTGACGTTTACTGTCCTTGGTCCACGTCGCTGACCAGTTCTGGGCATGCTGGGAAACAGGGATCTTCTGACTCCCAGATGGGTGACTCCCAGGGCCTGGCCAGGTCTGATACCAAGCAGGATCTGTGGAGTGTGCGCAAGAGAGCATTAGCAAGGCGCTGGGGCCCACCTGATGTTGCTTGCCCCATTAGCTCCTCAGAACATTGATCCCTGTGGGTTCAAAAGTTTCAACATCTCCTTGTTTGTTTAGAGTTGATGACGCAGACTCTATAAACCTCCTCCACAGGCCTCTGTTTGTTTACTTTTTCAATTAAAATGAATAATAAAAATGGATTTTGTCTTGAGAAATCTGCGCCATTCCCTCCACCCACCCTCGTTTCCTAGAGTTATCCTCAAGGCTGGGAATCACTACTTGCAGAGAAAGCTACAGGCAGGGGAAGCAACAGGGTGTGGCAGAAGACACTGGGCGTGGAGGGAGCAGACCTGATTCAGATACACTCTGCTATGTGACGTGGTATCCACCAATCAATCTCTCAGTGCCCAGTTGCCACTGATACAAAAATGAGAGCAATCAGGGAGAGTCGCAGAGAGATAGTGTGTGTGACCAAGCCCAGCACAGTGCCTGACACATAGTCGAGCACTCTCAGTAAGGGACACTCATTCACAGACATGGCTACTGCGTCCTCAGCTTCCCCAGAGTCTTCAGCTCTCTGCTGTGTAGCAGCACAAGGGCTTCCAGGCAGGTGGACAAAGGTCCATCTGCTCTATCTCTGTGCCCGAACATCTCAGTCTGATTCCTCGCTGGAAGATTCAATAATCATACCCTACCTGATCAGGATATCAAGGAATTAAATGAGATAAAGCTCTACAGTGTCCAGCACAAAGGGAATGCTCGATAAAGGATGCACCCTCATCAGGATCTCCAAACACTGTGGCTGGGTGACCGATAGGTGACCAGCAGCTGATGGGCTCTCAAGGTCGCCTCTCCAACCTTCTGCTGGGCTGGTGAGTCCAGCTAGGGCAGCTCTTAGGGCCAGCTTCAGGCCTCACTCCTTCTAGAACCAATATATATAATCGCATTCCCTGGCCCCTGCAGGCTTCCTTCCCCTGGCACTGGGGTAAGAGGAGGGTGGAAGCAGGGAGAAAGCTGTGCCTCCCACAGCTGGTTTCACTCTCACAGGCCAGCAAGGGAGTTAGCTGAGCCAGAGGCAGAGGCCGGGAAGACCCCAGCCCCACCCTGCCTAATACATCATGTTGTCAGAAGGCAGTCCCGCCCCACAGAGGGTTCCTGGAGCAGGTTTTTGGGAGCAGACCCACCTGGGTGCCGGGAAGCATCTCTCCTCTGTGGGAAGTACCCATTGCACACGGTCCTGGGCGCAGGGTCGTGGAACTGGAAATTAAGGGTGTTGGAGCCACCGTTCCGGATCACAGGCACCTGTGTGGAGGGGCCAGGAGCAGCAGCTCAGGCCCAGAAGATTCCACAGAAGGATAGGACGGGTGGCTACCAGGACAGCCCACACCCCACAGTGAGGGCTCCAAGGTCAGCCTGATTCTTTTGCAGGGAAACCAGCAAGGCCCTTTGGTGCGATCCTCTGACCGCCCCCCTCCCTCTTTTCTTCCTTTAATCCGCTGGCTCCCCCAACTGTCCTGCAAGTCCCCTGCCAACTGTGAGCCCACAGCACACCCTTCGCCATCTCACTCACCCGTGTGCCCCGGGAGGAAGACCCTACGTGGGCCTGGAGGTGGCGGGGAATGAAGTCATCCAGGCTGAGCCCGGCAGGGAGGCTGCAGGGAGGGGCCTGCATGCTCGGGTCAAGGTTGGAGGGCTCCTCTGAAAGTCCTCTGTGGGGAAGAAAAGAAGGGAAACCTGCTGGGCCTGGGCCGCCAGTGCCCTCTGGGCTTGACCACAACCACCAGTGGCGGAGGAGGGGATGGCTGTGGGAGGGGGTCAGGGCCAGCGGGGTGGGTGCTCAAGGACCCAGGAAACAGGCCACAGCGGGCACCCGCCTGCAGGCTGCCCGCGCAGCTCCCAGAGGCACAATGGGCTGCTTGTTAGGCCTCAGGCAGGAGCTCCGGGTGGGAGTGGGGGAGGGAGAGGCCAGGCCTGGAGGGGGGAGGCTGGCCAGGAGCAGGTCTGCTGGACAAAGCCTCAGGCACACAGGCCTACTGGCCAGCCCCACTGGGGTTCTCACTGCACATTGTGGCGGGCTCCCCCAGAAGGGAACTTGGGCAGCTGGCCAGGAGGGCCTGGGCACACGAGACTTTGTTTCAGTTCCCTCTGCCTCCCCCAGGCTGTGAGCGCATCTGTATGTCTGTGGGCACAGGAGCTTACTCAGGCCCTAAATCAGCAAGGCCAAATGTCCACTGTGTGACAGGACCAGGGTTCCTGGGGGGAGAGTGGGCAGCCACTTCCAGGCAGCAGCAGCCACGCCTTTTGAGCTCAAAGCAGTATTGGCTCCCTTGTCTGGCCTCCCTCCCTGCACAGAAGGCTCCCCTCAGGGTGCCCATGAGGGGTGGAGGTAGGAAGCAGAGCAGCAGGCAAGCACAAAATTGGACTTTTCATGGAGGGACAGTGCTGAGTACCCCCCTCACACACACACACCCCACTTTTCTACGCCTCCAGTCCAGTTTTTGAACAGAGCGTCTTCTCCAACAACACCATGCCTAACGGCCAGCTGGCTTTTTGCCCCATCCAAACTTTAGGTCGGCGCAAGGGGCTCCGGACATCCAGAGATGGAAGCGGTTGGCCTGCCCGACAGGGCTTTTCTCCCCGAGAACCCCTCTCTCCTACCTGTGCTATTTGACTGGGCCAGAGGCTCAGCCAACCTGTGCTGTCTTCTGGGGCTTGACCAATCCTGGCACTTGTGTGACTGGAACCTGGCGCTCAAGAGGGCCTGCAGGGCCTGTTAGGTGCTGTGTGTGGTAGAGTGTAAGCACAGCGCTGGCAGTGGATGTGACCATGTTAGGTACAGCCAGAGGGTCATGTGAGCAGCATGGGGGCTGAGGGTGCCAATAGGTCAGCTGACAGGGGTGGGGTTTGTGTGCAGCCACCAGTCATATGAGCCACACAAGTGTTCTGGGGGACCAGAGGGGATGAAAGTACAATAGAGTGCTGTGATTATTCATCTCCTGTACCCAGTTCCTGATAGGGCTTTGCGGAGCTGGAGGGTATAGACAAAGCTGGGGGCAGCCCTCTGCCTCTGCTCTGAGTGGGAATTCCTTCAGGCATTTGAATGACCTACTGGGGACAGCTTTTTCATGCCCATCACTGGCTGTGGGGGGAGTGGAGGGCTGAGGCCGGGGAAGGGTTGCTCACAGCTGGATTCAATTAGGGCTCCTACAAAAAGCAAAACATGCAGACACTCCCCAGTTCCTGCTCTCCCTCCCATGAAGGGGAAATTGAGGCAGGGGAGATTGGTAGCACAGGTCAGGGGAGGCTGGTTCCTAGCAGCAACCCCTCCCCACCCAGCTGACTGTCTGAGGCCAAGATGCCTGGTCAGCACCAGCAGTCCCAATCATCAGCTGACCAGAACCTCCTTCCTTAGCCTCAGGGTGCCACCCACCCTGCTATATTGGGGGGAGGGGTGGACCTGCCCTCTCTAGGATGAGGTGAGCAGGAGGTACTCCACACCACCCAATTTTCGGGGGTTGCTAATTCTTGGTGGCCTATTCTGTCCTCTTGCAGCACTGCTCCTGCAGTGCCTTCCTCCTGGGGCATGCAGGGGTGGATGGGGAAGGGTAGATTGGGTTTTTTTCCTGGCAATCCTGCCAGCAGACATGAAGGAGGACTTTACACAGAGATGGAGGCCAGGGGAATTGGCCCCACATCTGGAAGAGCGCAGAGTGTGACAGGAAATCTGGGGAGTTCTCCCACAATCCTGTTGGTCTTCTTCACCCCTGCAGCTCCACAGGGTGCAGTAATTCTTGCTGCAGTAGGCAGACTCTATGCCGCCTCCAAGTATTGCCCTGAACTTGGCGCCCCGGCCCTAGGCACTTTTCCGGGCATTTTCCAGCTGCAAGCCCACGTGGGCATGGGCAGGTTTCTGTCAGTTTCACCTTTCCTGAGATTAAGGGGTTACTCCCATCTCTTCCACCCCAGCATTTAGGACGAAGACCCCAGGGAGAGAGGCTCTCCGCCTTCCTGCCTCCACCCGCCCCCTCTCCCTCGAGACACCTACCTTCCCGGGCGAGCAGGTGGCGGGCGCGCAGGAAGGCCGGGAGGGCAGGAGCATCTCTGCCAGGCTCCTGCCTGGCTCGGCGGCGGCGGGTCCCCGCGCAGGGAGGGCAGGGAGAAGTCGGGGCTGCGCCGCCCGCCCTCGTGACCCGGTCAAGGCCGGTCTGCTAGGCGGGACGCCCGCGGAGGGAGCGGGCTCGACGGGGCCAGGGGGCGCGCGCTGGCCGGGCCGCGCGGGCCGGGAGCTGGCGGGGCCGTCTTCCTGGGACCGGGACTGCGGCTGGGGGTGGGGTGCGAGCCGGAGACTCCCTCTCCCGCCCGCGGGGCGGGGGCTCGCGCCGGCCGGCCGGGGGCGCGCGAGTGCGCTCCGTCGGGGCGCGCCGCGGGGAGGCCGTGGCCGGCCGCCGAGAGGGCCGGCGGGTGGTGAGTCGGCGCCGGGAGGGGCCGCCGAGGGTCCCCTGGGAACCCGCTCTGGTTTCCCAGCTGCCCTCCCGGCCCCCACCGCAGAGCCAGCGTCGGGGCGGGGGGCAGAGGGGCCGGCGAGCGCCGCTCAGAGTTTCCAGCGACATTTCCAGCGAGGGGGAAGGAGCCGCTGCTCGGCGGGGCCAGGATGGAGGGCAGGAACCGGCCGCGATTAAAGGACGCGGGTCAAGCCAGCGCTGATAGGGAGTCGGCGGCTCGGCGAGGCCGGAGACGGGACGGAGATGCAGACAGACTGGGGCCCAGATAAGGGCGCCCCCCAGGCGGAGCTGCCCAGTGGGCTGAATGAAGGCCCCACCGCCCCCTCCCAACTTGGGGAGAGAGAATTGGTGCTTGCGCAAGCGCGTCCGGACGTGTGCAAACAAACACACGCGCGCGTGTGCACGGGCAAGGCGGCTGACGCTCACACACGTGCAAGCCCCGCGGGGGACAGCCCGGGCAGGAAATCAGGGCCCTGGGCGTGCCGCGGCCCCGAAGAGGATGAGGGTGGGGCTCCTTTGGCAGGGATGGGGTTCGTAGGGTCTCGGTGTTCCCATACACCGTTTTTGTTTTGATCTCGCTGCTTTTCCGCTGTTCCCGCGGCTCTGACACCCGTCCCCAGGGCCTGCGCCCATTGGCTTCCGAAGCCCTGGCCCGCCCTTCTTCTCCCCCCTCGAGCCCGGGGGGCGGGGGGGGGGCCAAGGAGGGGCGCAGCGGCCCCCGCCAGCTGGAGGGAGGGAGGTGCTCGCCGAGTGTTGACTGCAAATGGAAAAAACGCTCTGCAGTTCTGAGCCCTTGACTTGGTTCTGGGACCTCAAGCCCCAAACCAACCAAACAGTAAATAGTTACTGAGCAATTTCCGACCCATTTTGGGAGCGATCAATTATAGATGATGAAAGCATTTATTGCATACCTACCGCGCTGGAGAGTGGCGCCCTAGGGAGCCTCTCGGAGAGTTTTCCCAGCGCGCAACTCCAAAGTTGGAAAGGAAATGGAGAAAAGATGAAACCATTTAAGCCCCCACCGCTGTTGAAGCTAGTAACGTTATCGTCTCAGTTCAGTTCAAAGAGCTCTCCTGGTTGTGGTGAGCCGGCTTGAAACAATACCAGATGGAAAAAGCGGAAGGAGGAAATATTTGGGGGGCGGGGGGGGGGAGCTTGGGAGAGCTGGGCAACCCGCTCTGGGTGCCTGTGGGGCCGCGGTGTGGAAGTGGGCCATGGCATGCATGCTTGGAAGCAGAGCCAATGTTTCCAAGGAAGAGCTTTTAAATGATTATGGAAGGTCCAAGGCTGCCAATTGTGGTGCAACTTTGTAGGGGCAATGATTGCAGTGGGCAGGAGCGGAACACGATCACTTTTAAACTTCCTTCCAAGAACCTAAATTTCTCCAGAAAAGCTACAGGGGTGGGGAGGGCATGGGTAGTCCCTGCCCACAGAAGACAGCTGCAGAAAGGAGTGTCCAAGCTCTGGGACTTCCCGAGGGCAGGCGGTAGTGCATTTCCCCTCCCCAAAGCTTGGCTACTTTCTTCTCCCCCAAGCCCCGTCCCTCCCTCAGAGACAAAACACGTGCCCTTTTCCTTTGACACCAGTTTTTCCCACCTGGCAGGATCCTCGCGACTAAGAAAGGCCACATCTCTTTCATTTTCTTCCTTGTTATTCAAAGATGATGAAGCTGAAGATCTTCCAACTCCAGGAATCCTGGTCATACCCTCTC
Organism: Talpa occidentalis; assembly: GCF_014898055.3. Taxonomy (NCBI): domain Eukaryota; kingdom Metazoa; phylum Chordata; class Mammalia; order Eulipotyphla; family Talpidae; genus Talpa; species Talpa occidentalis. Next base: position 94,978,593 of record NW_023605194.1, on the reverse strand, counting down.
ACCAGCAGCGAGCGTCTCTTATTCAATAGGGCTCTGACCTGGACTCCAAGATAAATATTTAATGTAGAGGGTGCAGCTGAGCTGACAAAGGTTCCAACTTCCTGTTCCTCACAGGGGGAGGTGGCAGTCGTGGCCAAGGAGCTGGGGACGGGCTACCAGTTCCATCTCTATGGGAATAGGAAGTCCAGTCAACAGCTCTGTAGGAGGCGGGGTAGGCTCTATAGTGTGGGGAGACTAACCCTTAGCTACTTTGACTCCGCGGGTCCACTGAGGCCTGGGCCATTCTGGACTTAGCACCTCCTCTCTTGGGCCAGAACCAGCTCTGTCTCAGTTGGGCTTGCTCTCCCTCCCAGAGTTTTAGGCTAGATCTTGGACCATGGAGGAACTCAAACACCATGATTCCATCGTATTCCACAGTGCCCCTCAGAAGAGGATGAGAGTTTGGTGGGAGTATAGAAGTTAAGGAATTTATCGACTCTTCCTTTTCTGCCCATATTTAGGGAGAAGAATCTCTCCTCTTTAGAAATTAGGAGATTAAGGGGTGGAAAATCCAGAGATTCAGCCAAGACCCAGGTGTCTGATTTCTAAGCTCCTCCCTGCAGCCTCAGCTCAGCTTGCTGCTGGCCTGCCCCCAGAATGGTTGGCAAGGCTTAGGGAGAAGCTGGGGATAGGGCAGGCTGTCCTAGGTGACCTGGCTGCTGTCAACAACAGGGTAGATTCCTTTCATCCCAGGCACTGTCTCCTCTGATTCCCTGTCACCAAACTGGGACCTCCCTCCCTGTGACACTTTTTTTCCGGTTCTGGCACTTTTGTCAGGGGCTGCCTCAGCCTTTTCAGCGCCACCTGAGCCATAGTAAACACAGTTACATAACTGCTCTGTTTTTCCTAGTTATCTGATCCCCTCAGCAGTATGCCCCACCCCCTACCCTGCCCCTGAAGGCTGCCACCTTTTGTTCTGCGGATAATCCCCCAAGAGTACCCAAGTCAACAGAGGTTTGTCCACACCTACCATCCTAAAGGGTGATTAGCAGAGAGACTACCAATAGAGGCTGGGGCTCTTCACACGGAGGGGGAGAAGAGGGTGCTGTTCACACAGAAACACAGGTCATTGAAAACCAACCTTTGTCACCAAGAGGGAGGATGGATGGAAAGCACTTAAGTAGCTTTTAATTTTGAGTAGGATGAACAGACAACTCAGTTATCTTTCTCAAGTGGGAAAAGAGAAGCAAGGAACTCATAAGACATAACCCTGAACTCTCGTTTCTTGAGGAGTGTCTTTAGCTAGTTCTGAAAATTGACTGTCGTGCTCCAAGATCTACCCCGAGCACCAAGTGGCTTCCAGGCTCTGTGCCTCAGTTCCCCATATTAGACAAAGGAAAGGCTGCTGCTATTCCTTCTCTCCTCCACAGGCCTGGATGAACCCTGGGTATAAACCCTATTAAGCTTTCAGCAGGCTTTGGTTTGTGCTATCAGAGAAGGCATTCTTCCTTCCAGAAGAACTGAGCAAGCCGTCCAGAATGGCTTAGAAAAGAAAAGCCTCCTTTTGGGGAGTCTGGACCTCTCTAGAGGGGCAGATTAGAGTGCCCCTGGATACAGAATTGCAATCTACCAGATGCACCAGTACAAACCTGTACTGTCTCATCCCCTAGGTTCTATCCCTTTCTTCTGTGATTCTAGTTCCTGCTGATGTTGCCAGCCAAACCCCCCGATGACCCTTGTCTATACGGCTCATCAGAACAGAAAGAAGGTTTAAAGGGCCTTCTGCAGCTGACAGTGGGATGACCTGACACTCCTGGAATCCAAAGGTTTGGTGTGGTCACTCTGCGGGAGCTCTGTGAGTGAAGACAGCCACCACAGGTCGAGGGTGAGGGCGGTTGGCATTGGGGCTGGGTGCCAGGTATGCGAGGATGAGCTGTCAGGCTGCCTGGCTCAAATCTTTCCACAGCACACCAGGAGGTAGCAGGCATGTATTCAGGGTTCTCAACATCTATCCCATCTGAACCTGAAGGCTGTCAGAGAACCCGGCCTTTGTCCCGGGCACCCGGCCTGTCACCGAGAAAGCTTTCACACTGACGTGGCATCAACCAGTTCTCTGCACTCCCTCCTCTTACAGATGAGCTGACAAGCACAATGCGCAGATGAGGTGTCTTTGAGAACTGAACTGGACAAACCTTCTAGTTCTCAGGAAATAAAAGAAGAACAAATGGTTGTCAGCTCTTCAGAAAGCCAGTTTATAAGGGAAGGATAAGTAAGTGATGACCTCAGAGGGAAAACCCAGCCAAGTCAATTCAGCCACAAAGAAGGGCACGGACCAAGAGCTGGAAAACTAGGTCTGCAGCAGGCTCCCTTCCCGGCAAGGGCAAACTGAGATAAGGCAGATAAGAGGACCGATTTGTTGGCCTGACAGCGCTCTGGCCTCCAAACAAAGAATAACCTTGTCTTGCCACCTCCTTCGCTGTCAACTGTAGCAACATTAAAGACTGCCTAATTTGCCATTAAGTTACTAATTTTCTGTATCCAAATTTAACACTTCCAAAATCCTGAGAGTTGTGATAAAAAAAGGAGACCATACAATTACATGTAACAGGCAAGAAAATGGGGATTAGACTTAGAAATAATGAGATAAATATAAATTTGCATTTGAATTCATTTCCAGGCCTTCAATAATTTTTATGACTCTGGAAATAAGGGTAACTATGACCGCAGCTTACTGAGGTTTAGCTGAGATGTAAGGACACTGCTAAGTCAGAACACCACTGGACAACAAAAGATTTCAAAATTCATACTGTTTTGAAATTAGAAACCTAGGCTCACTTTCTGGTCCATAAATAGCACTGTCAACATTGATGTGGCTGTATTTGCCGTAAATTTGTCTATCTTAGGCCTAGCAGGGCCTGAACTTAGACTTTCTATCTCTGTGGCCATGACCAATAGAATTCCCTCACTGATGCATTTTCTTTCCTAAGAGTTCTGGTTCCTCTCCCTGCTCCCAATCTCCCACTTGCTCACAGGAGGTTGTTTTTCCTTGTGAATTCATAGCACCTCATATTTCTAGGTTTCAGAGGAATCAAAAGGCTAGTTTGACACTCCTATTCTGGGCAGTCCCACTCCATATTCAATTCCTCTCTGCTTCTTATACTTCTCCCAAGTTGGAATTCATCCAGGTCTATTTTCAGGATCACATATGAAGTTATTAAGTTACTATAATAAATATTACTATTATCCTTCATAAAGACTCTGTTTTCTGAGATGCTTCCTTTTCTTCAAGCAGCACCATCTGCTGAAGAAGCCTCAGAAGGAGCTAGGACCTGACCATGAGTTAGAGTGGGCAAAACGCCTGGTAGGAGATCAGGGCAATGGAGTGGGGTCTGAGTAGGAGAAATGGAAGCACCCACTGCAGCCACCAAAGCCTGTTTTAAAGTGAAGGGCGGGAGAGATGAAGGAAAGAGGTCTTTTTCACTGTGACGGGATTCCTTTCCTTGAGGAGGGTACTCCTTGACATTGTTAGAAACCAGTCTAGACACCAAACATCAGACTTCCCCTTGACTTGTGCAGTTAGAAGGATAAGCATCTAACAGAAGTGTCTCCAGCAGGAAATAAGACACAAGGAGCCAATAAAGTTATCATTTAATTTTAAGAGTAATCTTTTTCTTTTAAAGATGACTTAGAATTTACAATAAGAAAGTTTTAACAAATTTCTTATTCACAAAAAGACTTATTAAACAATTTCTGCCAATAAATAACATTTCCACCATTTTCTTTACTGTAACTGAAAGCAAGCAATCTCTAAGCACAAGCAAATAATCCATCATTCAGAAAAACCTTTTAAAAAATTATACCACCAGCTAGTCTCGTGTCTGGTTACCTCACTTGGAAATAAAACGAGGATCTTTCCTTGGCATATGCCTGCTGACATTGCTAGTAGGAAAATAACTTGATCACAGTGTACTGAGAAAGAAAACTGAGGCATACGTGATGGCATCTTCAGAGAGATTCTTTGACAAAAAAAAGCCGCATCTTCATTGCCCCAAATAAAAATCTATGATAGCCCCCCTCCTTATTACATGCACTTCACTTTAACATGCAAAAAGAGAAAAAGGTTTTTTGGAGACACCTATGTCAAGGGAGTAAAGGGAATCAGCAAGAACTTACAGGGAGGCAGTGTGACTGGCCCTACTTTAGAGCTGCTCAGAGGGATGGTCCACATCCATGTCCACGCTTCTGGGTCCTAAGCCACTTAGACTTGTCGTGAGGGTGTGGAAGAGAAGACGCATAGCCCTATCTCAGGCAAAGGTGTTATTGAGCAAGTCTTGCCAAGGTTGTTGGTGGGGAGGGAATGTACTCTCCAGTATCATCTTTACCTTTGTGACTGCATAGATGAAGGCAGCTAGCCCTGACCCCATTCACTTTGACTGGCTAGACATGGGCAGTGCAGGTCACAAGTCTCAAAGCAATACAGGTTCCCTCTTTCACACTCCATCAATGTTTGTACAAAGGTCTATTGTTAACATAGTTCTCTCTTGATTCAAGATTAAGAGTAACACACCTGTTTTTCAACCACACAACTCACTTTCTTCCTCTACACACATCTGTTTTCTTATGGCCTCCTACGAGCATTTGGTGATAGCAATTCCAAAGAGCAACTATGCAAATATAATGCTTTGGAACTGCCCTGCAGGTAATTCGGACCCTCCTCCAGCTATTGCTGGGGCTCCTATGCCACCTAGACTTGTCATGAGGGTGTAGAAGAGGCTGCCTTTCACTCCCTCTTATAGCAGATTTCAGAAGAGATGTGGACTAGGTGCCAGACTAGGTAGAATCCATGGCTGTAACCATAGATGAACCCCACAACCAGGGTTCTGGGCTCACCCTCCCTCTGAAATCTTTTCTGCCTGCATTGCAAAAGTTGAATAATGCTTTGAAAAACACTTGGATTCCACAGTTACTATAACAACTATAATAAATAATGGGGATTCTAGAGTAATACCTCAAGTCTTTATGGAACTGTAAATAATTTTCAGTACAAAAACTGGAGAGAAAAGCCTGATATTTAATACAAAGAAAAATTATGAATCAGTCAATCTGGAGCAAGCTTTTCCTAAACCGTTTTAACTGGCTGTGATCACCCAGATTGATCAGGATGAATTTAATTCTCAAGAGCTTGAGTCTTTTATTTATAGCTATGGTACAGTCCAAAATCCTAGAGAAAGGCTACAATATTTACATACCACAAGGCGAGGAGGGGGAATAGAGGTCAGCCTTACTCACTGGGAGACTGGAGACAGTCTGGTCCAGCAAGCCCAGCAGATCTCCTACAGGCATGGTGCATTCGCTCTCACAGTCAGCAGCTGCCTCAAACTCTGTTTTAAAGTTACTCAGAAAAGGCTCTCAGGGACAATTCTAGGGCTGAAGGACCCCAAAACTATCTAATTTTACTAAACCCCACCTTTGTCCCTGAATGACATTAAATAGTAATACTCTCTTGATAAGACAAAAAAAGATTTTTCTTTTCCTATTTTGAAGGTGTCAGGAAATCACACCTAAGTTATGAGGGTAAGAAAGCAAGTCTTTGCTATAGAAACTTGCTTCATTGACTTGCAACTATTATGGAGGAACTGAAAGGCAATACAAATAGAGATAAATGGATATGAAAAAATGCTGACATTCCTAGACAAGCTGATTCTTCTAGGCAAGGAGCTACTATATCAAGCCCAACAAAGTGTGAAAAGCAATGTTCACCTTGCTGGTTAATATCCAGTTGCAGAAGGCCAGAGAATCAGTAATGTCTATACCTATAACCTTGATGTTCTAAGAAAATGTTTTTAGGAAAACTGAGGTTGCTTTTGTTACACATACACACACACACGTACACACATACACACGTGCATACACACAAACACACACACCCTTGGCTTATTATTTTGCTTTTGTTCTCACATTCAGAACAGAGATAAAAAAATATGCATGTTTTGAACTTACATTAGATTGTTATAGATGAGTTTTTAAATAGAAAAAAAAGCCATCTGATCAATTAAAAATTTCATATGATGTGAATGTAAACAAAAGTGGCAAAACTGGCCCATGGGAAGCTTCATTTCCAAAGTGGTATTTAGAAGTGGTTTTGATTCCCATCTCACCTCAGATGAGGGAAACCGGAGGAAATAATGTCCTAGTGGACCTTAATGTAAAGGAGGCTATAAGAAAAGTATTTTCTCCCTTCAAAACCAGTTTGGCTTCAAAGATGCCAATCTGGCAGAACTCTGACAGGAGCTAAAATGTAGTCTGAAAGGGCAGCCACAATCCTACAGCAAACCCAGGACTGGCAGCCAGCTCCTGGGCTGTGTGATTAAAACATTGTTAAGTCCTCCAGTGAAGTTTAAGGTGAAGAACAATTACTGTTATTACAATACATCCCTAAGGTCCATGCCCTCTACACTGTCTTGACTCCAATGCAGATGCAAATTTAGGTACAGCAACTGCTGCTCTCACTTTAAGAAGCAGTATCACGTCGACACACTCAACTTTCTAAATGATTGAAATGCACACCCCAAAATTCTACAGAACGAAAGAAATACATTTATAATATAACAGAATTTTCAAACCTAACTTCCTTCAAGAGCTGTTGCTCTTCTATTTCAAATTCACTCCAATTTTCTTGATTCATGAAATCTTGTCTCTCTACTCTGGCTGATCCTTCAACAGTGCAAAGGGTACCTGTAAAATATATCCTTTTGCCAAGCTTCTTTGAAGGAAACTTGCTTTATCATACAACTTATTTCTGAGAAGATAATGAAGACAGCCCTAAAAAATTGTCCTCTTTACCTGCAAAATTGTTATTTTTTGCTTATGAGGATCTGTAATAACTAGTTCACTACTTGCCTGCTGATTAAAGATAGCCCTTAAGAATAGTTTCTACCTATGGATTGTGCGTGTAGAACAATATTGCCTCAATGAAAAAAGGACAAAGGGCGAACAAACCTCCACCTTTCAAATCTGTCACATGGACTGATTTTGGGGAAGATTTCCAAAGGTATCGGTCTTTAATACTGGGACTGGGGAGGGAGGAATAGGAAGATGCTCAGCTGATGAATTCCTTCTTTGAATATAAAGAAATGATGATTACAGGGACAGCTACTCAATTTTTTTTTCCTCCTTTCTTTCTTAGGTGTTACAACCTCTAAGAAGGCTTTGTTTTCTATCTCCTTCATCAGTACCTGTCCTGTCTTTTTTTTATTATTATCAGAGCAACATGTGCGCCCATTCCCACCCCCAAAATGCTTTGATCTCTGTCATAAGCACACTGAGAACTATTAGCAAAAGGTATAGAAAACAGATGTGCTAAGTCCTCATTCTTCTAATGAAATTGCTATTTTGAAATGGTTTCTGGTTTCCTTGAAGCTCCTCCCACTAAGTACTACTGTCTGAGATTCTTGCTTTAATACAGGTCCCCACATCCCAAAAGACATTGAGGAGTTTCATAAATAGGCATCTCCACACTTTGGTAGTGTTGCCCAGATGGCACATTCCCTGCCAAGCTGACCACTAAGTGTTACAACATGGCACCAAAACCAAGAACTTAAGGATCCCCAAAACATCTTTCAATAGTTGGCTGTGACTTGAAGAGTTGAGGGCAGATTATTCAAACACCACATCTGACTACATGTTCTGGATTCCAAAATAAACTGACAGAGATTGAGACACACTTCAACCTAATACATGCTGAAGGACAGAGAAACATCCCAGTCATTGATATAGAAAAGAGGAAATCCTCACTTTCCCAGCGCCATTTAGCACCACTTCCTATTCACTCTTGTTAGCTTCCATTTCCCCTGTAGGTTTCCAAAATCCTGGTATATAAAAACAGAAAAGTGGTGGGGAAAACAGATGGAAAAGCTGATGTAATAACGTGGAGGGGCACGACGACTTCTCACTGTTGAAGGTTCTGCAGAGGCATATATACAACAGTTAGAAACGTGGCTTTCTTTGTAGATGGGGTTAAATCACCTAGGTTTCAAAAATGAAAGCAAAAGGATTTGGTGATAGTGAAAGCTTTCTGAAAATCTTTTTCTCCCCCAAAGTTCAAAGGGAAATTTAAATTGATGTCATTGCTAAATGAACACATTTTAAGTAATTCTAAGAAAATCTCTCTTTACTTTTTATTTTGTTTTAATTGAAGCTATTAAAAGCAACTGGGAGTCCAGAAGAAAGTAAGTTATTATGGAAAAAGTTCTTCTCGGTCCTTCAAATCACTGCGGTTAGGTTATTCATGTGAAAGTTCTACTATGATCAAGTTTTCTCTAAGAATAGTTTTAGCCACTGAAGTCTGAGAGATACTTGGTATATAATAGTGCCCTAGAGGAGAAAAAAAAAAACGATAAAACCCTCTTGTGTTTGAAAAGTTATTAGTCTGAAATGAAAAATATTACCTACTAAAAACAAGAGAAAAGGCTAGCTAGTTCAAGTCTGAAACCTAGATTGGAGGTTTCCAAGGCCCTTTTATTAGGGGAAGGTCCCCTTTATAGCACAAGACTTCACATATGTATTGACAACAATCAGATCAATTCCTAAAAACTAGGAATAAAAGGGAAAAACAAAACAGATGTACTTTTTTTATATAATGAACATAAATTAAAAGAATTTATAAAATGGTTGCCTTTCTTACAGAATAAATGCAGAGTGTATTATGAATGCACCTCCAGGTTTAAGATGTTTTGTTTTCCAATAATAAATAAATAAAATTTGTTCTGAAGTTCTGATCCACCCTGCAGCAGGACTGAGTCATTACTGGCTTTTCTTCCCTGGGTCGCTCTTATGCGCAGCATTTGGGTGGACAGGGGTTACCAATTTCACTGGCCCATCTGCGTACTGGCTATCCTTTCGGGGAGGCATCCGCTCATTTATTCGGTCTAGACCTCGAGCTTCTTCAAAACTCCGGATCCTGTGCTGAAGCGAAAACCCTCTGATAGCTACAGAAAAACAGGAAAGGGAGGAGCTTAATTAGACAGCAAACCAACAAACAAACCCCTTAGCATATAGCAACTTCCTAGAAAAAAACATAGAAGGGCAGCAACGGAGCACATGTCTGGTGATGGTAATTGGCAATATCTGATTTGAATTGGGCTTGTCTGAAGCAATTGCTTCCTTAAGACCCAAAGGGTGAGCCAAAACTGTGAAAATAATTTCCACAGAAGCTCAATACAATTAATCATAGCAGAACTATACCTGATGAAAAGCTAAAAAGTTCTTACTCAGCCCCAACATATTTGAGAAAGTTTCTTATGAACCAGAAACGTGCTCAATGACAGAAATAAGGCAACAGAAGAGTAATAGAACAAGTTAAACAGAGTAGTAACTTTAGCACAAACATCACACTGATTACAAAAAAAGAAAAAACAACAACACTAAGAAATCTGGTCTTTTTATTTAGAAGGACAGTTGTTTGTTTTTTTTATCTTGCACAACCAGGAGCTGAGTTAAAGTTTAAAAGCCATTAAACAGCCTCTAGATATTTTCTTTTCTGTCGAACGTTTGTATTATCAAAAAGAGATATTCCCATCTTGGACCACCTTAACAAAAACAATTAAATTTATGAGATACATTTATCAATTCTAGTGGTTTTCTCCAGATTTATAATTTATTACTTAAAATCATTTTCAAAGGAACAAAGATAATTTGGCTTGACTGCCCCGGACAACCTCAGAAATGAATCGAACTACATTGCTAACTAATTTTGCCTCTGTTCTTGAAAGCCTTTAGAACCACTGGATACAGAGGCTCACCTGCTCCAATCGCTAGTAATCAAATGAGTGTCTTTTGTGCATGGAAGGAATCAGGATTTAGTTATTTGACCCCTCATGACCAGTTTCTGAAGTTTCAGCCACTGCATTAAAACTGACAGAGCCCAGAAAGCACTGTGGCTGTGGAGAGGGGCATTTAAAAAAACACAAATACAGGACACAAAGGAAGCACTTGCTTCCTGGGCAAGCCCAGAAATGTCTATTTGTTTTCTCACTATTAACAGTTCTGGTGATGCAATAATAAAAGATCTTAAATGTTGACAAAGCTTTTTAAAACTAGTAGACAGACACAAGATCACATCTATCACAGGAATATGGCCATACCTTCCCGGGCCTCTACCGCTTCTACTGTGGCTGTAAGAGCAGGAGCAGTGGCATGCAAAAACGAAGATAGAAAAAGAGTGAGTAAACCCGCACAGACATCCCCAGGGCCCATCTGTTAGCTACTCCCACCCAGAAAAAAGTCAACTAGTTAGAGAAGCGAGAGGATTATTGCGAAAAACTAAACTGGGGGGAATTATGAGTTTGGGGAGTTTCTAATATTTTTAACATTTCAGGTGTCATGGGAACCTTTTCTAGTCAAAGGCATCTACTGCTGAGACCATGGAGCCCATCAAGCTGACTGAGAAACCAAGAGTTACATTGCTTTCCTCATTTTAAGTAGCAGCTGCTAACTTATGTCTTGACGTTCACAGATTGAAATAACTTGTTGAGTCAAATCATTTAATATTACAACCATCTTTTAGATGATATTAAATGAGCTGCCGCTGAGTCCTACTCAAAAACTTATTTAAAACTAGTTATTGTTGGTCCTCCCTGGTGGCACAGGGGTTAAAGACACAACACTATCAAGCTATTGGCAGCCATTGCAGCATGAGTTCGATCCCTGGCTAGGGAGATGACCCACATGGCGCAGCAGACTTCTGACTCACCCGCTGCTCCCCTCAGCAGTGTATTTCAGTACATCTGCCTGCTCTGCTCCCCACTCTGTTTCTGGTGAATCCTCTCACCTCCCCCCCATCTCTGGCCTACGCCCCAATATTTGTATGCATAAATAAGTAAATCTTAAAAAAAAACTAGTTATTGTTCTCAAGAAACTTATGTAGGGTCTAAGTGTCTTTCAAAATTACTTAATGAACAAGTGGCCTTTGATTAACAGACTGGAATTTGGAAAGAGGAAAATGGGTTGGGTTAAAAGTTAGGGAATATTTCTTGTCCAGGGGTGGAGTACTGAGCCAGCAAAAGCATAAACATATTCAACTTCAGATACAAATTCATGTGCCATCTGGAATCAGAGAGATAGCAGAGGCTGGCATTTCCAACCCATATGGCTTGCATTCACTGTGCAAGAAAGCAAGTCAATCACTAAGAAGGACTTCTCCTATAACTTAAACATTATTCCAACAGGTGAACTTCCTTGCATCTTCTTTGTAAGACAGTAAAAGTTCTAAAAATGAAAAGGTTATGGGTTGTAGAAAAAAAGATCTTGTTAGGAGAACCCTGTCCTCTCAATACCAATTTTTTAAAAGAAGGCAGGGAAGAATAATGAATAGTAGCAGTTCGCTGTTCTTGAGGCTTTATATATGGATGAGAGGAAAACTGGAAGAACTGAAAGTTTACTTCCTAATGCAATGTAAAAAAATGGAAACTTGGAATCAACTTACCAACTGCTTGCATCTGTTAAACATATGCAGGCATGTGTTAAAGCAATGTCACCCCCTCTCTAATTTCCTCAAATAGAACAAATAAACTTTCACAAGATAACCATAGCACCTTCAAACAGCACATTGTGGATACAACTGCTAGAAAGTAGGTGAACAACGCATTGCCTAACACTGTGCAGTGCTGGTCCAATGAGTGGGAGAGCTATGTGGTGAAATGCACACTGGCATGACACTGCTTAGGGCCTTCCTGGAATTGCTTTTTGCACTGGGTATGGAGGTACTGGCCAGCAGTAAGGAACAGTATAAGAAAGTCATATAGTACTGAGAAACTGTTTTTTTTCCCTTTACTGAAATACATTTTCCAGTAAAGATTATTTATTTTTACTAAAATTCAATTGATAAAAAATAAACTTAACTTCTTTAAGTTGTGCAATTCAATAAGGTTCATGTATTTAGAGCTGTGTCACCATCACCACAAATTATGGTTTGAACATTTTTATCATCACAGAGAGAAACATCATTCCTCCTATCCCTAGACTCATTCTATTTTCTGTCTTAATAGTTGCCTGTTCCAGACTTTTCATACAAATGGAATCAAATAATATGTAATTTTAGTGATTTTTTCACTTAGCATATATCAGTACTTCATTCCTTTTTGTGACTGAATAGCATTCCACTATATGGCTGTATCACATTTTGTTTATCCACTCACTCACCAGTTGATGGACATTTGGGTTATTTCTGTTTCTAGGCTATTTTAAAGAATGCTGCTATGAACATTCATGTACAAGTCTCGTGTAGATATGTTTTCATTTCTCTGGGTTATGAGGGTTTTCTCTGGGTTTTCATTTCCCTGGGTTAAGAGTAGAAGTGCTGGGTCATAGGTATGTTTAATCAACTAAGAAGCTTACAGATTAGTTTCTAAAGTGGCTGCACTATTTTATATGCCCACCAGCAGTGTACTAAGACTCAGCTTTCTCCACATTTTCACCAACATTTGTTACCATCTGCCTTTGATATCTCAGCCATCGTAGTGGATAAAAGCAGGATCTGTTTGTGGTTTTGATTTGCATTTTCTTATAGTCTGACAATGTCAAACATTTTTTCACATATTTGTTGGCCATTTGTATGTCTCCTTTGGAAAAATGTCCATTCAAATTTATTACCCATTTTTTAATGGTGTTATGTATCTTTCTGTTATTCAGTTAAGAAAGTTCTTTATATTTTCTGGATATAAGTCCTCTATCAGATATACTATTTGTAAATATTTCTATCCATTCTGTGGGTTGTCTTTTCACTTTCTTGATGATTCCATTTATAGCATAAAATTTTGATTTTGGTGAGGTCCAATTGGCTGATATATTTTTTTTTTTTAATCTTATGGTCTTTGTGAAGTGTGTTCAGTTGTTGACCTTGATTTTCCTCTTATTTTGGCTAGTAGGAAGCTTGGAGTCAAATCTGTGGTTAACTATTGGCTTTATTTTTGTTTTCTTTGTGTTTCAATATCCAAACATATTTAGTTTATTTCACCATGCTGTATGTATACTGTAACTTACTCAAACCCCTCTTGGAATCAGATGGGGCATAAACGAACACATGCTGTAAGGGCATATGGAATATTATTGGCTTAAAGTTCTCCATGTAGTTATAGAGACATAAAGGTTTTTTTTGGCTAATGCTGCAGTTTGACAATGAACCTGTAGAGCTGATACACGGATAGGAAAGTATACACTCAATTCCTTTCTATCAATAAGAAGATAAGCTCGGGCCTCCCCGGTGGCACAGCGGTTGAGCGCTGGGTTGCAAAGTTACCCGCAGCCTCTGCAGCGCCTGTTCGATTCCGGGCTGCTCGCTCCCCTGCCACCGGAGGAGGGTCCCACATGGCGCGCAGACCTCTCCTGTCGCCCGCTGCTCCCCTCAGCAGTGTACTTCGGTCCTTCTGCCTGCTCTGCTCCCTGCTCTGGCTCTGGTGAATTCTCTCACCCTCCCACTTCTGACTGTACCCAGTGCTTGTATAAATAAATAAACAATAAATAAATAAATAAAAGAATTTAAAAATTAAAAAAAAAAAAAAGAAGATAAGCTCTAAAAAGTTGATTCCAACATTCCTTTTGTTATTCTTACCCATTCCTGAAGATTTCTATCAATTTTAGAAGTACCCATAAAGAATCTGGTATTGATTAAATCACTCATATTCAAAACTATATACATTTTGGACTGAGAGCAAAGGTAGATTGAAAATTACAAAGAATTCCAAACAATAACTCTATAAAATTCTCTTTGTATTCTTCTCATATTTGGTCTTTCAGGGCCTAGGAAAAATTGATTCAGATTAAAACAACTTTGTGGATCAGTAAATTTTTCAAATTTTCAAGTAAGGACATTATAAGAGATATTAACCTACGTTTCTTCCTGTTAACTCTAAATTGCCCTGCAGAGATGTTCTCAGAATATCTCCCAGGACTAATTACCAAAGTAATGGTAGAAATGTATTTAGCTTAGAAGAAACTGAACATTTATTTGAGAATCAAAAATTCAATATGAAATAGCTTACTGATCTTTTCTATGAAACTGCTAAAATTAAGAAAACTAATTATGCACTTTCAAGGAGAAAACGTTCATTCTTCCTTCTAAATAGCTAAAGTCTAAAATTCTAGTATTCAATTTTAAAAAGGGAAAATTCAGTTTTATTGAAAAAAGGGAGAGGGGCCTCCCCAGTGGCCTAGGGGTTAGTCTCAGTGCTTATCACTGAGTTTGATCCCTGGCCAGGGAGCTGACTCACATGGTGCAGCAGACCTCTCCTGCCTTGCACACTGCTCCCCTTAGCAGTGTATTTCAGCACATCTGCCTGTTCTGCTCCCCACTCTGTCTCTGGTGAATCCTCTCACACACATACACCCCTCCCCAACCCATACCACTGGCCTATACCCCAGTTCTTCTATGCAAAATAAATAGATAAATTTTAAAAATAAAAGATAAAGGGGGATAAAGGAAATTTGTTTCTATTAATCACTAGTGGTGCTACTTCCACAAAAACGCAAAGAATTCAAAAGAAAAATATAAGTAGAAATAATTCTGTATGACAAGGGAACGAAAAATAGCAATGGTACTCTAGTTTAAGGTGTTAATGCTCCAACTCCAGTGTTCATACCTAAAATTAGTCATCTAATGAAGTGATGGCTCTTCAACTTTGCTTGACTGGATCTATGTTTATTCTAACAAACATCACTCTCTTCATTCAGACTTATGTAAAGTTCTGTCCTGAGAAGTCAGCACCCATGTAAGTTTTAAAACTGACCCCCTTGTTAAAGGGTGACTGTGGCACTGGATTGGGACGTGGCTTGCAGGTAAACTCCCTCACTGTTTGATAATTCTAACAGCAAAAAAAAAAAATAATAAAGGTATAAAACATACACAAGTAAGACTTCTCACATGCACAACTGTGAAGTCTACAGCACCATACACTTTTATATAAAACATTCCCACTACTCCAAACTTCCCTTGGGTCCCTTCAGGATCAATATTCTCCCATCAAAGCAGTGTCATTTTAACTTCATTACCATTGATTAGCCTGCTGTTCTTTGAACATTATATAAATGAGACGGTTTGTGCTCTTTGGTGTCTAGATTTGCTAATTTACTACAATGTCTATGAGATTCAACCATGTTGTTGCAATTATTCATGGGTTTTTTTATTGCAGAGTGGTATTTTGATATGTAACAACACAGTTTTGTTTATCTCTTCTTCTATTGATGAACATTTGGGTAGTGTCCTGTTCAAGGATCTTATTAGTAAAATTAAGGCGAACATTGCTAAGCATGTTCATTAAGGTGAACATCCCTTGGCAGACACATGCACGACATTTTCTTGGATTTATACCACATGTGGAGTTGCTGAGTTTTAGGGTAGATATATGTTTAACTTCACTGACTATCAGTTTTCCAGAGTGGTTGAAACAATTTACTAGTCCATCAGCAATGTGTCTAGTTCTAGATCCCCACAAACTCAGCAGTACTCGGCACACTCAGGTCTTCTAGCTTTAGCCACTCCGGAAGTGTGCAGTGGTATCTCACTGTGGTTTTAATATCCATTTGCCGGGTGACTAACTGTCTCAAACATCTCTTCATATGTTTATTGGTTATTTTGATACCTCTCTTGTGAAGCACCTGTTTAAATCTTTGACTATTTAAAAAAAATGGTTGCCTGAGTTCTTACTGAGGTGTTTTTATTCTGAATACAAACCCTTTATCAGTCATATGCGTTACAAAAATCTTTTTCCAGTTTCTAGCTTGCTTTTTCCTTTCTTAATCCTGTGTTTTTGTGAACAGAAAAATCTTAATTTTAATAAAAGATAATTTATTGATGTTTTTCTCTTAGTGTTAGTATTTTTTTGTGTGTTGGTATTTTTTTATTTAAGGATTCCTTATCTAACCCAATAACTATTCCTCCCTACTTTACTCTGGGAGTTTTACTTTTTACAATTAAGTTATAATTCAATTAGAATTAATTTGTATATGGAAAGAAGGGTCAAGACTTATTTCCCCCCAAATGAATATCCAGTTGCTCCAAAACCCTTTACTGAAAGAAGCTCCAATTTTAGATTTTACATGGACTATTAGATAACAGGAACACAACCATTCATGAAAGGAGCATTTTTCATACTCACCTGTCTCAATAGTCTGCTTTCCTCCTGAGAGGACACCCAGAGGGAGTGTACCTGTAGGAGTCAGGCCCTTGAGAGTCAGCACACTCTCACTCTCTTCCCTGCAAAGGAAGATCAAAGCCCTGGGTTAATGCCACAGGGTGTCTACCACTCAGCACCAACTCAAAGACACTTGCAAGAAGTTAAGAAAAGATGCACTGAGATGTAGGACAGGTTCTCCTACTCCCTACCCTTCCCCTGACCCAAAGGTAGGGCTGTTTTCTGTAAATATTCCAATTTTAAGCACTCAGTCTGCTTTTCAATGAGGCCCATGTGCTGTTCTAACATCTGCCACATTTCATCCCATTTAATCTGCCTAATAACTGCATAAGGCAGGTCTTGTTATTATCACTCTTTAACAAACAAGAAAAATGAGGCATAAGATCATACAACCAACAGGAAGAATAGGCAATCTGGCTCCAGAATCCACCCTAAACCTCTCCCCTGACTACAACTAAGCTAGGACGAAAAGAATGTTTGCCAGGACTGTGCAAGTCACTTCAATACGTAGGTCTGATTCAATCTGCACTCTACCTGAACACCTATAGGTCTAATACCAAATTCCAATTCTAAAAAACTTCTGAAATCAACTTCTAATTTATTCTTGAAGTGCTTTCACCCCACAATGTAATGATAGACTTATCCTTACCGAAGAACTGAAAAGACCCGTGCCATCTTCCCAATGGCTCTGATTTTATTCTTGATGATCTCCTTTCGAACTGTTGTACCTCCTTAGAGAATACAAAGAAGAAGTGAGTTACAGGAATATGTTAACAGAATAGTTAAAAAAAAAGTAGGGTTTTTCTAGGTTAAAGAAACTGTTTTTAAAAAAGAAATCAAGGCCGACGTTTGTTTAAATAAACAAAAATCCTAGGAAGTTCTAAGGAGCAAGAGAAAAATTAAATCCAGAAGAGAAAAGGATGAAGTGAAAAAAATGGAGGAGCCACAGAAAAAAAAGACAGACTGAGCAGTTCTATGAGAGGTCATTTGTGGTTCTGAAATGTTGAACACAGCAAAGAATGAAGCATACATAAATAAAGACAGTAGATACAGCAGCGATCTCTTGAGAATGCTGTGGGCCACCTCAGGACTCAGGGTTTGGCCCAAATGGCAAGGGACGATCCAAGCAGCTTGTCTTCTGCATGTGAATACAACGCACAGCCAGCTCTCCTGCACTTGGGCAGTCTGCTTTCATTGATTCCTCACTCACATACAAGTGAGTTATTCCTACCATATACAACTGTGCAGAACAAATTATGATGACAAGGAAGGTATTTTATAAAGCAAATTCAAAATAGTTAACAGAAGACTTCATGGCCTTTTTCATATAAAAATCAGGAAATACCTCGTACTTGAGAAGCCAAGGTCCAGGCATGCACCAGGTGACCACAGTCAAAAGTCAGAAAAGAAACAGCCCTCTCCTTCCTCACCCCCCAGCTCTCAATATCCTGCAGGATTATAAAGCAGGTCCAGAGAAAATACAGATGTTAAAACAGAAAGGGAGGATGGAGAGCCTGTTTGAAACTATTCAACTACCCACTAACGAGCCTACCTAATAATACAGTGTGGTAGGACAGACAGCCAGGACGAAGCACATGTTAGTAGGGTACACCTTTCTGATAGCGTGAAATGCAGTGATCTTCAGGGAGAAGAGACACCAAGAAACAATGAAATGAACATGGAAATATGAGAAGAGAAAGTGAAGCTCACAGGGAAGTGAGGACAAAATTCCAAGTGAAATGCAACAAGAGAAGCAGGCTATCATCTTTACCATTTCAGAAGAGACATCCTAGGGTCAAGACAGACCCTTCAATCACAGGTCTCTTGTTAGTACCTTTTCCATTTAAGAGTTTTGCTTTATATTTATTCACATATATTGTTATCCAACACATTCTATTCCCACAAAATTAAACAAAAAGATATTTGTGGGACAAATGATGCTAGAAACTAGGAACAAAAACAAAGGGCAGAACAAACAGCTCACAAATCTCCTAAGGAAAATGCTGTTTTTACTTTAATGGCACCTGTATTTTCCTCCTACCATTCTGGGAATTTTGTGATTTTTCCTTTTTTCAGCTTTATTTTTCTTCATAATCTCACGTTCATTCAAGTTGCCCTTTTCTGTCTTGTGCTTGCTGTTGTCTCTCTCTTATAGACTACCCTGAGGTGTCCTGGTAATCCTTGTTTGCTCAAGATTACCAGGGAGAGGCTGAAATGCTTTCAGAGTTGGCAGGTGGAGCTTTACATAGAGGGCCAGGGTGGGCCCATGGTAGGGAGTCCTGCTAGTCCTTACTGAGAATGCAGATGGGATCTTCATTCACCTATTTTTGGAAAGGTATTGATGACCTCAATTGACCCTCAGTTCAGAAACTCTGGTCTCTATTTTTTAGAAATTAGCCTCTAGACATGGAAAGAGGCAGTCACCCATCGGCAACTAGGACTTCACTTGCCTTTCAAACAGCTTTCACCTATTTATTTTAGCTCTGTGCCTATCTCTCTGCTCCTGCTAATTCACAGTCCCTAAGTTTAACAACGGGTGCAACAAATTCCTTTGCTTTTTGAGGATTCTGTGCTGGACTCAACATTGCCCATCACTAAAGTAAGCTTTAGCTTTCTTGAACCTGCTAAGTAAGTCAGTAACACAAATCCATCTGTTTTCCAACTCCAAAAGTTCCCATAAAAATCTCCCCTATTTGTAGGTTTATAACTTTAAAAGTTCTTTTATTGTGAAGTATAATAATCATATAGAAAAGTGCACAGAGCAAACAAACATATGACTCAAAGATTAAAAAGCAAATGGCCACATAACTGCCACTCAAATTAATAGAAACCTGCCAGCATCCAAGATACCCCTTTGTGTACCGACTAGTCTCTCTCTTCCCAAAGGAAATCATTCTCTCGACATTTTACTGAAAGCACTTTCTTGCTATTCTTTATAGTTTTACCAAATATGGATGTATCCACAAGCACTAGTTTTATTGTTTTTGAACTTCATGTAATTGGAACAGTCAATGTGTATTTTTGCATCTCATTCCTTTTGTTCAGCATTATGTGAGAGTCACCCACGCTTTCACTGCTGCTGTAGATCACTGTCATTGCTGATACAATTCCACCATATGAATAGTCCACAATTAGTACTTTTTTACTGTCAGTGGCCATTTGGACTGATCCCAATTTTTGGTTAATTAAAGCGAGGCTATTATGACTTTTCCTATGCATTTCTCTTTGCCGCACGTATCCTTAGGGTGCGCATGCTCAGTTATAGACTATGTATGTGTTTAATTCTGGATAAGTGTTATCTACTATAGTAGATGTGCCAATTTATACTTAAGGGTCTGAGGATTCCTGTAGTTCCACATCCTGGCCAACACTTGATGCGATTCAACTTAATTTGAACCAATCTGGTGGTGGGGTGGAATCATCCACTGCGGATTTAATTTGTATTTTCATGACTACCAATGTGGCTGAATATCTTTTTGTATTTTTTTACTGGCCATTTTTGGATACCCTCTTTTGTGATTTGTTTAAGTCTCATCCGTAGTCTTTCTGTATTCTTTACGTGACTCCTCTGTGACTGTGCTTCAAATATCCTCTCCCACTCTGTGGCTTCACTCCTCACACACTTAACGGTCTTTTGGTAAACTCAAGTGTTCTTACTTCTAACGTAGTCCAATTTATTAAATTTCCTGTATAGTTAGTGTTTTTTCGTGTCTGCTTCATCTATTCCAATCATAAAGATATTCTGTAAATACTAGAAGTTTACTGTTTTGCCTTTCATATGTGGTTGTATTAATCTCTTGGAATACAATAGGGGTCAGGGTTAATTTCTTCTCAAATAGATGACCCCAACCATTTATAAAAATACTATCATCTTGGCCTCCCCGGTGGCGCAGCGGTTGAGCGCTGGGTTGCGAAGCTGCCCGCAGCCTCTGCAGCGCTGGTTCGATCCCTGGCTGCTCCCCGGCCACTGGAGGAGGGTTCCGCATGGCGCGCAGACCTCTCCTGCCGCCCGCTGCTCCCCTCAGCAGTGTACTTCTGTCCTTCTGCCTGCTCTGCTCCCCGCTCTGGCTCTGGTGAATTCTCTCACCCTCCCGCGCTTCTGACTGTACCCAGTGCTTGTATAAATAAATAAATAAATCTTAAAAAAAAAATTAAATTTAAAAAAAAAAAAATACTATCATCTTCCTACTACTCTGCAGAGGCACATCTGGTGTAAACCAAGTGCCTTGTATGCATGGATCTACTTCTGGATTCCCCATTCTATTTCAATGCTTATCTGTCCTTGCACTAATAATAATTGCTCTAGTTTATAATCTTGATGTCCTAGCGAGTAAGTCCTACCACCTTACTCTTCTTCAGACTTCAGCAATTTCCATATGAATTTTAGAATCTATTCTTAGCATTTCCATATAAATTTTTAAATGAAGTTCTCTGGTAATATTTGACTTTGTATTGAACCCACAGACCAGCTCGGAATGATTTATATCTTTCTAATTTTGAATCTTCCAATGAGCCATGACCATGGTGCTTCTTTCCATCTATTTAGATCTCCTTTAATTTTTCTAGTAATGTTTTAAAGTTTATGGCTTTAAGGTATCACACATCATTTGTTAGATTTATTGTTACAAATATTATAAATGGCATCTCTTTTTAAAATTCCATTTTGTTTTTGACTTTGTATTCAGCAATTCTGCTACATGCACTTACTGATTCTAAGAGTCTAGACTCTTAAGTTTTCTCTGTGTACAATCATATCATCTATGAAGACAATTATATTGTTTCCTTATAATTTTCATAAATTGTACTTTTTTTTCTTGCCTTATTGTATCAGATATGACTTCTAATATACTATATTGTATGTGTTGACAGGCAGTATCCTTGCCTGTTCCAAAGGTTTCAACAGTTCACTGTATGTTAGTATAGGTTTTATAGATACTTTTGTCACATCAAAGAATTCCTTTCAAACCTAATTTAAGAATCATAAATGGAAGGTGAATTTTATCTAATACTATTTCTACAATCTACTGAGGTATTTTTCTGTTTTGTTAATGCAGTTAATTATCTGCTTTTTGAAATAATTTCTATTTAAAAAGTTTTAGATGTAAAGAAAAGTTGTGAAACTAGTATAGCATTCCTTATACCCTCATCCAATTTCTACTATTAGCATCTTATATTAGTATATAATATTAATTGAATTAAAATTTATTGAAGTAACATGGTTTACAACTCTATATGGGTATCAGTGTGCAGCTTAAAGGTCTGCATATGCTACATTATGCGCTGCCGCGGACCATCACAGCAGTGAACGATGAGGCCGTCTCTCCCCCAAAAGTCTAGATTTTATTCACCATTGTACAGTTGACCCCCTTCACCTGTTTTAACCATCCTACACCCTTTTCTACTCCGGTAACCACCATTCTGTTGTCACAATCTAAGGATTGTTTTTGTTTTGTTTGTTCATTTGCTTTGCTTCATCTTCCACATATGAGTGAAAATATTTGATATCTTTGAAAATATTTGATGATCAAAATATTTGATTATCTTTCTCTGTGATTAAAATTTAATGTTAAATCTCTCATTTCTGGAATAATCAACTTGGTTGGGAGGTATAATTCATATACATATATGAAAATGCCAGGTGCACGTTAACTTTACAGCAAATTTACCAAACATTTAGGGATGAAACAATGCCAGTCTCATAAAAATTCTTGAAAAAGAAATGCTCTCCAACTCATTTGAGTTACATGAACCTAATTATGGTTCATATAACTATGATACAAAATATAGCAAGGACATTAATATAGATATAATAGTCCTAAACAAGACACCAGCAATATATATATATATCAATTCCATATATCTTTTTTATAATTCATAGTTTCCTGCCAAAATTTTAAATTCAGTCTGATATCTTGAACATCATAAACATAATTTTATCTTGTTTTTAAGCTTAGTTATTTTAAAGTTTGGTCTAATAAAGCTGATGTCTGGAGAACCTGGGGGTCTGTTTTTATTTTTTGCTGCTTCTGCTGGTTCTTATTTATGTCATATGTCTTCTTATATCCCCAGTTATTTCCGGTGTGAGCCACATATTTTATTTGAAAGACTGCAAAATTTAATATCTTATCTGATGTTGTAAGTTTAAAGAGGTTTGTCTTTGCCAGGTGCCTGGAACTACCTTATTTAAATTTCAGTACCTTCCAGGACTGATCTCTTTCCAGTTCACCCTTAATCTTATATAGCTGCAATCTTAGGGGTTCCAAAACAATGAGCAGAAACATAATAGCACTCAAATCAACTTTGGCAAACCATGAACTTTTTTAGCTTTTCTTAGGAGACATGTACAACCTCTTAGACCCCTCTCATTAACTCATGAATGTGTTTAGGAATGGAATAGTCCCAAATGTTGTTCTTATCTCTCTGATGTATGCCTTTTTCCAGATCTCAACTTGGTAATTCTTAGCTACATTGTTAGCTTTCTGAAAGTCTTTAATGAGGATTTTAAAAATACCTTGTCTAGCTTTTCTCGTCTGAAGAGACAGGGTTGATTTAAACTAAGTTGATTTAAAGTAGAAATTCTTAGTTTATATCACAAATAAAACCAAAATTATATTGATTTTTTTGGAAGAAAAAAATTAGAAGTGTGTTTTACTAACCATTTTAATCTAAAAGGATACTCTTAATTTCTTTTTTTTTTTTTTTTTTAAATAGAGGCATGTTTTATTTATTTATTTGTTTGTTTGTTTGTTTTGTTTATACATGCACTGGGTACAGTCAGAAGCACGGGAGGGTGAGAGAATTCACCAGAGCCAGAGCGGGGGGCAGAGCAGGCAGAAGGACCGAAGTACACTGCTGAGGGGAGCAGCGGGCGGCAGGAGAGGTCTGCGCGCCATGTGGGACCCTCCTCCTGTGGCCGGGGAGCAGCCGGGGATCGAACCGGCGCCGCAGAGGCCGCGGGCAGCTTCGCAACCCAGCGCTCAACCGCTGCGCCACTGGGGAGGCCCGATACTCTTAATTTCTTATCCAAAAAAAAATTTTTAAACATACAGCAGCCTGTAGTCACACATCTTATCAAAAATGGGAATGAGAAGATTTGACACGTAGTAGAATATCCTTAACAAATATTTACCTCACTATACTTGGCTTTAGGGCTAGAATGGCAAGCAAAAACCAATTTTGTCCCAGCACTCAAGGAGTTTAACTAGGAGAGGTAAAATATATTAATTTTGTAACAATACAAATGAATGTAAAATTGCAAATCTATCAAGTGCTATTACACTATATGAGAGCAAGACAGGGGTTTGAATCCAGTGAGGTAAAAGATGCCTTCCATGGGGCCTCCCTGGTGGCGCAGGGGTTAAGACGCAACCTATGAAGCTATCAGCAGCCACTGTAGCAAGAGTTCGATCCCTGGCCAGGGAGAAACCCACATGGCGCAGCAGACCTCTCCTGACTCGCCTGCTGCTCCCCTCAGCAGTGTATTTCAGTCAATCTGCCTATTCTGTTCCCCACTCTATCTCTGGAGAATTCTCTCACCACCCCCCCCACACTCTGGCCTGTACCCCAGTTCTTGTATGCATAAATAAATACATCTAAAAAAAAAAATGCCTTCCATGAGGAAGTTACAATGAGCTGACCAGGAACTCACTAGATGATAACAGCAGAAAGAAGGCTTGCATAAAGAAAATAATAATACAGGTAGAGAATCTATCACATACTTATGTCATAGATTTACCCAGCTCTCCAATGAGGACATTTAGATTGTTTTGAACTTTCGCTCTAAGTGACTATACTTAAAAATATTCCCATAACTTTGGCACAAAAGCATATCCTTTCTTAGTACATATAATAAAGTTCACAATAATTTCCATTTAGATTTGAAAATAAATGTTATAAGATTTATTTCTTACATATTTTACCTTCCCCTGACTTAAGTTCTTTATTTTAATTTTCACCTAGCTACACTACTTCCCCAAGAACTGGTTCCTTGTAGTGCTCTCCAGTCCCAGACATACAGGGACACATACTCACAAACGAAGCTCATCTGCTCTGCACCTTCAATGTG
The DNA here is from genome assembly GCF_014898055.3 of Talpa occidentalis. Taxonomy (NCBI): domain Eukaryota; kingdom Metazoa; phylum Chordata; class Mammalia; order Eulipotyphla; family Talpidae; genus Talpa; species Talpa occidentalis. The sequence goes on along the minus strand of NW_023605194.1, from coordinate 94,954,365 downwards.
GAATCTAAAGCATTTAGGACTCTCTATGTTCCCTATGTCGGCCAGGCTCTCTCTACCATGTACACAGCTTATCCTTATAGTTGAGTGAATCACCTTAGTAGAGCTTGGAAACAAGGAGACTCAGAGGTTTGTGCTCAGATTCCATCATCTTTCCAGAATCTTCTGCATTGTCAGATAAGTTAGGATCTACCTTTCAAATCAAACCTCCCTCAACACACAAGGAAAAATATACTTGGTTGCATATGTAACAATATGTTATTAAACAAAAATCTGTCACAGGCCAATGAGAATAAAAACAAGTAGGCATAGAATCTAATAGAAAAATGGGCAAAAGGTATGAAGTGACAACTAAAGAGAGAAAAACTCAGTCAAAAACAAAATAAAGTGTTCATTAGCTATAAAAACAAATTAAAAACTTTAAAATGCCAGACGGAATACTATGAACTCCGTTCCACACATACAATTAACCAGGTACAGCTTTTCTAGAAATTATATGTATGCAATTTAAACTTGTAAGTGCTAATTGATACAGATAGTCAATTTGTAGAAATTTACATTCTGAACAATCAAGAAAATGTTATTCTTTATTTCCTAATATTGCTTTCCAGTTTTGCACACAACATATCATATCTGATTTATACTTATAGTCTATTTTCCCTCACCATAATACAAACTAATTGAGAACAAGAACCTAAACAGTACTTGGCACATACCAGACATACAAATACTGGTTATTGACAGAACATGTAAACTTTACTATACAGTTTTCAAAACTATTTTGAAATAGTTTAAAAGGAAAAAGTTGGGGGAAAAGTCCAATATCCAACAGCAAGGGATTGGTTGAAACAATGAATGTTGGACATGGACAACTACGTAACTATTAAAAATTACTCTGCAAAAACACACAGTAAATTTTCATGATTTGTTAAAAAAGAAAAACAGAGGAGAAAACACGTGCAAAGACAAAAAAGACATCTAAACACATATACATCGAGATGTTAACAGTGCATATCTATGAGATGGCAGGATTTTGGGCAACTTTTCCCCTTATTTATGGTTTTCATTTTTCATTTTTTATTTTTCTACAATGAACACAATTTTTTCAATAAAACAAATGAAATGATTCAAAACAAATTTTTTCACTTCTAGTTTAAATGAGGAAAAGTCAAGTTTACCTTCAATTTCATCATCAGAAATCAATTCATCATCAGAGCATATGTTGAGAATGTTAACCAGCATCTCTGTGACTATATAAGACAAAATATCCCAAAATGTATATAATTAATAAGGCACTTTCTCTAAAATAATGTGAATAACTAAATAGACATTAATGTTAAATAAAGACAAAAAGAGATTTGTCATTATGTTACTAAGAGTAACTATAAAGAGCAGCATTAAATGTAGGCCTTCAGGTTTATATAGAATTTGGAGTGATTACTTGCTCCAGGCAAAGTGCAGAGTCATTAAAGATTCCACTGATTTCATTAGACTGCTACCCAGAGTCTTTTCCGTACTGACACCCACATGAAAAAATTTCTTCCCATTTTACAAAGAAGTTAAGCCACTAAGTCCATGTCCAACAGGCCTATTTTATATTTGCACAGTGATTTGTATAGACATAGAAATATATTTCTAAGTTTAATATTTCCTATTCAAATATCTGTATTGCTGAAGAAATCACTGAAGGAATAGCATAATGACTTATGTTACTTTAACATCTTGGTTATAGTAGGATAGTTACTTTAAATTGACATTTAGATAAGAAAAGAATAATCAAGTAGAAGTAAACTTTAAAAACCAATTAAGTGACATTTGAAAAATGGCACAAAAAATAGTTTGTAGATAACAAACAAAACAGAAAATATTTCTGAAAACTTTAAGAACATTTCTGAATTGTCAGGGGATCCTGTAAATATAAAGGTGAACTTGGTCACTAGAGTTTAAATGATTGATTTTCAATTCTCTTACCTTTTTCCCCAACAAAAGGCAAGGACCACGTGAAAACATCCATAAAGTTTGGAAGCCAGTAGGGATGTGGAGAACAGTTAAACTGCCTGATATTCATGACATTGTTTTCATACTTTAACACAGCAGCTAAAAAAGAAAAAGCAGGAAAATATAGCACAAAGGCATATGACATGGCAGCCCACCTACTTTGCACAACTGATTATCTACTATACAGCACTCAGGAACCTACTTCTCATTTGTAATTCAGTACTTGATATTTAAGAGCAAATGAAAAATCTTAAAGCATCTTATTTAGTTCATTCCTTTAAGAATTATTCCAAGGAATGGTCACCTAAAGGGCTCATATAATAAAAGTACAAAAGAAAGTAATCTCTGAAATTTCAAAGGGTACCTGCATAGGAAATCTTAGGCTCCACATGAGAAAAATTTTGTCATAATTACCCTTTTAATAGGCCAAATGGTTATAATTATGACTCTCCTTGGACCTATTGGTACCTATACATCTAAAGAATATGCTAGAAAGAAAAGCAACAGAAGAGGGGGAGAAAGATAGAGGTATAGAGTAGCCTTTTCTAAGAAAAGAGGACCTTGAAGGGGGAGTAACTGAATACCACCACAAATTGTTTCAGATGTCACATTTTCTGCCTTTTTCTAAAAAAAGTTCTTAAGAAACACCAGCAAAGGGCTTCCCTGATGGTGAAAGGGGTTAAGTCTCAGCACTATGAAGCAATCCGCAGCCACTATAGCATGAGTTTGATCCCCAGCCAGGGAGCTACCCACATGGCACAGCAGACCTCTCCTGTGCTCCCCTCAGCAGTGTATTTCAGTAGATCTGCTATTCTGCTCCCCACTCTGTCTCCAGCAAATCGTCTCACTCACCACCTCTGGTCTACACCCCAGTTCTTGTATGCATAAATAAATCAATCTTTAAAAAAAAACAAAACCCAGGAAAATAAGATTGTTTCAAGATAAAATTACTAATTATGTCAAAGTGAATAGAAAACTTATAATGAGGGCCTCCCTGGTGGTGCAGCGGTTGAGCGCTGGGCTGCAAAGCTGCCCGCAGCCTCTGCGGCGCCAATTTGATTCCTGGCCGCCGACGAGGGTCCCACATAATGTGCAGACCTCTCCTGCAGTGCCCACTCCTCCTCTCAGCAGTGTACTTCGTCGGTCTGCCTGTTCTGCTCCGCACTCTGGCTCTGGTGAATTCTCTCACCCTCCCACGCTTCTGACTGTACCCAGTGTTTATATAAATAAATTTTTTTAAAAAAGAAAACGTATAATGAAGTATGCCTCTAAAAGTTTACTAAAGAAATACTCAAGAAAAATAAAAGATTAAAATGGGAAAAGACAAGTTGGTGTTAGTCAGTAAAGTGACTGATGATTTAGGTACATGTGTCAGCTTAGCACGCTGATCCATCCAACAGGCAATCAATGGGCTCTCTTAATAGTGGATTTAAAAAAGGAAGTAAGCAGGGCGCCTTAATCACAAATATGAGGACTAGGGCCACTAAATGTCCTTGAATAAGGTAAACAATACACACAGGGAAGAAATTCATAAGGGAAGAAACAGGAACAAAACAAAGTCTCTAACATGTTGGAATATTAGGAAAAAGGAAGTTAGAAACAAGTTTAAGGAAAAGCAGAACATAGTAGGACAGCTAAGACTCAGAAAAGTATGATGACAAGTGAAAAAAAAAGGCTTAAGAGAACATAAGTCAAAGAAATGCCTTTTTTTTAAAAAAAAAGATTGGTTTATTTATGCATACTAGAAGTGGGGTGTAGGCCCAGAGGTACGGTGGTGGGGGTGTGTGAGAGGATTCACCAAAGACAGAGTGGGGAGCAGACCAACCAGATGTACTGAAATACCCTGCTGAGGGGAGCAGCAGGCCAGACAGGAGAGGTCTGCTGTGCCATGTGGGTTATCTCCCTGGCCGGGGATCGGACTCATGTTGTAGTGACTGAAGACAGCTTGATGGCACTGAGACTTAACTGCTGCGCCACCAGGGAGGCCCAAAGAAATGCTTTTTTTTTTTTAAAATGGACTGTAAGTCATTGAAGGACACACTTAGAGGACTGATTCAAGTCAGATTTAAATGAGACACGACATTCCACAGTTTACTTTTCAATAGAGGAAACAGCAACTATATTGTGATCTCTTAAACTTCTCTCCCCAGCTGCATATACAAGGTATGACTATAAAGTAATGAGACTTACGAAACCACCAACTACAAACACACCAGACCTTATATAATCAGATGAATGTAGTCCATTGACATAATCACATCAGGCACAAAAGCATTAAAATATTACAGTATTATAGTAGTTTATAGTTTGACCAGTGCTTTTAATATTCATTTTTACTATTCTAACTTATCTTCAACAACACATATGACAAAACCCTTTATGACAGATCGTTTAAAGATGAACTGAGACTTAGAGAAGTTACTAATCTTGGTAAATATGGAGTGAAGTATCTTGTTAATTGTTAATTTAAAGGTGAAGCAGGATGAGGATTTCTGATTCCTAGCTTAGTGCTATTTTCAATCTACCTTGCTGCCTTACTATATTTATTTAATCCAAAGATGCTGCCACTACTCAAAACATTTCTGGAACTCCTCTTTTGGAATTGCCTCCATTTTATAAGCAACACAAGAAAACCCAGTCTCATTACGTCATGATCATACCTTGTCTATGACCCCAGATGGTACTGCCTCGCTCGATCACTCACCTTATCCATCAGTCTTGACTCCGAATGACTTTTGGCTGTTCCAAAAATCAAATCCACCCTCAAAGGACGAAGATTTCCCATCATTGAGGATAAGCAAAATATTGTGTCGCAGACTCTGAAGGCAATGCCAAAAGAGGAGTTCCAAAACTGTTTTTGAACAATGGCAGCATTGTTGGAGTAAGTGTAGAGCTCCCAAAGTAGCTACTTTGAAGGGGCAGAACTCACTGATATATATGCTCTCGTGTGTTTATTTAAAAGTTCTACTATTTTATAATCTAACTTCATTAACAACAGAAGACTTACAGAGGCAAGAAATTCTTAGGTGAGCCACTGTCCTGACACAAAACTCATGAACTAAAATCTTAAAAATTAAATAAAAAAAAAGACTTTAATAGGATAAAGTCTTAGAAATAGCATTTCTGGATTGAAAACTGAGGTTTAAAAGATTATGTAACTTAACTAAAGTCACACTACTAATTTCTCAGAGGGCTTGGACTAAAATAAAAATTTTTCTAAATTTTTGTACAGTATTCATTCTACCTGTACCGTTTCTCAAGAAGAACACAGCAGCTTAAGAGTGCACAAACATTAAAACACCAGGCAGTGAATTCTACTGAGGTACTGCTATAAACAAAATTTACCAGAACAAATAACTTAGGTTAATTGTTCTAACTTGGAGCTGAAGTAATTTAGTCTTCTTATATTTTGATTCAATAGTAAAAATCAGACCTAGTACAATCATTATTTATCCTCACAAAGAGCCCAATAATCCTCAGGAAATGAAAACCCAGCAGCAGCCTAGATTTTAAGTTTCTTAGTTCTTGTTTCAATTAAAACCTTTTCTCCTCACTTAAAATTTATGCATTAAAAAGTATATAAACACATAATTATGATTAAACTAGAGCTCACATTTATTCACACATTCAAACTCAAATATCACAAATTCTTTTACCTTTATTGTTATAGACGTCTAGGTAATTGGGGGCAGAGAAAATTGTGATGAGTGATGGAAAGCCGGTTGTTTGGCTCTTCCTGTACATTCGATACCTGGAAGACAGAGGACAGCCTGTCTGTCTCAATATTAAAGGTAAAAACTTCACAGTGACATTAATATAGTGTAAATACAACTTACCCTGCATCTTGGGCTTCATGGGCTCTGATTATTGATAACAAATTATTATTCTGCAAAAATTCACAAACTGCAGGGTAACTGAAAAGGGAAATTAGAGAACATAAATTCAGAATTAAAATAATTGTTTTTTAATAGGAGGAAGGGGGAAAGTCAAGATGATGTGAGTTGAGTTTGTTTTAAAATTATAGGTTTCGCATACCACTGAGCTTTTATTAGTAACTTAGCAATCATTACTCTATTTTTCCATTCACTCATTACCTCATTCTCTAATAACAGACAATCCTAAGACAGAAACAGAACTCCTCCACCTTTAATTTTGTCTTAACCCATAACAAGACCATAACTTTTCTTGGTGTCTTAATATAAAAAAAGCACATATATCTGTATATGGAAGGTACTGAAAATGGAGCACAATCAAATTGGTAAATTGCTAAAAAAAAATTTAAACAACCTACTTATATTCATTGGTGATATCAACACCAAGATGATATGACACAGAAATATTCTGAAAATAAATGCAAATTATACCCAACCTTATTCTAATGAAAAGTATGATGTTTGCATCTACTCCTAATATATTATTTTAGTACTATTTTATTTCTGAATGGCAAATATCTAAAGGGAAGAACTGGAGAATCTAAAATTAACTTGGAATAATCCAAGTGTTCATTGTTTAGTTTTAATCTTTGGTTCTTGTTAGGCTCATTAGAAAAAATTAACTTTTGGGCCTCCCCTGGTGGCGCAGCGGTTGAACACTGGGCTGCGAAGCTGCCCGCAGCAGCCTCAGCAGCGCTGGTTCGATCCCCAGCCACCGGCGAGGGTCCCACATGGCGCAACAGACCTCTCCTGCCACCCGCTGCTCCCCTCAGCAGTGTACTTCGTCAGTCTGTCTGTTCTGTTTCCTGCTCTGGCTTGGTGAATTCTCTCACCCTCCCACACTTCTGACTGTACCCCAGTGCTTGTATAAATAAATAAATAGATCTTAAAAAAAAAAAAAAAGATATACAGTGAGATGCCTTCTTCTAACCTCTATCTTCCAGCTACTTTGGAAGCAACCAATGTTTTTGGTTTCTCCAAGCACCCTTTGAAAGGTACTATATTCAGTTTCTAGCAATGATATAGACACACGCACATTCTTTTCCTTTCAAAAATGTTCCTTTCAAAAAAGGTAATACACGTACCTCTGTACTATTTGCTGTTGTAATCTGTACTTTTATTCACTACACATTAATCATTATTCCATATTAGCATATCTAGGACTTGTTTGCTTTTTCTTCATTTAAAAAAATGCACTATCCACTACATTCTATTTCATTTATATAACTAGTGTTCAATATTTAACATTTAGTGCTGTTTTAAATGTTGTACCATAAATAATATAGCAACAAATAACATCATACATGTATTTAACACATTTACAAGTACAGTCATTTCTTGTTATTTGTAGTAGCCATGTTTTACAAAGTTGCTATAAAAAAACTAGATTAGCAAATATACTAAATCACTGTTCCAGGTACAAGGTTAAGGTCCTGCAAGCCACAGGCCATCAACTCATCAACATACAACCTTATGTGTGTGGTTTTCTTAAAAGATTTTTATTTATTTATACATACAAGAGCTGGGGCACAGGCCCGAGATGCTATGTGTGTGGGGGAGGAGGGGGGTGCGGTGAAAGGATTCACCAGAAATAGAGTGGGAAACAGAACAGGCAGACTCACTGAAATACACTGTAAAGGGGAGCAGCGGGCGAGACAGGAGAGGTCTGCTGCACCATGTGGGTTGCTCCCTGGCTGGCAAGGGGTTAAGCACCACACTATGAAGCAATCTGTAGCCTCTGCAGCACAAGTTCGATCCCTGGCTGGGCAGGGAGCAACCCACATGGCAAGGCAGGGCTCTCCTGTCTCACCCACTGCTCCCCCTCAGCAATGTATTTCAGTCAGTCTGCCTGTTCTGTTCCCCGCTCTGTCTCTGGTGGATCCTCTCACCTCTAGATCTCTGGTCTGTACCCCAGTTCTTGTATGCATAAATTAAAAATATTTTAAAATAAATAAATAAAGTTAAAACTACAGCAAAATTGAGAAGGCTTCTTACTTTTTGTATGTGGATTTAATTTAGTGAATGTGCTGTCGTAGGCAGTTAACAGTGTATGATTTGTCACAAAGAAGTGTTAGGATTAAACCAAATCTGTTGACAGCAGAGATAAGGATATGAGAGTGTTAAATATACAGAAAACTCCTTTGTATTTCACTTGAACCATGTATTACTAACATACCCTGTGTGGCTTTTTTAAAATGAGCATTTCTGCATTTTAATTATGTTGTTTTTCTTTGTATTGTGAACAAAATGTATCATAACTGAATTTTTTCCACTCATCTGAACATAACATCAAATTTAAAGAGTGCTGTGATACTAAGCAATTTTAACATACTTATCTGAGGAATGGACATGGGTATTTCAGGTTTTAGAGTATATTAAATACAATTTTTCACGCTTTACTTTTTACAAATAAGAGTGTGGGGTTGAAAAAAATAACATGTTACAATTAATAAAATTTAGACTTTAAACTTTCCCATAGCTTCCTATGGTTGAGTGGCAAAGCACAATAAGAGCTCACATGTGAGATTTAAGGCAACAGCTAACTTCCAGAAAATGTCCTGGGCTTAGTTCACAACAACCTGTTCTTTTTATATCTTTGCTTATGCCAGTAGTTCTAAAAGCAGGCGAGCTTTTCAAAAAATAACAGGATTCCCCTGTCTCAGATCTACTGACTCAGGATCTCTGGGGAAGAAGCCAAGAAGTCTTTCTTCTTAAAAAAGTCTATTGATGATTTTTTGGCATACATAATCTAGATTATTTAAAGTCAGACAACACTGAAGCACTGCAAGATGTTCTGCTCATGTTTGCTGCATTACAGGGCGTAATACTGTGAACACACTATAAAACTTTCGGGGCAACCTCCCCCCACTCCCACCCTCCCCATCCACCCTATCAGGCAAGAGAGCAAAGTTATCTTTATAGACTTAAAGTCAGAACAGCTCCACCCATTGCCTATGCAGGAATCTGCTTCCAGAAGGTATACCAGCCCACACTAATGACCAAGGGGCCAGATAAAGATTTTAACTATGGGTACCTAGCATTTGCATCTCCACCATGTGTTCTTTAGAAATCAAGGGCGTGATTAAACTCCAGCATTTGCCTAAGTCTGCCCACAGACAATGGCAACATATCTTTACATTTTTAATGACTCATTGTTCCTACCCATATAAAGTAAATTCAAACTTGGGTCTGTTTTTTCCAACATTTCTCAGCATAAAATCTGTCAAACTTTCAGGGTTCAAATCCTCACTCTTGATTCTCTAATAAACTTATTTAATTTTGCTTGACCCAATTTATTTAAGTCAACAGTACCTAATAAAATATAAACAATAAAACAGTTTTCTGCCTTCTATTAATTAACGGTAAATAGAAGGCTCTATACTCCACATATTCAAGATACTTTAAAATATATTATGTTTCTCTCTTAATTTTTTAACTGTGAGGATTAGCTTACCTGTAAAAATAAGAGCACCCTCGGACAGTGTTGTGGCTATAGTGCTCAAAGGTCTTTTCACTGCCATAATCCTCTGAGGGATCAGACCAAAGCAGGTCACACACTGGCCCAAAGGCTGGAGGTTCTTTAAACCTGTCTAACTAGAAGACATGCAAAAGTCCAAAGAAGAAAAAAAAATCACAAAATCAAAAGAGCATTTAGAAACTGGTATGCATCAAAAACAAGCAAACAAAACTCCCTCCCCCAATATAAGAATGTATTAGGAGAGAAGCTCTAACACCCTAAAGGATTTTCCTGCAAGAAATGAACATTTAACAAATTTAGGTAGTTTTAATTTTTTTTGGAATAAACTTGTACCAATATCCCAGTCGTCTAACCAAATGCAAAAAGGACCTTTTACATCCTAATCTTAAAAATGGTACTCATTGAATTAGAAAGAGAAATCAACCACTATAAATAAATAAACACTATTATGTAGCCCAACTATGTAAAGTTCATTTCAATCGCCTAGGTCAGCCGTGAACCATGAGAGAAGGAAGGGTTTTACAGAAGTTCTGTTCATAGTTTATTCCAAGATATCATTATTTACAGAACACTAGTTGTTTTGTAAAGGGCTTTCATGTTTTCCCTTCTACGCCACGCAGGCATTTCAATAAGTTATTGAACTGAAGCCTTCAGTCACATGGGGCTGGAGTCAAAGCAGAGGAAGCAAGTAACTATAATAGAACAGCTGAGTGCCAAGAAGAGACTTCTACTAAGTGGGAGTGTTACAGAATGCATCTCTGTGAAAGAAGGAGCATCGCAGTGCAATGACTAGGCACCATTTTTCCCCACTCTCATTTCACACAGCCACCTTGGACTACAGCTCCCAGCATGCCATGCAGAAGACAGACAAGCTGGGAAGATGCACTGGGGATATATAAATGGAGATGAAATGAAGGAGGACGTGCAGACATGTGGAGGAGATACCCTTGGAGGGGAGACATGTGAAGAAGACACTTGGGAAGTCCTTGACAAAGACAATGGCAACAGTGATGTTAACCTCATGGATTACATGATCCATTTTGAATTCAGGGTTCTTCTATTTCCCAGCTCTCTAGGACCTGCTTAGCCCCTTGCTTGTGGTTGGTTCCCCACCAGGAGGTGTCTTAAATTATGCTAAGCTTTTTGGCTTCCACCCTATTTTTGGGGTCTATTTGGCTTGCCATTTGCCCATAAGAGGGAATTTTCAGCCTGACTGGGAATTGGCTATTTGAAATCCTTTCTTCTCTCTCAGTTTCTCTCTCTTTCTCTCTCTCTCTCTCTCTCTCTCTCTCTCTCTCTCTCTCTCTCACACACACACACACACACACACACAAACACAGCCCAATTAAAGCACTTCAAAACTGAGAGTCTGATTTCTTTGCTTTTGTGTTCTCATGGATGGCCAAATCCTTTTAGAATGTGTCCCTTAACAGTTTGGGGTCTCTGAGAATCTCTTGATTGTGCAACTACAAAAGAGAGATTTTTTATTAATACAGTTGACTCAGAATTAGAATATTCAAGATTTACTATGTAAAAGAAAAATACTGCTTATTTAAAAGACAATAAGGCAGTAGAAAAGGCACTGTTGCATACAGGAATACAATCTTTCCCTGAGGTGAGTAACTTTAATTCAGAGAAAAGTTTTATAAGCTGAAAATCTTGGTTTCAGTATCTATATGAGAGCAGTAAGATAATACTAAGGTAGAGAAGACAGCAATGTATAAAGGTGTAAGTAAAAATTGACTGATCATCTCTTTTCAATTATGAACATACAGAATCCTAGAAACAACCATCACCAAAGTTAGGCAAGTGCAGCAACTAAACTATATCATCTAAAATGTCAAAGTGAATGAATTTCACAGTGGGAAGAGTTCTCAGACCATCCATTGCAATGACCTCATTTCCAGAGAAGAATATGTGACTCAACAGATGAGCTAACTAAAAGCAAGACAGGAATTACATACATAATTTAAAGTTTTAGACTAAATTCAATGTTATATTTTTAGTTGGTAAAGCACAGTTTTCATTAAAAGTTACAGAAAACTTCTAACAAAATGTTAACAGTTGTAATCTCCCAATGACAAGATCACAGATGATTTCCATTTTCTTAAATTTTGACTATTGTATTTTAACATTATTCAGCAACAAATACATATTAACTAACTGTAATAAAAAAAACACTCCAAGAGAATAATGAAAACTTACTTTCCTAATATCATCTAAACAAGTAATTTCAGGTGACATCCCTCCATGTACACATAGAAATTGCTGATTTAACAGGGCAGCAAGAGGAAGACAGTCAAATGTTTCCATACATGCATCATACACCTGTTCGGAATATTTTATCCGACCTATCAAAATAGGAAAAACAGTCAAAGGGTGAAAAGCTGAATTTTATCATATATGAAAAAGGATATAAGCCAAAAGTTGATGAAGTTATTTCACAGCCTGGGGTGCATGCCAGAGATGCAGTGGGTGAGAGGATTCACCAGAGACAGTTTGGGGAGCAGAACAGGCAGACTGACTGAAATACACTGCTGGGGGGAGCTGTGGGCGAGATAAGAGAGGTCTGCTGTGCCATGTGGGCAACCTCCCTGGCCAGGGATTGAACCCAGGCTGCAGCGGCTGCAGCGGCTGCAGAGAGCTTCATAGTGCTACATCTTAACTCCGTGCGCCACCAGGGAGGCCCCCTATTTATATATTTTTGGTGTTATTTTTTTGGTGTGTTTTTTTTTGTTTGTTTATATATCTTTGACAGCTTGTGGATAAAAAGTTAAAATCTCTCTCCTTCTCTAAGGACAAATGTGATCTTGGATTAACATTCTAGCTCTTGTTGCCCTAGAAACCGGATTAATGAATGAATGTCAGCTGTGTTATTAGACAACATAGCTTTATAGTAAAATTTACCCAATTAACTGGACTTCTCTCTCCAGTTAATATCTCATAAGATATATCCCTGTGGGGGCCTCCCCTGATGGCGCAAGGGTTGAGCGCTGGGCTGCAAGGCTGCCCGCAGCCTCTGCAGTGCTGGTTCATTCCCTAGCCACCGGGGAGGGTCCCACCAAAAAAAAAGATATATCACTGTGGGATCCTGGAAGCTATGCCAATAAAGATTTTTACAAGATATATTGGAGCTTGTGATGCATGAGCCTTTTAAGCCAGGGTGTGGATATTGTTTCCTTGCTCCTGAGCTATGACTTGAGGTGGGGGAGGCAAAAAACCTCTGGACTGCTATAAGCACTTCTGTGAGGACCACTTCACTGAAAAAGGGTACCTAGTGGGCCTCCCCTGGTGGCGCGGCGTTAAGCACTGGGCTGCGAAGCTGCCCGCAGACTCTGCAGCGCCAGTTTGATCCCTGGACCCACATGGTGCGCAGACCTCTCCTGCCGCACCCGCTGCTCCCCTCAGCAGTGTCTTTCGTGGGTCTGCCTGTTCTATTCCCCACTCTGGCTCTGGTGAATTCTCTCACCCTCCCGCGCTTCTGACTGTACCCAGCGCTTGTATAAATAAATAAATAAATCTTTAAAAAAAAAAAAAAAGATGTCTGATGAAATGATTATACTTACATTCCTGTTTGAAGGTGAAATATTCTGTAAGATGCCTGCATTCATGATTTCCTCGAAGCAGAAACAATGTTTTGGGATGATTAATCTTTAAACTCCATAAAAATAGCACACACTACAAGACAAATACAAGGACAATATTTTATTTGTGAACATAATAACAAATAAAGACAATTTATATAAATTCAAATGACCTGTCATAATGGCATATCTCATTTTTTATTTTTGAATGTGGTATCTGTTGTCCTATAATTTGACAAGCAAAGAGCAGCCTTCATAGAAATCCCCCCTTAATTTCCATTTTCATGTTCTAGCCAAATATTTAGAACTCCATGACAAAACCAAAGACACAGGGGCCTCCCTGGTGGTGCAAGGGGTTAAGTCTCAGCACTACCAGGCTATCGTTAGCCACTGCAGCATGAGTTCGATCCCTGGCCAGGCAGCTGACCCACATGGCACAGCAGACGTCTCCTGTCTCACCTGCTGCTCCCCTCAGCAGTGTATTTCAGTCAATCAGCCTGTTCTGCTCCCCATTCTGTCTCTGGTGAATCCTCTCATCCCTCTGCACCTCTGGCCTACACCCCAGCTCTTGTATGCATAAATAAATAAATCTTTTTTTAAAAAAAGCTCAAGGAGAAGTGAATCTTTACCATTCTGTTTTTATCAGTGACATGTGGATTAGTCCCTGTTGTACTAATCAAAACTTGCGTTACTGCAGGAAAGATCAAATCGTGCTCTAGGCATGAAAAAAAATCATCACACCTTCACTCTCTCACATAGGCTCACAGAAAGAGAAACAATATGGGAAAAGAAAATAAATAAAGTGAAATGGTCCTATGAAAACAATTTGGCAATATGTATCAAAAGTCTTAAAAACAGCCTTGGGATCACAAAGACCTAGTCTCAAACTACCTCTTATGGGGTAACCTGGGGCAGTTTTCTCAGCTCCTCTGGACCTCAGTTTCCCCATAAGTCACATGGGAATAAAGCATAGCTTGCCCTCCTGTTTCGCAGATTGCCCTCCCATAGAAAGCTGCCTGAACCCAGGTTCTTCTGACGGCAGAGTGGGATTTGTTTTTTGGGTTCATGCTTTACTTCCTGGGGCCTAGCAGTGTCTGGCTCATAGTAGGCATTCAATAAATGTTGATTAGTAGTGTTCAATGATTGAATGGATTGATTTCCCTCCCTTACTACCCACCCCCACCAATTTCTGGTGGGGGCTATTTGTGCCTCTTTGTGCTCCTGACTTCACCTTGGTCAGTCTCTAGGGACATCTGCAGTTGCATCTGCTGGACTGTGCTCCGTGGCATGTGTAATCACAAAACTCATAACAGAAGCATTCTGCTGGGCCTCCCTGGTGGCGCAGGGGTTAAAGTCTCAGCACTGTCAAGCTATCACCAGCCACTGCAGCATGAGTTCCATCCCCAGGCAGGGAGCTGATCCACATGGTGCAGCAGATCAATCCTGTCTCCCCACGGCTCCCCTCAGCAGTGTATTTCAGTAGATCCACCTGTTCTGCTCCCCACTCTGTCTCTGGTAAATCCTCTCACCAGCATCCCCTCCCCACCCTGGCATCTCTGGTTTACACCCCAGTTCTTATATGCATAAATAATAAAAATAAATCTTTAAAAAAAAATAATGGGAGCCCAAAAGTTTTTACCTTGCAAGAGTCTTTTCATCTAGAAAGAAAATGTTTCAATATGCACACACATCCCAAATAAAATACCAGCAGAGTACCTTTCATATATTAATGGGAAAAACAGGATCCCATGTTGACCCCTAGACCAATCACTGGTAACAGGAAATGGATGGCCATACCTAGTTTTGACCAACCAGAATTCATTCCCTAGGGCTGGGAGAAGAGCCTTCCTTAAACCACCCCCCCCCCATCCCATTTATCTGAACAAAACAGGGATTTTAATAATAAGAAGGAAAGAGAAGCTAAGCAATAATAAACAAATACTTATACCACTAGACACACTTCTGGAGTAATTTTAATGATTCCATTTGACAAAAACATCACACTTCCGCTTATCAAGGACGTTGAAAAAATTGTTTGAGCATCAATATGTATCATGATGAACTATGTTGTAGCCTATTTTTACAATGTTGTAGCCTAAGTTTACAATCTTAGAAGTTTACAAGTAAGTTCCAACTAACAGTAGACATACCCTACAATTCAGTTTTAAAACTGGTACAAAATAGCATTGTCGATTTAAAGGCTTGATAAATTAATTTATCTTAAGATATTCCAGAAAAAACCTTTAAGTTAGCCAAACATCAAATAGCAGGATAAAGCCAAAAGCAATTTATAATTTATTAATTATTATTCATTCAATAAGTATTATTCATTCAATAAGCATAGTAGGTGCTGGGCTAGGTCCTAATATGAAGACTACTGCTGAAAATTACTACTACTGCTGAAAAAGCACTTTCATCTAACACTGAAAGATCTATTTTTAAAATGTGCCTTTTCTATTAGATTGTCAGTTCTTGTACAGAGCATAAATCTTACTCATTATTCTATTCTCAGAGTGCCACGGAAGGTGGTACTCAGGAAATATTTGTTGATGAGAGAAAAAATACATAACAAAATATTCTGAATATAGTAATATGTACAAATCATTGTGTGCTTTGTGTGTGTGTGCATGTGCGCTTTATTGAATGTATTGATGAACTGAAGCTATTTTTAAAGTATGAGCTAACAATCAAAAGATGATTTGGGGGCCTCCCCTGGTGGCGCAGGCGGTTGAGCGCAGCGCTGTGAAGCTGTTCTCAGACTCTGCTGTGCCGGTTCGATCCCAGCCAGCTGGCGAGGGTCCCCCGTGGTGCAGCAGACCTCTCCTGTCTCGACTGCTGCTCCCCTCAGCAATGTATTTCACTCAGTCTCCCTGTTTGTTCCCCGCTCTGTCTCTGGTGAATTCTCTCACCCTCCTGCGCATCTGGCCTGTACCCCAGTTCTTGTATAAATAAATAAATAAATAAATAAATAAATCTTTTTTTTTTTTTTAATATTTTTTTTTTAATAGAGGCATGTTTTATTTATTTATTTTATTTGTTTGTTTGTTTTGTTTTTACATGCACTGGGTACAGTCAGAAGCGCGGGAGGGTGAGAGAATTCACCAGAGCCAGAGAGGGGAGCAGAGCAGGCAGAAGGACCGAAGTACACTGCTGAGGGGAGCAGCGGGCGGCAGGAGAGGTCTGCACGCCACGTGGGGCCCTCCTCCGGTGGCTGGGGAGCAGCCGGGGATCGAACCGGCGCTGCAGAGGCTGCGGGCAGCTTCACAACCCAGCGCTCAACCGCTGCGCCACCGGGGAGGCCCAATAAATAAATCTTTTTTAAAAAAAAAGATGATTTGGCACAATATTTTATCTTTTTAAGAAGTTGTTTCATTAAATAAAATGATGAATAATTCACTTAGTTCTATATTCTTTTCCTC
The DNA here is from genome assembly GCF_014898055.3 of Talpa occidentalis. Lineage (NCBI taxonomy): Eukaryota > Metazoa > Chordata > Mammalia > Eulipotyphla > Talpidae > Talpa > Talpa occidentalis. The sequence continues at coordinate 94,937,957 of NW_023605194.1, read as the reverse complement.
TTCACCCTCTAAAACCTCATGCTAGCAAACACACAAAGCAAACATTCAGAGTGTCTTTCCAACATCCATACATTTGACTTCCTCTCTATTGAGTACATAGGAATAGGGAAGCTCTTCAATCATATAGTCTGCGAGAATAATCTCTATCCATGCCAGATACCTGGTAGGTACCTTAGAGACTCTGGAAATTCACTTAGCAATAGGGGAATTGTGCTTATTTTTCTTAGCTTCCATCATTACCTTTTACCCTCCTAACTGACACCAAATGAATTTGAGGCACCCACAGTTAACACTGAACTTTCCTGATTTGTGAATTTAGACTGCCTAACTGAAAAGTAAGATCTATTTCTCTTTCTTATTTTTTCAGCAGTTTTAAAACTGTTGCGTGTTTGGTTGAGCACCAGGTGATATAGTTGACTTGCACTTAGGACTAATGCTCCATGAACAAGAACCTTTAACCAGCAAGAGCTCATTTAGTACAGTGAGATTTTCTTCTGTTTTGATGGAAAGGCAGAACAAAGGACTATAACAACAGCTCATCTCATGCTTATTCAGGGCACATTATAAATTTCAATTACTCGAACCATTTCAAAAGTTACTTCTCATTTATTTACCAAGCATGAAAATAAGAAAATGCTGTGGTTCACTGTACTGAAGACTTACACTAGATTCTAAAACAGCTTTATCTTTTAGAGATAAAAGTTAGACTTAATTCTAACCATTTCCCTCTCATTATTCAATTTCCAAAATATATAAAAATGTTTTCATTAACTGTAATAATTTTCCCTTCAATGAACATTTATTAGGCACTTACTATTTGCAATAGTATGAGAAATTATTCCACAATAAGCTAATTGTCCGCTTATTTAGCACTGACAGTTGATCTAAGAGTAATTGCAGCCCAGCAGCTTATGGTCTTATAATTAAGGTCAGCTAATCCCAAGCCCATTTAGGGTGAATAGCAATTTATGTCATTCATATACAGCCTGTACACTATCTTCAAAGAGGAAAGGTTAGTAAACATTTAACTTGTTTGCAAAGCTGGATTAGTACAATCTTCTGTATGTCAGACTTTCCACTGGCCAAAAAAAAGGAATAATTTTTTATATCAATTAAAACATTTATTACTTTAATTACTGAGAGGAACAAAGTGTGCTAAGTTCTCATTTTAATTTCTCTATTGAAAAATGGAAAGCAAGTGTTTTTTAAAAAAGACAATATGAATGCTCCAACATATCCAGTATAATTTTTACCTCTATACTGAAATAACCTCTGTCCACATAGTCACCCAGGAAGAGGTAGCGCGTGTTACTAGGTGATCCTCCAACTTCAAACAACTTCATCAGGTCAAAAAATTGCCCATGAATGTCACCACATACTAGGAAAAAAGGTCATAGGGTAAAATAAAAATTATGTCTTAGAAGAGAAAGAACATTACACCAACAGGGTTCATGTATTTTTTTAACTTAAATCATTTTAGCCTTTGACTGGTCTGCTCTATAATTTTGTATTCAATCTAACAATACTGAATAATCCTACTGGAAATATCACATATTTTACATTGTATTTCTTCAATGAACAACAAATAGACTAAATAATCCTAAAACTGTCTCATAATGCCTAGAGAAAAATTACACATTTTATTTGGTTACTTGTAATCATTTCTCAAATTAGCTCAAATCTAAGCATCACCATGAGAATACTTATCATACCAGTGATCGGAGCATCTACTTCTATCATAGTCTTCTCTTGTCTCAGGATGGCAGCTCCATCATTGATTATCTTTAAGGCTACTTCCTCTTCCAGTCTCCCTTCCTTCACCAAATGGTTTTTCAAAACATCAATTTTAGGCTTCCCATTCTCAAATACTTCTTTCAAAGTAAGCCGCTGGGTTGGAGGAAAAGGGACAGCTAGAAAGAAAGAAAAAAAATTACTTAAATGTACACAGAAACATGAACACATTTCTGGTATATAACAAATTAAACCTAACAGATGCCCATGACTGCACATCCACAGCACCACAATCATGGGGAAAACTCAAAGATACTCTATATTATAAATTTTTTAAAAGGCCACAGTGAAAGTCGAAGTCATTTAAAAGATATAAGTGTATGAGAGATTATGTTGACATACAAACATTAAAGACTTGAAGTTGATTTGGCACGTAAGCTACAAGTGACACAGGGACTAGAAAAATGTATATTTTATCTATGGAAAAGGTGTTAAAGATGGCTAAAAAAAATGAAGGAAAAGAAACCACAACACTAAAGGGCTTTCATTTCTTCTCAAACAATGACCTAATAAAATCATGTTCTAGAGGTTTAACCTCAGTCCTTGATCAGGAGAATCACACATTTGGGCTTTATTCTTAAAGGGTAGTTGCTTAGAGTATTGCTGATAACAAGAACATCATAGGATACACTCTTCCTGAAAATAATTTGTCATAATAATGGAGCATAAACTTGAGCAGATACAGGAGGTCTAGATGTTCTTTCTGATCTGGAAATGCTAACAACCAACTTCAGTTTACACTGAATATAGATTATATCATATCATAGTGACTTAGCAACTCTAATAGAAAAAATTTTTGACAGAGTATCATCTCCCCATTTACCTACTTTACAACGTACTCTACATTCCCTGTGATTAGTATCCACAAGTGTATAAACCATAGGTTTAAAAGAGAGGGGTTTGTTCTAATCCATACTTTTATGTCTGGTGGCTCGACTTCTACCTTACATAAATGTTATTAAGAACTGAGCTGAAATGCACAAGCACTTTTAAAAGACTTTGCATTATTTATAAGCAAAGAAAGTCCTATGGTAAGTTCATCATGCTCTTAGCTATGACTTAACTCATTTTGATTATTTAAAACTCATCATGAGCCTCCCTGATGATGCAAGGGGTTAAGACACAACCTATGAAGCTAGCCGCGGCCACTGCAGCATGAGTTCCATTCCCTGTCAGGGGGCTGCCCACATGGGGCAGCAGACTCTCCTGACTGGCCCGCTGCTCGCCTCAGCAGTGTTATTTCAGTCAACCAGCCTGAAGTACCACTTGTTCTTCCTCTGCCTGGGTAAAAGGCTAGAATTTATTTCAACAACAAATCCACATAATCAGCACCTCGTTCACCAGTTATCACACTGAGTTTACTGATCTTCATATTCTTTCCTCTAGTCTCTACTGTGAACACATGGACACAAAGAGCTTGGAATTTCCAATGGGAAAAAAGATCTGGAGTGCTTTGTAAACTATCTGTGAGAATTGCCCAAACCATCCTCCAATAAAATGCATTAAAAACAACTATAAAAAATGATAATAAGCTTAAATTTTGTACAATGTCAAACTGTCATACAATATTTTTAAATGCTCTACAGCAGGGGAGGGGCTGGGAGAAGGGTCAAAACAAGGACCGAGCACAGTGGACACGGTGACCATTCACGGTAATGTGGTGGTGGAAGATTATGGACACTACACCTGTGGGGAGAAATCAAATTTTTTTTTAAGATTTATTTATTTATTTATACAAGCACTGGGTACAGTCAGAAGCGTGGGAGGGTGAGAGAATTCACCAGAGCCAGAGGGGAGAACAGAGCAGGCAGACTGATGAAGTACATTGCTGAGGGGGGCAGTGGGCGGCAGGAGAGGTCTGCGCGCCATGTGGGACCCTCACCCGGCAGCCGGGGATCGAACTGGTGCTGCAGAGGCTGCGGGCAGCTTCGCAACCCAGCGTTCAACTGCTGCGCCACCGGGGAGGCCCAGAAATCAAATACTATACAAAAACGAACAATGATGCAAGAAAAAAAATTAAAGTTTTTAAATGCTCAGCTTTGGCATTTCTAGCAGTTAGCAACAATTTGTGGACTGACACTGGTCACAGACCACACTGAAGAACACTGGTCTGAATAAACATGGACTTAAGGGAACAGGAGTAGGACTAGAGTCAAAATACGATTACTATGAAGGTTTTATTATGTCTAAGAATGACAAAAGTTGTTGTCAGCTGACTTCACTGCTTACTTTACAGCAAACAATTACCTGTTTCCAAAAACCCAAGGCTCTGACAAGTTCATTTCCAACATTTCCAAAGTTGAAGCCTTTAGTCTCACACAGGATTTCACTGATTAAAAAACAACCTAAACACTTGGAGTCTGCAGACGGATGAATAGTTGAAGTTTTACCTTCCACTATCTTGTCCCTGCTTTAGTAAACTATGAAGTATATAAACCAAAACAAAGAGGTTCACTTCTTGCATCTTTTGAAATTATAAATACCTCACTTACCACCATGCACAGAAGTGTGGCTATCTGTTGCTTCCTTAAATATTCCATTTTATAGCTGTCACACTTCCAAAGGTGTCTTACCACAATTTACAAAACGTTAAAGAAAACACACTTTCAGGGCTAATAAATAACTTGAGACATTTTATTTTGTTCAAAAGAATTAAACCAACCAAAGTAGGCATTTTTAAAATGAAAAAGCCAAAATATCATCAGTGTCTGTGCCTAGGTCTGCTCTACTGGTTACATCACATCAGCCCATGTGGGGAAGTAGTCTCTTCATCATTAATATAGGTCTGGTATTTTATAAACTATATTCCTTACCAAAGAGAACACAGTGCTAAGAGAGGGATTAAAAAGCTTGAAAATACCAGGACAGAATTTTTAAAAACAGAACCAAAACTTCATTTATCTAGAAATGTGATAATATGGGGGCTCTTTTTTTTTTTGTAAGAGTATATGGCTTTCGGGCCTCCCCGGTGGCGCAGCGGTTGAGCGCTGGGTTGCGAAGCTGCCCGCAGCCTCTGCAGCGCCGGTTCGATCCCCGGCTGCTCCCCGGCCACTGGAGGAGGGTCCCACATGGCGCGCAGACCTCTCCTGCCGCCCGCTGCTCCCCTCAGCAGTGTACTTTGGTCCTTCTGCCTGCTCTGCTCCCCGCTCTGGCTCTGGTGAATTCTCTCACCCTCCCGCTCTTCTGACTGTACCCAGTGCTTGTATAAATAAATAAACAAACAAATAAATGAACGAATAAATAATCTTTAAAAAAAAAAAAAAGAGTATATGGCTTTCTTTAAGTTGAGGTACATTTCTTCTACACACAATGTGTGAAGTGTTTCTATCATGAAAGAAAGTTGCATTTTGTCTAGTGATTTTTCTGCATCTATTGAGATGATCATCTGATTTTTATCTTCATTCTACTAATGTGGTATATCACATTAATTGATTTGAGTATGTTTAGCCACTCTTGGCATCCAAGGGATAAATCCCCCACTTCATCATGGTAAACAATCCTTTAATGTGTTGTTGAATTCCATTTGCTAAAATTTTGTTGAGGATTTTTGCATCTATATTCAAAGCGAAACAGGTAACAGTTTTATTTTCTTGTAGTATCCTTATCTGGCCTTAGCATCAAGGTAACTGGCTTAAAAAATGAGTTCAGGAGTGTGTTTCTTCCACTTCAATTTTTGGGATAAGCTTGAGAAGGACTTGAGAAGGACTCTTTTTTTTTTTTTTTTTTTTTTTTTAAAGCTGGGATGCAAGCCAGAGATGCAGAGGGTGAGAGGATTCACCACAGACAGAGCAGGGAACAGAACAGGCAGACTGATGAAATACACTGATGAGGGGAGCAGTGGGCGAGACAGGAGAGGTCTGCCGCGCTACGTGGGTTGCTCCCTGGTCGGATGGGGATCAAACTCATGCTGCCAAGGTTGCAGATTGATTCAAAGTGCAGTGCTTTAACCCCTTGCGCCACCAGGGAGGCCCCTGACATTAATTCTTTAAATGTTTAGTGGAATTCACCTGGCCGGGGATCGAACTCATGCTGCAGTGGCTGCAGATAGCTTCATAGTGTTGACATTTAACCCCTTGCGGCACCAGAGAGGCCCATTGCCTGGACTTTCTCTGTAAAATTTCTGAAAATGTTTTCCTCACAGAATGTATAAAATCCTCATTGAGAAGGTCAGATATCATGCAGCTTTCCCAGAGCCATCTGGAGGCCGTTCCCAGCTTCCAACCCTCAGTCCTGATTTTTTAATTTGCTTTTGCTTGCCTCAGTTTATTTAAACCAACATCTGTCTCCCCACAAAAAAGAAATGGTAATTATATGGTATGTTGTGTTGGTGTGTCCTGGAGCCCAGTTTTCAAAGTGAGCGTGAGAACTGGGGCTTTCCCACACATAGCAGCAACCAGGAGGTGTGCGAGAATTCAACTCAATTCTGACACCTACCTAGAGACTGAGCCAGGTTCCACAAGTTAAGGGCTCAGTCTTCACTCCAGAGGCCAGCCACAAGCCCCACGCAGGTCTGCGCTCCTGACCAACTGACTAGATCAGAGATCCCACAACACCTTCCTCAGACTTCAGGTGCCATTCCCAAGCCCAGATTATAGCTGTGCTACTGACTAGCTATAAACCACAGGTTCCCAGGACTCCATCCTTGGGTTTGATTACTCTGTTAGAATAGCACACAGACCTCAGGAAACCCATTTACACACTAGGTCACCTAACTTATTACAACGGATATTAAAGGATAAGAATAAACAGCCAGATGGGAGAGATCACAGGCATGGTAAGGGAATAAATGAAATGAAATAAAATAAATGAAAAGAAAATTACCAAGGATTGATTAGAACTCTCACCACTGCTCTTTGGAATGTGAAATGGTATGGCCACTTGGAAAAATTATTTGGTGGTTTAATATGCTAATTATACACCTCTCATACTACCCTGGCATTCCATCCCTAGTGTAGTAAACCAAAAGAAATGAAAACATAACATTTATACACAAATGTATGTAGCAATTTCAGTCATAGTAGCCTAAAATATGAAATAGTCAACAGGTAAATGGATAACTGTAATATGGTGTAGCTTCGCAATGGAGTATTATGCAGTAATAAAAAGACAGAACTACAGATGAGTATGCAGCAGCCTGAACAAATCACAAAATCATTGTGTTTAGTAAAAAAGTTAGATGTAAAGAGACAGTTCTACTTCCTTTCTAATCTGTATGTCTTTTATTTCTATTTCTTACTTTATTTCAATGGCTACATCCACTAGTTACAACAGTGAACAGAGTTGGCAAGAAAGGCCATATTCCTAGTCTGAAGGGGAAGGCAGTAGTATATTTCCATTAAATATATTAACTACAGGTTTTATGTAGGTGACCTTCATCAGCTGAAGAAGCTCCCCCATTTCAATTTTCCTAAGAGGTTTAACTGTTTAAATCATGATTGGGTATTAAATTTTTGTTAAATGCTTTTTCTGAATTTATTAAAATAATGATACAAGTTTTCTCCCTTACTTTATTAATATAATGAATCCCACTGATTGATTTTCCCATATTAAATCAACCTTGCATTCCTGGGATAAATCCTCCTTAGTAACGATGTATTATTCTTTTTAATACATTCTATTTGCCAATAGTTAAAATCTCTGCTAAATTATTTATGCTGTGCTAAATTGTCGAAACTACAGAACCCAATTTTCTTAACTGAATTTCAATAATAATATGCTCATAATGTTTATTGGTTGCTGTATGTGAACTATGTAACAGGTATTATGCTAAGGGTTCACATATACTATATCACTTAGCTTAACAATACTCTATGAAGTATTATTATCACCACTTGACAGATGTGGACACCAAGGTTGAAAGAAGGTAGAAAATTTCTTAGCTCTAACAACTAGTAACTGGAGGAACTGAGTTCCATCTCAGGCCAGTTGATTCCAAAGAATAAACTTATTCTCCTTTGCTATAGTGCTCCATCAAACAACCTCTAATACTTTTTTCTTAACACATAAATCAAAGTAAAATGACACAGGTTAGAATGAAAGTAATCTCTCTGAGAGATCACTAAAGTTTAAATCCAGTTGAGAATTACAGAGATACAATTCACAATAAATAATATTCATATGCAAGATATACTCTTATGGAAACAAAAGGATGTTACACAATTCTAGACAAACTAGTTATAATTCCTGTTTCTCTCTTCTCTCTCTCTCTCTCTCTCACACACACACACACACACACACACACACACATGCATGGTGTATTGACTAGCGAAAGCTGAACAAGGGGCCTTCCTGGTGGCGCAAGGGGTTAAGTCTCAGCACTATGAAGCTATCCACAGCCACAGCAAGATGAGTTCAATCCCCAGCCAGGGAGCTAACCAACATTGTACAGCAAACCTCTCTTATCTTGCCCGCTGCTCCCCTCAGCAGTGTATTTCAGTAGATCTGTCTGTTCTGTTCCCCGCTCTGTCTCTGGTGAATCCTCTCACCCCCACGCCTCTAGCTGTACCCCAGTTCTTGTATGCATAAATAAATAAATCTTCAAAAAAATATTAAAAAAAAAAAAGCTGAACAAACTGGGTGGGGATGGGTTGTGCCCATGTTAATTTCTGGTTTTGGCAGAGTACAGTGGTGTGGGGCATTGACACTGTGGAGGAGGGGGCCTGTACTTATCAAAATAAAAGTTAAGTAGATTTTAAAAACTAAGTTTCTAAACTAAAGTACACAGGAGAATCTGCAATCTTTTCAAGGTCAAATTCAATTCGGTGTACTGCTACCATATAAATGACACATACTTTCAGTAAACATACCCTACACCTGATGCAGATCTGCATAAAAAGAGAAAAGAACTCACTGGGGATGACAACTTTATTTTGCAGTAAGTATGAAAGATCAACATCAAAAGTTATTGGCCAATGATGGGCCTCCCCAGTGGCGCAGCGGTTGAGCGCTGGGTTGCGAAGCTGCCTGCAGCCTCTGCAGCACCGGTTCGATCCCCGGCTGCTCCCCGGCCACTGGAGGAGGGTCCCACATGGCATGCAGACCTCTCCTGCCGCCCGCTGCTCCCCTCAGTAGTGTACTTCGGTCCTTCTGCCTGCTTTGCTCCCTGCTCTGACTCTGGTGAATTCTCTCACCCTCCCGCGCTTCTGACTGTACCCAGTGCATGTACAAACAAACAAACAAACAAACAATAAATAAATAAAAATACATGCCTCTTTAAAAAAAAAAAAAAGTTATTGGCCAATGAGCTATTATTTATAGATTATTGTGTGGGCTTACCTCAAGGGACAGGAAGATTTACCTAAACAGTTATCTCTGTTGACTACAAATAACTCTTCTTTCATTCCTATTTTAAGTCAGCAAGCCTGGCCTACTTTTGCAAACTTATTTCCTAATCTACTCACCTGCCTTTCCAACCACCAGTCAGTTAACCACCACTGAAGATGTTATATTAAATATCGTTTCTTTGGGCCCTCCCCCGTGGCGCAGCGGTTGAGTGCTGTGTTGCAAGCCTGCCTACAGCCTCTGCAGCGCTGGTTGGATTCCCGGCTGCTCCCCAGCCACCGGAGGAGGGTCCCACATGGGGCGCAGACCTCTCCTGCCGCCCACTGCTCCTGTCAGCAGTGTACGGTCCTTCTGCCTTCTCTGCTCCCTGCTCTGGGGCTCTGGTGAATTCTCTCACCCTCCTGTGCTTCTGACTATACCCAGTGCTTGTATAAATAAATAAATAAATCTAAAATAAATAAATAAATGCTTTTTTAAAAAAGCATAAAAAATAAATATCATTTCTTAAAGTCATATGTACTTTTCAGATCTTTCCATAACTTAATATAGCAAGGAATTTTATTTCATTGATCCCATACAGCTCTTTGAGCTATGTCCTTGTTCCTGTGCCTGCTGTTTCTCGATAGCCAAGTTAGTTTGCAAGAACTAACTTGCAAAGTATTAGGTCCTCCTAGAACCACTTAAGTAATAACCACTATTAAGTGATAGTCTGACACAAACAATAACTTCTATAGCAAACATCACATGTTTTAAATAAAACTGTGCAGTATTGTCAAAAATAACCAACCTGCCTTAATGGACATTTCCAATGATTAGTTTTATTGCTCTGGCTTTCATTAAAAGCATCCTACTTTCAAAGCCTTAGGTTTCAAGAATAAAATGTACTTAAGTTCACATACACACATACACACACACAATATAATTCTTCAGGCCATTGATGGACAAAGTTTAAACTTGAAAGGATTATCAATTTATAGAAAGAGAGAGCAAACATCCCATACCAGATATAGTCTACAGTTTAGTCATCTGTTCTTCCGATGGTATTAGTCATAGGATGCTCCAGCGTTCTAATTTTCTGTTACAGTTTTGGAAGGCTATTTATTATATGCTATACTGAGTGCTCTTCAAGATGGCATTTAAGCTTCTAAGTATAACCAGAAATGTGTTGCTTTGTAGTAGAAACTCATCAAATATATGTTTATAAATACATAAATCCCAAATTCTATCTATACTACAGAAAAGGAAATTTTTATCATTTTTCTCAATAAGAATTTTAGGTTTAAATCCTTTCAAAAGCTAGAGACTAAGGTTGGAAGATACAAAATAAAATACTTTTAAAAACCTTCATTTCAAATATGGCATTTAAAGTCAAACTGATTTATGGGGCCTCTCCCGTGGAACAAGGGGTTAAGACACAGCACTTTGAAGCTATCCAGAGCCACTGTGGCACAAGTTCAATCCCCAGCCAGGGAGGTGGCCCACATGGCTCAGCAGACCTCTCCTGTCTTGCCTGCTGCTCCCCTCAGCAGTGTATTTCAGTACATCTGCCTGCTCTGCTCCCTACTCTGTCTCTGGTGAATCTTCTCACCCACCGCATCTCTGGCCTGTACCCCAGCTCCTGTACACATAAATAAATAAATCTTAAAAAATAAAAGGCAAAGAGATCTACTGTCAAATCTCACCCAGATTAAGATTAACTCCTTTCATAAACATTTATTACGCATCCACTGTGGGCATCGTACTATGCTAAGTGTTTCCCACATAACAGGAAATGCAATCTGTAAATTCTAAGGTAGGTGCAGTTATCCTCCATTTCAACCTGGAAGCAAGGAAGACAAGCAACAAGTCACACAGCTAGTAAGCAGCAGAGCCTGTGCTCTTCCCTACATTATCTTCCAGAACATAAGCGTCTTACGCTTTCATTTACTTACACATTTACTTTGTGCCGGCCACTGTATTCAGCATTAAAAGTACACTGTTCTTACCCTTGAAGAGAACAGTTCAGTATGAATAAAGAACATAAAATGTTTAAAGAAATTTGGAAATTCATGAGGCTGCTCATGGGAGTACACAAGAGGCAGCAGATAGAACACTGAAATGATGACCAAGATGCAGATCACATGTAGTAAGCACTCACAATGTGCCTGTCACTGAGCTCTGTGGAGTTATTTTCATTCTTACAACCATCCTATAAACTAGCTTTTTGTAATCCCTCTTCCTCAGAAAGGGAAACTGAAATAAAACATAATTAAGTGCTTTGTCCAAGGTGATGCATCTACTAAAAGTAACATAATTTGAACCCAGGTATGCCTCTGAAGCCTATGTCCGAAAGTCCCACAGAGCCTTGGAGTAAAGGGGGAAAAGCTTCTCAGAAATCCTCTTGGTTAAATCTAGAATGAAGAGGCTAGTTAAGTAAGGGACGAGGTTCCGCACAGAAGTAAAGCAAAGAGCCCACTCTCAACACAAACACAGTATTCCAGGGCACTTCACGTAGTAAAGTAGGTCTGGGCAATGGAGGTGTGAAAGGAGGAGGAGGAGTACAGCCCAAGGTCGCAGAGGTTTATCCTGAAGGGAAGGCTACACAAACAAAGAAAAGAGTTTATCTAAAGAACAGGAAGTGCTCACCAAGGACTTCATGCACTAGAATGATCTTTCACAGGATCAGCAGATCCTGTTGGCAGCACACAGGCTAAATGAAATAGTCCTAAAAAGAGGCTCTACAAGAAGAGAAGCAAGAAGTGAGAAAAAGATGCTGTGGGTTACAGAGAACTGAATCTGGTAGAACTGGATATGAAGGGAAGGAAAGTCTGGCCAATTCCCAGGCTGGTCACCTGAGCCAGTGATGAAACCCGGCAAGTAGTGTGATTAACAAGGAGGGGAGATACATTTAAAAAATGCTTTCTCTCTCCTACTTACCAGTACTTTTAGTATTCATTTGATCCCTATACCAACTTTTTTACTTCAGTCTCTCTGATAAAATAAACATATGGCTGTCTTACTTTCTACAATATCTATTTTTGTAGTGTTTAAATTTTCCATAATTTTGAATTACATTTATAAACCAATTAAGCTTTGTTTAAAAAAAAAAAAAAGAAAAGAAAACCTAGTATCAAAACAACTTTGCTGGGCCTCCCTGATGGCACAGGGGGGTGAGACGCAACCTATGAAGCCAACCGCAGCCACTGCAGCATAAGTTCGATCCCCGGCCAGGGAGCTACCCACATGGCACAGACCTCTCCTGACTCGCCCGCTGCTCCCCTCAGCAGTGTATTTCAGTCAGTCTGCCTGTTCTGTTCCCCGCTCTGTCTCTAGTGAATCCTCTCACCCCCACACCTCTGGCCTGTGCCCCAGTTCTTGTATGCATAAATGAATAAATCTTTAAAAAAAAAACAAAAAACTTTGCTGTCCCCTTGATGGAGTCAGAGTCAACTGCCCTGGCAGACTTCAGCTATTGCTTCTTCATCCCTCTTTTCTAGATTTTACCTATTTCAATTAATTCTCTGATACTGACCCAAGCTCTCTTTAATCAACTGCTTTGTCCATTCTTACTTCTGCATGTTATTCCAAGCCCCACCACTTTAATGCAGCTGAAACTAACTCCTTTTTGCTAAACAAGTAACCTCCACTTCACACCACTTATGAACAATGTACTTTAAAACTCATTTTCTTCTTTCCAAATTCTCAAATATAATGGTAGCCTTTTCCAAGCCTAGCTATTTCGAGGAATTTTTCTTCTTCTTCCTCTTTTTTTTTTTTTAAGATTTATTTATTTATGTGTACAAGAGCTGGGGCACAGGCCAGAAATGCAGGGGTGTGTGTGTGTGTGTGTGTGTGTGTGTGTGTGTGTGTGTGACAGAGAGAGAGAGAGAGAGAGAGAGAGAGAGAGAGAGAGAGAGAGGATTCACCAGAGACAGAGTGGGGAGCAGAACAGGCAGACTGACTGAAATACACTGCTGAGGGGAGCAGCCAGTGAGACAGGAGAAGTCTGCTTCGCCATATGGGTTTCTCCCTGGCTGGCCAGGGATTGAACTCGTGCTGCAGAGGCTGCATATTGCTTCATAGTGCGGTGCTTAAGCCCTTGCACCACCAGGGAGGCCAATTTCAAGGAATTTCTTAATTGTACTTTTTTAATCTCCCCAACTTTTATTTTTGAAAAATTGAAATCCTATTAAAAAGTGAAAGAATAGGTCAAATGAACATCCATTTGCTCTTTACCTACATTCACCATGGTAAATGTTTTGATTTCTCTCTCAACAAATACATATTTTTTTTCCTGAACCCTAGGAAAGCAAATTGCAGACATCATGACATTTCTACCTTAACATTTCAAACAGTTATGGTCTAATAAGAACATTCTCCCTTCTAACCACAATACCATATCATCACACCCAAGACATTTAATACTCACACAATACTATCTAGAATACACTATATGTTGAAATTTCTCCAGTTGTCCCCCAAAATCCTTTTTATTTTTATTTTCCTAAATCAGGCACTGGATATGACTATCACTTCTCTTTCTTCTTCTTTCATCTAGAATAGCTCACCTGCCTTTTAAATTTTCATCACTTTGACATCTTTGAAGAGTTCAGACCAGTTGGCTTGTAGAAAATCCCACAAAATGGATTAGTCAGGTTAAACACTTTTGGCAAGGATTATATAGGTAATTCTTGAATGAATTCTTAAATTATCTCCAGTGTCTAGTTCATTTAGAATTTCAGTCTCTTGGGATGACATTGTCTAGACACTGCACAAAAATTATCACAGATTGTTAGCACTCAATAAAACTAATAATGATCGTTACATCTTGGCCAGCATATACAATATATCTTTCTCACCCAATCTAAAGATCCTATTTACACAGTTAACCCCTCTTCTATTAATAAACAAAGACCCTAGAAACAAAGATTTCATGATAAAAATCTAGTATGCCAGTAAAATAAAATTGGATAAAGAGAACTAAAAGTTCTCTCCATATGCATCTGAGTAACATAGGTGATTTTAAATGACTAGCACATTTGGGTTGAAATTTTTAGAACTGTTTTACAATTCTAAATGCACCTAAAATTTAACACTGAAACTTTGAAACGGTGTTATAGTCTATTCATGATTATGCTAATGGATGATGATTGAAAGATACCCTTTTACTTTTATTAGACCTTTAGCAATTAAGTAGCAGCAAAGCCCAAAATGATTACAAACACCAGAATTAGCTGAGTGGTTTTGTCTTTCATAAATACGTCTAACACTAGTTTTTTCAAAAATGTCACTATAATGGAAAGATACTCTATTTCTATTACCAAAGGCTGACTAGGGAAAGATCTTTAATTCTTTAATTCGCCTTAACAAATGACTCCTTAGAATTTTTCTCTCAAGTGATCCAATAACATTTTTTTTTTAATTTACAAAATATGATAATGTGTACTTCATGGGAAAAAAATTTTTACTATGAAATGTCTTAATAAGGCTTAAAGCACAATCATTACCTATGAGTAAAAAAGAACATCAACATTCCTGCTCAGAAAAGAATTGTTTAAGGGCCTCCCCGGTGGTGCAGCGGTTGAGCGCTGGGTTGCGAAGCTGCCCGCGGCCTCTGCGGCGCTGGTTTGATCCCCGGCTGCTCCCCGGCCACCGGAGGAGGGTCCCACATGGCGTGCAGACCTCTCCTGCCGCCCGCTGCTCCCCTCAGCAGTGTACTTCGGTCCTTCTGCCTGCTCTGCTCCCCGCTCTGGCTCTGGTGAATTCTCTCACCCTCCCGTGCTTCTGACTGTACCCAGTGCATGTATAAACAAAACAAACAAACAAACCAGCAAACAAATAAATAAAGCATGCCTCTATTAAAAAAAAAAAAGAAAGAAAAAAAAAAAAAGAAAGAAAGAAAAAAAAAAAAGAAGAAAAGAATTGTTTAAGATGTCCTTTCCAAGGTTTCAGACTTCCATTGAGAAGTATGAATCTCACTTAGCAGTGATTTCCAATGTTTAAATAGCTTAGCAATTTGTTAATTACAATGATAAACTAAGCATAATGTAAAACAAATATTGTTGACAAATTCAACAGATATGTACACTATGACTTGTTCACATTGAAAATTTATACTTGAAAGTGCTTCTTCTGGATTGGAGTTGTAGCAAATGACTGAAAATATAAAAAACCAAAATAAGAATATAAGTACTTTCAAGTCAGCTTCATGTTGATTGAAGCCATCATTAGTTAAGTAAAATTATAAAAATATTATTTGCATAATGAAAGCTTTCATACATGTGATCCACTTTCCCTTTAATTCAAAATATACCAGTAAATGGAAATAAGTATTAACTATTAAGAACAGTTGTTCCTGGAGGAGGGAAGATATGAAAAGTCTGTTTTCTTAACTTTCTGCCTTTCAAATTTTAAAATACTTGGTATTATAAGAGAAAAAGGAAGGGACAGGAACTGTGGAAATACATAAGGCATAGGCATTAGAAATAGAAATGGGGTTTAGTGCATACTTGCGGAAATGCTGGGGGGAAGTATGTCCTGAACAAACTCCACAAACAGGTTTTATGGACCCCATGCCCACCCCAGACAAGGAGATCCAAGACACTAAGGACTACAAATCCCATAATGTCATCACCACGGTAGGGAGGATTGCTGGGAACCGAGGTGGAGTTAAGCAGCCAGGGTTGGTATATAACCAGATATGTGGGCCTTGGCGGTCCTTGGTTTTTCATTGGCTTTCGGCGTGCTATTGGGGTTCCAGCTCAGCAGAAATGGTAGGACGCCTTAGCCAATTTCTCTCTCTCTCTTTCTCCCTGAGTTATTCATTTCTTCATTTCCTCTTTTTGTAAATAAACCCTTTATTACCCCTTTTTGTATGTACCTGCAGTTGAGTCTATTATAAGTTAAGTGCATGGGTGAAGACCCAGTCAGGCAACCCATTTCACACTGGGGTTGCCCTTTAACAGAAATAGCAACTTTTGCCCATACTATTCTTAAAATCTTTGAAGGGATCCAGGATTTGAAGAGGGCTCCAAAAGTGGGAAATGAAGTCAATGCCGCGGTATTTTGTTTGCCCTATTCTTTTGTCACAAAAAAAAGAGAAGAAACTCTGCAGCAAACAAAGATTCCTCATGATTTTTGCACTTTCTCTACTAGTTGGCCCTTGAGAGGGTGACAGTGGAAGAGATGAAAATGAAGCTGAAACTACTTCCGTGGCTCCTGTGCACCTCTGTGCAGTCACATATCCTGTGTTTAATGAGCTAGAACAAGCAAAGCTGTCTGCAGTTCAGACACCGACAGCAGTTTTCATTAAGGCTGAAAAAGAAAACCAGGGCTCACACAGGCATTACTATGAAAGTTTTAGAGAAAAAAAGTGTAGAAGTTAATTTTACAGAATCTCTTCTTCAAATGGCAACTGATGATGTAGAAGAGTGTATTACTGAATGACCAGAGCCAGAATTCCAGGACCTAAATGAAAAGGCACAAGCACTTAAGCCAGTTCTCAGTAAGATTCCAGATGAGATCAATGACAGTGAGGTTTCTGGAGACAATCAAGGATACAGCCAGTGCAATAAAAAAAGTCTTTCTACCATGAATAATATCTTCAAGAAATATCAATACCTGACCTTAAAGGACTGGAACACCGAAAGAGAGAATTTGTAAAATACTCCAAAAATTTCAGTGATACACTGAAAGCCTGTTTTAAAGATGACAGGCAAATGTTCTTAAGTGCCCACAAACCAACTCATCAAACCACTTTGATACTTCAGACCATCAAACTGTGGCCTGGAAGCTTTATATGTTAAGAGTATTTCTCAGTGGCAGTACTGAACTAATTTTATCTACAAATTTTAAAGTCTGACTGTATAAATTATCAGTCCCTCTTGAAGAGATCTAACCCAGGATGTTAACTGGGATTACTGCCATCTTAGACCATATTTTTGTAAAATGTAGCTGAATCATAATCTCACACTGAAGATTTTGCATCACTTTTGCTATTCTTGTAAGAATGATAATATATATAATACATGTGTATATATGTATATATTTATGACTGTTTTTACATATTTTCAGCCTGGTTTAAGAAAATCATGTGAAAGAGGTGGTAACTGACAGGGTCTTCACACTATTTTTTTAACTCTCTGATGATGTAAATGTATTTCTTTCTGATATGCTGGGCCTAATAAGCTTTGTACCTATTAGCCCCAACTAGTACTAATTTGAAGCTGTAATTGCCATGAGTGTTAATATTATATACAGTTTAAATATGTGCAGTTTTCTTTCACCACCATTACAAGGAAATTTTGCATCAATTATTCATGCTAAGTGATTTCACTTTTCAAGTATGATAATGAGGAAAATCAGAATTGATCTTCTATAAAATCTTTAAATGTTAAACTTAAATTTTGTTGGCAAAATATTTTTTTTTGGCTATAAAAAATCTTTTGCAGGGTATTAAAGAGCCTGTGACCTCCAGTGTGTGCTACAAATGACACAGCACCTTCTCTGAATATATATATATAATATATCTGGATTCCACTGAGAACAGGAGACATAGGTCAGCCTCTTACTAAAAAGCTTGACTGTTCTATTAAACCCTATTCAGCATATGGATTCTCCGTATCTATCATGTAATTTCTACTGAAATGTCCTTGTTGCTACTGAAAAGATTGAGCTCAGAGGAATAAACTGTTTTTACAAAAATCACTGTCAAAAGGGAGAAGAAACTTGGAAACAGGGTTAAAAAATCAAGCTTAGGTTTGATGCCATCATTTGAATTCCAGTCCTCCGCCCCAGACATCAGTGTGGGACCCAGAATATACCACTGTTATAAAGGCTCACAAAAATATTACTTTTAAAACAAAAAAGAAAGAAATGAGCACCTTGTAACTTATACTGCAGATGGCTCTCCAGACACATTTAATGAATGAGTGAAATCTTAGGTATTTTTATATTCTTGACATTAAATAAATACCTTCTACTGCTAGAGAAGAAACCAGCTGCCAGGGAGCTACTAAGCCAAACTGCATGGATCTTTCTTCACCTTGTTTTCCATGCTATCCTTTATATACTGTAAAAGAGGTAATTTCCTGACTGAGAACAGTTTCTTTATTTATGTTACAATTTCATATACGTTCTAATTTTGATAGTTGTGATCAAATGTTATGAGCTCTCCATCAATCCCTATGTAGGAAGCGATCTATTATCAAACTACTATCATGTTTCATAACAGCATCTTGTCTTAAGGTGTTCACATCCCTTATGTCACTTGCATGGCTCAGATGCTTGACAAACAGTATTATTAACCTTATTTTGCAGATGAGATTATTGAAAGAAAAAAAAAAGGCAAGGTTAAAAAAAAAAAGCAAGGTCAAAATATGCCCCAGAGGCAGGAGTAAAACCTAGGTTTTCTGACCCCCAGTCTAGTCTAGTTTCATTTTAGAAAAGTTGCTGTTTAAAGGACACTTAACAAATCACTCCCACCCACCCAATCCTCTCAAAAATCTGCTCAAACAAAACAATTAAATCAACTTGAAAGTTAACCGGAAATGACAGAACCAAAAATAACTCGGGTGTGGTCTCACCTCAGAAAAAGATTTCCAACTGTAAATAAATGCAGACAACTCTGGCCAGAGAAGATAACAACAACAAATCAGGATTTGGTACCCAAATACAATGGACCTTAGCTAAATATATATATAAACTGACACCTTACTTTCTCAGAAGAAACTTCAACTATTTCAAACTCTGAAAAACCCAGAAAAAAAGCAACTTCACTGAAAAGCTCAAACTGCTCTGATCAAATTCTTATGCTAAAGTTTTTATATGCAAGATAAATCCACACATTCTAAGGACCTGAAATCACTTGCTTGTTAGAGGATTCTTAAAGGCATAGAGTATACAGTAATTTATAATTTTGCCCCCCCCAAAAAATCTGAATCACACAGACTATGATGATGGTTTTCATTTAACTGTGAGCATGCCATGCCAAGCATTAAACCAGAACCTGCATTTTAACCACGTTTTATTTTACTTTACTGCTATATTTAAGAATCTAAAAGGGTCATGTTAAAATTTCTTTATATCTAAAATGGCATATTATGGCGGAAATTACACATTACAATGGTGATTGGAATCAGACTCTAGAAAGATCTGAGGACTGTCACTAAGCTTCACTAGAATCCTATTTATTCTGACTTGACACAAAATTCTGGTTGATCTGGTTTTCCTGCCTACTTCAGCCTAGCAGTGGCAAATGAGAAAGCAGGAAGGGCATATTTTGACAGACAGAGAACAGCGCTGGAGAAGATAAGCCGAAAACAGACAAAAGCCCTAAACTGGTATAGCAGAGAGGAGTCATTTTAGTGCAAGGAAACTGCCAACACCCTTATACAGCAGAACGCACCGGCCATATTAACAGCACAAGACAGAAATTAAATGTACATAATGATGACCTTGATCTATCAAAAAAGGTTATGCAGTATGTTCTGAATCTTAAGAGATTATGTTCTATGAAGACTGGCATTAAGATGGTCAAAGCAATTTAGCAAAAAAAGAAAAGTCAGGTAAATGAACAATAGACTTAAACCCCTAATGATTTCAGACAAATGCTAGGTAGGTGAGTCCCAAAAAATCCCATTATGTTTACTAAACACTCTGTAGAGTGTAGATAACCAACATGGGGGTGGGGGGGTACAAAAAGTTACACACTAGTGTAGATAATCAACATTTATGATACTTTGCTTTTAGGAGGAAAAAAACCTAAGTTACATACCAAAATTCTCCCCCCTCACTGAATATTCACTAGGCTTTCCACTTTGTAAGAAAATGTATTTTTATCACTAGTCTTAATTTCCTTCCCCTTTCTAACTGGCAAAATGAAAAAAAGAAAACTATTATAACAGTTTCCCCCACTTATATCTAATTCCCTTATACAGAAGCCACTAACACAGCTGGTCTGGGGTATATTCCTTTCTTATAAAATAGTGCTTTCAAACCGATTGTTAAACCTCGCAGAGTTGTACTTAAGTCTTATGGCTGAACAAAAGAAGCACATAAATTAGTGGTTAGGTTTAAACTGGTATTCTTAGTTTAAGGGCAAAAACAACTATAGTGAAAAACCCTAGAAGAATTAGTTAGGAACATTTTAGTTTATGCTGGACATCTGAATCAGAAAACATCACTCTCCAAGTCTCTGTGGCCAAAAATAATATAAAACACCAATATCACGTCAAGAGATCTGTAAATGTCTTTCAAACATCACAAAATGTATCTGTCGGTATTAATGTCATCATCCTGTTTCTTTTAATAATAGCGGTGACACGTGAAGATCTGGAAAGTGATGACCAAAGGTACACGGTGCAGGTCCTAAAAAGGGGGTGGGGAAGGGCAAAAAAAATCTGACCCCAAAGAAGAGGAATGGCAGAAAGATCTTATTTGGAAGAGTCTAAACTAGATGGCTTCCCCAGATTGAGACTAGAAACGAGGAATCATTTCTTTTTTTAAAAAAAGGATGGGATCCAGGCCCTTTGAGGTGTGGGGGAGAAGAAATTCCCACCCTACCTGGAAGTCCGACACTACGGGTGAAAAATTCGCAACCTCCAGCCAGCTGCGATCCAGGTGCAACAGAAAACGCCCGAGGCCCCCGGAGAGCGAGGCCGAGGGGGATCCCCGTCCCCCCGCTCCCGCACCGCCCGGGCTTCCCCCCGGGTCGGCACCGCCTGGGTCCTCGCCGCCCTCCCGGCCCCCCCGCCCCCCCCCCGCACCCCCGGTCCCCGAGCCGTCACCCAGCCGAGTGCCGTTTCCCGCAGGTCGAGGCCCGGTCCGCTAGGCACCTTTGATGACGCGCTCGGTGGTGGAAAGGGGGGTGATCCTGCCGGACATGGTCCCCTCGGCCTCCTCCCGGCTCCCGGGGACAGCCAGCCCAGGTCCGCTTCGTCTCCGGCGGTCTCCGCGCCCGGGGCCAGTCAGCCCGCCGCGCCCCTCAGAGCGGCCGGGGCACCTCAGAAGGCGGCCGAGCAGCCGGGCCTCGAACTCCGCGACGGGATGCGGGCCTACCGGCCGCTCCCTCCACAGGCGCCGATCCCGGAGCGCTGGAGCCCGCGGCTGAGAGCAGCAACCCGGACAGCCGCGGCAGCTCGTGGCCCGCCCCGCGTGCGCGCGCGCGCGCTCCCAACTCCCCGGCGGAGCGCGCGCCGCCGCGCCGAGGCCCAACGCGCGGCCCCGATGCCTGGGCCGGCGCGTCCACCTGACCTCCCGCCCCCGCCCCCACGCTCCGGCCCAGGCTTTCCCTTTCTCCCCCAGGCCCCCGGCGCGCACGCGCACTGGCCTCCGCTGCTCCCGCGTCCAACCGCCTCTTCTCTCCTCTCGGCCTGGCCGCCCTGCCGCTCGGTCTACCTCTCCTGCCTGCCGCTGCCGGAGCCTGCGGCGCCCGCCACCAGCCCCGGGGCCTGCGCGGAAAGTCCCACAGAAGTAGCGGCCATCTTGTGACCCTGCGGCGGTAGTTGGGGGTGGGGAGGCCACAGTTGCTCGGGGTGGCGGGAACTTCCTGACATCCAGGGACCACCGTGCAGGGTGCCGTGGCCTCCCAGACCTGCCCCTCTGGAAGCCTCCCGCCCTCCCTGGCCTCTGGATCTTCCTCCCACGTGGCTGTGGGCATCCTGATCAGCTTGACCACGCTCCCCCCACCACCCCCCAGTTGACTCTCCCGCTATTTGTCACCAGACAAGGGAGTGGCCCGGCCCGCTAGGCACCTTTGATGACTAGACTGACCTCAGCCTAGTCCCACCCTCGAGGAGCACAGGCAGATAAACTGGGAGCGAACCAGCCACTGCCCACTGCTCCACCCCTCTGGGGATCTCAAGGATGAACTGAGGGCCCCTGTTCCCAAGCCGGGGAAATAAATAGCCCTTGTGGCCCTGGGGTTAGTGGAAGGAGGGCTCCATGGGCATCAGTGAGGACAGGCAAGGAGTTAGTGATTAGTGAAAGCCTGAAAGAGAACTCCCCAGAGACATCTGAGGCCAGAGAGACTCCGAGGTGCCAGGGCTAGGGGTCTGGAACTCCTAGGTTTAAGGGCTGGGGTTTGTGAACAAAGGAACTAAATTTTACTGGTCGAGAGGGCGAGGAGAGTCGACTTGGCTGAAGTCCGTTTGTCCATCAGAGTGTGGTCCGTTTATTGTTGCCCCGCTGCAGTTCCATGGGCATGCGGGTGGTGACCATGGACAAAGTGAAGATCTCATGGAGGCTGTGTGCCCCAGTCCATACCCGTCTGGTCTCAAGGTCTTTAGCTCCGTAACAGCCAACTGGATAAGATGTAAAACATACTTTAGCAGGGCCTCCGAGGTAGCGCAAGGGGTTAAAGACAGTGCTATCAAGATAACGCCAGGCACTGCAGTGATTGTTGGTCAACAGGAGCAATCCACATGGCGCAGCAGACCTCTCCTGCCTGCCTGCTGCTCCCCTCAACATTGTATTTTAGTAGATATGCCTGTTCTGCTCTCCACTCTCTGGTGAATCCTCTCTTACACACACACACACCCCGCACACACACACACACACCCGCCCCCGCACCTCTGGCCTGCACCCCAGTTGTTTTTTTTTAGAGATTTACTTTATTTATCTGTTTGTTTGTTTGTTTGTTTGTTTATTTATGCAAGCACTGGGTACAGTCAGAAGCGCGGGAAGGTGAGAGAATTCACCAGAGCCAGAGCGGGTGAACAGAACTGGCAGACCGACCAAACACTGCTGAGGGGAGCAGCGAGGGAGGCAGGAGAGGTCTGTCGCACCATGTGGGACCCTCGCGGGCGGCCAGGGATCTAACCGGTGCTGCAGAGGCTGCGGGCAGCTTCGCAGGCCACCGCTCAACCGCTGCGCCACCAGGGGAGGACCCACCCCAGTTCTTGTATGCATAAATAAATCTTAAAAAAAAATTGTAAGTCTAGAATAGAAACTGTCTTACCACTATACTCACAGGTATAGTGCCTGACAAAATCAAAAGTATTTTGATTTTAGCAATGATAATGGAATATTGAAACTGAGATCCAAGAAGTATATGCAAATTATAGACAAACCAGTCAATAGTTATCACGGTGGTCAATAAAAAGTCATATGTGGCTGTGTGCACATCTAAGTTAAAATTAAGTGTATGTGAATGTTGTGAGTCTATACTTCTAAATCATACACAATGTTGTAAACCAATGTTATAATAAATTAACTTACTGATTTAATGTGAATTTTCATTTCCTCAAATGCAATAGCCACATTTCAAGTGCTCAATAACTATGTATAGCTAGTGGCCACTTCACTGAAGATAGTCGAATATGACATTTCCATCATAGCAGAAGTTCTTTGGACAGTTCCCAGTTACAAGGTTATAGGGGTTAAACCCAAATCTCTTTTAATAAAGATGTATATACTGGGAGGCAGTCTAGGGTCTTAAACTGGAGTCAGACGCGGTTTATGCCTAAGAGTTTTGATGTAAGGCCACTCACAGCAACCTCAGTGGGCAGGAACACAATCACTGTGGGGTAGGATTTACTACTATTTTCTTGAGTCTTGACTTGAGGCTTCTATCCCTGAGAATCCAGATATCCTGAGGAAGTTCTTCACTTAATCAGAGCTTCACACCTTTATCAAGCATAGCAAATCTCTAAAGGTCAGAAATAAATTGTTTCCTGTAGCATAGTAGATGCTGGATATGCTTTGATATTATAGATGCTTTGATATTCCTTAATATCAAATAGCGCGAACCTGGTTTAATGAGCTACATTAAAAAAATAAATAAACACAGATAAGATCATTATGTTGTACACCTGAAACTGTCATATGTCAATTATATATCAATTTTTAAAAAAGAAAAAAATCTGATAGAAAATGAAGACGTTATCCTACTTGGATAATTATGGTAATTCTAGAGCTAAGACTACCAAGAGATAACACCCCTCCCCCTAATATGTATATTTATCAAATTAAAACCATCTAAATGAATTCAGACAAGAACTTTCTAAGCACAAAAGTAATGAAAGGAACCACAAAAGATTGCTATGTTTGACTACCTGGAAAAGTTTATGTAATTAAAATTCAGAAAGCTGGGAAAATATTTGCATCTTATATGTCAGGGTAAAGACCACGAACAAAGAATTAATAAAAGAATAAAATATAAGGCACTAAATTGTTTGGGTTTTTCGTTTGTTTGTTTGTTCTAAGTTCAACTTTTACCAAACTCCCAAACTGAAGGGGCTCATTGCTTGGTGTGTATCCACCTATAGCTCAGACCAAACCAATTAACCATAGTAAAGGGAGTTGATCACTTGAGTCGAGACAGGGAGCTAGCTCTCCATGCTCTCTGCCTGACTTCTCTGGAGACCATAGCAATAAAGGACAACTGATGGTTATTTGGGGGCGTGGTTAATGAGCTGCTCAGGTTAGAGACCAGATCATGGTTCTAACATATTGTATGAGAAAATATGGCAGCAGCGTTTGGCCTCTGGGATGGGGTGTTTAATTTGTTAAAGGATGTTAATGAGTCTAAGTTTACTCCTTCTGGGAGACTGCTTTTGTCTGTACATGCTCACTGGGCACAAACCAGTTTGAGCAGGAATCTTGCCTAAGATCTGAAAATAGCTTAAGAATTTCCTAACATTGGTTCCCTTTTGGCCTATGGGTAACACAATTTCATTAGTAGTAAAAAATGCAAATTAAAACAAGATGCTGCTCTTCACATAACAAATTGAAAAACACTTTTAAAAGACGACACTGTTGGTAGATTTATAAATTGGCACAATTTCTCCGGAAAGGGATTTGGCAGTATCAAACAAAGAGGAAATATGTACAGCTAATGAAAAGATTCTTAAGATCATTAGTCATCAGGGAAATGCAAATTAAACCATATGGATATGACACTTACTAGCCTATCAGGTTAGCCTGAATTAAAGATTTTCAGTACCAAGTACTCCGCAAGGAGGGACCAGCTGAAACATTCCTGCATACTTGGGGAAGGTAAAATGCTACAAATGCTTGGGAAAATAGCTTGAAAGTTTCTTATAAATACACATGGGCCCTCCCCGGTGGCGCACAGGTTAAAGTCTCAGCACTATCAAGCTATCGCCAGTCATTGCGACACAAGTTCAATCTCCTGGCCAAGGAGATGACCCACATGGCGCAGACGTCTCCTGACTCACCCACTGCTCCCCTCAGCAGTGTATTTCAGTATATCCACCTGTTCCTCTTCCCCACTCTGTCTCTTGTGAATCCTCTCACCCCCACCCCCTCACCTCTGGCCTGTACCACAGTTCTTGTATGCATAAATAAATAAAAATAAATCTTAAAAAAATAAAGTTAAATATACATCTACTCTATGACCCAATAATTCTACTCTTAGGTAGTTTACTCAACAGCAATAATTATTCAAATAATGGAGTAATACTCAGCTTATTGAAAAATGCAACAATATAGATAAATTTTAAAAACATTCAGCAAATATTAATTAGGTGCAATTCCACCAGGCATTCTCCCCCCAACCTCTGTGTCCCCTTATCCCTTTCTCTCCCCACCCCTTTACCCTCAGAACCTCACGATGTTTATTGATGTTCAGTAGTTTTTGAAAGTGTTTTACATTGTCCAATTGTCTGTTCTATAAATGTCCACTATTGTTCTGACTTATTTTGCTGTGCAATTTTTTCAAATTCTCTCCATTTTGTTGAAAATGACTGCATTTCCTTCTTTCTTGTGGCTATGTAATGCTCCCTGGTGTGGCTGTACCATGTCTTTGAGATCTGTTAGTCTGTTGGAGGAGATTTAGGCACCCTCCATGTCCTAGCTATTGTAAATAATGCTGCTGTGAATATTGGAACACACTGGGTTTTTGTCAATGTTTGTGCCAGGCATTCTGCAAGGTGATAGGGACACAATAATGAACTAAAATCTACACAGTCAATACTCTCATGGAGCCTGATCTGATGAGAACACACCCCAAAATCTTAACCATTGTTTGGTGGTTTGATTAAAAGTAACTTATTTTTTTTAATATTTATTTATGCATGCAAGAGCTGAGGTACAGGCCAGAGGTGTGTGGGGGGTGAGAGGATTCACCAGAGACAGAGTGGGGAACAGAAAAGGCAGACTGATTGAAGTACACTGCTGAGGGGAGCAGCAGGCGAGTCAGGAGAGGTCTGCTGCGCCATGTGTGTTTCTCCCTGGCGGGGGATCGAACTTGTGCTGCAGTGGCTGCAGATAGCTTTATAGGTTGCGTCTCAACCCCTTGCGCCACCAGGGAGACCCTTAAAAGCAACTTATAAAAAAAATCTAATTTTTTGTATTTCTCTAATTTTCTCTGGTGAGAGAGCAATACTTTATAATTAGGTAAAAATTAAGAAAAATATTCTTTCTTTCAAAGGCCTAGCTATTGTCCAGGGCTTTTCCCAGCAGCATTCATTTCCCTTCTCCCCCCAGGGGGCTTTCTAACCAAGTTCTCTGATCCAAATAAAACACATAGAACCACTCGATGAAAATATGTAACAAGGAAAAGTGAAAGAGGAAAAGTGTAAGTAAACTTCCTTCCCAAATTTCGTCTATTTTGATGAGTAAGACTTAACTTCATTGGTGCTGGTTTGGTTTTCATTATTATTGAATCCCAGCCACAATGGAGGATGATTTCATTTGGCTTGTAACCCCATCCACCTTGCCAGTGTCAGTCATATTTTTGTCTAATTGGTGAATTTGATTCTCCTTTAACTTTCTGTACTGATCAAAATAAGGTAAACATTTGAAATTATCAAGATTCGTAAACAATTGGCTTTTTACTAATTTCTTCAAATCTTGGTTTCCATCTTACAGGGCTTATGAGACTTGGTATATTTCCTCTGGAACTCCCTAAGCACTTCATAAACCTTAATTAATGACCGGCTCTTCTGAGAAATAATTATGAACAATTTTAATTTAGCAAAAGCACAGGGAATCCTGGTTTCCACTGTTGTAAAACTAATGTGGCATCTGTTTCTTATTGTATGAGGCCATTAAATATTAAACTTCTGTTTCAACAAGAGCAAACTAAGCATTTCTAAAATAATTACACAGAACAAGAGCTATTTTTATAGTGTATAATCTCTAAATTTATATGAAAAGCACTAAACACATGCTGTTTTAATGGTACATATTATGTGTACATCATATATTATACTGTATATTTTTTCACACATTTCTACAAGTGTGTTCGATATTGATTAAAACACCCTGGTATTAGAAACAATGCCCTCTCCCCCATCACCCTCCCACCCCCGCCACACATACACACAGTCTTGAAGTCTAAAAAATTTGTGAATCCAGGTAAGTTATTTTTTATAATTAGGAAAATATTATCTAATGCAACATCCTGTCAAACTATAGCGTGCTAGCAGATTAATAATCTCTTTAGACACTTGTAAGTAAAAAATGCTAATCAAAGTTCTGCTGTTTGGAAAGTACATATTCACAGGTTGATATTTGCATCATTTTTTTTAAAGATTTATTTATTTATACATACAAGAGCTGGGGTACAGGCCAGAGGTGCAGGGGTTGAGAGGATTCACCAGAGACAGAGTGGGGAACAGAACAGGCAGAGTGACTGAAATACACTGCTGAGGGAAGCAGCAGGCAAGTCAGGAGATGTCTGCTGCGCCATGTGGGTTGCTCCCTGGCCAGCCGGGGATCGAACTTGTGCTGCAGAGGCTGCGGACAGCTTCATAGGTTGCCTCTTAACCCCTTGCGCCACCCAGGGAGGCCCTTGGGTCATTTTTTGAGTAGAGTGCAAACTTCTTAACAGTGTGTTATCTCTTGGCCTTCTAGACAACCAGTCCTCTGAGAACTGTGACAAACATTGGGGAGCCCCAAAGCTGCCATCATCACTCCCTGATACTATAGTTAATATCACTTCAAAGCAGGAGGAAGTGTTGGCAGTAACCATTCTATTCTAGGGCAGTAGAATTTAACACCTCTCCTATATGTGGGCTAGCAGTCCACAGGTAAGATGCCACAAGTTCGGGCCTCCCCTGGTGGCGCAACAGTTGAGCGCTGGGCTGTGAAGCTGCCCACAGCCTCTGCAGCGCCGGTTCAATCCCCAGCCTTTGATGAGGGTCCTACATAGTGGGACAGACCCCTCCTGCCGTGCCCACTGCTCCCCTCAGCAGTGTGTTTCATCAGTCTGCCTGTTCTGTTCCCTGCTCTGGCTCTGGTGAATTCTCTCACCCTCCCACGCTTCTGACTATACCCAGTGCTTGTATAAATAAATAAATAAACTTCAAAAAAAAAAAAAAAAAGATGCCACAGGTAAAAGACACTGGCTTACATCAAGTGGCCAGGGCCACACAATGTAGGGGGAAGAGCCTTCCCTCACACCCTATCCTGTAAACTTACTCCCCCTACAGCCCATTTGTCCATATAACAGGTCTTTCTAAGTGATCTTTCTAAACATGTGATTTGTCTCTCCTCTGCTGAAAACACTCAAACGTCCCCTCCTTTCCCTGACTCTCTGAGTTCAACTCAAACCTCTTTCCCTGAACCCGCTGCAGCTGTCTGTGTGGTGGCCTTGTCTATACTGTAAAAACAACAATGTAGGGCCTCCCTGGGGGCGCAAGAGGTTAAGACACAACCTATGAAGCGGTCCATAGCCACTGTGCGCGAGTTCGATCCCTGGACAGGGAGCAACCCACATGGCACAGCAGACCTCTCCTGGTTTGCCCACTGCTCCCCTCAGCAGTGTATTTCAGTCAATCTGCCTGTTCTGTTCCCCACTCTGTCTCTGGTGAATCCTCTCACCCCCCGCATCTCTGGCCTGTACCCCAATTCTTGTATGCATAAATAAATAAATAAATAAATAAATAAATAAATAAATCTTAAAACAAAACAAAAAACAACCATGTAGACAAACTGACCTCAAACAGTCCAAGCTCCTGTCTGTCCCAGAACTCCTACATCTGCTGGCCTTTTTGCTTAGATTCTTCTAAATCTTCACAAAGCTGCCTCCTCGTTACGTATGGCTCAACTTAAATTAGCTCTCTGCCAGAGGCCTTCCCTGTTAGGTAAAGCCACAACCAGCCCTCCTTCCCACCACTTTCTCCCTCATCACCCCATGGTAATTTATCTGTAGCACCTGTTTCTGTGTGTCTGCTCACACACCTGCTGTATGTCACATTCACTGCCATGTCATGCTGTACTTGGCCCAAGCTGGAGCTCAATAATCTGTTGAATATGAATAAATTTCGTCTCATCTCATTTTTTTTTAAGATTTATTTATTTTATTTATACAAGCACTGGGTACAGTCAGAAGCGCGGGAGGGTGAGAGAATTCACCAGAGCCAGAGCGGGGAGCAGAGCAGGCAGAAGGACTGAAGCACACTGCCGAGGGGAGCAGCGGGCGGCAGGAGAGGTCTGCGCGCCATGTGGGACCCTCCTCTGGTGGCCGGGGAGCAGCCGGGGATAGAACTGGCGCTGCAGAGGCTGTGGGCAGCCTCGCAACCCAGCACTCAACCGCTGCGCCACTGGGGAGGCCCCTCATCTCATCCTTGTGATAGTAAGAACTTGCAGCAGAAGTTCTAACCTGGGCCTCCCCTGATGGCACAGTGGTTGAGCGCTGGGTATAGTGCTGGTTCGATCCCCAGCCACCGGCGAGGGTCCCACATGGCTCACAAACCTCTCCTGCCATGCCCGATGCTCCCCTCAGCAGTGTATTTCATAAGTCTGCCTGTTCTGTTCCCTGCTCTGGCTCTGGTGAATTCTCTCACCCTCCTGAGTTTCTGACTGTACCCAGTGCTTATATAAATAAATAAATAAATCTTTAAAAAAAAAAAAAAAAGAAGTTCTAACCTGTGGAAAGATTTTCATTTGTTTTTTCTTTTTCTTTTGTGCAAAAGTCTTATTTATTTATTTATTTAGATTTATTTATTTATACATACAAGAACTGGGGTGTAGGCCAAACATATAGGGAGTGAGAGGATTCACCAGAGACTGAGTGGGGAGCAGAACAGGCAGATTGACTGAAATACACTGCTGAGAGGAGCCGCAGGCAAGTCAGGAGAGGTCTGCTGCATCATGTGGGTTGCTTCCTGGCGAGGGATCAAACTCATGCTGCAGTGGCTGTGGACAGCTTCATAGGTTGTGTCTTAGCCCCTTGTGCCACCAGGGAGGCCCTGTGCAAAGGTTTTAAAGCATTTCCCACCCAGCCTGCTCCTAACTATGAGACTGATGTTTTTTAAGTGCATGTGTAAGTGCTTTGGGGGCTGTACGAGAAATGTGTGAGAAAGCATACATTTTTCAGATTCTCAAAGGAATCCAAACCACAGAATGTTAATTATCCCTGGTATAGAGTTTTAATTTATAAAGCTCTTTTTTACACATTTAGTTCTCATTATGGTTATGGAGCTAGGGAATACAGAAGTGATCATTTCTATACTCATAGAAAAAGACACTGACATGCAGAGAGGTTAGACATTATCCAAGTTCACACAGCCAATCACAGAATTAACACAAACCCATTCTTGTGAACCTAAGATCCTGTGTCCTGGGGCCTCCCCGGTGGTACAGCGGGTTGAGCGCTGCGCTGTGAAGCTGTCCACAGCCTCTGCAGCGCCAGTTCGATTCCCGGCCAGCCAGGGAGCTACACACATGGCACAGCAGACCTCTCCTGTCTCGCCTGCTACTCCTCTCAGCAGTGTCTTTGGTCCATCTACCTGTTCTGAGCCCCACTCTGTCTCAGGTGAATTCTCTCGCCCTGCCGCACCTCTGACCTGTACCCCATTTCTTGTATAAGTAAATAAACCTTAAAAAAAAATAAGGATCCTGGGTCCTTTTGGTTGAAGACAAAGACAAAATCCCAACCTTGCATTAATCAATTGTATTAGCTGTTTTTATCTTTATTTATTCAAAAAGCACCAAATTTATACCCTCTTCTAAGAACTTTTTTATTTAAACTAACTTGCAAAGCTGCATTACATTTATCTTTTCTTTTTAAAGATTTATTTTACTTATTTATGCATACAAGAGCTGGGGTGTAGGCCAGAGGTGTGCGGGAGGGGTGAGAGGATTCACCAGAGACAGAGTGGGGAGCAGAACAGGCAGATTGACTGAAATACACTGCTGAGGGGAGCAGCGGGTGAAATTTGAGAGGTCTGCTGCCCCATGTGGGTCAGCTCCCTGGCTGGGAATCAAACTCATGCTGCAATGGCTGCTGATAGCTCCATAGTGCTGAGACTTAATCCCTTGCGCCATCAGGGAGGACCCTGCATTACATTTTTTCTTTTCTTATTAAAGATTTATTTATTTATGCATACAAGAACTGGGGTACAGGCCAGAGATGTGGGGGGTGAGAGTATTCACCAGAGATAGAGTGGGGAGCAGAACAGGCAGATCTACTGAAATACACTGCTGAGGGGAGCAGCAGACGAGACAGGAGAGGTCTGCTGCACCATGTGGGTAGCTCCCTGGGCAGCTGGGGATCAAACTCAGAGACTGCAGAGACTGCGGATAGCTTCACAGTGCTGTGCTTAACCCCTTGCACCACTAGGGAGGCCCTGGACCCCAGTTCTTGTATGCATAACTAATTTTTAAAAAAATCTTAAAAAATTTAAAAAATAAAAATCTTAGCCAAGCATGCATGCCCTGTGTCCTGGGCATGCCACCTGCCACTTTCTTGGATGTCAAGTGTTACATTCTATCCCCCAGCTGCCTGGGGCTACAGGGTGTGTAGTCCCAGGTACAAGTCCAGCAAGAGCAGCACATAGGACAGAACTATTGAAGATGAGCTCATCTTGGAGTTGGCAGTCTGGTAGGGGAGAAGGGCCCAGTTCCCAGTGTGCTGGCAGCTAGAAGGCGCTACATAGTACAGCTGACAGCGACAGTGTATTCAGATTTTCTCTAACGCAGGCAAGGTCAAGTTGGCTTTGGGCTCCCAGTGTAGCCACAGTTCTCCAGAGGTGTGCAGACCTCAATGGAGACACTGCTATGGCAGTCCATGACAGCCACTGAGTTAGGCTCTTCTTTCTTCCCTGAGGGTAAGTTCAAGACCAACACTGGAGGGGGCCTCCCCGGTGGCGCAGCAGTTGAACACTGGGTTGCGAAGCTGCTTGCAGCATCTGCAGCACTGGTTCGATCCCCGGCTGCTCCCGGCCACCAGAGGAGGGTCCCACATGGAGCGCAGACCTCCCCTGCCGCCCGCTGCTCCCCTCAGCAGTGTAACTTGGTCCTTTTGCCTATTCTGTTCCCTGCTCTGGCTCTGGTGAATTCTCTCACCCTCCCGCACTTCTGACTGTACCCAGTGCCTGTATAAATAAATAAATAAATCTTAAAAAAAAAAGAAAAAAAGACCAACAGTGGAGCTGGCTACCTCATGGGCCCCCAGGGAGTGCCAGAGCCCATGGACATACAATCATTGTATTCTACAGTCACTGCTTTTTCACACTCCATCCCAAAGGCAAGCTCGATGGCTATTTTGCAGGCCCCACATTTTTTGGCTGGGGAACAAGAATGAGAATATAGTGACACTTTTCCCCAACCATGCAGTGAAGGTGCAAGTGCCACTGGAGAGCACCTCTCCACACTTGGTTCCCATGGCTGGGGGAGTGTGCAGGTCCACCTGCCGCCCCCACCCTGGATGGGAGTAGCTGTCTATTGCAATGAGACCATCTTTGTGGTTGATTGGGGCAACAGGCTCATCCAGGGTCCCTATTAGAAATTTCTTGATAGGGCCTCCCCGGTGGCGCAGCGGTTGAGCGCTGGGTTGCGAAGCTGCCCGCGGCCTCTGCGGCGCCGGTTCGATCCCCAGCTGCTCCCCGGCCACCAGAGGAGGGTCCCGCATGGCGTGCAGACCTCTCCTGCCGCCCGCTGCTCCCCTCAGCAGTGTACTTCCGTCCTCCTGCCTGTTCTGCTCCCTGCTCTGGCTCTGGTGAATTCTCTCACCCTCCCGCGCTTCTGACTACCCAGTGCATGTATAAACAAAACAAACAAAACAAAATAAATAAATAAATAAAAATGCCTCTAAAAAAAAAAAAAAAAAAAAAAAAAAAAAAAAGAAATTTCTTGATAGCTTTGTTACACGTGTTTATGTAAAAATCCATGTAGATTATTGCCTAAGCTTGTCCAGTCATGGGGCTGAAGATGGGGAGGGCCCTGAGCATACCCACAGCCCACATTCAATGTTCCAAAGATTTATAAGCAAGTCACAAATAAACAAAACCCATAACGTGGTGGAAGGAAGAACTACTTCTTGGCTTATAATTGCCAGTTAGAACACTTTGGGGCTGTTTTTAAACTATAATTGATGCCACCATCCTGAAATCCCACCCTCTGCCAGGGTCAAAGATTGCTGTCATACAGGAAGATACTTTCTGTTAACTCCCTTCCTTTGTTTAAAATAAGCCCTGAATAGACATCTGGCAAGAAGGGGTTGTGATGTTGGGAAGAAAAATGGTTTTTGGCTAGGAACTCTAAACATACTTAGCTGAAGGCTGATAAGGACTTACGGTTCTTTTCCAAGCTCCAACTTTTTCTATTTAAAAAATTTATCTGAAAGAGTCATCTATCATGGAGAGAATGTAATTCAGCCATTCCAGAAGGATGAAAGGAATTCATTTTGCTGGTATCTAAATATCTTTCTCTAGAAGTTAAAGTATTTCATACCAGATCATTAAGAATATAAAAATCTTTACATGAGTATTATTCTTTTTTTTTAAAGATTTATTTATGCATACAAGAGCTGGGGCACAGGCCAGAGTTGTGGGGGTGGGGGGGGTGAGAGGATTCACCAGAGACTGAATGGGGAGCAGACCAGGCAGATTCACTGAAATACACTGTTGAGGGGAGCAGCGGACGTGTCAGGAGAGGTCTGCTGCGCCATGTGGGTCAGCTCTGTGGCCAGGGATCGAACTCATGCTGTAATGGCTGTGGATAGCTTCATAGTGCTGAGACTTAACCCCTTGCACCACCAGTGTCGATCTTCTTAATGACCTGGTTCACCTGCCTCGCTGCTCTATGCACACCAAAAATTCACCTCTAATTTCTGTTTCTGAATAGACAAGGACCAGGTAACAAGGTAGGAGCAAAACCAGGAAGACATGACAGGACTGCTGACAGTGAAAAGGGAGTCTTCTCAGGCACAGGCACTTCAGTGGGTCTTTTCATTCATTCTCTGTGAGATTAGTGCTGAAATCAGAGTGAATACCTGAGCCTCCACCCAGAAGGAACAGAGTGTAGAGACAATAGCAATGTCAATTCAAGTCTGTAAATGAGCTTTGTACTGATAGGCTCCCATCCCAGCTTGGGGACACCAAGGGAGGATGGGCAGGGAAGGCCCCTGGAGACCAATGGACCAGGGTGTCACCTTAAACAACTGTGGTGGTTAATGAACTTTGAAAGCTCTTCACAGGAAGCACTTTCGTCTACCATCAAGCAACAAGGAAATCACAGGCCTCAGGTAAGATAAATTAACCATTTATAAAGTGAGCACATTACATTTAAGGTTCCATATAAAATCCCTTCATCAAAATTTAAGCTGGGGCCTCCTGGTGGTGCAGGGGTTAAAGTCTCAGAGCTATAAAGCTATCACCAGCCACTGCAGCATGAGTTTGATCCCCAGATAGGGAGCTAACCCACATGGCGCAGTAGACCTCTCCTGCCTTGCCTGCTGCTCCCCTCAGCAGTGCATATCAGTAGATCCGCCAGTTCTGATCCCCACTCTGTCTCTGGTGAATCCTTTCACCCCCCACACCTCTGGCCTGGACCCCAGTTCTTATATGCATAAATAAATCTCAAAAAAAAAAAAAAAGAGTAAACTGGATCAGAAAAACACTTCACAAGACGGTGAGACAACACTGCCACCTTGTGTTTAAGTGTCTGCATTACACCCACCTTATGGCAAGAGAGGACACTTGGCATGCAACAGTTATAGAATATAGCTTTATTTATAGAATTTTACAAATAAAACATTTACAGTCCACATAAGTTATTTATTTTCTAATTTGTTCTCATAACACCTGAGTTATTTAAAAAAATACTGTGATGGAATTGCAGAACTGTAAAAGGAAAAATGAACAATAAAAACTTAACCTCTTTTGCAAAAATCAGACAACTTACTGGGTTTTGAGCAGATCTTCAGCATTCTGCCATCTCTTTGGAAGGATTTACTGAAAACAGATCTTTTGTAAAATCAAACAGAGCTTTCTTCAAAGCCATGGTGAGAGAGAAATGAGAGGAATCCCTAGGTTGACACTGGACACAAAAAATCTTTAGGGACAAGGACAGAAGGCCATTTGCATGTCATGGGTGATGAAGGCAGAGGTCCTGCTTCTGGGTGACCACTCCTGCATGTGACTTACACCTCTCTTGCTAAGGCTAATAAGAGCTGGTTCATCTGGGGAACGAGAGGTTGAAGATGCTAATGTCAAGGGTGAAAGTTCCTCAAACTTGCCATTCCTCAGACTTCTTATATGTACAAATGCTTAAAACAGCAAATTCAACACTTAAAAGTCAAAGAGAAATTGCTACACTTTCAATTCATGAGGCAAATCTACTGCCAGAAGCAATATACAATCAGTTGCATGAATGAGAGTCTCCGCCCCTCCTCAGCTCCAACTAGGACTGGCCTCTGGACCAATTACTGTTTGAAGAGAATTTCCCTTTGTGGCAACTGTCTAGAGAAGTCTAGTTCTTAACAGAGATGAGCAAAAAATGGGGAAGCACCCTGCTACTTCATTTTTCATGTTTTACTTTATCAAAGATTATATTTTTGCATTCTTCTCCTAAACTAGAAGCCCACTAACTCTAACTTAATGTTCTACTCCAAGAATAATGGTCTTTAGAAGGAATGACAGATCCATAGGGAATGCTAAAAAATGATAAATTTAATACATCATCAATATGAATTAAGGAAAGCAAAATCTTCTAAAGCCGTAAAGTTTGAGTGTTATTTTCTGGAGCTCCTGAAAGCAGTTTGAGAAAAACAAAACAGGAAAGACAAAGAGTCATTTTTCAAATGTAACTCATGATAATGACACGATAAAAAGTTCGATTCCAACATTCAAGGAATTGATTCTTTGGTAAAACTGGACCATAATCCTACCAGAAATTAGTCCTGATACTTCCTCTAGAATCTTGATAACTGAGAATTTTCCTTCTTCAGCCCATTCTCAAATCTATCAAAATCAACAAGCAAGATGGGAGAAAAACTTAGAGGAGCATCACCAGTCGTGAGTTCCTGCTCATGTTCTTTTTAAGAAAATTCCTGGTTTGAGGGATGTTCCCCAAGAAGAAAAAAAACAAAATAGATGCTGTGTTTAATTAGTGGGTATAGTGTTAAGTTCTTCTGTGCAAGAACAGAAACACACGCAGGTGTTGGCCTCGAGCCAGTGCTCAGCCACACACACGTCAGATTGCAAACACAGCCCCCAGGCTGCAACTGTGGGCACCACTAAGAAAGGCTTCTGGAGAGATCGGCTCCCCAAAGTGGCTAAAGAAACTCACATATCAATATGATAATAATAAATCAATTCACCTAGTGAACCTGGAGATCAGCTCCCCTCGAAGCCAGAGTTCCGAGGAGAGGGCTCCACAGTGCCTGAGGCTGGTCTACAGTCTCACAGATAAGCCTATCCATCCATTTTCTTAAGAGGATTAGAGCAGTTAATATTCAACACAACACAGGGTTTGCCCTTCCTTGGGTGGGGTAACCTATAGAGTGCCACTGAAAACCCATCGCAGAACAATCCATGGGTCTCCTGTTCTGCACACCCCTGCAGCACCCCAGTACTTTTATTTAAGGAACTAACAAATCCTACACTGTGTCTGCACTGATTTCATTCCTGATTACCCTTGTCTGAGAAGACCACGAGCTGCACTCCAGTTCTACGAGCCAACCTGCCACGTTGCAGCGGGCATGCTGACCCGGGCTGTCCATTTGTGCCATCTCCCCGCCAAGACCAGCCTTGGGAATGTGCTCAGAGTGTGCTTCTAGGGGGAGGCAGCAGAAAAGTCTCCCAGAAGATGCAAGTGGGGAAGGGGAGGTGGGAATCATGGCAAAACCGAGGGCTTGCAGGTCTCCCTTCTCTGCCTCTTGTTCTGTCTGTGTTAATCTGAAAGAAGGGGAGACCTGCATGACCAAAGCTACCTGCTAGTTCACCTGGACAGTCATGTCAGCAAGTACAGCCACAAAAGTGACACCCGGTGTCCCAATGCACAGAAGTCACCATCAGGACAGGACTCATGTGTGGCCTCCACTTCTGCACTCACGACAGGCCCTGCTTCTCCTGCCCACTCATCTGTCCCATTTCTCTTTGAGAGAACAGGCAACTGAATAAACTTTGAAAAAATAGGTGAATCCACTACTAAAGGGGTCACCTTGATGTCGAGGGTGCACATCAAGATTCATGGGCCCCAAACTATATTGACCCCGTGATAGTTCTAACCAGGTTATGACCACTGGGTGGGCAAAGGATTCAAAGTCTCTCTGTGCTGGTTGGATGAGAAAGGGCAGGATAACCGGAGAAAACAGGCTGGTCTTCGAAGCTATATTCGGGTTCCCGAGTCACTCTGAGAAAGAGGGAAAGGAGAGGAGAGGTCGACCTAGAGACTGGTTACCAGGGCAGCTTATTCCTAGGACAGAGCATTTTAAAAACAGCTGACATTTGAATGCAGGAATACAGTCCGTGTCAGTTTTGAATAGAACTGCCTCTTCCGAGGGGCTTTGTGAATGCAGAGTCCTCGGGCCAGGGCCTGGACAACCACAGGCCCTACCCAATCTGGATCTGCCCTGAATACATAGTGAGCACCAGCATGATGGTGAAACCAGTCAAGAGGCCCAGGTTCTGGATGACAAAGGGGACCAAGACGCTGCCCTTCCTTTCGTCCTCTTGAGAGACCTCATTCATCTCAGGGAACTGTGACAGAAGAGAAAACGAGAGAGTTATAGTTCCTTTCCGGACTTCCTAAGTTCAGGGCAGTCCAGTGCGCTATATACAGTACATCAAGTAACTGCTATACTACTTGTTATTATTCTAGTATTTGAAACAGTAACAAGTGTGTTATGCCAATTACTGCAATAGTCGATAATCTACACAACAGTATATAACTATTATCTAAGATATATAATGAACATAGATAGAATTGGTTTACAAAGAAAACTAATAATAGCCTCTAGAACTTGAGTATAGCTGCCTTTCTCCAAGGTGGTTACCACTATTTTACCACTGCTGAGGTCACACTATGTGAACAACTCTGGATGTGTCTAGAAATTGGTTAAAAATAGTGGCTTTGGTAAAAATAAACCTTTTATGCTGGACTTCAAAAACACTTGAAAAAAATCTTTGCTACCAAAATGATGTCACATCTTTGGGAAATTGAGTGACTGTGTCGGGGGCCAGAAAGGAGACCTTCTAATTCAAGTAAAACTGGGGCGGGCTCCACACAGGATGAGAGAACTACAGTGCTTTCATGGGGTGAGTCTGGACGGTGGAGCTCAGCTACTGTCATTTCATCAAAAACACTATTTTCAGAAGATATGGAAAAATATCAGGCAAACATGCCAAGAACATGTCATGCCAACAAACATGAAAGGAAATCAACCTTGTTAGTCATGCAAAAGCTGTAACAAATCAGGTATTTCACTGGCAAATTCAAAATGTGGTTATACCAAAATATATGGTTAAACCAAATGCTACAGGCATAAGGTACTTTCAGACATTGCCAATGATGCAGAAAGATTAAGCCCTTTCAGAAAGAAATCTGGCAATACATATTAAAAACCTCAAACTGGGCTTCCCTTCTGAGACAGCAATTCTAGTTCTGCAGAAGGTACAGCCTCTTGCCTAATACCACCACTGAAAGGGTACTTTTAAGATGTATGCAACATGAAAAATGTCGATGATATACTAAGGACAAAAACAAACCAGGATAGGGCCTCCCTGGTGGCGCAAGGGGTTAAGCACCGCACTGTGAAGCAATCTGCAGCCTCTGCAGGCATCCGGGGATCCCCGGCCAGCCAGGGAGCAACCCACATGGCAAAGGAGACCTCTCCTGTCTCGCCCACTGCTCCCCTCAGCAGTGTATTTCAGTCAGTCTGCCTGTTCTGTTCCCCACTCTGTCTCTGGTGAATCCTCTCACCCCCACCCCCCGCACCTCTGGCCTGTACCCCAGCTTTTGTATGTATAAATAAACCTTTAAAAAAACCAACAGGATATAAAATTGTATTTTCAGTGTGATTACAGGTTATTAAAAAGACAAAATGCACTGAGATTAAAAAAACAAAACCCATAAAACAACACCAAAGTGATGGTGTTTTAGGGGAGATTATGGGTAATTTTCTTCCCTTCTTTCTCTCCCTCTTTCCTTCTTTTCATTTATCCATAAATACATTCTATAATATTTAAGTAAGGACCCTGG
This sequence comes from Talpa occidentalis, assembly GCF_014898055.3. Classification (NCBI taxonomy): domain Eukaryota; kingdom Metazoa; phylum Chordata; class Mammalia; order Eulipotyphla; family Talpidae; genus Talpa; species Talpa occidentalis. The sequence goes on along the minus strand of NW_023605194.1, from coordinate 94,898,513 downwards.
AGTTGACTTTAATCATTGTCTTTAATTACATATGCTAATAGGAACACAAAGTTTTCCTTCTTTAAAATCTGATGTCTCCTTCAAAAGCACTAAATTCACCTGAAGTAGGTGAATTGCATGGTATGTGAATGATTCAGCAATAAAGTTGTTATTAGAAACAAACTAATGTCCTCTAAGCTTCAGTTCCTGACGTAATAATCCAATCTAGCCTTGCCTCCATGGCATAAACTACAGGAGACTTACCATATCGGCCAGGGCAATATACAAGAACATCCCTCCAGCCAGCGCAAAGATCCAGTTGGCAGAGAAGTGGCTGCCGGCCAGGATGCCAAAGGCCAGACCCACGTAACAGCAGCAGGCAGAAAGGAAATTGAAGAAGAGAGCCTGCTGGATGCTCATCCCAGCATTGAGCAGAATGACAAAGTCTCCTGTGGAAAGAGAACAGAGACCGGCTGAAGGCAAACTGCTGAGGTGATGGATAAAGCTTGGGTGACAATCAGGTCATGCCCAGACTCAAGACAACAGTGACATGGCCAAGGAACTCTCATCTCCATTTTTAGTTGTTTTCATTTATAAAACTGGCTCTCTACTTCTAGCTCCGAGGCTGAACATTTTCAAAAAAGGTGACCAACTAGCAATAGCTTCCTTTCTCTGGATTGAGGGTGAAATAAAAGGAGCTTCCTCCCTCACAAGGACAACAAATGTTGTATTTGGAACAAAACTGAGATTGAGAGAAGTCAAGTAATTTGTGGAAGGTCACCAGCCAGTAAATGGCAGCAAAGCTAGGATTTGACCTTGAGTCTCTGAAGTGCAGGCTTTTAACATTGCCTCCAATAAAGCTCAGGAGCTCCTGCTGCTTCCGCCCAGACTTCCAACATGCAGCGAAGTGCTCAGTAGTTTGATAGGCCCTAAGAGATGACCTATATTGAGTATTTAGAATAGTGCTGATTAGTTACAATAAGCTTTCTGAAGTAGGGCAGAGGGCAGCAAGTACTCAGCCACATAAGGACACCGGTGGGACAGGGGTGCATGCTTACCCAGCTCATGTGGGAACTCCTCACAGAGGATGGCCACTGAGGTGCTGACGCCTTGAAAAACAGACACGGTGAAGGAGGCCCCGATGGCCAGGCCATCGATGAAATTGTGGAGGCCATCACTGAGGGTGATCATCCAGGCCAGAGTGCCGATGTCAGAATAGCGGACGCCCTTCAGCCAGTAACAGGCGCTCTGGGAAGCCTGCAAATCCTATGAGAAAGGCCAGGCCCATGGCCCTCAGGTCAGAGGCGAACCAATAACCTTCAAGGCAGACTGAGTCATCAAGGCCACTTATTGCTTAGCAGACCCCACTGAGAAGTGGCTGTCCCACTGACCTGGACAGAGAGCGAGCCCACGATGACCTTCTCGTCCATCACCGGGGCGTTGCCATCCGGCTCACCGCTGCAGTGCTGAGGAATCATGTGGTCTAGATCTCCATTCTGCAGTTTCTCTGTCACCCCCTCTTCCTGGTCCTTCTTGGAAGGAAGTGTCTCAGATGCATAATGGCTGTGTCCCTGGTGATGCTGGAGGGGATGCGGGGGGGGGGGGGTCAGCATGACACTCCCCAAACCACCCACTGAGCACCCACTCTGAGGAAGTGCTCTAAGCACTGGAGGAGACCTCATTCCCACCATCCGAGAAAACACAAGCAGGCAACGTGTAAGAAGCCTACAGAAAGCTGCTCTAAAAAGCTGAGCCAGGGCCTCCCTGGTGGCGCAGCAGTTGAGCGCGGGGTTGCGAAGCTGCCCGCAGCCTCTGCAGCACCAGTTTAATCCCCGGCTGCTCCCTGGCCACTGGAGGAGGGTCCCACATGGCGCACAGACCTCTCCTGACGCCCACTGCTCCCCTCAGCAGTGTACTTCGGTCCTTCTGCCTGCTCTGCTCCCCACTCTAGCTCTGGTGAATTCTCTCACACTCCCATGCTTCTGACTGTACCCAGTGTTTGTATATATAAAATAAATAAATAAATAAATAAATAAATAAATAAATAAATAAATAGAAAGCTGAGCCAGGGTGACAGCAGGGCATGGCAGAGGACAGGTATTCCTGGAAGGCCACACTGCCCTGTGTTAAGCTCCTCCCCTCCCTTTGCAATGGCTAATTTCATCCAATTTAGCAACTATTTAGGGGATTACCATATACCAGATACCAAAGAGCTTTTTTTGGCAATTTTACAACAAACAATCCTATTTCTTTTCTTTTTTTTAATTTTTTTTAAAAGACTTATTTATTTATGCGTACAAGAACTGGGGCACAGGCCAAAGGTGTGGAGGGTGAGAGGATTCACCAAAGACAGAGTGGGGAACAGAACAGGCAGACTGACTGAAATACACTGCTGAGGGGAGCAGTGGGCAAGCCAGGAGAGGTCTGTTGTGCCATGTGGGTAGTTCTCTGGCTGGGGATCAAACTTGTGCTGCAGTGGCTACAGATAGCTTCACAGGTTGCGTCTTAACCCCTTGCACCACCAAGGAGGCCCTAATCTTATTTCTTTGCAGCCATATTCCATACATGCTGAATGTAGGCATCACCCCACCCCCCTCACCACAAGCCCAGCTCCTAAAGGCAAAAGGGCATATAAGGAAATAACCTAGATAAAACCAATGCGGATAAATTATTGCCTCATAAAAGGCCAGACCTGGCTTCTCATCCGCCCTCAAACCCTGCTAATAATATCCTTGTGAGGTGACATGGGATAGATCTCTAACCATGAAATTTGTGGATTTTAATCCATGGCAGAGACTACCATGGAAGCTCGCTGTGTTGAGGGAACACTACTACCAAAATGCAGACCTGCTTTGAGATGCATGCTGCCCCAGCAGCATTCCCTTTATCAGCAACTGGGCCTCACCTCATTTTTCTGCTTAAGAAGCATCTTCAAGATCTTCTCTGTGAAAAAGAAAAGATAAAAGCCCCCAAACACCACTGCAGACTTGGAGACATAATAATCTTCCAGAGGGTTGAAACCAAAAGCCTGTGGACCCAGGGGGAAAAAAAAAATGAGTTTAAGAAAATAATCTTCACTGGTCCCCTCTCATCTCTTAGTCACTTCCTCTCAGGAAGGAGAGATGCCTGGAGGCCTGGGCCACCTACTCATCCCCTTTCCAGCCAGAGGTTGCCTGCATGTCTATGTACATTATGAGATCGACTAGGTTTTCTCTCCAGCTTATTTTCTGATGCAAAAGACAGCTCATCTTCAGGAAGAACAGCCCTTTTCTGTGTTTAATAACACCTCAGTCTTCATCTATCTTGTTTTGTGTACTAGAGGGGCAGACTCTGCTGGTAAATTCCATGCTTAAGGAGAAGACGCTGCATTTTCACTGTTGTCTAGTGTCCTTGGATGATCTGCTCATGAATGCAAAGGGAGATGGTGTAATTATACTTTCTAAAATAGGAAATCCATTCCCCAGTACGAATTGTGGCATCTTCCTGACCACAGACCTCCCAGTTGACCACAAAGCCGAGAAAGCAGACTGTGTTCCTGCATGTGTCAATTTTGGGGGTTTTGGGTTCTTTCTGAAAATTTCACTTATTATAAGGAGAAAACAAGCAAAACAAAAGAACCCATGCAGAAGAGGGTGAGAGTAGGAAACAGAGCATTCCACCTCAGTGATGCTCTTGATTGTGGTAGGGCCTGCAATTTGGTTTACAGACAGAAACAGGCCTTGAATAAAGTCCAGCCTCCTTGTGAACAGACGTGTAAATGTGACACCTACAGGGAACGCTGAGCTGCTCAAATGGTTCTTCTTTCTGTGATAAAGGGACGAAAATGAGATTCCCTACCTCCTGCTTATAATTTTTTGAGACACAGAAAGCCAAGTTCTAAAGTAGAAAGGACATAATTGGGTCAACTTTCCAAGGGAGTCAAATCTTAGTAAAAAATGAAGTGAAAACAGTAACTAATAGCTCTCTACAAGAAGCCAGGGAAGACGGCAGAGCACAGAAGCATTGCTTTAGGAATCATCCTGGCCTCGCCTCAACTGCGCTACGTCCAGGCCTGTCAGACCTCCCAGGAGGAAGTGACCCGGGCTTGCAGGTCTGCTGCAGAGACAACAGCAAACCAGACGAAGCTTCTCCAAGGCTGACTGCCAACACTTCCAAGACCGAACTCCCTCCGCTGTGGAGGATTTTCTCTTAGCCACGGCGAAAGGGCGTAAGTGCCGTTACCAAATGGGAAGTCGGCCTTTTATTTGGATTGTTTGTCCCCAAATGCCCTGCTGAGGAGACCTGATCTTCCCAGTGAGCCCTAAGAATTCTGTTGATGTGTTTGATGTTTCTCTGTGCCCAGAGCCGCAAAAGGGGAGCTATAAACTCTCCATCTTTTCATCCACAGTTACAGGTCACATCATTGTCATGAGGTCAGTCCTATTATTTCCTCCATTTTAGACAGGAGGTAACAGAATTGCCGAAGGTCATACACTTGCTCACAGTGGGGCTGGATTTGAAGCCCAGCTCTCAACCCTAAAGCCCTGCGCTGCCCTTCTGAGCTCAAGCCTAAGACTTAGCTTCATTTTCCGAAAGGAAGAGGACTTCCTTTCCATGCCTTCCTTCTAAGTGGAGGGTCCTCCCGCTGGGCCCCGCGGCGCCCCCAGGAGACAGCGTGCTCCCGTGTGAGCTCCTAGCTTGCCATACCTCCGGGATGAGTTGGAAGAGGGCGTTGGAGTAGAGGGTTCCAATCGCCAGAGCTATGAAGTAGAGCAGCAGCCTCTTGTAAAAAGTCTTCTTCATGAAGGGCACCACGCTGGCCCCCATGAGGGAGCAGAGGGAGATGACAGTCACACAGAGGAGACCGTATCCCCACACTGCCGTCGGGGAGAGCCAGCCCACCCCGGGACAGGGAGAAGGCCGCGAGGCACAGTGGAGGGAAGAAGGCGGAGTGGATGGGGAAGCAACAAGGGAGGTTTTGGTAGAGATTAACAAAGGAAACACAGAAGGAAAATCAGAGAGACAGCAGGGAGGGAGAGAGAAATAGAGAATTTGTTAGTGATTCAAGTCTGATGAAATTTCCTTCAATCAAGTTTCAATTTATTAATTTTTTAATAAAAGAAAAAAAAAATGAGGAGGAATTCAGGGTGACCTTGGAACCCTGTCCCATTTCTTTGGTGGCATCTGTGTCTGCCAGCTGGTGTGACTGGCGGGACAGGGTGTTCCCTCATCACACCTCTGAGGTGAGTGCGGGCCTTTCCAGAGGCCACCTGGGGCAGACTTTGGACTCTGAGGCTCTCTTATCCAGGAACGAGCCAGGGAGACTGTGCTGGTGTGTTTGTTTGCACATCTGTTCCGCACTGCCTGGGCATGCACACAGAATCTGGACTTGACTTGGTGGCTTTGTGTGAGGTACAACAGACCCAAGTGCGGGAAGAAGGGACGGAAAACATGAACCGCCTCATGATGATAAAATTCAGTTTCTTCACTTCTTAGGATTTTTTTTTTTCTGCTTGTGTTGTTTGCTCTATTTGCTTTGGGAGGGCACTAGCAGAGAGAACAGAGTTCCAAAATCACCCGTCACAAAAACGTTTCCTCCATTTTCTAGTGTCACACACTCCGGGCAGGGCAAAACTGAGCCAGGACTAGGTGTGCCCTGCGACACAGGGGCGGAGCATGTACAATTATTGTATTTCCATTCAATAGGCAACAAGGTATTTCATCCCAAATCTTTAAAAAATTAATAAATTAAATATCTGGAGCTGAAAAAAAAGTAGCCCAAGATGAGGCCTCCCCCTTAGAGTGTTAGCTAGGCACACATGGATTCTGAAACAACATGGCAAAGGTTCACCGTGCACCAGATTTTCCTTTCTAACTATGAAGGAGCAGGCAAGTCCTGGACATCTCCTCTGACATCTTTTCTTGGGGGGGGAGTCTTTGCTGGGGAGGCCGCCAACATGGTCTCTATCTCCCAAAGGCGGGAGGCCTGAACTGCCTGCGGTGGGTCCTGCCCGCGCCGGCTGGGTGGAGAGGTGGTCACCTTGGGTCTTATTTTTTTAGCTCCTCAGTCACCACAATTAAAAAACAAAATCACACATTTCAAAACAGTCAAGTAAGGGCACCAGGAAGTCAGTCTTATCAGGAAAAAGTCAAGATGCAAGGCATGAAGGAATGAACACCCTTTCTCCTTTATTTGGTGATTTTAACTTTATTTTTGTGAAGTAGACGTTGGTCTTTGTTTGGTTCTCTATGTTATAAGTTATGGGCTGCTTTAAATGTAGCACCAGGGCCTCTGCTTAGAAGAGAGGGCCCTGGGCAGCAACTGAGGAAGGGGACTGAGGGACCCCCAGCAGAGAGGGCGACCACTAAAAGCCTTGCACCTGACCTCACCCGAAGAGACCAGAGGCAAATCTGGTGCCCCGGAGTGAGAGAAGGCCTTTGAGATCCAGAGTAAGGTCATTTGTGTTCCTTGAGAAAATGAAGAAGTTAATTTTTCAGGTGGCTAGTTGTCAGGGACGGGCGGGCGTCAGCTAGGGACACCCCAGGGAAAGAGGACGCGCACATTTCTGTTCTACTGCACCTCTGGGATGAGCTGGAAGAGCGCGTTAGAGAGCAGCGTTCCAATGGACAGGGCGATGAAGTAAGTGAGCACACGGCTGAAAAACGCTTTCTCCGTGCATGGCAGGACGAGGACTCCCAGGAGAGAGGCCAGGTTAATCAGTGAGACACTGAGGAAACCAAAGCCCCACACTGTGGAGGAACAAGAACAGACGAGGGCCTCTGTTACCAAGGGTAGGGGCGCTCAGGCTAGCCTGGGAGGCCTGTTCAGATTCGCCTGCGATCAGGGCAGAGACCCACCACCCAGTAATAAATATTGGTTGAATCTGCCTCTTACTGGGTACTGGGAGAAAGGCTAAAAAAATACATCAAAGTTGCTAAACAAAAGGAGTTTACCTTTTGGGTGGAGGTTAAAAACAATGGAGGGTTTAACAGTCTGGGAGTTAATAATGGCAGCTGGCAACAACGGGGGGGACGCTTGTGCAGGTGGCCAGGGCTGGGAAGCATACCTGCACTGCACCCCATGATTTCAACAGGGCAATCACTGTAGGCCTAGGGAATCGGGGACACACTGTAGGCCTAGGGAATTGGGGACACTGCTGATCACGGTTAAGTCCACTGCGGCTGGAGCAGAGGTGCCCGGCAGAGGAGAGGGAGAAGCATGAAAGGCAGACTTGGTGAGGTTTTAAATGAGAAACTAAAAACCAAGGTGGAGCTCCCTTGTGGTTTAATAAAAACTAAAAAGGCAAAGCAATCAAAAAAAAAAGCATCCACAGGCTGGTCCAAAGGTACCACACCACACAGTCACCAGCCACACGGCTGCCCAGAGCACAGCAGTAAGCACAGCCTCACAGCAGCTGGCTGAGCGTGAGGACAAGCATGGGAACAAGACTCACCTTCCACTGCACTTGGCTTCCCCTCTTCTGTCTGCTCATTCTCCTCATTCTCCTGGTTCTCAGAGGAGCAGGCCCGGGAGTCTAGCTGCTGGAGGATGGTGGGGCAGAATTTCTGGAAGTCACTCTTTCCGATCCTCAACTGGTCACTGAATTCGTGGGCAGCAAAGAGGTCTCCAGAACTAAAGCACTGAAACAAAGTGGGAGGGGGCAGGACACCTCTTAGAACCCGGCCACACCTTGCTCTGTAATAAGGGCAACTCACTCTTCCAAGAGGGAAAAAAGAAAGAGAAGATAGAAATGCCCAAATTTGGGGCAATTTGCAGACTATATCTCTAGGGATGAGGCAAAGTAATTCCTAAACTTGAAAAACAGATGTCATTGCAGGAATCAGTCACCTAGCCAAAGTCACTCACCATATGCACACCCCTTTGAGGAGGAGTTCTGGAAACAACTGAATTCTAATCAGTGATTAGGGTGTGGTTTCTGGAACAAAGGAGTCTACTTGCATAGCTGAAGACAAAGCTTTATCCAGACACTATCTGGCTGAACATCACAATACCCCTGGAAGCTGTAAGGTTAAAATGCAGACTTCAGACCCTTTCCAGAGATCTTGAGCACTGGCGCCCATAGGGGAATATGTCTGTTTTGGTTATGCAGTATAGTCTCCAATCTAAAGAATGTGTTGGGAGGGAGATCTAAAGATTCAAAGTCAGCTATGAGCAAGCACCTCGGGCTGACCAGTGGGCATGAGTTCTCAGGCCCCTTGGGAGGGCCCTCAGACAACATTCCTCAAGGACTGCATTGTACTTTTTTGGGTTCATGTGGGTCAGTCTCTAAAAGAGTCAGTCTTCTGGGTGTGTTTCTGAGTCTACAGAACCCCCTGGGGTCAGGTACAGTGGCATCGAGGGGTTCTGTGTGCTGCCACGTGATCTCTCTAGATTCTCCAACCACTTGATCTCTCTAGATTCTCCTCTCCTTTAAGGTGAAGCCCCAGGACACCCCACCCTAGAAGCTTCTGTATCTATTCTACTGCAAACTGGTCGTCCTTATTTTTAAACCCTACATTTAGAACTTCATTTTAATATCAGATAACTGTCTCAGTTGGTTAAGCTCCTATCTTGACAGTAAACTCCCTAAACATGACTCATCTTTCTCTATTTCTCACAACAGTGAGCACTGGGAACAAAGTAGATTAAATATAAAGATGTTGCTGCCTGACATACTTGGCTGCTACAAATAACCCCAGACTCTGATTGGCCAAGAAGATATGGTCCCTCAACTCACTGAGGGACCCTCGGTATTTTCTCCTAGCAAATGAAGATTTTCCACCTGTACCTAGAGGTACTGCCAGGCTCACCTGAGATAATGGGCAAAGGCCTTTGTAAACTGTAAACTCTATTAGAAATAGGTTAAAAAGAGTAAATAGGAACCAACCCCCAAAACAGGACCTATGCTAAGTCCCACCAAGGCTAATCTAACCACAGTTAACCACTCCCAGGGGGTGGAATTTTAAACCAATCTGTCTAGAGATTCCATTAACACTAGTGAGGTACCTTGCCAGATAAGACTCCCTGCCTTGCCTTAAGGGAAGGTAACCTTGCTGAAATAATCCCATTAACACCCTCATCCCACTCTCCTGCCATTTTGGGCCTCCCGGGTGGCTCAAGGGGTTAAGACACAAACTATGAAGCTGCCCGCAGCCTTTGCAGCACAAGTTCAATGCCCGGCCGGCCAGGGAGCTACCCATATGGCGCAGCAGACCTCTCCTGACTCGCCCGCTGCTCTCCTCAGCACTGTACTTTGGTCAGTCTGTCTGTTTTGTTCCCCACTCTGTCTATGGTGACTCCTCTCCTCTCACCCCCCTGCACCTCTGGCCTATATCCCAGCTCTTGTATGCATAAATAAATAAATCATAAAAAAAAAACAAAAAACCTGTCCATTTTACCCAACCTCTGGGAGCACCCTTCCACTGGAGGCAGCCATGAGTCCAAATTGACTCAGATGAATTTTTAAATAAATATTAGCTGTCCCAGCCTGGGAGCTCCAGCTTACCTGCAGATCCAGATGATCCCTGCACAGCTCTCAGAGAACCCCCACTTTCCATGACCCTTCAGTAAGGGTTTCAAACACCCACCCAGGAGGCCAGCCTACAGACTCAGACCTACCAGCTCAAACTTACCCACCCTGATCTGCTCAGCTCCATGCCCAACTAGACTGTGAGCCCCCCACACCCCCAGGGCAGAGACAGGACCCAGCAGAGCCAAGGGGCCTTACTGTGGAGAGGTTCCTCTGTCCCTGCACAGGCTGGCTGATGTTATCCCGGCCCACTCCCACATCCAGGTGGTTGAGTAGGGCCTTTAGCTCCTGCAGGGTGAGACTCTCCCCATCCCCATAACGATGCATGAGATCCTGCAGGAAAGAGGCTGCACTGATGGCCGGTGTCCCCGTGGACACAAGCTGAGCCTCAGGAGTGATGGTCCATATGCAGAACAGCGTCAGCAGGAAGCAGCTGGGGAAGGCTGGGTGTAGCTTCATGGTGCCAAACAGACCTGGAAGAGCATAAAGCTATAAGGACACAGCTCAAGAAGCCCTCTTCTCCTCCTGCTCTCCTGGGCAGTCAAGTTCCAAACAGAATCCCCTCTCAGACTCCGGAAGTATCAAGGCTGACCCTTCACCCCTTCTCTAAGGTGGCTGCTTAGTTCTTTTAGAGATAGTAAAATAGTCATGATTATAAACGATTTCTTACCTGAAAATAACTTTGCTTTAAAATAATAAGGAAAGGGGAATTTGCATAAAAGTATGAATGAAAAAACTGGGCATGAGTCCCTAAAATGAGGATGGGTAGATGGGAGTGATAACTAATCTGTCTACTTCTGTGTATATTTGAAATTCCCTAAGATTAAGTTATCTGGGGGAAAAAACAAAACACTACAACTAAAAGGGGGGAAATAGACTGGGAGAAATTACACTATCAACCAAGACAAAGGTTATTGTTTTTTAAATTTTTTTTTTAAGATTTATTTATTTATACAAGCACTGGGTACAGTCAGAAGCACAGGAGGGTGAGAGAATTCACCAGAACCAGAGCAGGGAACAGAACAGCAGACTGATGAAATATACTGCTGAGGGGAGCAGCGGGCGTGGCAGGAGAGGTCTGCGTGCCATGTGGGACCTTCGCTGGCGGCCGGGGATCAAACCGGTGCTGCAGAGGCTGCAGGAAGCTTCACAGCCCAGCTCTCAACCGCTGCGCCCCCAGGGGAGGCCCGACAAAGGTTATTTTTATGCTGTCTAAATATGAAAAATACTCAATATCTCTGCTTGTTTAAAAAATGCAAACTTAAAGGCTGGACCATACTATTTTGTTGTTTACTAAAACAGGTTTGTATATGTATATAAAACCAAATGTTACTGAGGTTAGTGTGGTATTGCTGATGGCTACAAAATGATAAAACACTAGGTAACATTTAAATCATTCCAAACCTACTTCTAGATATATACTAAGAGAAGCAACCCAAAAGCACAAATGCTATGGCCAAGTGAGTTAAGACTTACGATAGCATGAAATTGTGTCCAATAATATAAAATGAGAACCATAGAATTAATGCTACATAACAAAGAACTGAGAAGGAACAGAGGAAAATGAATTTAAGAGAGCAATTGATTTGTTAATCATTTCCTTTAGTATAGTTATATTTTAATTAGTGAAACTGTTAGGGGGAAATGATGTCATGGGGGTTGCTCTACAACAAAACCAAAGCCTGGGGTGTGATGCTTCCCAGGGGCCGGCTCCACCTCCCAGCCTTTGCCTGTGACCAGAGAGAGGAGTGGTTTAGAGAGGGTTTGTTTGCATCTTGACCCTGTTACTAGCTGTGTGATCTCAGGCAAGTAGTTACTGAGCCAATGTCAACATCCTTGACCCCAGGCAGCAATGCAGCTCACCATTCTGACAAGCGCTCCGAATCAGCGCTAACTAGACAGTTGAGCATGGGTGGGTTGCTAAACCTCTCTCTACCTCAGTTTTCTCACCTGTAAAATTCATAACAGTCTCCCTGATTATTGTGAAGATTTATGATGTGAGCTTTGGCACGTCACCGAAAAAGTGCCTAAATGATAGGAAGCATGCAATAAATTGTGGCTATTACAGGACTTATAATTAGTATGGTTCCTCCACTTTGACTCTATTTCAGCCCAGATACTAAGCTGCTAATAGAAACCTGGAGCAGCCTGGCAGCTAATTGAAAGGTCGATGCAGGGGCCAGGAATGAGGAAGCCCACATAGAAAAAGACAAGATGACCCTGACACCAGGACCACTGATATCATCAAGCCTAAACTAAAGCCATAAACAGGGGAAAACAACTCGGCTCCACCCAAAACAACTTAGTTCCACCTAAACCTGTTTCCCCCCTACCAACCCAGTTTTCCTGCCTGACCTCTCCTCACCCCATAAAAGAGACATCTCTCCTCACAACGGGAGCGGCTTCCCGGACCCCCACCTTGGGTCTGTGAGGTCCGCCTGGGGCGCAATAAAATTTTCCCTTCCTTTGAGAAATTTAGCCTGGCTCTCCTTTTCTTTACTCTGCCGAACCTTTCACTAATTACTCCAGCCTACAGCTCACACACCACAGAAGTGCCCTACCACCAACGCACCCGGGGAACATTCTAGGCTTTAAGTTCCACAAAACGGGGGCATTAGAATTGAGGCCACAAAACAACACTCTCCAATGGAACATGCTTTGAATCACAGAAATGGAGAGATGAGGCACCAGCAAAAAATGATGGGTTTGTAAAAGCAGGACTTTGAAACAAACAACTATCCACCATGAGTGAAAAGTTAAATCATGGCGAGTGGGTGGGATCTTAGGTCAATACCCACTTTACGAAGAAAGCTGTTCTCCACTGGCATCTATGCAAGGTGTGTGTAGAGAGTCAAGATGAGGGCAGGGAAGGCTGTGTGGACTTGGACAATAGAGGCGAAAGGGGGACAGATCTGCCAGTGCCAAGCACTCTGCACTCATTAAGCCCTGGGTCCCTTGGACATGCACAGAATTCTGCCTGTCTCTCCCAGTTTCCATCCACTTCGGTAAGCACCCCAATCCAGTCATAAGATGCACAGAAGACTCAGGCAAGGGAACCTCCCAGGTATGTACGCCTCAGAGGCCAGGCTTGTACAGGGGGTTCCTTCTGGAGAACAACTTCAACTTTATTCACAAACGTATCTGGAGCAACTTCAGAGCACCCATACACAAGCATTTCACGAGAGGGATGCCCAAGGCAATTTCAGCAGCTTTACCTGGGACTCCTGGGGCGGCCAGCACGCATGAAGCATTTGCTCTCTGCTGACCCAGTGGTGCCTCAGGCCCCAGCATGGCTCCTATAGCAGCTGGTGAGGTCCAGGACCCGGGCGTGCTGGGGGCAGTGTAGCTTCTAGGCTCAACCAGAGGGAAAGCAGACAGGGGCCACTCCCACATGGCTTCTCCTCTCTGCCCCCAGCATGGGTGCCCTCACCTCTAGGAAAATGCTACAGGTTCAGTGGTGCCCTCAGACAGAGTAGTTCCTACAGGGTGCAGAGATTCAGCAGAGAGTCCTCCAGTCCAGGCTGACACTGGAGACTGGACCCACTTTGGGCTGGTCAACTGTGGGTGTAACTTGGAAACCACGTTGGGTGCGAAACTGTTATAGGGCAGCCCCAACACAAAACGGGGTGCCTGACTGTGGGTCCTCACCCGTGCGCTTAAAAGGACTTATCAATGCTCTACTGCAGGCACACGCGAAAGGTTAATAAAAGGTTTATTTACAAGGGAAGGGCAAATGAGGAAATGTACAACTCAGGGAGAAAAGTGGGAGACAAAGTTTTAAATGCGTCCTACCCGATCCGCCGACCTGGAATCCCAAATGGCGCTCTGAGAGCTGGCCGCGAGTCAGGAGCCGTGAAGCCAGGAGGCGAGTGACAGAGCGAGAGCCCCCAAGGCCCACGTGTTTGGTTTTTATACCCAACCTGGATGCTTAACTCCACCCTCAGGTCCCAGCAATCTTCCCTTTGGTGGTGATGGGATTTGTCTTTCCCAATGTCTTGATGGCTTTGGTCTGGAGTGGGGGTGGGGTCCACAAAGCCTGCATGGAATTAGCTCAGAACATCCTTTCCCCCTAACAAGGGGAGTGTCTGCAAGCCACAGGAGGCCAGTGAAAAGTCCTGGCCTTGGAGTTACTATGGACACTTCAACTCCAAGTGCCTGGCTTTTGGCAGACATGAAAAAGGAAACTTCTGCTCCACTGGAGATTTTTTTTCTTTATTCTTTCTTTCTTTCTTATTGAGATAATATTGGTTTACAACACCATATATGACTTAGGGGTACAGACTAACCCCTCTTCAGATCTCTGTTACCACATCATGCCCACCACCCAGGGACCCATAATTCTCTACATACACTGGGCCCCTCCCCTCTCAATCCTTCCTATCCCCATCCTCCCAACTCTGGTCACCTCAAGTCTATAGTCAGGTTGCTAGGTTCTGATTTGGTTTAGTTTCTCTGTCCCTTGTTTTATTTCTCTATATTCCTTTCACATGAGTGTAGTCATCCGGCTTTCTTTCTCCCTCTGATTTATTTCTACTTAGCATAATCCCCTCCAGTTCCATCCAAGATGCAAATGGCAAGATTCTTTCTTTATATAGCTAAGTAGTATTCCATTGTGCAAGTATACGTCATTTTCTTTTCTTATGATAAAAAAAAATTTATCTTTAGAATTAGCCAGCTGGACTCAATTTAGATGTTCCCAATTTTGCTGGCAACATTCAAAGCATCATAGTCAGGAGCCAGAGGAACATATGCTTTCTTCTCTTCACCAGATCTGAACAAGGTGTTGACCTTGATGTTGTCAAGGTCACAGACCTTCTTCAAAATCTGTCTGTTCTGGTGCTTGGGGGGAGCTGACATCACCAAGCCTGTTTCTCCTGAAGGTGCAAGGTCTTGGGTCATCAAAACATGGGTGATCTGTAATTTCTTTTGTGTGTGTGAATGCTTTTCAGCACTATTGTCTGGACCTTTGAAATTTTTGCCAAGGCTTTGGTTTTGGGAGGGGCATCTCTGAAAAAGACCACGTCTTTTAATGCACTCATCTAACTTGGCTATTATAAATAGTGCTGCAACGAACACTGGCATGCAAGTATCCCTTCAAAATATTGTTTTTGTGATCTTCATGTAGATATCTAGGCGATTAGCATTGCTGGATCATGTTAGATCAATTTTTACTATTTTGGGAAACCTCCATACTGTTCCCATAGGGGCTGGACCAATCTACATTCCCACCATCAGTGTATGAGGAGGGGTCCTTTATATCCACACTTGTTTCTAGTCTTTTTGAAATGGGTCAGTCTCACAGGGGAAGGTGGTCAAAATTTTTTTTTTCTTATCTACAACACAGTCATTTCTTAGGAAATGACTCTGGAGGAAAGACAAGAGGAAGAAAACATATACAGCTCTTGGCACACATGGATGGAGAGGTGGGCAGGGGTCCCCAGCTGCAGGAAGAAGCCATGAGAACAGGAGGGCCCCATGGGGCCACTCCAGTCCTCCCAGAGAGCTGAGCCAACTGCCTGCAAGGACATCTTCCAGGAGTGGTGGGAAAAGCAGGCCATGAGCAATCTGGACAGAGACAAAGGCTCAGTGTGCTCTTGGCTCAGAAGACCAGGCTCTCCCACTGAAGAGAAGCTGGAGCCTCTCCACCCCTTTGTTCACTTGGCTCAGCTTCAAAGAAGTCAATTATTTTAAAGCCTTGGGTCGGCCTGCAGGGCGCCAGACCCAGCCCTTCCAGGGGGTAGTGAAAGACCTATGATAAAATCAGCAAGAGATGCTGGCCCTCCAACCTCAAGCAGTTTCCTTACCAACTTAAAGGCTCCCAAACTGAATTCTACCTTCCCCTCGCCCCATCACTTGGCCCAAAAGTCTCATCCTAGAAGTGACACTTCTGTTCTGGAAGCCCATCTCTACTCTCTGAAGAGCAAGCATCTACTTCTCTTTGGTGGAGGTACTGTTCTCCCATGACAGCTCGTGCAGACTAGACTCCACGAAGCAGAATAGGCAAAAGAAACCCAAAGGGCCTGGGAGCCCTGAGGTCTCCAAGCACACATTCCCTTCCTGATCACCACGTAGGCAGGCGGCCACAATCCTCACTCTGATTCCTCTGGGTAGAGGAGCGAAAATGAAAGAGAAGAGCCAACGCTCCAGAGACCAAGTGTTTCCAAGGCCAACCGGTCAGCCACAGGAAATAGGCAAGAGGTGTGCTCGTAAGCCTATCTAGTTATGTGCCCCTCTGAGTATGGGCTGAACGGAAACATGTGAGTTTTAAGGCTACAACTCTTTCTATTATTATTATTATTATTTTTAATTTTATATATTTTTACATCATTTTTGCACAATGTATGCATTTCATCGTGGTTATAGTCCCCATACAATTCCCACCCCCGCCCCCTGTTTTGATCCCATTCCCTTCTTCCCCCACCCCATAGTGTGTCTCTGGTTTATAGTTGCTTGTTGATTTTGATTTTTACTTTATTATAATTAATCTTTTTCCTGGTCCCTTATTTAGGTGTTCTAAATTCCTGCTATGAGTGAGACCATCTGGCATTTTTCTTTTTCTTTCTGGCTTATTTCACTGAGCATGATCCCTTCCAGCTCCATCCATGTTGCTGCAAATATTCCATGGTGTATATGTACCACATCTTCTTGATCCAGTCATCTATTTTTGGGCATTTAGGTTGTTTCCATAGCTTAGTTATTGTAAACAGTGCTGCTATAAACACAGGGGTGCAGGTAAGGCTACAACTTTTAAGCTGGGGTCTTGATAAGCTGCAGGCCAAAGGCAAGCAGTTAGCATGAGGCAGAATGAACTGGAGTCTTACAAAGCACTTTACTTTTTACTCACAAGTGAGAAAAGGTTGACTGCATACACCAAAGAATGACCAGGGTTAGGGGTATGGGGAAGAGGGGAAGCTACAGTGACAGAAACCGTGACCCCAGAACTGTTTTTCCCCTTACAAATGGGCCTTAAAGAATCACTTCAGCTTTCCTCTTAGCTGTCGTCTCCTACCTGGAATTCAAATATCTAAAAAGAGATGACTAATTCTCTTATTTTCTTTGGGGACAATCAACAGAGGATCTTTGAAGTAGCAGAGATCTCATCGCATCCTCCAGACTGACTGTCAGAGACCCAGTTAACTCCTTCAAGGCAGGTCCCACCCCTCTAGGGTCCTCTCCTGGCCAACAGCTCATTTCTGCAGAAGACCTGGTTTTTCTCCAGCCTTGCTCCCCCATCCCATTTAAGGCTATGAGCTATCAGTCGAATAAGAGGTGTCCCATGCATACCCTAGACCAAAGGCTACCTTTGAGGGGCAAGCAAATGCAGATGGCTGTGGGTGAGCCATTGTTTTTAAAATCCTGCAACTTGCAGACCAAAGACAAAGCCAGGTGGAAGTATTGAGAAACTGAAACCCCAGCACCTGGGTTTTGGTGCTGTGGGTGCTAGCAAGAAGGGAAGTACTGGCGAGGGACCTCACTGGTCTGCTCCCTTCGCTTGAAAGGAAGAAACAAACCTGTGGTTTCATGAGTATTAAGAAAGATAAAGTGAAACACTATATGAAAATAAGGATTTCTGAGTTAAGATGGAAACTGGAAATGGCATCAAAACCTCCCTTCCCCTGATAATATTTAAGGGGAAGAAAAGTAAACATTTCATCATGAGCAACCAAACAAGGAAACAGGCGTAATCTGATACAATAATTTCAAAATCGGGGAGCAAAGAAAGCAGGAGTTCAGGCTCTAGCCCTGGCCAGGCTGGACCCAGAATTCTCAGTGAACTCCCGGAATCTGGAAAGAGGCAAACTGCCTCGATTCTTTTCATCCTCACTTGCAGAGCAGAGGGCAGAGCTGCTGGGAAAACAAGCAAGTGGACAACAGTTCCAAGGACACTCACTGCAGTGAAGAAACTCCGCTTGCTTCCGGGAGTATTCCTGCCCTTCCAGGGGTGTAACCACCCCCAACCCGGAATGAGGTTACCACACCAGGTCAGATGGCAGAAGCCTCTCCCCACCCTTCATGCAGGGTAGGAAGGAGTCACAAATACCAGCCCTCGGCACTGCCATAGTGGGGGTGGAGGCTGAGTCAGCCTCACTAAGCGGGAATCAAGTAGAGCCAGCAGAGCTGAGCAGAGCAGCACAGCCATGAACAAGGGGAAGAAGGAGCAGGCAAACATGCAAAGATGTCACCTGAGAGCAAAACATAACTTTGGAGAAAGCAACCCCTCACAACTGCTTCACACTCTAGAATAAATGAATAGTTCATTATAATGAATAATGAAAAATAATTCATTAATTCAACAAAACCAGCGTTCAAAGATGACATTTCAAGATGAAAGGAGGTACAGGCTTACTAAGAAAGAATCAAACCACATCACTGAAGAACTAACAAACCAATTACAATGAACAGACAATGAGATTCTGCCAGTACTTGAAAATAAGAATATTGACAAAGACAGGTTTGAAGCAGGCACAAAGAACACAGATGGAGAAGAAAAATTAAAGCAAAAAGTGAGATGATAGATATCAACACAGGAATAACTGGTATTCCTGAGCAGGCCCAGAAATGGAATAGAAGGTAAGTTCAAAAATAAATAACACAGTATTTTTCTGAAATGGAAAGAAAAACAGAATCTGAAAATTGAAATAAAACACAATATATTCCACAAAACCTGAAGCAGCACGTTCAATGCTGAGACATCATCTAGTTCAGCTACTAGACTTAAAAGAACACCTTTCCAGGCATCCAACGGAAACATTTTTCCCCAAAATATTTTTCCATGAAAATTGTGAAACATACTAAAACTTCTTTGAAGTGGCAAAAAAAAAAAAAAAAAAATGTTACCTTCCCCTTAGCAACTTCCAGAATCAGAAGAAAATGCAACAATGCTTGCACAATTCTGAAAGGAAATATTATTCCCAGCCAAGATGTCCTACAAATTTGGTAAAGACAAGAAATTCTTGGGCCTCCCTGGTGGCACAAGGGATTAAGCACAGCACTATGAAGCAATCCGCAGCCTCTGCAGCACGAGTTCCATCCCCGGCCCGCCAGGAAGCAACCCACATTGCGCAGCAGACCTCTCCTGTCTCGCCCGCTGCTCCCCTCAGCAGTGTACTTCGGTCAATCTGCCTGTTCTGTTCCCCACTCTTGTCTCTGGTGAATCCTCTCACTCCCTGCATCTCTGGCCTGTACCCTTGCTCTTGTATGTATAAATAAATAAATCTCTTTTTTTAAAAAAAGACAAGAAATTCTTAAAAGCATGAGAGAATACAGTCTCCTTAGGGAGAAAAAGATTTGATGATGAAATACAGCTAATCAATAGAGAAATAAAAACAAAGAACGTGGGAAAGCAGATACACAGTGAGAAGATGCTCAGCACCAAAACCCTTCAAATAAGAAATGATTTTTAAAAACTGAGATTTCTGTCACAGGACATGATCTAAATGTTATAAAAATGGACAATTTAACAAAATAACACAAAAGATGAGGAGATAAATAAATGTGAAAATGCTAATGTCCTCATCTAAAGAAAAACATTTCTTTAAAACTAAATCATTTCTTTAATTTTCTGCCATTCCTTTTCCTCTGTTAAATTCAGGGAAATGTGGCCTCTCTGGTGGCGCAAAGGGTTAAGCACCACACTTATGAAGCAATCCACAACCTCTGCAGCACAAGTTCGATCCCAGCCGCCAGGGAGAAACCCACATGGTGCACCAGACCTCTCCTGTCTCGTCCGCTGCTCCCCTCAGCAGTGTATTTCACTCAGTCCGCCTGTTCTGTTCCCCACTCTGTCTCTGGTGAGTGCTCTCACCTCCCACCCCCACATCTCTGGCCTGTGCCCCAGCTCTTGCATCATAAATAAATAAATCTTTAAAAAAATAAATAAATTCAGGGAAATGTTGATACTTTTTTTTTTTTTTTTTAGGAATATTTACATCTATTTCTCTTTATCTGAGTATGCCTGGAAGGTTATCTGGCATAAAGCATGCCTAACATTGGTGATGACGACGTTTGAGCAGTGAGATTTTTTGTATTTGGCTTGTTTTTCTTCTCCTTCAATTTACTGATGGTCCTAGTGGGTGGTGAGGTTATGGATATAAGACTCTAAGAAACAAATTCCTCCTTTGTACAGTAAAGGAAGCCATCAACAGAATGGTCATGTAAGAAAACAGGGGTGAATATTTTCCTAATGAAGGAGTTAAGAGGAACCTTCCAAAGTATGGCACAAAACCTAGAACACCTCACAGCAAGAATTAGCACAAAAACTGCCAAGGGGCCTACACGTAGAGAATACCCTCAGTATCTGCGTGGTCAAGCCAGTAATCATAGTCATCTATGCAAGTCCCAGAAGCCTTACTTAGAAAAGCAAGAGTCTACAGCGTGGTGCTCACATATACCCCCTTGCAGGGTTTTTCTGGGGTTCGAAGAGTTTGCCTTTGGCCCTCCCCACCCACCACATGAACATTATCCAAGAGGTCACCCTCTGCTCAGCCAAGCTGAAATCCACACCAGAGCACAGCTAGCAAGCCAGCCCTTGCAGGCCAGGACTCAGCAGGACCACCTCCCAGGTCTCCCACGGCCCTCCTTCCTCACAGCTCTCAGACATACCCTAAAAGGATGTGTTCTCTTCTTCCAGCTCCCACCCCCAGAACCTTAGCCTCAAGCTTTGGCTCAGCCTATGGCCACCCAGGGTGGGAGATTTCCACAGTCAGGAGAGCTGCTGGGGTCAGGGTAGTGGGAGAGAGAAGGGGTGGTACCTAGAGGCAGTGGCCCATTTATTCTCCCCATGAAACCTCACATTGCTAGGAAATGAGAAAATCTCAAAAAAATTAAAAAAAAAAAAAAATATATATATATATATAGTGATGACCCAGAAGCAGGGAACAAAATTAGAGCCAGCAGCCTGCTGCTCACTGACCAATATTTACTAAGCCCCCACAGTGTGTGCCAAGTGGCTCTGGGAGGTAGGCTGGAAAGGGAAGGACTAGGGCCAGGGCCATGGAAGGTGGGCAGGGATGGCTGATTTAGCCACATGCTGAGCTCTGAATGAGGGTGATGACAGCCAGGCCCAGAGGGTGGGCCCATAAGGGAGGGAGTGCTCTGCCAGGGCTTGACAGAGAGGTCTTCCAAAACTCACTGAGGATGGCAGCCAGGTAAGCAGGAGCCAACCAGCGCCCCCACCCAAACGCTCCCCACGAACAGGCTAGGGCCGAGTCACCGCTATTCTCATCATTTATCCACCAACATTTCCCAGACACTCAATTGCAAAATTCTGACCTGTTGCCCTTCTAAGCCCACTTCTGTTTGTCAGGCCACAGTGACTAGCACATAGCTGAGGAAATCTGGCACACATATTATGTCACCCGCTCATAGCACACTGCCCAACTTGTTAGTAAGGCTTAAGTGAGTAAAATGGATGATCTCATGGCTAAATCAACAGATGCATCAGGACAAGTTGGGCAGATCTGGGTTCAAATTTGGCACCTGTCACTAACTTACCATGTGTCCCCAAGACAGTTAAGCTATGAAATGTCCAACCTCACTGAAGGACCCTGATAGGTGAGAGCTACAGTGCATATTTTAGGACAGTTCCTTGCTAGTTCCCTATCCTTCAAGCTTGCAGGCCAGTCCCCTCTGACCTAGACCTGACCACTGTCTATTCCCAGAGGGCAAGAGGGAAGCTCAGTTAGTCCTTTTACAATGCCTCTGCTACCACTCTTTCCCAACTACTTTGGACTCCTTGTTACTTGACCTTTGATGGAGCCTCCCCAACAAATTTTATTCCTTGAAGGCAAGGAGTGTTCTCTCTTGACCCCTCTCCACACAGTGCCTGGTATAGTGCTCGACACACGTGGAGGGGGCAGCTGAGATTCAGTGTTGGCTGGAACCCTCCTATTCCTGGGAGATGGGGAGTCCAGTCTCCTAGCTGATGTCCATCTGCGTGGACATCAGGGAGCACCTTCCTCTATGAATGTGTGTGTACACATCTACACACACAGCAAGCCATGCCTCTTACACTCACATTCTACCCGCGTGGGGGCCAAAGACCAAGTTCGAGCCTGAAGTCAGCTGTCATGACCACTCCTTACTCTCTTGTCTTTCATTTACACTCACTGAACTAAAAGCTAGTGACGCGGGGCCTCCCTGGTGGTGCGAGGGGTTGGGACGCAACCTATGAAGCTATCCGCAGCCTCTGCAGCACAAGTTCGACCCCCGGCCAGGGAGCTACCCACATGGCACAGCAGACCTCCCCTGACTCACCTGCTGCTCCCCTCAGCAGTGTGTTTTTTGGTCAATCTGCCTGTTCTGTTCCCCACTGTCTCTGGTGGGTTCTCTCACCCCCCCACACCTCTGGCCTGTACCCCAGTTCTTATATGCCTAGATAAATAAATCTTTAAAAACAAACAAACAAATAAAGGCTAGTGACACGTACTGGACTTTTAGATTCAGCCTGAAAGTTCATTCTTCAAACAAATACTGACTATAGGTTACACACCAGGACTAAAGCTAGATTCTGGGGATGACACCCTTGTAGCTGCCCTCACAGACAGGAAAAGCAAACAATTCAACAGGTAAGAATAGTGATGACAAGGGTGATGGATGGATCAATTAGTTCAGTTAGGCAATTTAAACAGGAAAGAATTTTGTGCAGGGATGTTAAATAACTTTAGAGTCACTGGAAAAGCTGCAGAAACAGACTCTAGTCTGAGCTTCCAAGCACTATCCTCAAAATCACAGCAGAGCTGAGCCACCAAGGAGCTCTTGTCCCTGCCCCCACCAGGGAGCTATGGCAGGGAGAACTTGCCTGCTCCAGGATGAAGCCATGCTTGCCATGGGCCACTCCAGCAAAACAAATGTAAGGTGGATCATCACGAGGAGGAGATCCACGACACATTTAAGACTGGATCTAGTACAGCAACTTGGTAGGATCCAAACCACACTGGGAATTTTAGTGCAAAGATGGCTGGAAAGTCAAGTTTTTCTCTACTTTTAGGAGGTTGGTTCAAAAGTTATTATCCAAGTAGTGCACTTGATAGTGAAAGGAGGTGCTACTGGTAACAAGGCTGGTGTCTATTGCTTAGAAGGGGCTCTGAAAGCTGGGGGCAAAGGGGGAGGCTGCCTTTTATAAAAAATATTTGCATGAGGGGCCTCCCTGGTGGCACAAGGGGTTAAGTCTCAGCACCATGAAGCTATCCGCAGCCACTGCAGCAGGAGTTCAATCCCTGGCCAGGGAGCTACCCACATGGCACAGCAGACCTCTCCTGTCTCGCCCACTGCTCCCCTCAGCAGTGTTTTCCAGTAATTTGCCTGTTTGTCTCCTCACTCTGTCTCTGGTGAATCCTCTCATGTCCCGTACCTCTGGCCTACATCCCAGCCCTTCCACACAAAATTAAATAAATAAAAAATTGGAAAAAAAAAAAGAAAGAAAGAAAGAAAGAAAGAAAGAGGAGGGGACTTTTAACTTTAATGCAGCCTGGGGTATAGCATCCCCAAGGGGCTGCTGGCTTCACAGGCTTCCAAGAAAGAACTGAATAGTCTCATCTTTAGAGGCTATTAGGGAAGAAACAAGCCATACCACTGTCCTAGTAATCAAAAGGTAAGTATTTGAGTGAGTTAGATGAGGCCACCCCTGGGCCTCCCCTGGTGGCGCAGCGGTTGAGTGCTGGACTGCAAAGCTGCCCACAGGCTCTGCAGCGCCGGTTCGATCCCTGGCCACCGGCGACGGTCCCACATGGCGTGACAGACCTCTCCTGCCACCCGCTGCTCCCCTCAGCAGTGTACTTCAGTCCCTCTGCCTGCTCTGCTCCAGGCTCTGGCTCTGGTGAATTCTCTCACCCTCCCGTGCTTCCAACTGTACCCAGTGCTTGTATACATACATAAATAAATAAATCTAAAAAAAAAAAAAAAAAAGTTTAAAAAAAGAGGCCATCCCATCCCCCTCATTTCCTAAATCAGGCCAGGACAAGTCTGCTCAACTCTCTTGCTACAGCAGCAGCAGCAGCAGCAGGACCATTTATAAATGCCAACTCCAACTCCCTGGCAGACCGCTCTGTGGGCAGAATTTGCCACCAGGAGCCTCTCACTAGAAGTCTCTTATGTTCCCTTCTTCCCGAAATGGTGAGAGTCCTCTGAGGCCCAGTTTTCCTCTGGGAGGTAAGGAGGGTCTTTCCCAGACAGTGGGCCTTGAAAGATAAACACACCTGTGAGGTTTCCCTGGGGCAGAGAAGCTTTCTCTGCTGGAAGCCAGGCCCAGGGCAGCCTGCAGCAAAGGCTTGGCATGGTTCTGGACAGTGCTGAGTCTTTCTGCACCATTATCTCCAACCCTTCATCCTTTAGCCAGCCTGTGCCCCCATCCTCCTCAGAGACTCTAACCACCTCTGACCTCTGCCATTTCTACAGCTGCGGGCTTTAATTTTGCTGCGATGCTTTCTCTGGGAAGGTGGTTCTCAAAATGTGTTCCCTGGACCAGCAGCATCACCATCACTGGGGAACTTGATGGAAGGAAAATTCCCAGCCAGGGGTAGGTCTTGGCAACCTGTGTTCCAAGAAGCCCCCCCAACCCCCCCCACCCCGATCGTGAATCACATTCAAGTTGAGGACCACTACACTTAGAGGAAGATCCAGGGCTTTTGATGGATTTTTGGATTTCTTCACAGGAAAACCACTGCTGTCGGGGGCAGTTCCTTCCTACCCAGCACTCAACCTTCCTGCAGCTAGCGCTCAGGAGCCACAGACAGGCCCCCGGTAGAAAGGCACAGGCTGCATCTTGGGCCTTAAATTTCTCAGTGACTATAAACATTTATCTGCAGAGTAATAAACGGGCCCTATTCTCATGAGAAAGAAAGATAATGGTGGGTGTGGAAGGGGCTCCTATTTTTAAGTTATAGTGAGAAAGGTGGCAGGAAGGAAGCAGAAGAGATTGAGTAATTACATTCCTGAAGGATAATTCCTCCATTTTCCCTCCCACTGTCCGGACCTCCTACATTGATTCAGACTCTGGTCCAAGGTCACTGGCAATCACCATCTGATTATGGAGGCAAAAGGCCTTCCCACTTACCCTGCTTCCTCACTGTGGGCCTCACCCCGTGACCAGAGCCTCCTTCTCCCTAAGATTCCTGAAGAGAAACCTCCTAAAGAGGAACTACCACAGCCTAATGCAAATCACCCCCAGCCTGCTCCACTGCTGTCAGCTCACCGCCTTCTACCCACAGTCATGTTCAGTCCCTCTGCCTGGCAGTCAAGGGTCTTTTCAACTAGGCTCTTACCACCTTGTACCCTCACCTGCCATTTCTCTCTTGCCTGGACTCCAGGGTCCATCAGAAGGCCTCACTCCAGCCCCGTCCTGTCTGCATGGTCCCATGGGACTAGGAAGTCTGACTGACAAGTCAGAAAGCTGAGTGCAGTCTGCACATGTTCCAAGCACTCTTTCCACAAGGTGTGAAGGGCTTGGGTGGAAAAGCGCCATCTCTGGCCCTCCACACCCTCTCGAGAACCTTGCAGGGTTCCTTGAGGTATTATCACCTGAGCATGACAGTTCCAATGCTTTCAGTGAACTCTCCTGGTGCTTCATGACAGTCCTGAGAGGTTGGGGGAAGGTGGGAGTGTGTTGTCTAAATACCTACCTGCTGCATGGAGATGTCAATCTTCATGTAAACATATGTAAACAAAGCATAAGTAAATAGACACATCCCTACCCTCTCCAGAGATTAGGGATGACTGGCATAGATGTCATCAAAGATGCATCATTAGGGATGTGGCTTCTCAAAGGTGCACAGGAGAGCATGAGAACCCTGACCCCAGGCCCTCCTGAGTATCCCATCTCTGCCTGGCTGGGGCTCCACAGAGGCTGTCAAGGGCACATTTACAGACACATACAGATGGATTCCAGAAGAAAGGCAAGCCAGCCCTGGCTCCTCTCACAGGCAGACACACATCAGGGCCACCCAAAGCACCATGTAGGTAAAGCTCCCCCGTCTCATGTTAAAATCCCTCAAGGCTGTGGGTTCAGTGGCAGGTTCCCACCAATAAGGTGCAAAGAAAACAACGTCCCTAACAACGCAACTACTTATGCATGTCTTCCCACTTGCCTTCCAACTCCCCATACCTCCCAAAACAGGCCTATTCAAAAGGGATCAAAATTCTAAACAGACTTAAAGGCTTACCCTTGCTGCTCAGCACCAACCCTGTGGGGTGACAGGACTGCTACCTGGAAAGGGTTTGGTTTTAGCTTGCAACTCAGATATGCTCTAATCTGGGTGACTTTCAACCCCCAGAAGACAGGGGAAAAGATGGCTATAGAAATTCTTACGACAGCACTATTCACAACGAAAACTTTGGAGGCAACCCGAAAACCAATCAGCAGGAGACGGGGTGAATAGCCAAGCAATTCTCATAACAGAATAGCACACAACAGACAATTATGCCCAGTGCCTATCACAGGGGCTTAGTAATTCGAATGCTGCTCAGTCTTCACCACCTCTCTTCCAGGAAGACTTGAAGGACTGTCTGAATCTGAAGACACTTCACTGCAAATTCCCTGAAGACAGGACCCCATTTCAGTCTTCTTGTAAGGCCAAAGTAGAGGAAATATTGAAATGTTAATTGAAATAAAATAGTGAAGTAAAATCAAATCTCTTAACCAGACTTACAATTTCTATTGGGCGCCTACCCCCACATTGACAGAGCTCTTTCTCTCTTTTTTAAATATAACATAATCACATGTAAAATGCCCGACTTTCTAACTGCAGATCAACGAAAGAGTCATCCATTGAAGCACCTGTCTGATCACAACACTTTCTTGGCTTTAAAGCCTCTAGTGGATTCCCAGGCTCATTTCTGGCTTATAAGTCATTGTGTCATCTGTGACCCACTGAGCCCTGCCCCTCCTAGTCAGCCACCCTGTCCTTTCAGTCCCTTTAACACATAAAGTGCATTCTGACCACAGGGCCTTTGCATTTACTGCTCTCGGCCAAGAATGTTCACAGGTCTTAGTACAAATGTCACCTAGTCAAAGTGGAGGACAACTTGGTTTTAAAAAAATTTATTCCCAGTCACTCAGAATCCCTATATCCTGTTTTACTTTCTTCTTAGCATATATCACCATCAAAAAAATTTTTCTTTTGTGTGCAAAGGCTGTAAGCTACACAATGGCAGAAACTTGGGCCTACATATTTCCCAGAGTTTTGAGGAGTCAGACCCCAATAAATCTGCTGATGAGTTAATTTTCCCTGGCCTGTTTTCACGATGCTACAGAGTTTAGGATTTTATTATTCACTGGTCTCTACACCTAGTTGAACTATAAGCAAGGGAAACTGGGATGAGGGGAAGGGCCACGTCAACTGAGCTACAGACCCCAGAGAGTTGGTATGGAGTTGGAGTACAATACATACTGTAGACAAAGTAAAGAAGCACATTTGATGGGGGTTAGGGGGGGCACAAGGAAGATGGTGTGAGAAGTAATAACCACGCCCAAGATGGAACCACCATCTGATGATTCCACCAAAAATTACATGTTAACTTTTCCCTGTGAAGGCAAAGAAAAGGAAAGGAAACCCCACAAGCACAGGCTGTTTCCAAAACTCAGCAGCTCACGGAAACTCTGATTCTTGGCCCCATGGTACACAACCTCTCCCAAAGTGCCAGCCCTGGGGCGAGGGGGAAGGGGCTTGTGAACTGCTGCCAAGGACAGGGAGTGGAATGAGAGTAGCCAAGGTCACCAGCACAATCTGGCCAGCAGGGTTGTGCACACACCACTGTCTACCCATGGTCAAGGCCTCTGCTGTGGGAGGCACCTCCATGGTTTCTGCTGGGTGTCAGGGTGGCTGAGGACAGAGGAACAGAAACTGGGACAGAAGCTCTTCTATCTGACCCAGAGGCTACTTTGATTAGTGGCTTGAGTCTGGGAGTGTGGGTGACTGTATTTTTTGGTTAAAGTGAAGAGAGGGCCTCCCTGGTGGTGCAAGGGGGTAAGCGCAGCACTGTGAAACAATCCGCAGCCTCTGCAGCATAAGTTCAATCCCCCGCCGGCCAGGAGCAACCCACATGGCGCAGCAGACCTTTCCTGTCTCACCCACTGCTCCCCTCAGCAGTGTATTTCAGTAGATCTACCTGTTCTGCTCCCCACTCTGTCTGGTGAATCCTTTAACCATCCCCCTCCCTGTACCTCTGGCCTATACCCCTGTTCTTATATGCATAAATAAATAAATCTTTTTAAAAAAAATAAAGTGAAGAGAACTGCCGTGGCTTGCTGCCCCAAGGACCGGGTACCCTGAGAACTGCCCCAACTCTAAAATGGAAAGTCTTCAAAAACCAGAAAAGGTCAGCACTGAAATATGCACATGCCGGTCAACTTCACATCACCCTGGGCCTGGGAAGGCAGAGGACACAGGACACAGGACGGGGCACGGGTGAGCAGAGGCAGAAAGGGATTCCAGGGCTCAGCTTCTGGGGGTAAACACAGGGCCAGTCTCTCTGCAGGCCATGGTGGTTCCACCTTGTCCCAGTCTCACATACTCCGTGCTCCGCCAAATAAGGGGAAGGAGGGGGGCTGGCCTGCAGCCCTCTGGTTTCCAGGAAAGGGCGAGAGTACTGACAGTGGAGATTTACAAAGCTCTCTTTACTAGCAGGACACAAACAGCAACTCCCTCCCCCAGCTTTCTCCCACACAAACCTACCTTTCAGACTTGAGTAAAAGAAGTGAGCATCCCTGAGACTCCTTCCCCCACAAACAAAACCCAGGGGTTTCGGGTCTGTCCTCTTCCCCCCTTTGGAGGACAGCCTAATAATGGGGTATGTGTAAGGCCTTTTGGGGAGCTGGCTGCCTCCTCCTCAACCCCAGCAGCCTGAGAGGGCACAAGGAAAGGCCCCAAGGGATGAAGGGGACCTTCCTCAAGGAAGAACAGGTAAGAGGCAGGAGTAAGCAGGCCAGGGCCGGTCCCTGCCCACAGGGGCAGCTGCAGTCAACAAGTATTTAAGAACTGGGCCTCCCTGGTGGCACAACCTATGAAGCTACCCACAGCCTCTGCAGCATGAGTTCGATCCCTGGTCAGGGAGCTACCCACATGGCGCAGCAGACCTCTCCTGTCTCGCCCGCTGCTCCCCTCAGCAATGTACTTCGGTCCTTCGGCCTGTTCTGCTCCCTGCTCTGTTATATAGTATAAATATTAACTTTTGGTCACATTATAAATATTAGTAATTTGCCTTTTATTGCTAATTGGTATCACTGACAGAAATCTTAAAATAGAAATAAAGACACACACACACACACACACATATATATATATATATATATATATATATATATCTCACACTTTTAAGGTTTCTGCTTTTAGTAGAATGCTTGGCAAGCCCCTACCCACCCTGAAATTGTGCAACCACAGCCATATTTTCCTACACTCAAAAAATGTATCTCGGGCCTCCCCGGTGGCGCAGTGGTTGAGCGCTGGGTTGCGAAGCTGCCCGCGGCCTCTGCGGCGCTGGTTCAATCCCCGGCTGCTCCCCGGCCACCAGAGGAGGATCCCACGTGGCGCGCAGACCTCTCCTGCTGCCCACTGCTCCCCTCAGCAGTGTACTTGGGTCCTTCTGCCTGCTCTGCTCCCTGCTCTGGCTCTGGTGAATTCTCTCACCCTCCCGCGCTTCTGACTGTACCCAGTGCATGTAAACAAACAAACAAACAAACAAACAAATAAATAAATAAAACATGCCTCTATAAAAAAAAATAAATAAAGATATTAAAAAAATGTATCTCTGATTATTATAAGATCTAAATTGGGATGGTGTGAGAATCCAACTTAATTTTTCCTAAATTGTAAATTATCTCAATATTGCGTAATGAAGAGTCAACTGCCTTGTAAACCTCAACTGTGGAGTCTATAAAAGGTAACAAACAGGTAAAGTCAAACATACCCTTTGCACTGAGAGGCACAGATAGCTGTCCTCGCCAGTGAAATCTAAGTGCACGGCTGGGGGTGCCATCTCTTTCCCGTCCTTCTTCCTGGCAAGAAGGTACAGGCTGGCAAGTGACAAATACGAGAACAACATTTTACGTGCCAAGGATGGCAGAGCAGAGAGGTACAAGGCAGAGAGCTGGGCTTCCCTGGGCATCCCTGATCAGGAAAGCAGGCTTCACATGCTTATTATCAGCCCTAACCAGCACTGCTGGACTCTGTAATTTGCTCACCCCTGTACCTCATTCACTTCCCTCCATAATTTTATAACAATCACAGTAAGAACTGCTCAGATTCACTCTTGTCTGCCAGGCTTGGTGCTAAGCAATTTGATGGCATTATCTATTTTTTTTTTCCAAATGTTCTCACACTTCTGTGGTCTTTTGAAGGGTGAAGGACTGTGTGTGTGTGTTTAAACTTTTGTTGCCTTTTTTTTTTTTTTTAAAGATTTATTAATTTATACAAGCACTGGGTACAGTCAGAAGCACAGGAAGGTAAGAGAATTCACCAGAGCCAGAGCGGGGAACAGAATAGGCAGAAGGACCGAAGTACACTGCTGAGGGGAGCAGCAGGCGGCAGGAGAGGTCTGAGCGCCATGTGGGACCCTTGCCAGTGGCCGGGGATCAAACTGGCGCTGCAGAGGCTGCAGGCAGCTTCACAGCCCAGCGCTCAACTGCTGCGCCACCAGGGGAGGCCCTGATGGCATTATCTTATGTAACCATCTTAATAACCTTACTAAGACAGATTCCATAGTATTTCCCTAGCTACAATTATCATCAACAACAGCTTTCAGAGTAGAAAGACACTGCATTTCAAATGTCCACAAAGAGATACCTCCTTTTATTTCTGAAACATTAAAATAGAAAAGTAAGGGTATCATCCTTACTTTTTTTAAAAAAAGATTTATTCATTTATGCATACAAGAGCTGGGGTACAGGCCAGAGATGCGGGGGAAGGGGGGGTGAGAGGATCCACCAGAGAGAGAGTGGGGAACAGAACAGGCAGACTGACTGAAACACACTGCAGAGGTGAGCAGCAGGAGAGACAGGAGAGGTCTGCTGCTCCATGTGGGTTTCTCCCTGGCCGGTCAGGGATCGAACTCATGCTGCAGAGGCTGTGGATTGCTTCATAGTGCGGTACTTAACCCCTTGTGCCACCAGGGAGGCCCCCATCCTCACTTGTAGATGAAGATACTTTAAGTTAAAACTTACTCAAAATTACACAACTAGTAAGAAATAATACTATTATCATTTGCTAAATTCTGTACACCCTGAGGTCTGTATTGGATGTTTTCATTCTGTTCTATTTATCTATCCTGTGCCAAACATATGACAGGCAGTATCTCTTAATTGTGAGTTTAATGCTAGCTTCTGTTATCTTCTTTTTATTCATTTGTATTTCCTACAGTGAATTCCTTTAAGAAGAAAACTACAAGGGTGTCCACTCTCACCATGACTATTCAGAGTATTGGAAGTCCTAACTAGAGAAATTAGATTAAGAGAAAGATATAAAAGTAATCCAAATTGGGAAAGAAGTAAAGCTATTAGTATTTGCAAATGACATAATATACACAGAGAACCCTAGGATCCACAAAAAACCAAATCTAAACAATTTAGCAAAATGTCAGGGTATAAAATCAATTGCCTTCCTACATACAAAAAATGAGATAGATGAAAGAGAAAAGAATTAGAGCAATTCCATTTAAAGTCACACACACACACACACACTAAATACCTAGGAGTATTTACCTAACAAAGGAGGTAAAAGATCAATACATTGTAAAAAGAATTAGAAGACACAAAGAAATGGAAAAGTATTTTCTGCTCATGGATTAGAAGAATCAACATTGCCAAAGTGGTCATCCTATCCAAAGTAATAAATATAGATTTAATACAATCCCAATAAAAATATCAACAGCATTTTTCAAAG
Organism: Talpa occidentalis; assembly: GCF_014898055.3. NCBI lineage: Eukaryota > Metazoa > Chordata > Mammalia > Eulipotyphla > Talpidae > Talpa > Talpa occidentalis. The sequence goes on along the minus strand of NW_023605194.1, from coordinate 94,867,156 downwards.
AACTGGAACAAACTCCACTGAAATTCACATGGAATCACAAAAGACCCCAAATAACCACAGCAATCTTGACCAAAAAAGACAAAGAATGTAGGTATCATATCTGGACTTCAAGCTATACTATAAAGCCATAATAATAAAAACAGCCTAGTTCTGGAACAAAAACAGACATCCAGACCAATGAATAGAATTGAAAGCCCAGAAATAAACTCATACCCAAATTGATAGTTAATCTGTGACAAAGAGTCAAGAACACACTGTAACAAGGATAGCCTTTTTAATAAATGGTGCTAGAAAAACTGGACAGCTAAATGCCAAAGAATGAGACTAGACCACTATCTCATTCCACACATAAAAATCAATTCAAAATGGATTAAAAGACTTGGATGTAAGACCTGAAACCATGGAATGCATAGAAGAAAACACAGACAAAACCCTTCACAACATAAGCTGCAGTGATGTCTTTAGGGATTCATCCCCAGCAGCAAGGAAAACAAAGAGAACATAAACAACTGGGACAATATCAAACAAAAAAGATTCTACACAGCAAAAGAAATCATAGGTAAAATGAAAAGACACCTTACTGAATGGGAGAAAATATTTGTACACCATACATCTGATAAGGGACTGATGTCCAAGATCTGCAAAGGTCTCATACAATTCAACAACAACAAAATAACCCAATCAAAAAATGAGCAGAGGAGCTGAACACACACTTCCCCAAATTCGACTGATGACAAATAGGTATATGAAAAAAAAGCTGATAATCACATAAATGCAATCAAGACCACAAGGAGATACCACTCCACACCTGTAAGAATGGCCCATATCAAAAGGCCAGAAAAAAAACCACATGCTGGCAAGGATGTGGGGAAAGGGAACCCTCCCCTACACTGCTGGCGGGGATGCAGATTGGTCCAGCCTAAATGGAAAGCAGCATGGAGGTATTTCAGTAGATTAAAAATGGATCTGCCATAGTTACCCAGTAATTCCATTTCTAGGCACATATCCCCCGAATTTAAAAACACTAATTCAAAAGACTTGTACTCTCATATTTACTGCAGTGCTATTTACAATAGCCAAATTATGGAAACAATCTAAATGTCCCCAAAAGATGAGTGAATCAATAAAATGTGGTATACATACACATTGGAATATTACTTAGCAATCAAGATAAACTCATGCCATTTGCAATAACATGGATGGAGCAGGAAGGGATAATACTAAGTGAAATAAGTCAGAAGGAGAAAGATAAACACCAGATGGTATCACTAATATGTAGAAAATAGAGAAACCAAGCTAAGGGTCAGATAAAGACAAGCTTAAAAACTAATACTTGAAAACCAACTATAGAACTGTAGCATCCAGAGAGAGGGAGGGATTGGGAAGGAGTAAAAATAAAGAGGGAAGGAAGCACAATGGAACTTTGGATGATTGGGTGGTGGGTGCCCTGCAGTGGCCAGAGAAAAGGGCCTCACCTCAGTTCTACCAAATCAGAGCTTTCAGCATGATCATGCATCAGTGTGTCTGGTTTTGAGATCAACATTCCTCCCGTCTAGGGCACTGGTTTGACATTTCAGCACTACTGAACTGGACAAGGTCTAGCTACAACATTCTGATTGTTCAAAGTCTGAAGTCAGTTCCCTCTCTCTGACAAAAGGGTATCACATCGCTGCCCCACCCACTCTATAGGGAAACTAGTCAGTGCAGGCTCCTTGCCCAGAGTGCACTGTTGGTGCTGCAAAGTGTCTGGGTTTCAAGAACGAGGCCATTTTTATATCCACTTGGCTCTTGAAGCAGGCAATGTGAGGCCAGGCCTGTGTCTCAACAGCAGCCAGGCCTATTTTAGGTCTAAAAAGAAATCTCTCTGTCTTTTGCTCTGTGAACTAGAGTTTACAAAGGCTATTTCCTCCACCCTGAGGGTAAGGAGTTGAACAGTATCCCCCCAAATCCATGTCCACCCAAATGAAACCTCAGAATGGGGCCATATTTGGAAGTAGGGCCTTTGCAAATATAATTAGTTAAGGATCTTGAGATGAAGTCATCCTGGAGTTAGGCCGGGTGCTAATTTCAAGGACTGGTATCTTTATAAGACAGAGAGGATGATCTAAACACAGGGACACACAGAGGTGGTCCCGTGAAGATTGGGCCATAAACCAAGTGCACTGCAGCCACCACAGCTGGAAGAGTGAGGAAGGATTCTGCCCTACAGCCTTTCAAGGGAATGTGGCCCTGCTGACACCGTTGCTTTTTAACTTCTGGCCACCACAGCTGTGAGAGAACAAATTCCTATTGTGCTAACTTGATGAGATAGCCAAAGGAAACTAGTAGTGCGGGGCTGCCATCGAGGCCTGACCACTGACTGAGTCTTGGCTGCGGTTGGCAGGATTCTCAGTTGACCTCCCAGGACCCTGGCTTTTTTGTGTGGGCAAGACTTTTGTGTGAAGATGAGGTGTCACTCCTGTGATTATGTTATGTTATTATCTGGCAAAAGGATTTTTTAAAAAAAGATTTATTTATTTATTTATACAAGAATCGGAGTATAGGCCAGATGCGTGGGAGGGTGAGAGGATTCACCAGAGACAGAGCAGGGAGCAGAACAGGCAGACTGATGAAATTCACTGCTGAGGGGAGCAGCGGGAGCGACAGGAGAGGTCTCCCGCACCATGTGGGACCCTCGCCGGGCCGGCGGGGATCGAACCGGCACTGCAGAGGCTGCGGACAGCTTCATAGCGCGGCACTGAACCGCCTGCCCAAACAGGGGAGGCCCAGCAAAAGGATTTTTTTATGGTGTCTATTAACCAGATTAGTTGACCTAAGATAGGTAAATCATCTTACATGGGACAGAACTTACCAGGCAAGCCCTTAAATGGGATGGGCTTCTGGCAAAAGAGTGGGAAAGAGCAATTTCTCCAGGGTCTGGAAGTCTAGCGATTTAGACACCAGTTTAATCAAGTGACCCGGGAAAGCATCACTGGAGACAGGACACATCACAACGTCTTCTGTGAAAAGAATGCAATATCCTTTTTCATGATATTCTTGCCAAAATTGTATGTGACCTCCTAGGAGAGACAGAGCAGCTGTTAAAAATTGGAGGAGACTAAGGAGAAATAACAAAATGCGTGGTGGCATCCAGATGTCAACCTGAAATAGGTTGACAAAATTCTGGTGAAACTTAACTATGGCTTGTAGTTTGGTTGATAATATTGTGGCAAAGTTGATTGCTTGTTCTTGGTAACTGTACTACTATAGGGTGAGGGATACAAAGGATCTCTGCTGCACTTTTTCTAAAGTCTAAAATTAGCTGTTTTTTTTTTTTTAATTTATTTATTTATACATACAAGAACTGGGGTATAGGCCAGAGGTGTGGGAGGTGAGAGGACTCACCAGAGACAGAGTGGGGAACAGAACAGGCAGAATGACTGAGATACACTGCAGAGGGGAGCAGTGGGCGAGACAAGAGAGATCTGCTGCTGGCCAGGGATGGAACTCATGCTGCAGTGGCTGGCAATAGCTTGATAGTGCTGTGTCTTTAATCCCTGTGCCACTAAGGAGGCCCTAAAATTAGTATTTTTTTTTTAATGTTTAAAATAAAAGGAGGGGGGCCTCCCCGGTGGTGCAACGGTTGAGCGCTGGGTTGCGAAGCTGCCCGCAGCCTCTGCAGCGCCGGTTCAATCCCCGGCTGCTCCCCAGCCACCGGAGGAGGGTCCCGCATGGCACGTAGACCTCTCCTGCCTCCTGCTGCTCCCCTCAGCAGTGTACTTCGGTCCTTCTGCCTGCTCTGCTCCCCACTCTGGCTCTGGTGATTTCTCTCACCCTCCCACGCTTCTGACTGTACCCAGTCCTTGTATAAATAAATAAATCTTTAAAAAAAAATAAATAAAATCTGTGCGCATTAAAATAAATAAATAAATAAAATAAAAGGAGGGGCCTCCCTGGTGGAGCAAGGGGTTAAGATACAACCTATGGGGCTGCCCACAGCCATTGCAGCACCGAGTTTTATCCCCAGCCGGGCTAGGAGCAACCCACATGGCGCAGCAGACCTCTCCTGACTCGCTCACTGCTCCCCTCAGCAGTGTATATCAGTCAGTCTGCCTGTTTTGTTCCCCACTCTGTCTCTGGTGGATCCTCTCACCCCCCGCATCTCTGGCCTGTACTCCAGCTCTTGTATACATAAATAAATCTTAAAAAAAAAAAATAACATAAAATAAAAGGAAATGATCAAATAAATTATGATATAGTCATAAGGCAGATTAAATGCTTAGGGAGAAATCTGTTTCCCAGGTAAAGGTAGGCAGGGGTACAGATACCTGATTGTGGCATAAAAAAACAATTACAAGGAAAAATGCACTATCAATAGAGGTTGCCTCAAGTGGCAGGATTAGGGCATTTTCCCTCTCATACTTCTTTATACTTTTCTTTCCAATAAGTATGCATGGCTTTTGCTAATCAAGTTTACAAAAACACCAAACTGTTGCCCAGGAATACTGAGAATTAATTGCATAGTTTCTGGAAAAGGCTTTAAGGCAGAGGCCTGCGTTAATGGGTTAAGATGGCTGGAGAGGGGCGGCTCCCAGCCTCTGCAGTCTAAGAGGAGGCAGGATATCGGAGTAAATCAGCTGATGTGAACTTGCGGTCATGTTGTTGTAGATAAGAGCAAACTGGATCCCATCACCTGAGCAGCCAATCTTCGGTCCCCACCAAAATTTCTAGCCAGGTCTCTTGTTCTTCCCTCTGCCAGCCATGCTGGCCATGGTAACTGAGCCTGCCTCAGCGTTACATATCTTTTTGCCATTATCCACACAGCTCTCCCTGCCAGGAGGCCTGACCCTCTCTCCTTTCTCCCTAGCTTTCAAAACTTCTACTTCCAGGAAGCCTTCCAGGCCACTCCAACTCCTAATTGTCTTGCCTTCCCCTGCCCCAAGGGGTGACCAGGGAGTTCATTTGCTGAGTCTGTTGTGCCCATCCCCAAAACTCTTTATGCCAGCACTACTTGCTTTGTGATTATAATTTAATCAGTAACTGAACTATAAATGTGGAAAGACAAAGGGCTGAGGTTTAGAAACTTAAACTAAGTGATCTAGAATAGTAACTCTGAAGTTGTGGCCTTAGGAGTGTACCTGGGGTCACAGACCTTTTCAGAGGTATAAAATATAAAGTCATTTTTATTACAATAAAGATGTTAAAAGTTTTTTTTATTTCCATTTTTCAGAGGCTGTGATGAACATGAATCAGTGTAGTCTTAAGTTTTCTAGAGATGGCTTGATTTAGGGCAATAAATAGGTGTTTTCACAGATTAACTCTATTTGTTCCTAGGACTTCAACTGAATATTTACTAGCAAACTTATAATGCTATCTCATCTCATAAATCATTATTTTGAAATGCCGAAGATCTTCAAAAATGCAGAAAAATTGTCCCTCCCTGATGGCTCAAGGGGTTAAGCACCACACTATGAAGCAATCCGCAGTCTCTGCAGCACGAGTTCAATCCCCGGCCGGCCAGGGAGATACCCACATGGCGTAGCAGACCTCTCCTGTCTCACCTGCTGCTCCCCTCAGCAGTGTAGTTCAGTCAGTCTGCTTCTTCTGTTCCCCACTCTGTCTCTGGTGAATCCTCTCACTCTCCTGCATCTCTGGCCTGTACCTCAGCTCTTGTATGGATAAATAAATAAATCTTTTTAAAAAATGCAGAAAAGTTGCCTTGCTTTTTCTGCACTTTATTGACCTTATTTTTGTTATTTTAAATGAACAGGTAACTGTTATTAAATCTCTCAGTATTAATTTTTAAGATGGCAATTATCAACAGAGGTAGCCACATAAACAAAAGACAATATGAAGGAATCCTAGGATCAAAAAGATTGGTAACTGCTCATTTATAAAGACATGTTACGAACTTTGAAAAGGATTAAATTAGGTGTGTGCATTAAAAAAATAGGGTTCTGCACATGGATGGCTGAGAAAGTCTTTTGAATTCTTGCTTTCAAATTTTTTAATGAAAACTAATTACCCAGCAATCCCACTTCTGAGAATTTCTTACAAGTGTGGGAAATGCAATTTGTACTAAGTTACTCATTGAGGCAGTGTACAAAATGACAAATAGTCAACAACCCAAGTTGGAGAAGAGAGGGATGTTGGTTAAAAATTACCGTACTTTCACATTATGAAATACTACGCAGCTAGCATAAAAGGTAACAGTGTTCTATGTGCTGATATGGAAAGATCTAACATACTTGCAACGTGAAAAAGCAAGGTGCTAAATAACTTGAATCATTGTAAAAAATAAAGGTGGGGGACATTGAGGTGGGGTAAATGTTTCATGTATGCCTGGTTTTTGTATTTTTAAAAAATTTTTTACATCCTTCTGACTTTTGAACTACACATATAGCTTAGTGAAAAAAAAATAATAAAATCGAGCCTCCCCTGGTGGCGCAGCAGTTGAGCGCTGGGCTGCGAAGCTGCCCGCAGCTTCTGCAGCGCCGGTTTGATCCCCGGCCACTGCTGCCATCGCCACCGCTCTGGCTCTGGTGAATTCTCTCACCCTCCCACGCTTCTGACTGTGCCCAGTGCTTGTATAAATAAATCTTTAAAAATAATAATAATAATAAAATCAAGAAAATAAGAAATTACAAGTGACCATGTACGTGTGATTTTTATACACAACTTCAAGTCTAATTAAGGGACCCAGATTACCAAAAAAAAATGTCCTTAATCTACATCACACTTTTGACAAATAAACATAAATGCACATAAATTTTCAGGTAAAATGAATTATTTAAAACAATGATTTTTTTTTTCTATTCCCAACTTTCAGCTGAGCACACTAAGAGTCTCAAGAGTAATAAATTCAGGTCAGTCACCTTATTCCCCCAACCTCCAGGAGGAGTTTGGATCTAACACTGGAGGAAGATTAGGAAGTCTGAGAACTCGGTCAGACCTAGACTTTGCAAGGCAGGAAATTCGGTTCCCCATAGTTGGGCATAATTGTCTCTCTATCCATGTGGCTGTCCTGCCTCCCCTTTCCACCTGTGTTGGGGGAACCCCTCTGGGAGTTGATGGCCACAGTGAGGGGGAGACAAGGTTGCCAGGGTTCACAAGATGCCTGGGCTGTCCCCAAGGAAGGCACGAGGTCCCTGGCTGACAGCAGACTCTGAACTCCTTATCTGCGGGCACACTGCCCAGCCTGCCAGCATCGAGGTCAGAGAAGTCCCACTGAAGACATCCAGTCCTGGCTGGGGCCCCAGCATCATGGCCCTCCCTCATCACCCTCAACCCTCCTGGTTTCCAAGGAATGTGGAGAAAGAAAGTAGTAAAAGACTCTTACAGTAAAAACTATGCAAAAAAGCCCCCCTTCTCCAAATAAACCAGAGGACAACTGGTTCTACCCTCTTGTGTTTCCAAGGAAAAGTCTAGGACTGTCAGCAATTTCATCAACACACTTCCAGCTAGGAATAAAAACAGAACCTTTTATTGGTTTCCTCCATCAAGTCTCTTGGCCACCATCAGGCAGTGACCTGAGAACACAAACGAACCTCTCTAGACCCCGTTCCCTTGGCTGTAGTAAAACAAAGGCCTTGGACTCAAAAAACCCCAGAGATTCTCCATTTCAACATTCCATCGTCTGTGGTTCTACAAAAATGCCTAAGCATTACTTTCTTCAGGCTTCAAATACAAGCAGACTGAATTACTTTGGCAGAGTCAGGAGAAGGTATATTCCCAGACATATATAGTCTATTCACAGCACTTAGATCCCAAGATCCTGTGAGTGCTGGATATGGACTGAGGTCCACCTTGGTAGAGTGGGTTGTGAACAGGTAAGAAAAGAGGGAGGTGGAAAAGCTTTGAAATCAGCAGCATGGCCCTTCCTATCCTGTGACTGATATTTACTGTGCATACATGCATGCGCACGCACACACACATGCACTGTTAGTCCTTCCTGCCCATTACTAGCCCAGAGAAGGAGTATTCCTACTACCTGAAGCAATCAAAATAGCTCTCAAAACAGGGCCTCCCTGTTGGCGCAAGGGGTTAAGCACCGCACTATGAAGCAATCCTCATCCTCTGCAGCATGAGTTCGATCCCCGGCTGGCCAGGGAGCAATACACATGGCACAGCAGACCTCTCCTGTTGCACCCACTGCTCCCCTCAGCAGTGTATTTTTCAGTCTGCCTGTTCCGTTACCCGTTCTGTCTCTGGTGAATCCTCTCACCCTCCCACACATCTGGCCTGTACCCCAGTTCTTGTATAAAAAAATAAATCTTAAAAAAAAAAATTTAAAAAAAAAAAAAAACTTTCAAAACAAAAGGTGGAAAAATAAAATCTTTCCCTTTGCCCAGTGACTCTGGGATAATCCCTGACAAGCCACAGAAGACAGGCCTACCCAGGTGAGGGAAACTGCGCCCAGGTTCCTAAGGAGCTGCATCAAGACTAAGTCTGGGGGCCTCCCCGGTGGCGCAGCAGTTGAGCACTGGGTTGCGAAGCTGCCCGCACCCTCCCCGGCGCCGGTTCGATCCCTGGCTGCTCCCCGGCCACCAGAGGAGGGTCCGACATGGCGCGCAGACCTCTCCTGCCGCCTGCTGCTCCCCTCAGCAGTGTACTTCTGTCCTTCTGCCTGCTCTGCTCCCCGCTCTGGCTCTGGTGAATTCTCACCCTCCCGCGCTTCTGACTGTACCCAGTGCTTTTATAAATAAATAAATAAATCTTTGAAAAAAAAAAAAAAAAAAAAAAAAGACTAAGTCTGGGCTCACACCATTCCTGCAACCCAACCTATCAATGAGTTTCTGGAACCCCTAAAATAATTCACTCCATTCCTACAGAGATGATGAGAACCGCCAAGACCTAACGGCGCACAACCACAATGAGACAGGCCCACAGAGTTTAAGAAACTTTTTCCTGCTGGGGAATGATTTGAACAGATTCACCTGCTAAAAAGCCCAGAACTCTCCTGCCACCTCCACGGTCTCTAGCAGAGTGCTGTGTTGTTTGAATTTAACAGGACAGGACCATGTGACCTGTCCTGAGCTGACACCTTTTTCTCCACCTGTGGCTGTTGTTCCCCCAACAATCATCTGTAGGAGCGAGGCCCCCCTGGCACCCTTAGTGCAGAGCAGGCACTGTGTGTTCAGCATGGAAGGAATGAATGTTCCCCGGGATCAAGGAGCCCCCATTCTTACTCTCCTTCCTCCTACGTAATTTAAGAAAACACAGCCAATGTCTGGTGCCCTTTAGTCACCCCCGCAAACCAAAGGCAGGAAGAGATTGCTAGTCAGTTCCTGGGCTTCCACATAATTTACGAAAAACTCACCTCTGCCTCTCCAGTAAGAACTGGAATATGTGGCTTCTAATTCCAGCTGCTAAAAGCTACGATTCTGAACATTCTTTCTCTTCTTTACATCTTTATCAGTTTTCAGGGCTCTTAAGAGATACAGATTAAATCGTAGATCCTGTGGACAAGAGATCTAGCCTGACCTTAGCACTGACCCCTTTCCAAGGTCACACAGCAAATTAGGAGCAGAACAGGGACAGAGGCCAGGGTGCCAGGCCAGTCCCCCCCACACGCTGACATCACCACTTGCCAGCCTACCCAAGTGGGGGTGCTCCTAGAGAAGAGTGACTGAAAACAAGCCCAACCCGGGGAGGCTCGAGGAAGAAGGGTCAGGTCAAAGCTGCTCCTGCCTCCATCCTTCCAGAGGCCCCAGGAAGGCACACACCCCTCCACTAAATCATGCACGCACAGCCCCCTTGGACACCCAGGTCCTGGCAGACACTGGTTCCTCAAAACTGTAACCACAATCTAGAGCTGAGAAAATGATCTTGACTTCATGGACCGCGGGATCACATGGGGAAACTGCTGGACAGCTAGTCCGTCCCGTTGCCCTAACCCACCAAGAGGGGGCAGCCTGAGCCAGACCACCTAACTTGGTCACACCGACCAAAACAGCCAACTAGCCACGCTCACGAGGTACGTCAGGTCGGAGCTTAGCTCAGTCCCTCCTTAGCCATCCGCCAGTTCCTGCTACCAGTCCTCAAGAGGATTTGGAGTGGTATATCCTCAGCCGGGAGGTGGTCTGGAGGGATGGGGTGGGGGACAGAGTTCCTGGAAAGCAAAGTCCGGGCACAAGCGCCGCATCCGAGCCGCCCCAAGAGCTGCCTGTGTACTGTCTGCTTCTTCGTGTCCAGGAAGCGCCCCCGGCCTGGCAGTGCGGCTACCCGCGCTCTGGACACCCTCCGCTGGCCCCCACAGCCCGCGATCTCCAGCCGAAGGGGTCGTAGCTGCGCTCCCCCGTCCCCCGGCTCCACGCACCCTCCTCCATCGTGGCTCTGCGGCCAGGTGCCGCCTGCATCCAGCGGCCGGGCCCGCGGCCGGCCCCCAGGAGAGGCTCCCTGGTCTGGCCCGGAAACCGCAGCCGGGCTCCGGCTCCTTGGCGCAGCCGTGCCCCTACCCCCACCCGGTGGCCCCGATCCCGGAGTGGGGGCGCTGCTTCTCCCCGTGCGGCCCCATCCCCTGGCACCACGGCGCCGGCACGCGCGGCTTCCGCCTCTCACCTGCGGCTCGAGCAGACGCTACCTGGGCCCCGCGCGCCCTCAGCGGCCAGGCCCTCCCGCGGCCCGCAGCGGCGGCTCGGTCGGTGCGCCCGCGCAGGAACCCCGCGCGCCCTCGCCCCCCTCCCGGCGTCCGTGCCCCCGGCGCGCATGCCCCACTATATACCGTGCGCGTCAGCGGCGGGGCCCGCCCCCCGCCTCGGCCCCGCCCCCGCCCGCCCCACCCGGTTCGCCCCAGGGCCTGCCACGTGGGGCCCTGCGGGCCGTGGCGCTCTTTGCGCCCGCTGCCGCCCGCAGTCCGCTAGCCCCGGACCTGCGCGTGGCCTGCCCTGGGCTGTCGGGGCGAGCCACTGCCTCCTGCGCCTCCGGCCCGCAGGCGAGCCCCTAGCGCGATCGCTTCATCATCTAACCCTTCCACGAATTCCTTTCCGTTCTCCTTCCACCGACGCCCTGCAGGCTCCTCCTTCCTCTGGAAATGTGCCCTGAAGACCTTTCTCCCTTTACGTGGGACTCTCTCACATCCTGGATGCCATTCCCAAACTCCCAGGAGTGAGACTGCTCGCCTGACAAGTGTATATAACACTTCTGATTAATGTAAAAGACCTCTTTCCTTCCCAACTCACTTCAGAAATGTGTCCTAAAAGGGGGCGCACCCATGCACGGTGCTGCTTCTGCCTATTTCCACCCTCCGAAAGTGCAAAATTTCCTGCTCAAGTTCCAAATAATCCATGTTACATCACTTTCTGGACTAGTGTCTCACCTCTCCCCAATTGATCAGACTTCCAAAGGAGCCATGTTTCCTACCCCAAGGCTGGGAAGGGAGAAATGTTAATTTCGTGTGAAAGGTGTGGCCTAGGAATCTCTTCCGCTGTGGGATCATTCCATTGAGATGGATATCAGGCCTCGGAAATGCAAATTTCTGAGAAAATAAACTACCCATTAAACTTCCATTGTTCTGTTCTGCTGAACGTCAAGATTATTTCCTCTAGGGTTAAGTCAGCGGGCCACCTGCGTCTAGGAAACCAAAGAAGTGCTTGCTGGCAGAACCAGAGCCAGCTAGTACGCGGCCTAGGGTCATGATGGCAACCGAGCTGGCGCCCAGTCTGTGTGAATCTACACAAGGGGCTCACGCCCTGCCTTGCAAATCCTGGGGAGAGGAACCCCATCCTGGCAGTGCTAATAGTGAAAGGAATATAGACAATCCATGGAGCAGGGGCCTGGAAAATAGCTCCCTGGCATCTTGTTCCTAAGGACTAAGGAGAAAGGGGAAGAGACCAAGGAAGGAAAGGCACCAGAGCAAAGACACAGCAGGCCACATTGTTCTATCCCTCTTGAAGAGACTCGCAGGGCCCTGTGTTTTTCTAAAATCCAATTATCCTCACCCTGCAATTACAATGGTTCAGTTGGGTGAGGGTGGGGTAATAGTCCTCTCATTTTCTAAGTGATTTCAGAGTAATGATATCTCTTGCAGAATTTCCCTTAGAGCCCCTTCATCTTTGTAATAACCCTTTCTATGTCAGACATTATGTCATCCTTTGGTATTCATACTCCCATCTCCAACAGACTGTCAGAAATGGTGCCGTCTCTATCACTGCTTCATTTCCTTGAAGTACTGGAAAGGGAATGAGAAACCCGCCCAGAGACTAAGACAAGCATGCTTTGAGCACATGGAACTGTGAAAAGTAAAGTATGAAGTCCATAAATACATATTATGAAGGGGTGCTAATGTCTTAAAACAGGTCCAAAAGCACCCCCGTGGGTGACTTCTCCAGGCAAGGTGTCATACTCCACTAATGAAGCACCCCTTGGGAACTGCCTGGGAACAGATGGGAGGGTGCAGGACTAGACACCCAGCCACAGGACCTATCACAGCATTCTCACTTGTTTGCAAGCTGACGGCAGGGTAGCACTGCCAAAGTCCACCAAAATTGATAAGCTATCAGTAGCCCTTTAGGGGAATACAATTAATTATTAACACTGCTAGAAATCAAAAGGTCTTTTAACTCTCCACATCCACCCCCACACGTAATTCTTTAGGTCTATCCTAAGTCCTACCTTGTTGCTGATCTCTCTACTTAATATGTCCTTTTTTCTTTTATTACCCTGTTTCCAAGTATCCAACTTCCTACTCTTCAAAATTACTTCCCTTCAGAAAACCTTTTGGTTCTTCTGAAACATATTTGATCTTTCAAACTTTTTTGACTGTAACCCACATTTCAAACTTTGACTGTAACCCACATTTAAAAATATGTTACACTGCAAATCCAGTATAAAATAAAATATAGCACAAATTTTATGAAATTTCCTTAGTACATGCAATGCATATTTTATATTCTATTTAATTTTTTTTTAAAAGATTGATTTATTTATTTATTTATACAAGCACTGGGTACAGTCAGAAGCATGGGAGGGTGAGAGAATCCACCAGAGCCAGAGCGGGGAGCAGAGCAGGCAGAAGGACCGAAGTACACTGCTGAGGGGAGCAGCGGGTGAGACAGGAGAGGTCTGCTGCGCCAGGTGGGACCCTCACCCGTGGCCGTGGCCGGGAAACTAAACTAACCCGCACTGTAGAGGTGGGGGGGAGGGGTCGGGGGTGCAGCTTTGCAGCCCAGCGCTCAACTGCTGCGCCACCGGGGAGGGCCCTATTTAAATTTTTTAAAAAGTGGTAACAAACCCTCTAAATTGATCATGGCCCATTATTGTGTCATTATCCAGAGTTAAAACATCTTTTTTTAATTATTTATTAATTTATACAAGCACTGCATACAGTCAGGAGCACGGGAGGGTGAGAGAATTCACCAGAGCCAGAGTGGAGAATAGAACAGGCAGAGTAACGAAGTACACTGCTGAGGGGAGCAGCGGGCGCGGCAGGAGAGCCGGGTACTGAACTGGCTCTGCAGAGGCTGCAGGCAGCTTCGCAACCCAGTGCTCAACCGCTGCGCCACTGGGGAGGCCCCAGAGTTATAACATTTTATGGTTTATGGTACTTGGCACTTTTTCTAAAATTTATTTCATTTCTATCTCTAACCTATCAGACTTTAATATGTCTTGATGACAAAACTTTTTGCCATATATACCTGCATTCCTTGATAACAACATCTTGTATATAACAGATTCTCAATAAATATTTATTGAATGAAAAGGGCAGCTACATAAAATTTTGATGTTGGGTAATATTTAAGGGAACTAAACACAAAATGAATTTTTGCGACTGCTATTTCTCTTCTGAGAAGATACCACTGCTACCTGCCAAAAGATATGTAGAAAGACTTCCCGTAGCTAATAGAACAGCCTAAGGAAAAAAAAAAAAAAAACAGAGAAATGAGCCCCCAGTCCTGAATGTGTATAAAGGGGTGCTGGGGGCCTCAGAAAATCAAAGTCCCTCTGTAGATAGCAGCCTCACCAGTGGGTGAGGCAGAGTCCCTTTTCCTCTCCCAGTTAGTAGGCCAGCTCAGAGACCAGTTTTCTTTCAGCCTGACAGGAGGCCAATGGCCAGGTTTCCATATTTTCCAGGGGAAAATGAGTTATCTGTTTTGATATAGTTTAATATAGGTTAGAGGATCAGTGGGACTATAAAGTTTCTGTTCTATCCCAAATCCTATCAGAGGACCAGCACTCACATTCTACCAGTCAAAAGAGATGCCTCCGTTATTTGTGCTCTCATCTGGTGATTTTAGCAAAAGGCAGCTGGGAAAATACCGAACTTAGTTCTGGTTTAGCAGTACATTATCTATAGGATTTGACCATTTCATCTAGGATAACCATTGCATCTAGGATAATATGATTGCTCATAGTATCCTCTTTATAATCCCTCTTATTTTTGTGAGGTCAATAGTCTTTTTTTATTTGAATTTAGTATTGTCTTTTTTTTTTTAAAGATTTATTTATTTATTTGTTTGTTTATTTATACAAGCACTGGGTACAGTCAGAAGCACAGGAGGGTGAGAGAATTCACCAGAGCCAGAGCTGGGAGCAGAACAGGCAGACTGACGAAATACACTGCTGAGGGGAGCAGCGGGCACAGCAGGAGAGGTCTGTCGCACCATGTGGGACTCTCACTGGTGGCCGGGGATCGAACCAGCTCTGCAGAGGCTGCAGGCAGCTTTGCAGCCCAGCGCTCAACCGCTGCGCCACCAGGGGAGGCCCTTAGTAATGTCTTTTTCTTGACTAATCTAGTGAAGGGTTTGCCCATTTTGTTAATCTTTTCAACCAACTACTGGGTTTGATTCCTTTGGTTTTATTAATTTATGCTATGATCATTAGACAGTATCTTAATTTTGTCCTTGCCTTTGAATGACTTTTTAGCAGAACAGAGTTCTGAGTTGATGTTTCTATGCTGGTTTTTTTTGTTGTTGTTGTTTTGCATAAACCTGGGGTTTAGGCCAGAGGTTTGGGCCAATCTTCAAGGTAATTTTTCAGCTTGTGAGCCTCCCCCATGCTGGTGATTGACATTCATATTACACATGCCTGTATATGACCTAGGCTTTGGAATTCCCTGTGGATGCTGAGACCAGCCAGCCGGCCAGGTCTCTCTACTTCTCTTCCAAGGCTCCAGCTCTCTTCATCCAGGAGAAGTCTCTCTCTACCAATCCTGTACCTCTCAGATCTAAGGTCACATCTCCTAGCCTTTCCTGAAAAACTGCAGTGCTCCTACTGTGTTTTGTCCATAACCCTGGGTGCTGTGCTGGCATCAACTATTACCACTCTGCTTCCTTTCCTTTCTTGTATCTGAATTTTCCCTATCTTCCCTCCTTCCACTTCCCCCAAATTTGGCTACTTACATTTCCCCCCTATTTTAACCAAAATATGTATATGGCTAGGTCAGTCTGTCACGATGTTAGAAGTCTCCCTACTTCATTAAAAAAAAATTTTTTTAAGATCAGTTTTAGGTTCACAGCAAAATTGAGCTGTGAGTAACAGGTGGGGAATTCTGGTATACTTGCCCCCACATACACAGCCCTTCCCACTATCAACATCGCCCACTAGAATGGTATATTTATTACAGGTAGCGAACCAAACTGACATACCATAATCGCCCAAAGTCACTTTAGCCAAGATTCAGTCTTAGGTGTCCTATTCCATGAGTTTGGACAAATATGACATGTATTGACCATCACAGTATCATACAGTCTATTTGCCTTGCCTTCAAAGCCCTCTGTGCTCTACGTATTCATCCTTCCCTCTCCACCATAATGTCATAGTTAGCCTTTCAATTAGTAATACACATTTAAAGTTCCACCATGTCTTTTCATGGCTTGATAGCCCATTTCTTTTTACTGTGGACTACTACTCCATTATCTGGATGTGCTGCAATTTATCTATTCATCTTGGCTGCTTTCACATTTTGGCAATTACCAACAAAGTTGCTATAAACATTTGTGTGCAGATTTTTGTGTGGGCCTGTTTTCAATTCCTTTGGGTAAAAGCCAAGGAGCACAGGGCTGGATGTTATGTACGAGTAACTGTCTTGCAGAGCGGCTGTACTGTTCTGCATTCTCACCACCAATGAATGGGAGTTCCGGTTGCTCCACATATCTCACCAGTGTTTTGTGTTTTAGTATTTTAGACTTTTGTCATTCTAACGTGTGTAGTGATACTGTGTTTTAATTTGTAATTCTCTAAAGACATGATATTAAGCATCTTTTGATGTATATGTCAACTGTATGTTTTCTTTGGTAAGACGTGGGTTTTTTAATTTTTAATTAGGCTACTGTCTTATTGTTGAATTTTAAAGGAAGAAAACAAGTTACTAAGAAATTCAAAGAAAGCCAGGTATAGAGTCTCAAAGAGAAAGGATCTTTGCCAACAATCCCAAATCAGAGAAATTTCAGGCAAAAATTTTAATGTTTTCCATATAAACAGTCACTTAGAAAAGTGTTTACTTTTTCACACCAGTCAACAAATCCTGCCCAAGTAAAAAGGATCCTATAACACTGTATATAAATTATAGTTTCTTCTAGAATGAGTTCAAGAAGAATTGCACCATGGAGTTTCTACATAAACAAAAAAAGTGAAGCATGGAGCTAGAGTGCTTTGGAAAGGTATTTTTAAGGATTATAGACATACCGTGAAGTACATGTATAAAAGGGTAAGTATTAGAAAGAGGGGTGGAAGGCACCCTGGGAAGTGGCTCTCATATGTGCTACCAGAAATTGACCAATGGGAAAAGAGATTTAGAAAACACACACACACACAGGTTAGATGAATTTAACACACAGACTTTTGGTGTCTTTTCCAAATCTTTCTACCCAGGTCACCATGAGGTACTCGCAAACCAAGTACTAAGTAAATAATTCTAACAAGTGTTCCAGTTTTAAGAGGGAAAGAACTTTAATACATAAATGACACTGTTTCAAACACAACTCTATATTTATACAAATTTGTTTTCATTTATATCATGCCCAGGACCTAATCATTGGGCATTAAGACTGAAAAACAAAGCAAGAAAACCAGGAATTAAAAGTAAAGAAAGCTCTGCATTATATTCAAGAATTTGTCTTTTCTGATTATAGAAAAGGAGTATGAGGAAATTCAACTTCAAAGAGAAATCAACATGCTTTCAAAGAGAACCAGAAAACTAATCTGTTAAACCAGAGACCAGTGATCCAATTTGTGTAAGTGGTTTGAAATCCCAGGCTAGCCTTATCCCATGTCCCACACTCCAAACCAGCAGAGCATCAGCACTCAGTTCACAGCCTCTGGTGGGCGCCGGGGCAAATGGAAAACTTGCTGGCATTTCTTTTGAGGAGTTTCAAACTAGCTTTTCTCTTTTCATACACTGTCACATAAAATGGGAATTTTTGCTTTTTGTTGAATGTAATCACAACACAAAATAAATTTTCAAAAATTACAAATATTAAATAGAACTGGCTTTTAAGACCCAGTTAAAGCAAGATGAGATTAAATGAAACTGGAAGGGACTGCAAGATGATGAAATGGGAAAACACAAAAAAACCCCGGTGCTTCCCCAAAACTCTGAAACCCACAGGTTTGGTGACAGGTTGTTAAGCTGCAATGTCTGGACTTTGGCAGGAGTGTCATGTTTTCCAAAGTGGAAATCTTGGGAAAGTGAATTTCCAGGTTGGAGTGCTCAACTTCGATTCAGAAAAACTACTAACAAAATGAGCCAGCAGGCAGGTTATTAAGCAAGGGAAATGAGTGATTCAATTTATAGACACGTCACATAAAAGAAGGCCACACATCAGGGAGAAAGGAAAACTCCTCCCCTTGAACTCTTGTTAGCTGAATTTAACATGCTCTGGTTCTTAATTTCAAAACTAAAACTTACTCAAGATCAGTAACTAAGAGCTAAGGTGTGTATGTATATGTGGAATAGGAAAAAATCAGCATGGTATACTGTACAGCAACTGAAATATACAGAAAAGTAAATTTAGTATTTGGCCTCTCTCAGGAGGCCAAGGGGTAGCTAAGCATCCCTTTCAAAGCCAGTTCAAGTCACAGGTGTTCTAGACTCAATACACAGAGATCAGGTCAGCAAGGGTCTGACTAGACCACCAGGTGGTTTTACTACATGCCTTTCACACTTGTCAGCAAGAGAAAATCTTAAGAAATTTTGCTTCACAGGCCTTTTTATTACCTTTCCCAGTCGCCCAAATAAAGTAACTCTCTACTTTAAGAAACTTGCAGTGACTTCATTCATTATCACCTCTGGCGCCAGAAATGGAAACTGCTTAGTGAGCACAGCTTATAGATGCAGCTGCAGCCTCTGCAGGTCTCTGCAGCTCGTGTTGGTTGTGGAGGCTCTTAAGAGTCTCCCCCATAGGCACCCATTCCACCTCCCAGTAGCACTAACCCTAACCCTATAAGGCAACAAGGCTATTTCCAGCTGATACTTGGAATGGAACTTGCTTGTTGGTGAGATCATGTTTAAAAGAAAAAAAGAAGAAGAAGAAAAGGTATCTTATTCTACTAGGTTGGGGGAAAGGAAAAGACCAACACAAACCCCCGTCAGTCTCTGTTGGCCCTGCCCAAGCCACCTTGGAGTTCAGCAGTTTGACTTCTCCAACCAGCCCACATCCCGAGGGGCTGTCACAGGAAGAACAGGTTCTCACATAGCTGAATGGCTGGTTCATGATGCAAGATTTGTCCTGACAGGAAAGCTAGCTTGTGGGCATACTTGCAAGGAGCTGGGACTCTGATGGTACCGGGCCAATTCCAGTACATGTGGCACAGTTTGAAAGTCAACCTGTAGGCAAAGAAGAAAACATGATCTTTATCACTCTCTACCTTCATTCTGGAGCATGATTATGTACTTGAGGGTGAATGATGCCACAGCATGCAGCTGAGGACTGGGGAATAAAAGATGCAGCTTTTAGGAATCATTGTTTTTAACTAAAATTGTTGAAAACAATTGTGGACAAATTCTCACTTTGGGTGCCCCCAATCCCATTTTTATTTTGAAACAAGAACTTTTTTTTAACCTCAAGAAAAGTATAAAGGTAGGTTAAATACCCTAGCAAAGCATTTACATCATCTTAACTCAGGGGCAATTGTATGTCATAATCATCTGAAGTAGTTTTAACAATACAAATGCCTCAGAATGCGAAGGGGCAAGGCCTGGGTATCACTTTTAAAGTTCTTCAAGTAATTTAATGTGCAACAAAATTATGAATCATTCCTCGAAAAGATACCATTATTGTGGAAGACATGAAGAAACTCAAGGGGTAAATACGCCTGGGGTGGGCAGTGACTACCTTAGCCTGCAGGCCAGAATAATTTTAAGTGAGAAAGTAAGTTACTGGTCAGCTCACCTCTGCATGTGATCAGGGCTGAGGTTTGCAGTGTTGAGAACACAGACATAATGGGTAGGAATGCCACAACCCTGCCGGACATGATGGGCAAGAAGGTAGAAATCCACCCTGGTAAGGAGAAAAAACAGAACAGTGATGAGGTCAATTTGGTCAAATATTGCTGAAAAAGATGCTGGAGCTCATTCTAGTTTCTTCAGCAAAGGCTCAGAGAGGTTCAATGAATGGCTCTATGACACACAGGGAAGGAATGAGGACTAAAACCCAGGTCTCCTGACTCAGGCTATGGTGACAGAAGCTATCCTGACTTAAGAATGGTGACAGGAACAACAATTTTTGTGTGCAGAAGGTTATGCAGGCATGAACTTAGGAATTCAATACTTTCTACTTAAGAAGAGAAACCTTATTCTTGCTTTGTTTTTGTTTTATAAGCTTTGTTTCTAACAGTAAAATCTGAGGATTCCATTTCCCACCACCTCCCCACCATTGCAAACCTGGGGAACAGATAACTTCTCCAATGTATTATTCTTGAAACACCATGTTTTGTCCGCTTACCAATCACAACTTGTTATTGTATGATCTACCACAGTCCCAGGAGAAGGAGTTACAAAGTGCTCAGAAGCAGCCAGGTACAGATTGGTGCTGATTTTCTTCTGAACTACAAATACCACCATCTTGGGCTGATAATTCTCAAAAGCTTCAAAACACTTCTGGAGCTGAGGAATCTCATAGTTGGCAACTGTCTTTAGCTGGCCATCGGACACTCCATCACGATACACCACAATCTTCTCTGGGAGACAGTGGTTCACCTGAAACAACATCCTACTGAGGTGAAGTGGGCAGGGGGAAAACTGGGGCTGATGCCCACCACCGCTGAGAGGCTCACTCCGTGCATAAACTGCATACACGGCGGTCGGTACCTTTCACACCTGGGCCCAGAGCTACCATGTCAGAAGAGTAGGGGGCAAAAATTTCTAAACTTTTCTAGACTTCCTCAGGATAGTAAAACAAGCTTAGTATAGCAGGTTGTCATAAAATACACCGACAAAATAAGCAAGTTATGAGTGACATGTACAGCTTATAATCAAACAATATGAACAAAGTTAAAAGGAATGGTAGAAAAATGATGGGCTGAATCAATTTTCTTCCCACTTGGATTTAACACTAAATACTTTCTAGGCAAATAATAAGGTGAAGTATGTTAGAGAAATTCTAACATACGATCACACATCCCAAAGATCCACCATTCTGACATCCAAAGTTGCTAACAAATGAAAGCGACCTCTACTAAAGATTATACCCTATAACCTGGTACAGTGTGGAAAAATAAGAATCAGCAAAGAGCCATGGTAACTTTTCCATGGGTCCAAGTAAAATTAAATGCTGGCTTGAGTCAATTTGAGGGATAATTTTTCACCCATTTAGAGAACATAATTACGTTCAACGTCAACAGACATTTTAAACTAGAAGGTCCTTTAAAAATGCTTTGGCATACTTGAGGAGCAGGGTCTGAGATATAAAACTGTGGCTGAGCATATGAAGAAAGTTGAAGATGAATTGAAAGCAGAAAAAAAGCAACTACAAGAGTTACAAACAGCATTGGGCAAGACGGAGGAGAACCAGGTGGTGCAAGGGTGTCAGGTGACTGAAGTCACCTGGTTAAGCCACTGGAGATGAAAGCCAATAGGTAGCAGTTCTGCCCAGCTGTGCGGAGGCTACCCTTCCACCTGGGTACTGCATGGGCCCCATCCAGAGGGACTGAGTTACAAACTCCTTTAATTCTGCTTGAGTGTTGTCATTAAAATAGCTACCTTTGTATTTTTTTAATATTTATTTATTTATGCATACAAGAGCTGGGGCACAGGCCAGAGATGCAGGGGGTGAGAGGATTCACCAGAGACAGAGTGGGGAACAGAACAGGCAGACTGACCGAAGAACACTGGTGAGGGGAGCAGCAGGCGAGTCAGGAGAGGTCTGCTGTGCCATGTGGGCTGCTCCCTGGTGGGCCAAGGATCAAACTCATGGTGCAGAGGCTACAGATTGCTTCATAGAGCGGTGCTTAACCCCTTGCGCTACCAGGGAGACTCCCGCTACCTTTGTATTTTTAATTTGAGAGAATGAAATAGGCTTGAATCTTAATGAACACTTTGGATTTTGTTTGAGTCTAGATTAAGAATTGGTATATGCTACCATGGAATATTACTCAGCATTCAAAAAAGATAAACACATGCAATTTGCAGCAACATGGATGGCGCTGGAAGGGATCATGCTCAGCGAAATAAGCCAAAAAGAAAAAGAAAAATACCGGATGGTCTCACTCATAGCAGGAATCTAGAAAACTTAAATAAGGGACCAGGAAAATGAATAACTATAAGAAAGTGAAAATCAAAATCAACAAAAAACTATGAACCAGAGACACTTTTAGGGGGGCGGGGGCGGGAGGGGAGGGATTGGGGTCAGAATGGGGGGGCTGCAATTGTATGGGGAATATAACAATAAAATTTATAAAAAAAAAAAAAAAAAAAGAATTGGTATATGCTGTTCTACTTTTTATTTCCATCATTTTATTTTATTTTTTAAAAATTTATTTATTTATGCATACAAGAACTGGGTGCGGGGAGGGTGAGAGGATTCACCAGAGATAGAGCGGGGAACAAAACAGGCAGATCTACTGAAATACACTGCTGAGCGGAGCAGCGGAAGACAGGAGAGGTCTGCTGCACCATGTGAGTCAGCTCCCTGGAAAGGGATCAGCTCTGTGCTGCACTGGCTGCCAATAGCTTGATAGTGCTGAGACTCAGCCCCTTGCACCACCAGGGAGGTCCCGCATCAGTAATTACTTTAAATGTAAATAAATTAAACTCTCCAACCAAAATACAAAAATTAGCAGAATGGTAAAAAACACATCCAACTATATACTGCTTATAAGACACTTACTTCAGATTCAAAGACCAAGAGACTGAAAGTATAAGGATGAAGAAAGCAATTCTATGCAAATAGTAGTGAAAAGAAAGCAGGGGTACTATACTAATCAGACAAAAGGCTAAATGATAAAATGTTACAAAAGACAAAGACATTACATGTTAATAAAAAGTTCAGTATAGCCAGAAGATATAACAATTAAAAATATTCATACATCTAGTAAGAGACCATCAAAATATATTGAGCAAAAATGGGCAGAATCAAAGGACGTATCACCAGGGAAATGTAAATCAAAACCACAGTAAGACACCACCTCATATCCATTAGGATGGCTAATGCTGATTAAAACAAAACAAACCAAAACAAAATGGAAAATAAGTGCTGGCAAGGATGTGGAGAAACTTGCACACTTGTGAGAATGTAAAATGTTACAGTAGTTGTGAAAAATGGTATGCAGTTCCTCAAAGAATAAAACATAAACTCATCATAGAATCAATTCTACCTCACATATATACCCTAAAGAAATGAAAAGATCTTGAGATATTTGTACACCCAGGTTCATAGCAGCATTATTCGCAAAAAACAAACATGGAGCCAATACAAGTGCCCATTGACAGATGAATGGATAAGCAAAATGCAGTCTATACATACAATGGAATATTACTCAGCCTTAACAAGGGAGGAAATTTCTGCAATATACTACATCAACTTTGAGGACATTATGCTAAATGACATAAGCCAGTTGCAGAATGACAAATACTGTATGATTCCACTTATATGAGATACTTAGAATAAATTAAATCAGAGAGACAAAGTAGAACGGTGGTTGCCAGGGGATGGGAGGAAAGGAGAATGGGGTATTATTGCTTAATTGTTACCAATTAGCCTTATAAGATGGTTATGAAATTGGATGATGGTGATGACCACACAATATTAAGAATGTATTTAACAACACTGAACTTACATATATTTAAGGGAGTAAGATGGTAAATTTTATGTGTATTTTACTAAAAAAAATTTGGGAAAAAAGGTCAAACAAATTATCAGCAATGGTGAGCACAGAAGGGTAGGCTAAAGTCTACATTCCCCCATACAAACATCACTTGCTCATAACTCTTTACCCAATTTCCTGCCAATTCTGCTGAGGAAAGGGAAATAAAGCTGGAAAAAGCAGAAAAGAACCCACTCTCTCACACATTCTGCGGCTGCCTGCAACTTCTGATTCCAACAGCAATACCTATACACACTTCCTTCCCATTCTGTGGTCAACACTAATCAAAACTAGTCTAAACCTATGTAGTCACAGCCACAGCCAGAGGCAACATCAGGAACAACAGGGGTTAAATTAACCAGAATTGAGTTCAATCTTCTTAAAGCTCAAGCCAAAAACAGATGGACACAACATCTGGTGATTACTCATCATGAAAAATAAAGTTGAGGCAAGTGTCAAGAATGTTTTGACTTTCATATCTTAGTGGAAAACAACATTGTCACTCACATATCAGGGTCTCGTGAGTTAGCCAAGTAGAGAGGTCAAGTCAGCAGTTGGAGATGTGGTGGAGGAGCCCAGAAAAACAGTGTGGTGGTTCCTAGCATGTGCTCTGGAGCTCTTTTCTTCCCTGCCCAGGAGTCCCTGAGACATTTTAGGGAGTTCTCCAGGTCAAAACTATTTTTATAACAAATCTACTACATTACTTGCCATTTTCACTTTAACTCTCTCAGAAATAAGTGGTAGAATTTTCCAGAGTAAATAATTTGTGATATTGAAATAGATTAAATGTACAGTATCTGCTTGCCTTTCACTAACCCAAACATTAAAGCCATTTGCAAAAATGAAAACAATGCACTCTTCTCACTATGCATTTTGGAGTATAATGTTAGCTGTGTTATTAATGTATTTTGTCATCTTTAAGCAAATGTAAAGATTTTTTCTTGGTTTTAACTTCTAAAAATGGTAAGTATTGGTGAGAGAGTATATGTTTGTAAACAATAACTCCTTAGGGTTTTTGCTAGTATTTAACAATTTAAAGGGTTCATCAGACCAAATAATTGGTAACTGCTGGACTAGAGATAGAAACCTAAACACAAATATTATATGAAGTAACAGATAAGTTAAGCTTTAGGTGGTGGGTGGGAGTGCCCAGAATCCCTGCAACTGAGGACACTGGTAAAGCTGGACATAATACAAAACAGGTACTATGTCAGCATCAGAGGAAAGACAGGGCCTGGGGAACACACCTGGATTTTGATCTGTTTTCCCAGCAGCACTGGCTGATTCTGCAGATTCCACAATGATGCCTAAAAAGGTGGTGAGGTTCAGAGTGTTTTCTTTCTTTTTTTTTTGAATGGCTTTATTCGTGTACAATTTGCTATATCAGTAAGTCACCCTTTTAAGCAAAAAAGTTAAAAAATGTTCACATTTACAAAATTTTGCAACCATCATCACTATCTAGTTTTGGAAAGTATTCTTCATCTAAAAGGTGAACTCATATTCATTACCAGTCACTCCTCATTGCTCTCCCCAACCCAACTGCTGGAACACATTAATAGTTTCTTTGGACTGGCTTATTCTGGACAACCATTTGACAAGTGGTCTTTTTCAACTAAATAATTTCGCTTGCCATGATGTTTTCACAGTTCATCCATGTTGGAACCTGTATCAGGCCCTTATTCCTTTGTTGATGAATTATACTTCATTGCAGGATACATCACATTTTGTTTTTCCATTCATCAGTTCAAGGCATTTGGATTGTTTCCATTTTGGACTATTATGAATAATACTGCTATGACCGTTTATGTACAAGTTTTTGGTGTGGACATGTTTTCAATTATCTTGGGTAAATATCTAGGAGCAGAACTGTTAGGTCATATAGTAACTATGGTAAACATCCTGAGGTTATTCCAAAGAGGCTGCATCATTCTACAATCCCAGCAGCAATGTGTGAGGTTCCAATTTCATCACATTTATTTTAGTGATCCTAGTGTGTGTGTGTGTGTGTATGTGTGTGTGTGTGTGTGAGGCAGTATCTGATTTTGTGCATGTTTTTAAAATGAAAGACTGTATTTTGGACCGGCAATAGTATAGAGTTCAAATACATCCCTCCTCCCCAGACTACACGATTTCCCCTATCATTACCGTGTTATATTACAGTGGTACATTTGTTACAACTGATGAACAAATACTGTATCCACCATAATAGAATCACACAAAATAGCTTTACAGTCCTATAAATGCCCTGTGCTCCATCTATGTGTCTTTCCTTCTCTCACTCACTCAAACCTCTTGGCACCATAGTATTTTTTTCAATATAATTTTTTTTAAAGATTTATTTATTTATGCATACAAGAGCTGGGGCACAGGCCAGAGATGTGGGGTGGGTGGTGGTGGTGGTAAGAGGATCCACCAGTGACAGAGTGGGGAACAGAACAGGCAGACTGACCGAAACACAGTGCTGAGGGGAGCAGCGGGGCGAGACAGGAGAGGTCTGCTGCACCATCTGGGTTTCTCTCTGGCTGGCTGGGGATCGAAATCGTGCTGCAGAGGCTGAGGATTACTTCATAGTGCGGTGCTTAACCTCTTGCGCCACCAGGGAGGCCCTTTTTTTTTAAATATAATTTTATTTATTTTTTTTTTCAGAAGATTTATTTATTTTTATACAAGAGCTGGGGTATAGGCCAGAGGCGCAGGAGGGTGAGAGGATTCGCCAGAGACAGAGCGGGGAGGCAGATGGACCATCTAATGTTAAGTTTGTCCAGTGAAATGTAGAACCCCCGTGCCCTGTGCTCTCACGAGGCACATCATCCGCACAGTGCATGTCACTAAGTTTTAGGGTAACCGTTACACAACCATAATAACCAAAAAATACTCAAGTAATATACAACCCAGGGGGAGATATTAATAAGGATATAAATAACTAGTATAAGGCAAGATGTAATAACCACTACACATAGACTACAAACAAGGAAGAATGGGAGATAGACATAAAAATTAAGTTTAGCTGATGGATGGACCAGTGGGGAAATGGGAGAAATTCAAAGAAACAATCTTTGAGCCAGGGTTTAAACAACAGACAAAACACTGAAGGAAAACAACAGCAACGACAGTAAGAAAAAGGATAATATGATAAAACTCTGTGACAAATGAGCATATATGTGCTTCCTTGGAGACAAAAATTCAACTTTTTTTTACATAATCTCTAAGACTTGAAGAGTACTCTTTAGAAGACGTTGAAAATGTTATTCTAAAAAGAAACAAGGTATAGTGCTGAGGCTGACTTTAATAATGAAATTACTAAATTTCTTGCCATTTAACCTCCCTGCAAAGGGCTAACTCTGATCTTAAGAAATGAAAACCACTTATCAGAGCTTCCTTTGATGTACGGGCCAACACAAAATCAGTACCTTGCTTGCTCATTGTTCCAGACTCAATATCAGCTTAATGACAGCAATTCTTCATAGTCAGCATTCTTTAGAATTTACGGCTGGTTTATAGGGAGGAATTTGTCTTGAACCAAAATGAAAAGAACCAGCGCCTAATGACAGTCATAAAAAGCTGAGTAAATTCAAAAGCTGCTTTAACTGCTGAAATTTACCCCCAACTTTCCTAATAAAGGCATGAAGATTATGTCTATAGGTATCAGACCTACAACCTAGGAAATAATCACACTTATCAAAGCAAAGCAAAGCAGAAACCTGAAAGCAGTTCCTTGGAGCTACTTGTTCAAGGAGACTCACCTTGGATCTGCTATCCCTCCCACTAAATCTGACTTCCTCTTAAAGCAGTCAGGTAGGTCCTTTAAGAGTCTTAATCTTGAGAATTTATTTTCCTCACCTCATAGAACTTTTTTAAGGAGCCCACCAGGCACAGCTTCAGGCTATCCACAATCTCCTGATGAGGCATCTGGAATACCACTCGTGAATACCACTTTGTGAGGGTGCTAGAACAGAGGTAGTAAAGAGAGACAGAGAAAGAGAGAGAGAGAGAGAGAGAGAGAGAGAGAGAGAGAGATGATATGAAATACACAGTCACAGAGTAAGGCCCACAGTCTGCATGTCAGTACAGTAGGGCGTTCTCATGCTCTGATCAGCAAGTATCTGGTAAATGCATTCACATCACCTATAAGGAAACATGGTGACATGGGGAAAAGATAAATGTAAGCTATAAACAGAATGTAAAAATATAGCTAACTGTGGGTAACTGTTATAAAACTGCTTCAAACTGAAAAAATTTAACTACCTAGATATCCACCACCAAAAACATAAGCTAAATAAACAGTGTTGGAACACACAATAAATTCCATGCAGCAGCTAAAATGATTTAGTTGAGATTTGTATTGATATGGAAAAATGCCCAAAATATACAGTTTAAGAGCATAAAACAAGCTGAGGAATAGTAAGCCTTAGTAATATGTCATGTGTGTATCAACAAAACTTATGTGAGTTACTATATGCCTAAGAGAGAACCTAAAAGTATATATATATTGAACCTTTGGTGGTGGTAAATAAAAGATGAACCAAGAGGATTTTTCACTTTCTAAAAGTAAATTTCATGCAAATATTTGCATGAGCATCTCTTATTTTTATAATCAGAACAAAAAAAAAAATCCCTCATTTCAGGGGCAAACACCCTCCTCCCCATAAGACAAAGCCCTTAATCTGAAGGTAATTACAGTGCAGCTGGAGATCATCATATATGGTAAGTATGATAAACAGATTGCATAAAGAAACAGCATAGGAAGGTAGAGGGGAAAGGAGATTAGTATACTTATACTTAGCATGAAAAAACCATGCTTTTACTATAATTCAAAAGAGTACACTTTATAAAAAACAGTTTTCACTATAATAAGTATGTTAAATTCCTAATAAATTTAGAGTACCTGCTGGATTTTTAATAAGACTAGGCATCAAAATGAGGTAACTAGACAAAACCCAACTTTGAATAATACCCACAGGTTGATGCTTGCAACGAAGCCAACCACGGAGCGCATGCCTCTGCTGGGATCATGGTACACATCCATCCCGATCACCATTAATTGTTTCTGGGTTAGAAAATAAAGCAAGCTAAAATAACCCAAGCAATCCATCACTCTATCTTCAATTATTATCTGAACCCCAAAACAACTTATGAAATATGTTCTGGGAAAGAAAGAGAATGATCAAATCAACTGACATTTATTTTTTAAATACTATGAACAAAGTCAGAGATCTAAGACCAGGGATTAACAACTTTCCTCTAAAGGACTAAAGAGTAAACAACTTGGGCTTTGTAAGCCACTCAGTCTCTGCAGGAACTATACAGCACAAAAACCACCAAAGCCAGTATGTACAGAAGGACAGTGTTCTAATAAAATTGCACTTAAGGACACGGAAAACTAAATTTCATATAATTCACATGTGTCAGGAAAGATCAGTCTTCTTTTATCTTTTTAACTATTTAAAAATATAAAAACTCTCTTCAGTCATATTAAAACAGGCAATGAATCACACAGACTACTAAGGGCTGAGAAGAGGATAATCCTACAAAGAAAACTAGGAAAACAGTTAGGCAGGAGTCTCTGGACAACTAAAAGGAATGGAGATAGCTCTCAATTTCACTTACCAGGGGGATATCCACTCCCCAGAGCTCACCACCCAATTTACAGTTAATCTGAAGTAGAATCTTCTGGGCCACACTCCTAAGCCTGGTGGGTTGAGCAATGGTTCGGACATTGATGACCTTATAACGAAGGGATCAAGACATGTATAGTAAGAGGATCTCTCAGACAGTGTCAACAGTTCTTAAGTACCACATCTGTTTAAGACACTCCAATTAGCACTTTATATTAACAGTTTTAATTCTAGTGTTTCTAAGCAGGGATGTGTGTGGGTACGTATGTGCACACGTACAAGCACAAACCCACAAAACCAAGTATCAACAAACAAAAACTTCCAAACGAATTTCATGCAAAGTAAAAATTTTAACCTCCATGGGAAAAACACTCTTCCCCATTCACAATGAAGCCCAGTCTCTCAGAACTCAGCCATGTGAACTAAGATGGCAGTTCACCCTGCGCACATGCTCACTGGGCAGCACAAAGGCAGTGTTCACGAAGAACATCTCCTACCTGCTGTTCTTCTACTTTAAGATGGAAGGTAGCATCAGAAGGTGGCACACATGCTGGCTTCTAATAGTTACTTTAGTCTTTCTGAATACATGTATCCCTTTTTCCCCAAGCTTCGGGGTAGACTATATGAGCCAAAGGAGGCTCCTGATCAGCTTCCACTCACCTGCGAGGGCACAGGAGCCTGCACACAGCACAGTTTTTTAATGGCTCCATAGAGATCATCACGGGTGCCCATGATGATGCAAACAACCATCTGGATCTTCCCCTGGAGGAGAAAAAAGACATGTAAACCAGGCTTTGGAACTCTCAGGGGACCTTGACAAGGCTCATCTGGATAGTCTGTCAGTCTGCCAGGCTGCAGGGACTTTAAGGTAGACATGGATTAAAAAAAAAAAAAAAAAGGGGGGCCTCCCCGGTGGCGCAGCAGTTGAGCGCTGGGTTGCAAAGCTGCCTGCGGCCTCTGCAGCGCCAGTTCGATCCCCGGGAGCTCCCCAGCCACCAGAGGAGGGTCCCACATGGCGCGCAGACCTCTCCTGCTGCCCGCTGCTCCCCTCAGCAGTGTACTTCGGTCCTTCTGCCTGCTCTGCTCCCCGCTCTGGCTCTGGTGAATTCTCTCACCCTCCCACGCTTCTGACTGTACCCAGTGCATGTATAAACAAAACAAACAAACAAACAAATAAATAAATAAAACATGCCTCTATTAAAAAAAAAAAAAAAAAAAGAGGGTAACTTTCCAACAAAGAAAAAGGCCCTTGAACCTGAATGAGCATTTGTTTGGTCCAGGGCTTCTTTGTATAGATACACAGTATATTTTACAGTATAATAAAATTATAGAGAGCTGGTCTTGATTAGCTGATTTACTTACTAGGACACTTAAGATACTCAAACAGGAGCAGACTTGAAAATATGCAAGGGTTACCTATTACTTGCTACTTTTTTTTAAAGCTTTATTTATTTATTTATACAAGCACTGGGTACAGTCAGAAGCGTGGGAGGGTGAGAGAATTCACCAGAGCCAGAGCAGGGAGTAGAACAGGCAGAAGGACCGAAGCACACTGCTGAGGGGAGCAGCGAGCAGCAGGAGAGGTCTGCCCGCCATGTGGGACCCTCGCCCGGCGGCTGAGGATCGAACCTGCACTGCAGAGGCTGTGGGCAGCTTTGCAACCCAACGTTCAACCTCTGCGTCACCAGGAAGGCCCTTACTTGCTACTTTAAATTCCTATACTGTTTTACCACTGTCTTTAGTATACAAAGCATCTTAGTACATTTATACCGCAGAACTTTAACTGAGGAAACTGGGAATGTAATACCACAGGAAAGGGTTCAGATGGAAGTATTTGTGCAGAAGGAGATTAACTTTTGCCAGATCCACCAGCAGTCCTTCCTAACTCCCTGGCTGGAAGAGACAATGGCACTGCTAGCAGCATACCTACTTATATATCAGTATCCTCTACCCCTCACTGCTTAAGAGATCTAGTATTAAAAACAGAGCATCTTTCAAAGTCTGCATTTAAAACAGCAGTACTCAGTGAAATAAATTGCTGGCCCTTAACACCACAAAGTTATAAATGATAAATCAATAGCATACTACTCCAAATCAAGATTAGTGTTAGATTATGACTTATTGAAGGACACACATCCAGCAATCACATCAAAGAACTTCCCAAGTCACGTAGAACACGACTGCACATGGGAAACTATGGGCTGGGCCTAGTGAACAGAAATGGTTTTTTAGACTCAACAATAACTTACAATTTTTTTTTTAAATTAACATTTAAATATAGGGAGGGACAGACATAGGTAAAGCCACTTTTAGTTTCTATGGAAAAAAATGAACAAATAAAAAGTCACTTTTTAAAAAAGTATGAAAGTTATATCTGAAGTATATCTGCAGTCAGGGGGCTTATGCGCTTTAGATCATTATAGTCCCCTCTTGGTGAACTTCGCTTGCCTATGCTATATACCTGACTCCCACAAACATCTGAGTTTGTGTCCCCTAACAAAAAGAATAGTAAGACAGAACACTCTAAAGATGACAGAGATGGCAGAACCAATATGAGTAAAATTTGTTAACATTATAAATGAGACTCATACCCATGCAGCATGCAAACTATTGGCAGTACAGTCTCATAAAGAGAACCTGAAAGTTGTGAAGTTAAGGCACTGGGTTATCGTTTAGAAAGCAGAACAGAATGTATCAATGATCAGGCATGGGGGAATCCATGCAGAGAAAGAACAGGAAATCAGGAGGCAACTTCAGAGAGAAAACCTGAGTGTGCTGTTATGGATGACAGGCAGAGCAGTGGAGCAGAAAGAGGAAGCTATGGTGTAAGATAATCTAACTATGGTGCCAATATTTAAATTTCACAAAAACTGACTCTTAGTTCAAGCACTATTTCTAAAAATAGTTTCTAGACAACATCATCAATAGATTGATAACAGGAATATTTAAAATCAAGTATTCAGGGGCCTCCCTGGTGGCGCAGCGGTTGAGCGCTGGGTTGCGAAGCTGCCCGCGAACTCTGCGGCGCCAGTTCGATCCCCGGCTGCTCCCCGGCCACTGGAGGAGGGTCCCACATGGCGCGCAGACCTCTCCTGCCGCCCGCTGCTCCCCTCAGCAGTGTACTTCGGTCCTTCTGCCTGCTCTGCTCCCCGCTCTGGCTCTGGTGAATTCTCTCACCCTCTCGCGCTTCTGACTGTACCCAGTGCTTGTATAAACAAAACAAATGAACAAGTAAATAAATAAATAAAAACATGCCTCTAAAAAAAAAATTTAAAAAAAAAAAAAATAAAATAAAATCAAGTATTCAAGTATTTTAAAACAGATATACTATAAATGTACTTCTATAGATTAAATGAATGTATTCAAGTATTTTAAAACAGATATACTATAAATGTACTTCTATAGATTAAATGAATGTATTACCTCAACTCCCAGCATGGACTGAATTGTTCTGATATAGGTCTCTATTCGGTCATCTTTAAGTTCAACCCAGGCGGGTGGGCTTATGCGCATGCCAATGGGGCCAGCGATCTTCTCTAACATGTTAACCAGTTCTCGGGCCTGATCCATTGCTCTCTTTGGGTAAAACAGTGCCCAGAAATGCATGGGAACCTAGGAATATCCACAAGCCATTATATCCACAACTTGAACATTCCAAAATCACAATGAGCAGATGTTATTCTACAGAATAAATTATTTTTTTAAGATTTATTTATTTGTGCATACAAGAGCTGGGGTACAGGCCAGAGATGCAGGGGGTGAGAGGATTCACCAGAGATAGAGTGGGGAACAGAACAAGCAGACTGACCAAAGTACACTGCTGAGGGAAGGAGCGGATGAGACAGGAGAGGTCTGCTGTGCCATGTGGGTTTCTCCCTGGCCGGCAGGGGATCGAACTCATGCTGCATAGGCTGCGGATTGCTTCATAGTGCGTTGCTTAACCCCTTGCGCCACCAGGGAGGCCCAGAATAAATTACTTTTCATTCTTCCTGCTTGAGTCCTGTCTCATCTAATTTCTATTACTCATACAAATGTGTGTGGTAAGTAACTGTGGCATTCTATTCTCGCAATGGAATACGACACAGCAATGAGAATGAAAGCTCTACAACCATAACTAACAGTAAGGATGAAATTCGCTAACAGAAGTTTCAACAAATGAAGCCAGACATAAAAGGACATATACCTTATGGTTTTATATACATATCACGTACAAAAGCAGTTGAAATGAATCCATGCTGTTGGAAATCGAGTGTGTGGCTATTCTTAGAGTGTGTGAGGTGAGAGGTAACTTGGTGCCAAGAGGGGGCCTTCTGTGGTGCTGGTTAAATACCACTGATGTTGATTACAAAGGTCAGCACATCAGGCTATACATACTTTTAAGTATACTTTTTCTTTGAATATATTTCAACAAAACATTTTAGAAACAAATGTATTTTCTGCATGGCCATAAAGACCATTTAAAAATAATTATATACCATTTTGTTCTGAGTAGGGGACAATTTTATTTCTTTCATGGATGAAAACATAGTTTAGGAAACTACCTGCGGGGGGAAGGGAGGAAGGTACCAGGAGAGGAAGAAAGAGGGAGAGAGGGTAATAGACTGGCCCTACACAAATTATCACAGCAATTATTTCCTTTTCAAAGTCTGTGTTTAAGCGAAGGGTTTATTATTACAACAATTTATGAATTTGCTGTTTGCAGGACCCCTGTTGTAGTAGATAATTCAGGATGAGAATTCAGTTGGTACTTTCCCTTAACAAGAGTTCCCTTAAATCAGGCCTCTCCGGTGGTGCACAGTTAAAAGTCTCAGTGCTATCAAGCGATCACCAGCCTCTGTGGCTGAGTTTGATCCCCAGCAAGGGAGCTAACCCACATGGCACAGCAGACCTCTCCTGTCTTGCCTGCTGCTCCCCTCAGCAGTGTATTTCAGTACATCTGCCTGTTCTGCTTCTCACTCTGTCTCTGGTGAATCCTCTCATCCCCTATACCTCTGGCCTGCGCCCCAGTTCTTATATAATAAAAATAAATCTTTAAAAAAAAAAGAGGTCACTAAAATCATTTCAACTTCCTAATTTCCACACTTTAAGGAATACTATGCCTCTCTTTTATCACTTCAAAAGTCACTTACAGTCAAAATGGATAGGTCTCTGGTCACTTCCTTAATCCAATTTAGTTCCTGAGATGTAATAAATGAAGTGTTTCTTAAGTTAATTCTTTCCAATGGCAGAACACGTCCTTCAATCTAAACAGAAAATAAAGCACCTATGACATGAGTCATCTACATATACCATTCAGAAAAACACATACTGTTCCTGTTCTCTCTGAGGCCTGGTCACCACCACTTCATAGACTGGGCCTTGCTATAACTTCACAGACTGACAGAAGAGTGAAATTATCAGAGTGAGAATCCATGTCAATAAAACCATGGGCACACACAAGTTTTTACAGATACCACTCTTTGATTATGGAAACATGGCATTCCAAGAAAAGAACTAGAAAGCACCATGTAAAACAACTATAATTTCAAGGTGAAGAGGGAAATAATCTATGAAAATATAAGAGAAACATCAAAATGAGAATAATCTTAGGCAGAAATAAACTATTATACTTTATGCAAGAGAAAGCTATAAAGAAAAGGCATGAAGACAATGATAAAAACAAATTAAAGTTGAGTGATTTTTCAGATCTGTAGTTATTTCAGTGAGTGGAAATCCTGAACTGAAAGGGTTTACGAAACAGTGTTTCACTTCTTAATGTATCAGGAAACACTTTTTAAGGTAATTAGTCTGCCTATGAACAAGCTTTCCAGACACTGATAAAGTTTTCTGCATGTGATATTTTATACAAGAATACTTCAGGTGCATTATTAGATGTGACTGATTTAACAAATCTTACCAGATTTCTCTCAATTAGCTTCATGTAATATTCACAGTCTTCAGTGAATCATGGTCTTTTTTTTTTTTAAAAGAGGGTCTATTCTGAGGCTTTGTAAAGGTACATTCCTGTTTTTGACACACACACACACACCCCACCCCCCCTTTAAAACTGTCCTGAACAGAAAAATGGCTATCAGAAAATGTTTTATTGGGCATCCCCTGGTGGCGCAGCGGTTGAGGGCTGGGCTGCGAGGCCCGGTAAGTTTAAACAAATGATCTTTCAACATTATTGAGAATAATAAAAATTATCAATGATATAATCTTATTTTGCAAAAAAAACAAATAGTATTGCCTGTATCATAAAAATGGAATGAGTGCACACGAAGTAGTGATGATCTCTGGAGGAGGTATAATTATGAAGGATTTTACTTTTTATGATCTCTACTGTTTGCTTTAAAAATATATTTAAAAAATAACCAAAATAAAAAAATGATCCATGATCTAAAAATCTGAATAATTTTCTTAGTATTATAAAAAATATATTGTAAAGAATGACAATACCCATATTCATATGGGTGTAAGAAATCACTCATTTACATGAAAACGAAAAATTGTTAAACCTTTCTAGAGGACAACTGGCAATATATAATAAAAGTATTAAAAATATAAATGTGGGCCTCCCTTGTGGCACAAGGGGTTAAGATGCAGCACTGTGAAGCTATCTGCAGCCTCTGCAGCACGAGTTCGATCCCCGGCAGACCAGGGAGGTGACCCACATGGCGCAGCAGACCTCTCCTGTCTCACCTGCTGCTCCCCTCACCAGTGTATTTCAGTTAATCTGCCTGTTCTGCTCCCTACTTTGTCTCTGGTGAATCCTCTCTCACACACACCGCACCCCCACCCCATCTCTGGCCTGCACCCAGCTCTTGTATGCATCAATAAATATATCTTTTAAAAAAATAAAAATATAAATGTTCCCTGACCTAAAAATTTCACTTTCAGAAATCTGACTTATGAAAAGAAATATATTCAAAGATTTAACTACAAGGATGTTTACTGCATCACTATATATAATAGGAAATACTTAATTCAACTTGAATGTAGAAGAATAGGAAACTATTAATAAATGAAATATATGGTGGCCATTAAAATATGTAGAAAAATATTATGACATGGAAAAATATTCTAAAATGCCATGTGGGTAGCTCCCTAGCTGGGGATCGAACTCATGTTTCAGTGGCTGCGGCTAGCTTCATAGGTTGTTTCTTAACCCCTTGCACCACCAGAGAGGCCCAAAATAATTTTTTTAACTGAGGTAACATTAGTTTATAATATTGTATATTATTTAGAGGTATAGGATCATATCCTTCAGGTGTATGTTACCACAGCACACCCACCACCGAGGTACCCACAGTCCTCTACCATAGTCCACTGTGTCCTCCCCACTTCTTTCTTCTCCCTCGTGTTCCCATTCTGGTAGTCTCAGTTCTATAGTCAGATGTCTAGTGTTTGCTATTGTTTTAGTTTTATCTGACCCTTTCTTTTCTTTATATTCCACATATAAGTAAAACCATCTGAAATTTGTCTTTCTCCTTCTGACTTATTTCACTTAGCATTAGTTCCATCCATGTTGCCCCAAATGGCAAGAATTTACCATTTTTATAACTGAGCAGTATTCCACTGTGTAGATACCACATCATCCTAATCTAGTTACCAGCTTTTGGGCACTTAGGTTGTTCCATAAGTTGGGTATTGTATACACTGCTGCAATGAATACAGGAGTGCATATATCCCTTCTAATTAGTGTTTTCACACATACGATTAATTTTTAACAAGAAGTCATATCAGTATGCGAGAACTACAGAAAACTGAATTACTTTGCTATAATTCCAGAAGAAAGGTGAAAAATAATTAAGTAGCTAATTTATTGAGCACCTGTTACATGTCAGTTATGCTAAAGATTTTATCATTTAGTTATTTTAACTCAATCATTACCCTTATTTTACAGATAAACTACAAGATGCTAAGCAATATGTTCAAAGTAAACAAGACAGCAAAGAGTAGAAACTAAGATTTAAAGGCAGATAAGCTGCCACCAAAGACCAAGGGCTGCACCATCTCAAGCGGCCTCTGCACAGTGGATGATGCTGCAGAAAATACTACAGACTCAGGTGTAGTCCACAGGTAAAAACAACCACCATAAATTTGCTCAGACAATTCTGAGACACTTTATACCTATGGAAAGAATGACAGTAGCATATTTAAGAAAATAAAATTATTTAGAACGGAAAAAAAATCTTGGGGAAGAAAAAGAAACGGGAAAAGACATAGAACTTTAAGAAAGCTGGAAATGAGATAAATTTTAAGTCAATATTCCTTTTGCTACATTTGACTGGAAATTATCAGCTTAGATCCCTGGGAACTATAGAGGAAAATTTTGTAATAAATGTATTAACAAGTGAATCAAAGACATTGAAGTATTATGACTAAGACTCCCCTCCCCACAAAGGAGTATAATAATAAAGCGAAACTCCAAAAAAAGATAAGATAGGAAATTATCATCCAGTGTCAAAAAGCTCTAAAATCTTTGGTTAATGCTATTTCCTACTTATCACATCCTCTGGTTTACCTTATGAACATCCTTCTGCAGACAGAGTCCCCAGCGTGTCAGCTCATTGTTGGCTGTCTCATTCTTTGCAATTCTCTGTAGCAAGCATTCCAAAGCACTGTGGTGTTGTTTGGGGCTTAGGTTTATCTGCTGGGTCAAATCCTGAGCAGATTTAAAATGGAGATAAGTCAAAAGTATTATTTTCTCCAATATGAGGTTAAATAAGGCCCCATGTATCTAAAACACTTGCATAAAAAAACTTCCTTCCCATGCAAGTCGGTAGAAATTTTCAATTATCTCCAAGTATTTTAATACATATCTCTCAGGAATGTATAAGGTTAAAACATATAGAATGGAAGACCACCTCCAGCCTTGTAGGCGTTATATCATCATAAGATACATTTTTGTCCAGGATTTGGCCCATAATAGGAGCTTTCTAAGTACTTATTTCTGAATGAATAGCTAACAAGGGTGTGTATAAAGATTCTGACTCACACAAGTTGAGTTCTTTATTTATTCTTCTGAGACTACTGAATTGTACAGCTGTTCTCGGCAAGGTAATACTGAGGGCCAGTAAGTCTATGGGGCCGTATTAATAGTACTGTGATCAGAGAGTCATCAGGTACCTGGGAGTTGTAAGGAAGGCACCTTGATCTACATATTAAAGCAGAGGTATCAGAGGGCAAATATGAAGGAAATCTCTTCCATAAATTTTGAGCTTCACTTCAGGTTCTTAATGTTACTAAAAATATTATGTGACATATGAGATAAGCTTGGGTCCAAATGTAAGACAGACAGAGAATGGGAAAGTGAGAAAGGAGCCGAATACGTCAAGTATGAAAAGCCCAGGAGTCACAGACAGTGTGGAGGTGGAGCACTGGGTCTGCACCCACACTCTGCACATTTCTGCTCCTTGGCTGCGTCCTATCAACACTGCTGGACATGCCAGAGCTCAAGATAAACTTCTTTTTTTTTTTTTGTGGGACCCTCGCTGGCGGCTGGGGAATGAACCAGCGCTGCAGAGGCTGTGGGCAGCCTCGCAGCCCAGAGCTCAACTGCTGCAGCAACAGGGGAGGCACTCAAGATAAACTTCTACCCTTTTACCTCATCCTCTGACTTGCTGACTTTTTGCTACTTTATTTCCTCTACCTCATCAAATAAACTGAAGGCTTCTAGAAATGTTAGAAAAATTTCAAGTTCTTGAACCTCATTTATAATCTTATGACCACTTTATATCATCCATCTGAATGGTGAGGATGAAGACAGAACTGTTTCCTTTTTCCATATAATCGAGTCATTCTACCATTCTAACAATCTTCAAAAGGAAGCTCTGACTGGCTTTTTCAGTGTGAGGGAAGGGACATGTTTTGCAGAGAAGAAAACCGGAACCTGCAAGAACTGACCTGCCCAGTAATTGCAAGGACTGTCTGGCTCTAGTTCAATCTGCTACCCAAAAGATCTCCCACTTAAGCAGGCATTCCTCACCTTCATGGCCCTGAAGTCCTTCTTCATCTTCTCTGGGATTCCAGTCATGAAGGAAAGCTCAGGAAGCAGCAGGATTTCACCTTTTAGCAACTTTGAAGAGAGAATGTGGAGGGAGAGTAAGTAGTAAGAGGGTCTTGTCCCCTGACCCATGTAAGACACGTCACACCCAGAGTTAGTCCTGCAGGGATATACCTGACATACTAAGGAATATAAAACCCAGAGAAGAGAAGAGGGCAGTGAACACAAGTCACCCTTTCCTCCTTAGTCACAACACATATGGCCTGTTTGTTATAATTAGATAAAAAGGAAAATACAGATATATATATATAGATAGATAGATAGATAGATAGATAGATAGATAGATAGACAAAAGAACAGGTTTATTACATAAAAGAGGAAAGGAAAAAAGGACACAAGAAGGCAGAAAGCTACTCGTGAAAGGGACAGGTTTGTTAAGAGTAGCATGCATAGTAATAAGCAGGCAGGCTTGGGACAAGAGCTGAATCTTGCCAGTACAAAAATTACACTGATAGTGTTTAAAGAAAAAGGGAAAAATATTTAATTTGACATAAGTAGAGGGAACACTAGAAAATGAAAAATTCTGGGCCTCTCTGGTGGCTCAGGTGGTTGAGCGCCGCACTGCGAAGCTGTCCGCAGCCTTGGCAGCGCGGGTTCAATCTCGGTCGGCCGGCGAGGGTCCCTCATGGAGAAGCAGACCTCTCCTGTCTCGCCTGCTGCTCCCCTCAGCAGTGTATTTCATCAGTCTGCCTGTTTTGTTCCCCGCTCTGTCTCTGGTGAATCCTTTCACCCTCCCACGCATCTGGCTTGTACCCTAGTTCTTGTGTAAATAAATCAATCTTTAAAAAAAATGCCAAAAAAAAGAAAATGAAAAATTCTGTCTCTCTGGGCCTCCAGACAAGCTGAATCAATACATCCTGGCAGGTTGGTGCCTCCATCTCATCTAAGCTTGCTGATGTTCAGTCTTCATATTTAAGAAAAGTCAGTATCAAGGCACCTTATCCTAGCCCTGTTAAAGTATCTGTAACTTCTGGGCCTCCCTGGTGGCGCAAGGGGTTAAGATGCAACCTATAAAGCTAACTGCAGCCACTGCAGCATGAGTTTGATCCCTGGCCAGGGAGCAGCCCACATGGCGCAGCAGACCTCTCTTGGCTCGCCCACTGCTCCCCTCAGCAGTGCATTTCAGTCAATCTATCTGTTCTGTTCCCCACTCTGTCTGGTGAATCCTCTCACCCCCCCCCCCAAGAACTTCTGGTTCTTGTATGCATAAATAAATCTTAAAAAAATTTAAAAAAAAAGTCTGTAACTCCCCTAATGGATCTGTTGTTTTATCCTTTAGCAGAAAAGTCATCTTATTCCTGAATCTAATGGATCCATATGGATATTTACATCCTCCTTGTGGGGAGTCCAAAAGCAAATCCTATGACATGAAGTGCCATCTCTGGCACCACATGCTTAGAGCCATGAAGAAGGTGAACAGCAACTGACAGGATGGAGAACTTAGGCTCCAATGCAAGCCTGATATCTCCACTCACCATCCCTTGGTTATTCTGCCTCTCACTGGGCCTGTGGATCAGCAGTGGCTGGTCCTCTTCCTTGATTGCAATTCCATAGTTTTTGCTAGAGCAGAGCAGAGGCAGGAAGAAAAGTCAGAAGTGGCACTACTATGCTTACAGCAACATAGTTTGAGTCTCTTAAGCATGACTGAGATATAGAATTTGCATAATACCCATCTCAAGCATCCACTAGTTTTGACACTCA
Organism: Talpa occidentalis; assembly: GCF_014898055.3. Classification (NCBI taxonomy): domain Eukaryota; kingdom Metazoa; phylum Chordata; class Mammalia; order Eulipotyphla; family Talpidae; genus Talpa; species Talpa occidentalis. The sequence continues at coordinate 94,826,575 of NW_023605194.1, read as the reverse complement.
TCATAGTAAAAGTATAACCGAAAAAGGCAAGCTGAAGTTTCATTGCAATTAAGTAGAGGAGAAAATGCACTAAAAATGTACGGAAGAGTTTAAAAACTAGAAGGCAAAATGAAAGTCAAATGATTAATGATTTGAATTTAATCTCTTCCAACTTTTAACTAAACGAGTGTAAGAAATACAATTCAAAGCCATGAGATAAATTTATGTAATAATTTCCAAAATTCTAAAAGAAATGAAACTACCCCAGTATCATACTCAAGTCAAATCCCACAAATGATCTGACTCACTCTTAAGTGCTTTACCAATCAAATTATTGAAAAGTGTCTTGTTACTATGGATCTCAATATCCTGAGAGGTTGGAGGACTATGCTCCACCCTCACCTATAGCCCAAACCCAGTCTCTTGTTTCTACCTGTAGTATTCCAGGAATGTGATCTCCTTCCCATCAGACATTATGAAGCTATCTTTTGGAGTCTTATTCCAATCCACATCATCAATACGATAGGTACGATTGTTGTATCGGGTTATAACAATATTGCCAACCAGAAGCTTAGTGCACTCATCCTGGAAGTTTTCTTTGTTCTGCTGATACATGGCATGCCTTTGCAAAGAGACAAAAGGCTTTTGAATCACATTCAGATACACAGAGCAATAAGAAAAGGGGCAGGGGGTAAAAGACATGAAGGACATGATCACATCATTAAAAGGCTCCCACTGTCTCTTTCAAAGACAGATTCCCATCTCTCTTTAACATCATCAAAAAAAAAATACAAAGATAAAAATCATGTTAAAAATATTGACTACTGGGGCCTCCCTGGTGGCGCAGGCGGTTGAGGGCTGCACTGTGAAGCTGTCTGCAGCCTCTGCAACATGGGTTCGATCCCAGCCGGCTGGCGAGAATCCCACATGGCGAAGCAGACCTCTCCTGTCTCGCCCACTGCTCTCCTCAGCAGTGTATTTCGTCAGTCTGCCTGTTCTGTTCCCCTCTCTGTCTCTGGTGAATCCTCTCACCCTCCCGCACATCTGGCCTGTACCCCAATTCTTGTATAAAAATAAATAAATCTTAAAAAAAAGTCACTATAAAAATTATTGACTACATATTAATAAAATTCACTGCATTCTTTAAGGTGCTTTAATCACCTTAAGGTGACTTTGTATTCTCATTAGGATATCATCTAAAGAGGGACAATAAAACATTCTTTAAACTACTATATTTGCCCTTTACAAGTACCTATCAGAAGACAGCACTCGTTAAGATGCTAAAGGGTCCTCGATGGTGGCCTAAGGGTTAAGTCTCAATGCTATCACTAAGATCTGAGTTTGATCCTGGCCAGAGAGCTAACCCACATGGCAGAGCAGACCTTGCCTGTCTCACCTGCTGCTCTCCATAGCAGTGTATTTCAGTAAATCTGCCTGTTCCGCTCCCAACTCTTTCTGGTGAATCCTTTCATCCCCTGTACCTCTGGTCTACACCCTAGTTCTTCTACACAAAAAAATAAATTAAAAAAAAAAGATGCTAAAGATACAGATATACTCTCCAGGTATCCTCTGTAACAGTGTTGTGAACATGACAATCCAGTAAACTCCCAGAAAATATGTCTGAGTGTGTCCAGGAAGTCAAGGAAAGTCTACAGAGACACCTGTTACTTTAAGGAGCAATCTGCCAGGCAGAAACGCCAGAGAGGGGAATGAGTGACAGGCCAGGCAGCGACAGCCCTGAGGAGGGGACCATCAGTAACCCAAGACTGGGGAGGAGAGGAAGAGAAAGAAGGGCAGAAGATGGTAAGCTTAGGTTGAAGACAGGTAAGAACCAAAAAGAATTCTCATATGTCAAGGATTAGCTTGCACTTTCCCTTGTAGGACAGGGACTGTATTCCTCATAGACACTGGCCCCTTGAGAGGTCATGAGGGGGTTGGAAAAGGTCCTAGAATCAAAAAAGGGGAGTCCATTCTGCACATTACAACCCCTTCTTAGAGACTCTCAACATACATTCCCACATCAGACTGCTAAAAGAGAAACATATTTAGCTTTACTGACCTCCAGTTTATTTCACCTCAGATGACTCCCACCCTTTTAACTTTTACCTCACTGAACATCTATTATTACTCTGGGGAATTAGTATCCTGCAGAACCTGTCTTGACTCCTGTAAGTGATGAAAGTCTGTCAGAGACTTCAAACACTTCAACATTAAGTACAAACCCTCAAGCCATATGGCTGCAATCGAACCTGGCTCAGCCACTTACTAGCTTGTGAGATTTTTGAGCAAGTTAATTAGCTTCTTGTGCCTGTTTCCCTATGTGAAAGTGGGTTCAGAAAAAGCACCTAATTCATTATGTTGCTGAGAAAACTCAATGACACTATGTACATTAAGAATTCAAAACTGTGTATAACACAGATAATTTAGAGATCTGTGTTTGCAAATATTATCATCGTGGTCATTAGTTCTTAATACATATCAAACGCAGTGAGTGTATGTGTCTGATGTTGTTAAGTGAGTGGATATTAGAATCGAAGTAACTCAAGACCCAAATAAATATATGGTTTTCTCCTATCTACTAGTTTGAATACAGTGGAGAGATGGCTATAAAGACAGTTTATGTATATTATTGTGAGCTATCTTTGTATGTGTATCATATAATTACTAAATTGAAGTGAAAAGAAATCACTATTATAGAATCCATATTTAAATAACTTTCAAGTTATAATTTATTTTCAGAACTTTCAGAAAAACGTAAACTTCTCTCACCAAAGACTCTTCCTCTAATTAGTGTCTTCTGTACCAGAAGAGGGAGGTACAGGAAGGTACAGAAGAGGGAGGTACAGAGCTGGGGTACAGGCCAGAGGTACGGGAGGTGAGAGGATTCACAGAGACAAAGTGGGGAACAGAACAGGCAGAATGACTGAAATACACTGCTGAGGGGACTAGCAGGCGAGTCAGGAGAGGTCTGCTGCGCAATGTGGGTAGCTCCCTGACCAGGGATTGAACTCCTACTTCAGTGGCTATGGATAGCTTCATAGGCTGCATCTTAATCCCTTGTGCGCCACCAGGAAGGACCGCAAAAAATAATTTTTAATTGCACCTATTTCACTTTGACTTCCAAAAACATAAGCGGAGTTTTGGCAAAATACTACTTGCTTAAATATGTCATATATTTTTCACTGAAAAAAAGCCAAAATACAAAGCTAAACCAAATGTCAATGCCTTCTTCTGGGCGGTGATATCATGGATACCTTATTTTAGTCTTTGGATTTCTTTGTATTTTCAAACATTTCTATAATAAGTACACAATAAATTCTGAAATGAGAACAATTCCAAAGCAAACATCATTGGGAGTATTGTAAATGGGTACAGTGTTCCTGGGATGAGGAGAAGTTCTGGATGTCTCCAGATGGTGGCGATGGCTGCATAATACTGAGCGCTCTTAATACCCCTGAACTAGACACTTAAAAATGGTCATAACGGCCAATCTTATGCTATGATTAGAACATAATTTTTAAATTAGCAAAAATAAAATTTTGAATGTACACATTTTTAAAATTTAAAAGCCAGCATACAAAACTTTTTTTCAAAATTGACCAAATTAAGATATATGTAACTTATCAAAAATGTTTTTTGACTCAGTTATGCACTATGACTAACTTATTTTCTTGCCAATAACTTTAAGTGTTAAAATTATGATATGACATTTATAACAGGGAACCAAATTAAACACTATCAGGAGAATTATTCAATCAGAGGAAGATGTCAAGTTAAGTACATCGACGCATATAAAAGTGCCATTGGTGGATCTCCCTGGTGGCGCAGGCGGTTGAGCGCAATGCTGTGAAGCTGTCCACAGCCTCTGCAGTGCCGATTCAATCCCCACCAGCCACGGGAGCAACCCACATGGAGCAGCAGACCGTTTCTGTCTCGCCTGCTGTTCCCCTCAGCAATGTATTTCAGCCAATCTGCCTGTTCTTCTCTCCATTCTGTTTTGGTGAATCCTCTCACCCTCCCGCACATCTGGCCTGTACCCTGGTTCTTGTATAAATAAAATAAATCTTAAAAAAAAAAACCCAAAAATATTTTTTTAAAAAGTGCCATTGGGGCCTCCCTGGTGGCGCAGCAGTTGAGCGCTGGGTTGCGAAGCTGCCCGCAGCCTCTGCAGCGCCGGTTCAATCCCCGGCTGCTCCCCGGCCACTGGAGGAGGGTCCCACATGGAGCGCAGACCTCTCCTGCCGCCCGCTGCTCCCCTCAGCAGTGTACTTCGGTCCTTCTGCCTGCTCTGCTTCCCGCTCTGGCTCTGGTGAATTCTCTCACCCTCCCGTGCTTCTGACTGTACCCAGTGCTTGTATAAATAAATAAATAAATAAATAAATCTTAAAAAAAAAAAAAAAAAGAATTCTCTGGGGTGGCTGAACTACTTCACATTTCCAACCACAGAATATGAGGGACAGCTTCTCCACATCCTTACTAGCATTTGATATTTTCATTATTCCTTATTTCAATAATTCCAATAGGTGTCTCCTGATCTCTCAGTGTAGTTTTAACCTTGCACTTCCCTAATGGCTATGATATTGAACATCTTTTCATGTATTTAATTATCTTCCATATTAACTTTTGGGGAACTGTCTGTTCATATTGCTTGCCCATTTTCTTACTGGATTACTGTTTTTCTTTTCTTTGGCTTTGCTTAAAAAATGTCACATGATCGGGCCTCCCTGGTGGCGCAGCAGTTGAGCACTGGGTTGCGAAGCTGCCTGCAGCCTCTGCGGCGCCAGTTCGATCCCCGGCTGCTCCCAGACCACCGGAGAAGGGTCCCGCATGGTGCGCAGACCTCTCCTGCCGCCCGCTGCTCCCCTCAGCAGTGTGTACTTCAGTCCTTCTGCCTGCTCTGCTCCCCGCTCTGGCTCTGGTGAATTCTCTCACCCTCCCGTGCTTCTGACTGTACCCAGTGCTTGTATAAATAAATAAATAAATATTTAAAAAAAAAAAAAAGTCACATGATCATTGTTAAATAAAAATACAATTACAGGGCCTCCCCGGTGGCGTAGCGGTTGAGCACTGGGTTGCGAAGCTGCCCGCAGCCTCTGTGGCGCCGGTTCGATCCCCGGCTGCTCCCCGGCCACTGGAGGAGGGTCCCACATGGCGCGCAGACCTCTCCTGCCGCCTGCTGCTCCCCTCAGCAGTGTACTTCGGCCCTTCTGCCTGCTCTGCTCCCCGCTCTGGCTCTGGTGAATTCTCTCACCCTCCCGCGCTTCTGACTGTACCCAGTGCTTGTATAAACAAAACAAACAAACAAATAAATAAATAAATAAAGCATGCCTCTATTAAAAAAAAAAAAAAAAAATACAATTACAGGGGCCTCCTGGTGGCTCAAGGAGTTAGGATACAACCTATGAAGCTACCTGCAGCCACTGCAGGATGAGTTCAATCCTTGGCCACATGGCGCAGCAGACCTCTCCTGACTCGCCTGCTGCTCCCCTCAGCAGTGTATTTCAGTCATTCTGCCTGTTCTGTTCCCCGCTCTGTCTCTGGTGACTCCTCTCACCCCCCACACCTTTGAACCCCAGTTCCTGTATGCATAAATAAATAAATCTTTAAAAAAATACAATTATAAAACAAAGAAACTAAACATTACTTGCAGTCCATTCCTGATAGATACCTATATTTCCCCAGCTTTTCTGAAATTTGTGAACACCTAATTTTTAAATGCATAATGTTTTATAACTCATTTTTAAATTTAATATATTTTATTTATTTATTTTTAATTTTTTTTAATTTTATAGAGGCATGTTTATTTATATTTATTTATTTGTTTGTTTTGTTTATACATGCACTGGGTACAGTCAGAAGCACGGGAGGGTGAGAGAATTCACCAGAGCCAGAGCGGGGAGCAGAGCAGGCAGAAGGACCGAAGTACACTGCTGAGGGGAGCAGCGGGCGGCAGGAGAGGTCTGCGCGCCATGTGGGACCCTCCTCCGGTGGCTGGGGAGCAGCCGGGGATCGAACCGGCGCCGCAGAGGCTGTGGGCAGCTTCGCAACCCAGCGCTCAACCTCTGCGCCACTGGGGAGGCCCTAAATTTAATATATTTTAGATATTCTTCCATGTTAATAAAAATGAGAGTCTTAGAATAAAATACTCTCATACATGTTATTTCAGATCTCAAAAAAAACAAAAAGAAATTTGCTAGCCTTGACTCTGATTTATGAAGAGTCTGGTAGAGGAAGAACCTGTGGATATATCAAGGTAACACAGAACATAAGGAACTTAAAACTTAAGTGCAATAATGGCATTATGGTTATGTTTAAAAAAAAGGAGTCAATTTAAGGGATATATATACTGAAGTATTTAGGAAAGAAATAAGATAGCCAGGATAAGTGTCAAAATAATTCAATTTAGTTGGGTGGGGGGAAATGGTAGAATATATGAAAAAGACTGTTCATGAATTGACAATTACTAAATCTATAAAATGGGAATGAGGGGTTGATTATACTATTCTACAAATTTAAAAAAATTTTCATAACCTTTTAAAAATAAAAAAATGACATAATGATAATGAAAACATAAATACAAACATTATGAGGCAAGAGAGGGAAAATAAACCCAATACTATATCATCTAATTCTAGAAAAGAATACAGAATAGAAAATATCATAAATCTCAAATTCTTCATTTAAAGATATTCAAAAGACTACTGAATATATTAAAGGACAATAATTTCAGAGAAGTTGTTTTAAGGGAAAATAAATCATTACTGCAAACTTTGTGAAATTTCAGTAAATCCATTGTCTAAAATAATGAGGCTGCAAACCTCGGTCTAGAAAAAAATTATGAAGTAAGAGGCATGTTTAAAAAATCATTTCAGTACTCAGAGGAAATAAAGAGATTGGTATAATAGAAATAAGGAATACCAGACAGAGACAATAAGTCCAAGACATAAAAATATCAATAATTTACAGAAGAGAAATATCAAAGAAATAAAAGAAAATAACTAAGCTGCAGAAAGAGTTGGATCCAACTGAAACAGATAAAAACCCAGTTGGCAAGTTAATGAAAAAGAATCCAAACCTGAAAGCTCTGAAATATCTGCATTTCAAATGTAAGTAGGGGTAACAAGTAACGGATTTCTTCTGGGATGATGAAAATATTCTGGAATTAGAAGTGACCTTAGTTTTCACCATATGTTATATGCTTTGGTTTGTGTGTATACGAAAAACCAGTGAAATGTATACTTAAAAATGGTGAATTTATGTTTTGTTAGTTGTACCTTAAAAACAAAACTTTATTTTTTTTGAGTGAAAAAGGATAGACTTTGGTTAAAATCTTTACAATAAAATAACCACTATAAATCTCTTTAAACATGTACACATTACATCATATTGTTTAAAAAGTTTTTCAAGAAAATCTTATGCTTTACAAACTTACTACCTTTCGGAGTATAATGTCAGTTTAACATTCTTAAATGGTTGTTTCAGATAATGAATCTGCTTCGGGCAAAACATGATAAGCAAAATTAAGAAAAAGCCTGGAAAATTATTTAGCTCCCCAAGGAAATTATTAAAAAAGAAAGTAGGGGGTAAAAGGATAAAAAGGTTGTACACTCAAGCTTGATTGTATAGAGAGGCTAGGATAACAGGAGTAATATAACCCCCATATCGACTAAGTAAATCCTTGGGTAGCTTCAGTTTGAGGATAAAAATTGAAGTACTAGCAATTGTGGGTTTTTTTTTTTTTTTTAAGATTTATTTATACAAGCACTGGGTACAGCCAGAAGCACGGAAGGGTGAGAGAATTTACCAGAGCCAGAGTGGGGAGCAGAACAGGCAGAAGGACCGAATTACACTGCTGAGGGGAGCAATGGGCACAGCAGGAGAGGTCTGCGCGCCATGTGGGACCCTCGCTGGTGGCCGGGGATGGAACCAGCGCTGCAGAGGCTGTGGGCAGCTTCGCAGCCTAGCGCTCAACCGCTGCGCCACCGGGGAGGCCCATCTAGCAATTGTGTTTTTATGTAGTCACATGGCCAATAAAGATGCCCTACAATATCCACTAATGTTTTGGGCAGTGTATTAAGTATTTCAGATAAATTCCCTTTTGACATTTTATTCTTCACAAGGGCCAGAGAAGTCAGTGGAAAGTAGAACTACAGAGTAGCACAGTATATGGAGAGCATCAGGACTAAGTCCAAGTTCTCTTATTAAATCAGGAAGCTATGTGAAAACTTTGTTGCAAGAGTTTCAAAAACACTCCCCATGCTCTTCAGGGACATGGATGTAATGAAAAAATTTTCTCAGTGCATTGGACAAGAATTGATTTCTAAAATTATTCAATGAAAAAAAATAAAATTATGCAATGTTATGAGGTCATCCAAGACATCTCTCCTTTCATCAAGATAGACTCTTAGTATATTCTAATTCAGTGTTCTTGTACAGAAGACAAACTTAACTATTTCCTTTGAGTCATCTAGGATACCCTTTGACACAAAGCAGTTCACTCCCTCATCTGGATTAATATTAAAGGTGAGGCTGCCTTCACTCCACCTGCAAACACAATTTGCTCAAAGAAAATCCTAGAGTGGGTTCTTATTGTATATAGAACAGTGACCCCAAGTGGTTTTACACAATCCTGCTGCTCCCCACAGCAGTGCTTTCAGTCTGTCTGCCCGTTCTTTTCCCTGCTCTGTCTCTGGTGAATCCTCTTACCCTCCCTTGCCTCTGGCTTGTACCACAGCTATTGTATAAATAAAAAATAAATCATTAAAACAAACAAGGTTAGCGAGGTCCTGCCAAACACACGAAGCTAAGCAGAGGTCAGCTACATTCAAGAAGGACAAGACGGTAAAGCTTACAGATCAGGAGGCAATATTTCTAAATTAATGAATCTCTTCGGCTTAGATCTCCTTGCCTTTAAATGATGATATATATTAATACCTCCATGGATCTGTTTACTCTGACTGGTATTAGAAATACTGCTGGCAGCTGTTTTGCTCTGCTCTCCTGAGGTAGCCTGGTTCACTATAATTTTCTTGATTTAGCGGCTTGTTTCTGGCTGCTCTCCACTGCCGACCTATCTGCAAGCATGAGCCACCTCCAATGCTCTCCACCACTGAGATGAACTGGCCTCTGAACTGAGGCTTTTGCCAACAAGAAAATGGCTCAGCTAAGAACTGGTGCCCAGGCCGTGGAGGAGCCACTTCAAACTTTACTTGTTCAGGCCGCTGGAGGTGATGGAGGCAAGACTACCAGAAACAGCACTAGATCCATTTGAACTCAGTGCAACTCAAGCACAAACAAAATCAAAACTTTAAATTAAAAAAAAAAAATTAAGACCTTCTGGCTTTTGCAGTGTAAAATGTTGGAGATTCGCCCTGTAAAAATAAAACAAAAAACTGGGCCTCCCTGGTGGCACAGTGGGTTGAGCGCAGCACTGCGAAGCTGTCTGCAGCCTCTGCAGTGCGGGTTCGATTCCCGACTGGCCAGGGAGATACCCACATGGCGTGGCAGACCTCTCCTGTCTTGCCCACTGCTTCCCTCAGCAGTGTTTTCGGTTCATCTGCCTGTTCTGCTCCCTGCTCTGTCTCTGGTGAATTCTTTCACCCTCCTGTGCTCTGGTCTGTACCCCAGTTCTTGTATAAATAAATCTTAAAAAAAAGAAAAACCATAAAATTGAGCAAAATTGTTAAAAACAACCATTTCAGGGCCTCCCCGGTGGTGCAGTGAGTTGAGCATAGTGCTGTGAAGCTGTCCTCTACTTCTGCAGCACAGGTTCGATTCCCAGCCAGCCAGGGAGATTCCCACATGGCGCAACAGACCTCTCCTGTCACGCCTGCTGCTCCCCACAGCAGTGCTTTCAGTCTGTCTGCCCGTTCTTTTCCCTGCTCTGTCTCTGGTGAATCCTCTTACCCTCCCTTGCCTCTGGCTTGTACCACAGCTATTGTATAAATAAAAAATAAATCATTAAAACAAACAAACAAAATAAAAAAAAAACAACCATTTCAGGACACTGGAAATTGACCAAAAGTAAATAATAAATTAAGAAGCATTTACTATTTACCAACTTTTCAAGTTTCTGGTAAGAACTGCGTGAGTTTGTCACCTTCTAGCTTGGGGTGATGCAGATCTTTTGGTCACTGAGAATGATAGTTTTACCTGCCAGCATGGGAAATAAGTCTGATGGCAGGGAGGGGAAGCCATGGCATATCAGTTGTAAGTGGCTCTCCAACCCCACCCCACCGTAGTACTGCTGATCTCTCCTACCCTGTGTTCTGTGTTGTCTTTTTTTCACAGCTTTCTAGCTTACTGTACAAATTACTTAACATGTCTATTATTTATTTTTTATCTCATCTGACAACAAAGTAAACTCCATGAGCAAAGGGATCTTTGTTTTGTTAACTGTATGTCCCAAGACTGAAACACAACTGGAGCACAAGAAATAAATGTTGAATGAATGAATTTATCAGATAAGCAAAGATTTGTAAGGCTGAATACATCCAGCAGTTGTATATAGCTGGAGGGAAAATAGACTTAATAAGTCTTCCAGAGGATAATATGTCAACACATTTAAATATATTAAATATATTAAAGAAATATTACATATTTGTTTAAAGTCTTTAATATGCTTAGTCCTTTCATTAATTCCACTTCTAAATACAGAGCCTAAGAAAGAATGAGAGGTGCGTAACATGGGATTTCATGCAACCAATACAAATGATACACATCTGTATTTACTATATGAAATATTTACTATGGAAACACACTTAAGCAAAAACTCAAGATGCTTGTATATTAAGCCAAATCTCTTAATCAGAGACTTAAATACAATTCAACCCCAGTCAAAGTGTAGTATAATCTTTGTTGAGATGCCGATCTTGGTAGGACCTAAGAAACAGAGCATATCCATTCAGTATCCTTAATCTGTTCTACAATTTAAAGCTCAAACAGAACAGTATTTATTAACAACTACTACTGAACATTTTAGAAAACTATTAGCTTGTTAAAGGTAGATGGCACCATTCACTCACATGACATCCAGCACAGAATCATTCCGAATGACCTTATGGGAGACATCAGCTAGCAGGAAAAGACCTCCATCTGTCCTCCGGATGCTGGCTGCATAGCCTGGCCAGATCTGCAATCTGAAGAGATAGGTGGGCTTTACATTAGGGTTCTGAAAGAATCTCAGACATGTCTATGCCTTCTTGAAATAATACTATTTGCAGATACTCCCCATTTCAGCAAAACACAACAATGAGAAAGTGCCAGAAAACAAATCAAGATCATTATGAACTTACTGAAAAACTAAACTATGGAAGACATTTACCCGATAAACTCCATTCACTATCTTAAAACACTACTGCAATTTTTGTCCTAAATAAGGTGATTTCAATGAAAATTATTTCTAGAACATTCAAAAGTAGGGAGGAGGAAAACAACACTTACCTGTGTTGCTGTAGTACCATGGCACTTGTAGGGTCATAGAAGTTTCTCCCCACCAGCTTCATATCTAAAAGTTTCATTACCCTAAAATAAGGAGCAAGATTTTCAGTACAAAAAAAATTATTTTAAGTAAGCTCTATTCCTCTTAGCTACATTTTCCTTTGGAGATATAAAGTGTCAGAAATGTTGGTGTTCTTTGCAGAACATAGATTTATGCTGAGAATACTCTTGACAAAAAAAAAAAAAAAAATCACCAAAAGCATTCATCTTGGGGTAACATGCAACTGACTGCAGTTTTTCCTACTTAATTGGTAATCAAAAATCTAGTTCATTTTCTAGGGTCACTTTACATTACGCTTCCCCATTGTAAAAAGAATGCATCTAATGGGCCTCCCCGGTGGTGCAGCGGTTGAATGCTGGGTTGCGAAGCTGCCCACAGCCTCTGCAGCACCGGTTCGATCCCCGGCTGCTCCCCGGCCACCAGAGGAGGGTCCCGCATGGCACGCAGACCTCTCCTGCTGCCCGCTGCCCCCCTCAGCAGTTTACTTCGGTCCCTCTGCCTGTTCTGCTCTCCGCTCTGACTCTGGTGAGTTATCTCACCCTCCTGCGCTTCTGACTATACCCAGTGCTTGTATAAATAAATAAATAAATAAATCTTTTAAAAAAGAATGCATCTAAAAAGAATGCAAGAATCCACTTCTAAGTTTGTGAATGTCAGTTTGGCATAGTAAGATATATTTCTTCCTGGCAATTGAGGAATTCAGTGGAAATTAGCTTCCATATTTCATTAAAAAGTGGTAATTTGGGAGTAAATTTTACCAAAATCAGGGAGTCTTAAAAGAGGTTTAAAAATTATGAGCTATCTGAAATCCATAAATATAAGAGACTGGGAAAAAACACACGTTCAGCAAAAATCTTTGCACACACTACCTCTTAAGTGGCGTTGGGTGCTAACATGATTAATTATGCACTATTTACTTCTGTTTTCAAAGTTCCTGTATGAACCCAAAGGGACTCATCCCTCTACCTAGCTACCTCCAAATCTACTTTCCTACACCCAAATCTGACCAGTCACTTGAAATAACTTTTGAGTAAGTCAGCCCCAATATCATCATTCATTAACTGTTTCCAAGCTGATCTATATACGCACTGTAGTGTACTATCATCCAAGCTTCTTGAAGAGCATCGTTACAAGACCAAAGTAAAAGAAAAAGACTCCAGCTATGTCCTCACCGGCGGAAAACAACATTGTAGAAGGGAATGCACAAGTCAGAACAGGGCTCCAGGGTTTTTGTCAATTGAATCTTAATGCTGATCTCGGCACCATCAGTTTTTCTTTGACTTTTTAACTCAAGGACCTAACAAATAAATACATGTAAGTAAAAAGAAGTATGTGCAAGTGAAAAAACCCTCCAAGTCCTAATCAACTCCAACTGTGCTCTAGAGAAGGCTACAATATCCTAAACACTCACTTTACTGCCTGCAATGGGCAACATCACAGCAAGACAGCTAGGATTTAAGAAAGGACCTGGCAAGAGAAACCCAATGGAGAACTAGCAGTCAATCTCTTAAACTTGAAATCTTAAATCATTCTTTAATTTGATCACTGAGGTCAAAGGCTTCTAACCATTCCTTTTGTGTGAGAAGGGATTTCTGTAAAAGTTTATCATTTCTCTGTTATAAAGAAGTCTGCCTTACCTCTAAGAACAGGAATGTACAACTCAAGTGTTCCATAAACCTATGACTTCCCACCACTCAAAGCACCAGAAAACACTTAGGTTTCACCCCAAAGTACATTTCCTATTTGGTCTCACTTGTTGAAGCTTAATAGGCAGATATAGAATGGATCCATCAAAAGCAGTGACATTTCCGGTGACAGTCTGATGGTCCTTCAACATGCCAAACCTCATGCTTTTGCACTCCACATTGGGGCTGGAAAATAACAGTAAGATTTCATGTCAATCTGATTCAAACGGCAGTCTTTTCTGCAACTGTGATAGGTCTGCTTGGAGCAACAGTCACTTGTAACTACTGCTCCATCTAGTGGCCATATTAAAAATTCAAATACATCTGACTAAAAGAGAATGACCCAAGGATACTTGCTCATAGAAAAGAAAAACTCGTAATGCTACCACCCGCAGACACTGCCTTACGTTCATCCAGCATGCATTCATCCAGATTTGAGACCAAAGGGTGAGAAAACTTTTTCTGTAAAGAGCCAAACAGCAAATATTTCAGGCTTTATAGGACATAATGTTTCTGCTGCAACTACTCAACTCAGTTGATACAGCACAAAAGTACCACAGATATGCAAACCAACGAGTTCCCCCAAAACTGAATTACAGAGCAGGCAATGGGCCAGATTTGATCTGTAGGCCACCTGTAGTTTGTCAACTTCTGATCAAGAGTCTGCAGAGACACATGCTTATTTTTAAAAATATTTAAAAAAAATTTTTTGCCCTAACCTTTTTTCATTCATGGCAATTTCAACCTTTTATTGACTTGCTGTCACAAATCTTAGAGCTCTGGGGGCCTCCCTGGTGGCACAAGGGGTTAGGTACAGCACTGTGAAGCTGTCTGCAGCCTCTGCAGCACAAGTTCGATCACCAGCTGGCCAAGGAGGCACCCACCTGGTGTAGCAGACCTCTCCTGTCTCGCCTGCTGCTCCTCGAAGTTGTGTATTTCAGTCAGTCTGCCTGTTCTGTTCCCCGCTCTGTCTCTGGTGAATCCTCTCACCCTCCGCACCTCTGACCTGTACCCCCAGTTCTTGTATGCATAAACAATAAATCTTTTAGAAATATTTAAAAAAATCTTAGAGCTCTGAAATAGTTGCTTTGTACAATGACTGTCCCATTACGTACACAGTAACATACAACCTTGTTCTTTCTACACCTCCAAACTTTAAACAAATCCAAAGCTAAAAAAGCAAGTATGTTCAAGAATATGAAGGTTAAAAAAAAAAAAGATGAAGTGGCAATCCAATATAGCTGTCCCCAAACCTCTCACACTAACCTCACATTTTTAAATGTCCTAAAAAAACTCATAAATATATACATGGCATTATGCCCTAAACACAATATTGAACCTTATCTTTATAGCACTCCTTCTTGTAGTATGATGAATCTACAGGATCACCAGAGTGTAGCTCCACGCTGTGGGGATTAACATTTGTCAATGCATTTCCTGAGAAAAGGTTCTAGACTCTAGTTAAAACTCATCTTCGTCCCTTAGGTTCCAAGACAGGCTTATTCCCACTCCTCCCCTCTCGGGGGTTCAATTTCACCCTTTGCTGGCTCTTTCTCTTCAGCAGTCATATGTGCTCAACTCTGCTTTTGTGCCTCCTGAAAACCTCTAAAGTAACCCTGCCACCCTTTTTATAGCATTCCATTTCTCATTCTTCTTACATACTTTTAAAATGAGAAGCCAGTTCACTGGCTAATTTTCATGGCCTAGGTTCTTGTTATTTGAATCTCTAATAAAGCTGCTAAATCGCCCAGCAAATTCAATCTTTTCCCTGTTGCCCAAGTCAATCACCGACTCCTTATTCAAGTAGACCCTTCCTATGGTCTTTATAAGCTGTCTCCAGGGTATTTTCCCCATTTCTTTTCTTCTCTCTTACACTCAGTTCTTCCTCCTATACCAAATAGTAACTGTCCTTCAAAAGTTCAGTCTTCCGGGCCTCCCTGGTGGCGCAGGAGTTGAGCGCTGGGTTGCGAAGCTGCCCGCAGCCTCTGCACCGCCGGTTCGATCCCTGGCTGCTCCCCGGCCACCGGAGGAGGGTCCCACACGGCGCACAGACCTCTCCTGCCGCCCGCTGCTCCCCTCAGCAGTGTACTTCGGTCCTTCTGCCTGCTCTGCTCCCCGCTCTGGCTCTGGTGAATTCTCTCACCCTCCCGCGCTTCTGACTGTACCCAGTGCATGTATAAACAAAAACCAAACCAACAAATAAATAAATAAAACTTGCCTCTATTAAAAAAAAAAAAAAGTTCAGTCTTCCATCTTCCTATTTTCTTCACATATATTCCAAAACATTCATTTTCACAATTCCAGCTAATGACTCTCCTGATATTTTAAAGACAACACAAACTAACATGAATTCTTAATTTTAAAAAAACTATTGGGCCTCCCCGGTGGCGCAGTGGTTGAGCGCTGGGTTGTGAAGCTGCCTGCAGCCTCTGCAGCGCAGGTTCGATCCCCAGCTGTCAGGCGACGGTCCCACATGGTGCACAGACCTCTCTTGCCGCCCGCTGCTCCCCTCAGCAGTGTATTTCGTCAGTCTGCCTGTTCTGCTCCCCGCTCTGGCTCTAGTGAATTCTCTCACCCTCCCTCGCTTCTGACTGTACCCAATGCTTGTATGAATGAATAAAATAAATCTTAAAAAAAAAAAAAAACTATGACAAGTCCTAGTTAATATTTTCTCATTTTTTCAATCTAGACTATCAATAGAGAATCATCAAATCATCTTCTCATGCAGAGAAGACCCAGATGTTGTGGGGAAGAGGAGGTTCTCTTTAAGAAGAGAATACAAAATTACAGACACAAAGTAAGTTAAAAGGTCATGAAATGGTATTATCTAAGTAAAAGGCCCCGAACTTAAACTTTATTAACTTCTTAGTAAACCTAGCTCTAAACTCATGCATAAACCTTTACCTATTAAGTTAAAGAATGAATTGGTAATATAAATCAAAATTATGTTACCTATAAATTTACTGCAAGGATCTGAGTTATTGTGTGGGCAAGTTCATCAGAAATTAAACAGAAAAATATTTAGTATTCCAGGGGAACAATTTCATTACCGCTCCCTAAGCGAACACAGAGAAAAAAAGTTGTGTATACCTGAAAGTCACATGATATTGATAAACTGCTTCATTGTGACACTGTATTTTGATAAGATTCAACCCCAAAGATTGAGGGGTTCCTTTCGATCCTTGTTTCACAAAAAGCTCTCTAGAAAATAAAAGCAAAAAATGAAAGCACACACATATACTAAAAACAAACACACACACACACAAAACAAACAAACAAACAAAAAAAACCACCCCACCACTCTACCAAAAAAATAAAGGGGTGGGGGGAGAAAAAATTAAAGAACATTGGGGGGCCTCCCTGGTGGCGCAGCGGATTGAACGCAGTGCTGTGAAGGTGTCTGCAGCCTCTGCAGCACAGGTTCAATTCCCAGCCGGCCAGGGAGAAACCCACATGGCATAGCAGACCTCTCCTGCCTCGCCCGCTGTTCCCCTCAGCAGTGTACTTCGGTCAATCTGCCTGTTCTGTTCCCAATTCTGTCTCTGTGAATTCGCTCACCTCCCACGCCTCTGACCTGTACCCCGATTCTTGTATAAATAAATAAATCTTAAAAAAAAAAATTGGGGAAGTAATTTTTCGCCCAGGTTGCCTATAGATATTCAAACCAAAAATCAAGACATACAAAAACAATTTTTAAAGGCTAGAAGAGAAATTCTTAACAATCTCTTAATTAGAGATGTAAGGTCACCCTACTTGTCCTAATAGTATCACGAAGATAAACTAGGTTAGCTGTCTAAGTACACAAGAATCATTTCAATAGACAAAGATTAACCACTGCAATATTGTTCATAAGTGATTTCCTTATCTTCAACAAGACAAAGAATCTTTAAGTCTGAACTGGGAAGTAAATGAGAAGTTTTGAGTCCACTCTCTAGTACATACTTTCTACCTCTGTCATTTTCCCCACTGGCAAAAAAATCAAAAAACAAAACAAAACCATCCCATAGTACCTACTTATCACCCCCATCGGGACTTCAGATACAACAGAAATTGCGTTTACAGTCCGAGGTGAAGGTCCCTCCCACATTACCAAGCAGAAAAGACCGCATTCTTAACTTACTTTTCCTTGTGTTCTACAGTTCCAATTCCAAGTGGAGAGCGATTCACTGAGTTCAGTGAGGATGGGGGCGGCGGTGGGGGTGATGATAGCTGCGTGGGATCACGTGAAGCCAAGCCTAGAGCTCCGGAAGCCTTGCATACTCCCCTGCCTATACCGCCAGCTGCTCTTCCCAACGGTAATAAAGATGCATTTGAATTCCCTCTCCCAAGCATTCTGAAATGTTGAAAAGAGAGGCAAAGCACACTGCTCTCTATGTCCCATCTAAATTATTCCCCCAAGTCTATATTCTTTTCCTGGAGGAGTCAGCAAAAGAGACAAAAAAGCACACCCTTGGGATTCTCTCCAAAGCTTGTGTGTCAACATGACTCACACACCAATTGCTATCAATATTGACTCTTAGCACCAACTTTCATATCAGAATTGGGGTGGACGTTTGAGTTGCCCAGGTTAAGGAACCACTATAATCAGGGTTACCTTCTTAATAGGGCAAGTCAAGCCGTGAACTGCTCAATGGAGAACAACTTACCCTTTTCCAATGACTGATGGGATCAGTGGTTGCTGACTATGCTAGGAAAATACCATTCTTTAATATAAAACCATGCGCTGTTTGTGAGATGATGCAACCCTTTTAAGTTTCTCCTTGGACTTACAAAGATATTACATCTGAATTTGAAGGTTACCTGAGAAGACAACTTTACCCACCGATTCCAACCAACGGATGCCTCTGCCATCTTGCTATCCCCAGCTGCCAACACTGAAGGATCCGGAAAAGTGGGATAGGGTTCTTCTTTGTCCTTGTACACCATACTGGTAGACAAGCCTCGACCTAAAATGCCTCTACCTGAATGGAAGGCCAAACCCCAGCTATAACTGAGTTGAACATGTTGCAAGGTGGTTATTTTTCTAAAGATAAACTGTATGAAATTAAGAACAAAGCAATCACACATAGCACTATACTTTTTCAAGTTTGTTTTCCACATACCTAAAGGAGGCATTTCCTTTTTCACAGGGGCCCGGGACACTGTTTCAAGGCCCAGTCCTCGGAACATGGATACCAAACCTACAGATTCCTATGAAAGTCAAAGAACAAAATTATTCTAAGAGGTAGTTTAAAACCCCAAAAACAATGATGGCTTTCCAAAAGTCTCAGTAAATAATAAACACCATCTCCATACTCTGTAAATGCTGTAAGAATAAAAGATAAAGATATTTCATAAGAATGTGTTTAAATACTTATAGTTTAAAAACAGCACATTATATTAAACCTAAATAGCTATAGTCCATGATTTGATATACCACATAAAAGAATGTAATGGAACAGAATTAACTTTTCTATTATTTTAGTTTACTTTCTGTACACCCAACCTAAGAAGGAACAGTATCCTGATTTATGTATTTTTTAATGTTAATTTTATTTTTTTTCACATCATTGTTCATTTTTAAACAATATTTCCTTCCCTCCACCCCCTCAGGTGTAGTCCCCATAGTTTTCTTCACCAATGCACCCGTGCACCATCACCTCAGTCCCCTGTGCTCCTGCCTCCCTCCCTCTGATCCCTCTCCCTCCACCTCCCCTGCAGTATGTCTCTGATTTATAATTGTACGTTTTTGCTTTGTTGTGTTTTGTACTGTTATTATTTTTTGATTTATACATTTTTAAAAAACTGAATCATTTAAAGGTATCAGAGGTTTTGTTTTTTAAAAACAACCTCCAACAAACGTATTGTTTTCCTGTAGCAGTTTAACACTATTAAACCAATTAGCACTGCCAAAATAATCTTATAAAAATACAAGATCACAGTCAAAAATTTTTTTTTACAAAACATTACATTTGACACTGTGAACTCTAAATTGTCACAACTGCATTATTAGGTTCTTTCTATATTTGCTAACTCTTTATTCTTTGAGATGTATTCATTAGAGACAGATACAATTCTTAAAATTACTATATAATTAGGAGATTAAGAAAGCACATACATGCAAGTGTACACAGAGCAATAGCAATAGCTGATCTTTTTTTCCTTTAAGATTGTGTAACGAACCTTCTGAAAAGAACCATCCCTAACAATTATTACCTCTCAGGCAGAGTTGCTGTTAATAGCAGAGTCAAACCCAGAGTGAAAATCTACACACTCAGAAAAGAGCAAGAGGCTGTATCTTTAAACCTATCCTTCATATATGTATTTATAGTCATATTTATTGAAGCTAAAATACTAAGGTATTTACCCAAGTTCACCTCACATTATGAGGCATTCTTCTAGACACTAGGATTTGAAAACGTGCTCAGAAGATGCAACAACTATTAAAGAAACAAACAAAAAACCCAAAACCCTTGTTTTCATAGAGGGCCTCAGAATTTTCTAAGCACTCTGAAATTATCTGCTCTGATGATAAGCTGCATGATGCTGCTATGCATTCTGACTTGGCCTTACCCTTTGTGCTGGCCCACACTGTGGGCTTGGTTCCTCTGGCTTTCCAAATACATAGCCTCGACCTGCAGGTCCCGCCCTGCCGAAAGTTGAGTCCAAAGGTTTAGGAGTGTGTGGCCAAGAGCCTGGCATCCGAACACAGTGAGTAGGATGCACAGGAGAAGTACCCCTGAAGGGTGGTCGGACAGGATCCATTGACAGGCTGTAGAGGACACCGGTATCGATCCTTTTCTGGATAATTACCAGAATGATAAATGTCAACATTTTATAAAGGTTAGAGATTCCCAACTCTTTTCCTCACAGAGCATTAAAAATCGTTTACATTTTAATGGTTGAGCACTGGGTTGCGAAGCTGCCCACAGCCTCTGCACCTCCGGTTAGATCCCCGGCTGCTCCCCGGCCCCCGGAGGAGGGTCCCACATGCCACATGGTGCACAGACCTCTCCTGCCGCCCGCTGCTCCCCTCAGCAGTGTACTTCGGTCCTTCTGCCTGCTCTGCTCCCCGCTCTGGCTCTGGTGAAGTCTCTCACCCTCCCGCGCTTCTGACTGTACCCAGTGCTTGTATGCATAAACAAACAAATAAATCTTTAAAAAAATAATAATAATTGCTTAACCCCTTAGGACTCAGCTCATACCTTTCCAACGCCCTTGAAGAATCCAAAATAGTATCAGTTGCCTAATCTGCACAAACCGAGAGGGCACTACACCACCACACCCTCCGCACCTCCATCATCTCTTCTACAGCCGGGCACCGCCTCCAGGAGGCCCTCCCTTCATGGGGAGCTGCTCTCTTGGTGACTTCAGCAGAGCTGGCTGGCTCTTAGGTCCAACAGGGAAGGGTCGCGGCCGGGCTAGGCCTCTTCTGCCCGCTTCTGCTTCTCCGGGCTGGGCCTGCGCCTGGGGCCTAACCCAGGGCGCCAAAGCCAGCCCTCCCCGCCTCCTCCCCGCGGAAAAAGTACCTTTCCCAAAGCCAACAGCTTTGCGGGGGATCCTACCCAGTATTTCCAGGCAAATACCATTCCCACGCAGCCCCGTGTGGGTGCGCGCGCCCCCGCCCTCCTCGGCCCCGACTTTCCCGCCCTCTCGAGGCCGGGCGCGACCCCCACACCCAGCCTCAAATAACGACCCACGGGCCCTCGCGCCGGGGAGGGGGAGGGGACGGGGCGGCCGGGGAAGAGCCTCTGGCCAGCGCGTGTCGTCGAGCACAGGCCCGCCTGGCCTGCAGCGGCGTCCCCGCGGCCTCCCGGCCTTCCATCCCGCCTCGCAGCCGCTCACCAGGGCTCCAGCCCTCGCCGGCTCCGCGGGCCCCGGGAGAACTCAGCGCTCGACGCACCCGCCACGCCAGAGGGCCCACATGCTCCAGGCCCCAATTTCCTGTCCTCTCGCGGGGCCTCAGGGGCTCAACCCATTGGCCAAAAGACCTGCCACTCACAATACCCAGCCATCTCATTGGTTGGGCTGCAAAAAGACCCTCTCCCTTTCTAGCAGCCTCGCTTTAGCAGAACGTTAACCCAAAGGGGTTCACGAAATGCAGGTCCAGAAGTCGGCGGTGAATCTAAGCGCTCAAATGTGTTTTAGTTTTTGTTTTTATTTTTTTATTTTTTTAAAGATTTATTTATTTATGCATACAAGAACTGGGGTACAGGCCAGAGGTGTGGGGGGTGAGAGGATTCACCAGGGACAGAGTGGGGAGCAGAACAGACAGACTGAGTGACATGCACTGCTGAGGGGAGCAGTGGGCGAGTCAGGCGAGGTCTTCCTTGCCATGTGTAGCTTCCTGGCCGGGGATTGAACTCGTGCTGCAGTGGCTGTGGACAGCTTCATAGGTTGCTTCTCAACCCCTTGCGCCACCAGGGAGGCCCACAAATGTGTTATATTTTTAAGTTTTAGATCTTTTACCTCCTTTCTGTGGGTAACTCCGCGAACAGATTTGATGTACAGGCTCATGTTGAAATCGACAGAGGGTATAGGTGGTGAATCGGAAGAAGTAAGCTTGAGTTTACTTTCAAACGCCTGTTTATGATCTCTGCGCCTCAATCTCCATACATATAAAATAGGAATAAATTTATGAATTCGTCGGGTTGTATGGAGATGTACATACACTAACGAGATGATGGATGTGAAGTACTACATAATGAGGCAGAGTGGAACAAAAGACTTGGTACAGGATAAGAAGATTGCCTACCATAATTGTTGTTATAGTTATTATTTATTGATCCCTGAATGTGTGTGCCAAGAAGAGCTTTATCAAATTATATAAAGTTTTTTTTTAATAGTTTTTTTTTTTTAAGATTTCTTTATTTATACAAGAACTGGGGTATACGTCAGAGGCGACAGAGGGTGAGAGAATTCACCAGAGACAGATTGGGGAGCAGAACAGGCATATGGGCGGAAAACACTGCTGAGGGGAGCAGCAGGCGAGACAGGAGAGGTCTGCTACACCATGTGGGTTTTTTCCCTGTCTGGCTGGGAATCGAACCTGCACTGCAGAAGCTGTGGACAGCTTCACAGGGGAGAGCTCAACCCTTTGTGCCACGAGGGAGGCCCTATATAAAGTTTTGTAGTTAGTTCTGCAATTACAGAATATTTTCACCCAAGTAAATATTTCTACCCCTCTTTTAACCATTTTGGCAAATGACCTCATTTTTCCCTAACTCCAGGTTTTCTGAGGTGATTGGATTCAAGCTCTGACTGACCTTGGTTGATGATGTAGAGGTACACAAGTGCTCTGCATGAAATGTAGCCAGGCAGGGTTAAGTCTTAGCACTATGAAGCTATGGCAGCCACTGAAGCATGAATTCGATTCCTGGCCAGAGAGCTGGACCACATGGCGCAGCAGACCTCTCCTGTCTTGCCTGCTGCTCCCCTCAGCAGTGTATTTCAGTCGATCTGCCTGTTCTGTTCCCCACTCTGTCTCTGGTTTATCCTCTCACCACCGCCCCGCCCAACCCCACCTCTGGCCTAGACCCTGTTCTTGTATGCATAAATAAATAAAATAAATCTTTAAAAAGAAAAAAAAAAAGGCAGCCTCATTTTGAAGAGAATGGTGAGGTTGACCAAGGGTCACCGGATCTCCTGGCGGTGTTCCCCTCAGGCCTCATTACCAACCGACAGTGCAAGTTCCTCCCTAGGATTTGGGGAGGAAGGCAAGTTAGTGCCTGCCTTCTATTCCCAGGGGGGATGCTCACGGTGCTCCTGGGGGTGAGATGGGGAATGTGGTTTACAATTGTTGGGTTCCCAGTATGTCCTTGCATCAGCAGAGTTGGAGTGGGCGCACGGGTTGACAGTGTCTCCAATGTGTTCTCCAGGCAGGAATGTAACCCTGAGGTTTCCTAATACATTTCAAACAGTGGAGTCTAATCCCTGTTTTTGGAGGAACCACTAGCTCTGTTTGTCCACACGGCCAGCCAAGTGGCACTCATCCACTCACTGGATTGGCTGAGCAATGGCTGGGGGAATGGGTAAGAGGACGACAGGCTGTGGGGCTGAGGGGAGTTTGTATGGAAGGTGAAGGAATGAGACTCATCCCTGCTGTTTCCAATAGATTCCCAGCTGAGATTAGGGAGAATGGTGCTTAAATCTAGGTCAGACTTCTGCAGGGGATGGAAGACTCAGCATCAATTCAATTTAAAGGGCTGACAATAGCTGGGGAGAACCACGGTGCCTTCCTTTGTGAGGAAGCTCCAGAGGCAGTCCTACTAGACTGTCCCCTTTCTCATGCCCCCCAGCACTGAAGTGATTCCTCCCAGGTGCTTAAGTCCTACTGTCCCTCTGTGTCCCATCCCAATACCTATGAATTGGCTGTTTGTTACAACCAGACAAGTACAACAGGGACAAAGTTATTTTTATAAAATTTAATTAATTGTACTCCTAGTGTCTCAGTAATTTTTTTCACAGCAACTCAGGGTAAAAGAAATGCCTAACAATTCCTTTTATTAATTTATCAGGTCCAAATATCTTAATACTTACTTACATTGTCACAACTTAGTAGTCATTTGAAAATATGAAACACATAAATTGGAAGAAAAAAATAACATTATTATTCAATTTTTAAATAGTCATTATTTGCTAATGGGATATCCTGGATGCTGTACAACTTCTCAAACCTCAGAATCAGATTCTGCCACACTCATTTCCTGTTTCACTCTAATATTCACACAGCACTCGCTTTTTATCACAGCAACTGCAGAAAAGCCAACTTTGCAAAGATACGGCATTACCAAAAATACAACAATCTGTCACAGAGTAGCCCTAGGGGGAAGCGGGGTGAGTCCTCACTCACACATTTAAGAGCCAGAAGCAGACACACAGAGGGAAAAACAGGTTTATGAGAAAAGGGAGCACAAAGAGAGAGAATTGGTTCACATGTCCTACCAGTAACACCTTCTGAACTGAGACACCAGGGCATAAGTTGAAAGTCAGAAAAGCAAGAGTGCTCAAGCCCACGTCTTTAGTTATAAGCCAAACGTGGCTACCTAATTTTAGCCCTAGTTCCCAGCGACCCTCCATTCAGGAAGTCAGATTCATGGCATGCTGGGAGTTGTAATCCTTGACACCTGAGATCTCAACGTGGAGATGGGGGTGCAGTCTGTAAAAAGTTCACTGAGAATGTGATTCATGGGCTCAGAGTTTACTACTTACTCCAGTGATTCTAATGTTAAAACTGTGATCTGTCTTGGACTAGTAATCTGCAGTATTCTATAGATGTTTAGTGTCTGTAGCACTTAAAATATTTAAGTGCTCCATGGGCTTGCCTGCTGGACACACTTGGTGCCTTGGGACATAGGTTGGGAACTGTTGGTTTAATATAGAATTGTTATTCAGTTTTGGAGACAAAATTCTTGGGAGGGAAAAATGCAAAGATTGTCAGACTTGGTATTACTTAATAATATGACTAACAAATTGTATAATGAGTTAATCAGAAGATGAATCAGCATTAAGTTTGAATCCACTAGACCCTCTTTTGACTGGGAAGCCACCAGAGGGTAAAGCAACTGGTTCTGCTGGGGCTGCCATTAGTAGAAAGAAACACCATGCCGAGAAGGGAACCCCAATTTTTCAAAATAGGTCTATATAAATGCCACCTTTTAAAATTCTGATTGGCACTCAGCAGTGGCCAAGAGATGACTGCTTCCTAAGAATGGTGATAATTAGTGATCATATTGTCTTACTAAAGTGCTCAGACTAGGATGTCATGAAAATCATTTTGAGCTAAGTTTTGAGGAGGTCAAACACCCTTAGATGCCTATACTGTGGTGGGCAGTGTGGAAGTTTCATCAAATACCTTCAGTGGCTTGAGAGCCATCGAAATTTAAAGTGCATCATTCTAAGATTAACCATCTGGAAAACTGGAAATAAAACAAAGATTAGTTACAAGAGCCACAGTGGTGTGGGCAGAGTTAGCTGATGGGCCTGGAACAGCAACCTCAGAAAATATCATCATTGGTGAGGCATCTCCACAGCAACCCGGGAGGGTCGAAGGCTCGATGGACTCAACTTTGTGCAATGGTTTTCCCTTGCTAGACACAAACAGTTGAACTTTTATTAGGAGTCACAGACCTGGCATGCAGTATTAAATGGGGGAAAGGCCTTTGGTCAGGGCTGTCTGAGGTGGTGGGTGTGATACGTGTCTGATTTGACCATGGGTCCAGCCTAGGTGGCTGTCAGGGCAGTGCAGGCTCACTTGCAGTCTGATCCCAGGCCATCTCATGAAACAAGCTGCGTGCCTACAAGTTGTGAGCCTCAAGTTGTGTGCCTACATGAGCGATCCAGATGGTCCCAACAGCAACCATAATTTGTTCCCACAGTTCCTGGCTCCAAAGAGGGAAGTCTTTAATCTGCTAGTCTGTAGTTTTCCAAATGGCAGACCAAACAGCTAGGCATTGTCAACAACCCAAGAGTCAATAAAAAATGACAAGGTTCATCAAGGCCTGTTGGTGGGAGCTCTGAGGACAGCTTTGAGTTCTGCCTGGTGGGCGAAGCAACCACATCTGTTTTTGTTCCCCAAAGCTGGCACTGATGCTGAACAGCCACACTGCCTAGTGGATGCCACTTGGTTTCAGCTCAGACAAACCACTAGTAAACTGGGCCCAGGCATGTAGCGGAAACTGTATGGACTGAGAGCCCCATGAAGGTGCAGGCTAAGGGATGGAACATAACATTTTCCCCAAAGGGTTAACATTCAGCTGAAAACGCCACTGAGGCCAGGCCAGCTGCGGTCTTAAATATACCATTTCCATCAGACAAGCAGCACTTGTTGGACCCTTCTCACATTGTTAGCTGCTGAGTTCCAATTAACCTGCCCCTCAAGAAAGTTACAAGGCCTCCGTGGGTGTGTATTTGAACAGTTTTTCAGGTGTTCAGTTTTGACAAGAGCCCAAGAACAAGCTAAGAGCTACTTTTCAAAGGAATGTTCCTTGCAGTCATATAAGGGAGGCACAACCCCTGCCTCCCGTGGGGCACCTTCAGGTGGAGGCTGCTTCCCTTTGCTCCAATCAGGAAACTCATCAGAGAGACTTTCATCTCAAGGGGGACATAGGGTTGTAGGGTCTCAAAGACAACAGCACTGCTCTCTGCACAGCAATTCCCGATGGACACAATCCCTTTAGACATTCAAGAGCCTTCACAGAAAATTCATGAGAAACACCAGTGCCAATTACACACTCAGCAGCGGAAGCCACAAGGACCGTATATTGAATTGGCCCAAAGCCCAGCCCACGTGGTCAGCCAGATCTTTTATTTTCCTTGGAAAAGTAATGGGCATTCTCTCCTTGGGAGGGGCTAGGTCACTTGAAAAGTTTTTTCGCCCTTGCTGGGAAATGTAGTTATCAGTTCTTTAGCATGCACTTACAACCTTTACATATATCATTCCTTTATTTTTTCAACATTTATTTGGTGCCTATTATGAGCGTGCAACTATTTTAAGTACCAGGGATCCAGCAGTGAACAAAACAACCTCCACTCTCACATGGCTTATGTTCTAGTGGGGATACAAGGCCAAAAAAAAAAAAAAAAAAAAAAAGGAATTAGATAATATGTCAAGTGATGATAAATGGTATGAAGGAAAAGCAAGCAGAAAAGGCAAATAAGGAGTGTCAGGGATGGGACTTACTCATTTATTTAGGGGCTCAGGGAATGTATCAGAGACCCTGAAGGAAGTGAGGAAGCAAGACACAAAGAAATCTTGGGAAAGTAGGTTCTAAGCAGGGGGGGAAATAATGCAAAAGCTGGAGCCTGCATGCTCTATACAAAAGCAGCACAGGGAATCTGTGAGGCCTGCAGATTGAGCAGATTTGGCTTTTGCTATGAATGAAATGGGAAGTAGCATGATCTCAACACATTTCACTGTGTTCTCTCTGGCTGTGGCATTAAAAACAGATTGGGGGGAGTTGGAGGGAGGGTTTGGGGTGGGAGGGGTGTGAAGCAGGCAGATAATTTAAGAGACGCTTATAAAAACCCAAGAAAGGATGCCAGTGCCGGAAGTGGTAAGAAGCCATAACATTCTGGATACATTTTTTTTTTCTCATAGTGAATTTTAAAAAATAAAGCATTAGGTAAGTTTCAGGTGTTGATAGTTGAGAATCAACATGTGTGCATAGTACATCAAGTTTACTGCTAAAAGTCTATTCTTTACCATAACATTGTCCCTTTCCATCAACTCACCCACCCCTCTTGCCCCTTCCCTTCTAGTAACCACTGATTGGTCTTATTGTCAAACCGCTTATTTAGTTCAGCTGTTTGTTTCTCTATATGATGCTTGCCGTTTTCTGTCTGGTTTATTTCACTAAGTGTGATTCTCTCTAGGTTTATTCATATTGTTGTAAATATGCAAATTTTATCTTTTTTATGGCAGAGTAGTATTCCATTGTATATATATATATATATATATATATATATATATATACCACATCTTTTTATCTGTCAATCAATGAGCACTTAGGTTACTTAAAGTTGAATATTTTTTAAATTATTACTTTGAAAAATCACTATAGTTTATCACAGCTAAAAAAAATTATTTCATGTTATCAAATAGCTAGTCAATATACAAATATCCCTGGCAGCCTTATTTATTTTTTTTTTTTGTTCAAAATGTCAAAAATAAACAAAGCTGGGTATTAAGGTAGTGAAGACAGATTTTATTTAGTAACAACTGATAGGGCCAGAGCTGGACCTATAAAACTCTATTCTGATTTGTGGAGGGGCAGTGTATTTTAAAGGGAGGATGAGGCAGGCGGGAGACCAAGTGAAAAATTTCAGAATTAATCTCTGTAAATGTGTCTGCTAGTCAGAAATGATGGACGTCTCTCACAGAGACTGGGAGACAGAGGGCCTCTTTCCTGAGGATTTAAGTTCCAAAGAATGGCTTTAGGTGCTTGAGACTCTGGAATTACAGGAAATACATATATTGATACATCTAAAAGGCGCAGAAGAAGTCATAATAATCAGCCCTGTTTTAGTGTGCAACGTCAAGAGCCTATGTGAGGTGTTAGGTAGAATAAACAGCAGGAATTTAAAAGGAACTTAAGTCCAGCGCCTTAAACTGCTAGAAGCCTTCTCAAAGTGAAGACTTAGTGCAGGGACCGAATGGAGTGTTCCTGCTAAGAGATGTTTGCAATTCTCAGAATGAGTATCCAAATAAGGACCATGCAATGCAATTAATCTTAAATCGAGTGTCTTTGAGGACACTGGAAAAGATGTTACACAGATACTGTCTAGGGAGGCAGGAGAGTTGATAGACAAAGAAAATATAGATGAGCGGTCTTTGACACCACTAAGCTTGATTGTGGGCCAAGTTTAAGCTCTCAGGGCAGATGAAGACTAAGCAGAGAGTTAAGATTTACCCAAACTTGGGGTTCTGATGAATATGACAGAAGAAAGGGGCCAGGGCACTGAGAGCGTACACAGGGAGTGGTAATAATGACAGCATGGGATACCCAAGGCAGCAGATGAGGGTTTGCTTATGTAAGTGCTACCCACTGGGAGCTGTTCTGACACAGCCCAGCAGTTGTTCAGTTATTCTTAAAGTAAGTTGAATAGTTGTGACAGGGTCCGCTGGCGCTTTCTCAACATCTTGTTTGCGTCTATGATAATATACCTTGACTTTTAGGAAGGCACATGCTCATTCAAGGTATAGACCACATTGCTCAGGCTCCTTCTAGACTTCAAGGGGACATCACTACTTTCTGGACAGTCATAGTATGTAATAAAAAATGTCACAGGGCAGCTCCCAGGAATCTTCCTTAGGAGATATGCTTGCTGCCCTCTGTCACTTGGCAGGCATTAGATCATGGGGGATAGGAACCTTTTATCTGGCTGCCTGTACCCAGGAGCATTTTACTAAAGCTCTTGGCTTCAACTTAGGATGTGAGGGTGAGCACCACATACTAGAAAGCATGGACGATAAGCTGAGCATTTACTGCCTTAGGGCTTTGTGGAGCAGAGCTGCCAGACTGGCTCAGAATGTGAATCTTTAGACTTTTACCAAAAAAGACTTAAATTGTTAAAGCTGCTGTTATTGGATTGCTGTTTCTCCAGCTGAGTCTAATGTTAACCGACATTTTAGGGGAAATTTTTCATAAAAGAAACATCTACTTTAAATATTTTTATACATACAAGTGAACATTCGTCCACTGGTCTTTTCTTGGCATATGGGTCCACGATTAGCATTCCACGGAAGCTACATGCACCCGTCATGCACTTCACTCGACCAGTTCTGGTTCCTTCAAAAGTGAAAAGTGAAGTCAAAGCTTTACCGAACTTGTGAAACAATCTGGGTACAGAATTACCCTGACGACGACGGCAACCGTTCCCATCTCTATATTGACCTTGTCTAAACTTAATTCAACAGTACTTTTAGTGACTCACCTTTCATGTATTTACCTCAGTTTCCATAGAGATAAGAACTTTCTTTTAGGAGCACTTATTCCATCAGTTGATATTAAATTTCATCACATTTACTTTATTTTCAAACTTTCTTTAGTCTTCATGTTTTATTAGTTTATGCAATGTTAAATTGAATTATATAATTATACTAGTGAACACAACTGGCAGAAACAAACTTTGGAAAAACACAAGTGGCTATTGGAAAGCATATAACTCCACTATGGAACAGTCTGTTCTTAGCACATGTCTGCTGCTGCCGTTTGACAGGGCGAAGAAAGAGAACACAGAGGGTCAGGTAAGTACAGGTCAGGTTTCCTATTCAGCATCTT
The DNA here is from genome assembly GCF_014898055.3 of Talpa occidentalis. NCBI lineage: Eukaryota > Metazoa > Chordata > Mammalia > Eulipotyphla > Talpidae > Talpa > Talpa occidentalis. Next base: position 94,796,651 of record NW_023605194.1, on the reverse strand, counting down.
TTTCCATTTGTATAGTTTAAAGACAGAATATTGAAGCTACATAAACTTTGCAAAAGCACAAGTAGCTCTTTTGCGGCTGATGGCATGTGAAGAGGGCAGGCCTTCTGGGGAGCAGTGTCCATCAGGACCTATATAAATAGGATTTGACTCAGAAAAGCCATTTTAAATAGAGAATCTTTTTTTTTTTTTTTTTTTTTTTTTTTTGTTTATACATGCACTGGGTACAGTCAGAAGCGCGGGAGGGTGAGAGAATTCACCAGAGCCAGAGCGGGGAGCAGAGCAGGCAGAAGGACCGAAGCACACTGCTGAGGGGAGCAGCGGGCGGCAGGAGAGGTCTGCGCGCCATGTGGGACCCTCCTCCGGTGGCCGGGGAGCAGCCGGGGATCGAACTGGCGCTGCAGAGGCTGCGGGCAGCTTCGCAACCCAGCGCTCAACCGCTGCGCCACCGGGGAGGCCCTAAATAGAGAATCTTAAGGAAATAACTGAGGATATTGGCAAAAATATAAGATTATTATAGGCTTCCCTGGCGGAAGGGATTAAGAGTAACCTATAAAGCTATCTGCAGCCGCTGCAGCATGAGTTTGATCCCCTACCAGGGAGCTACCCACATGGCATGGCTGACCTCTCCTGACTCACCTGCCTCTCCCCTCAGCAGTATATTTCAGTCAATCTGCATGTTCTGTTCCCCACTGTCTCTGGTGAATCCTGTCACCCTCCCCCCCACCCCCACCTCTGGTCTGTAACCCAGTTTTGTGTGCATAAATTAATCTTTTAAAAAAAGATTATTTATTATACCATTTTTAAAAGTGGAAAACTGGAAAAAACAAAATGCACAGAAATAGGTGACTGTTAGGGTGAATTTTGATAGTCCAAGGATAGATTCTAATACAATCATTAAAATTGTTGCATGTAAAACATTTTGAAAAGCTCTCCTGTGTCTCTCCTGCCCTGGTGAAAGGTTTAAAAATCTCACTGAGGATGTTAGTCTTAGGTATTGAGTGTGTTTTTTTTTTTTTTTTTTTTTTTTTTTTTTTTTTTTATAGAGGCATGCTTTATTTATTTGTTTGCTGGTTTCTTTGTTTGTTTTGTTTATACATGCACTGGGTACAGTCAGAAGCGCGGGAGGGCGAGAGAATTCACCAGAGCCAGAGAGGGGAGCAGAGCAGGCAGAAGGACCGAAGTACACTGCTGAGGGGAGCAGCGGGCGGCAGGAGAGGTCTGCGCGCCATGTGGGACCCTCCTCCGGTGGCCGGGGAGCAGCCGGGGATCGAACCGGCGCCGCAGAGGCCGCGCGCAGCTTCGCAACCCAGCGCTCAACCGCTGCGCCACCGGGGAGGCCCGGTATTGAGTGTGTTTTTATTCAGAATTTACTGTTTCCAGGGAATGAAGCACAGAGAACTTTGGACCAGCAGGACACGGTCACAGGAAGCTTCCCAAATTTTGAACCCTTAAACCAACTGTGGTGCATCTGGTCGGCTGGCACTCATCACCCACCACTTTGTGAAGGCCCAGTCTGGATGATCTGGGCTAGAAAGTGAAATACAGCATTTCCCAAAGTCTCTGTGCTAGGGTTCTGGATGTGTTTCACCAACTGAGCTTTGAAAGGTGGAAGTAAAGGTCATCTTCCCGTTTTCTGCTGCCAAAGCTGTGGAGTCAACTTGATTCTTCTCTCTCTCACACCTCATGTCTATCGGCAGGTCAAAGCCCTCTGCCTTTGAAATAAGTATCTAAACTCGAACCACTTCTCGACACCCTCCCACTAATCCCATCCTGGTCCAAGCCACTACCCTGTTGGCTGGGTTACTGTGCAACATACAAATTAGCACTTCTGTCCTTGCTTCAACTCAGCAGCTACGGGGAGTCTTTTATTAAAACCCAACAACTGGGCCTCCGTGGTGGCACAAAGGGTTATGTACCCCACTATGAAGCAATCCGAAGCCTCTGCAGCACGAGTTCAATCCCCAGCCGGCCAGCAAGCAACCCACATGGCACAGCAGACCTCTCCTAACTTGGCCTGCTGCTCCCCTCAGCAGTGTATTTCAGTCTGCCTGTTCTGTTCCCCCTTCTGTCTCTGGTGAATCCTCTCAAACCCCCACACCTCTGGCCTGTATCCCAGCTCGTGTATGCATAATAAATCTTAAAAAAAAAAAAAAAAAAAAGACTGCATTTCCTGACTGACTAGGTTCTTCAATGTAAATGGATCAAATAGAGGAAAGTCCAGCTTCTTCCTCAGCTTTTGGGGAGTTGGACCAGTGACTGTTTCAATGAGAAGGAGCAAAAGAAATAATTCGAAGAGCTGAGTCAGAAGGTGGCCATGCACGGGGGTTACTAGGGTTGGCATTGTAGTCTCTATTTTCTCAGAAGATACCCCTGAGACCCAAGCCATCCCAGTCCCTACCTCTACCAGTCAAACTCTGGCAGTGGAACCATAGTCCAAGAGGAGCTGCAAACGCCATTGTCTTGCTAGCTACAGCCATCTTAACATGGGAAATGCCCTGACTATGACAGCATCCAGCACCAGGGTTGGGCGGCAGCACAGGAGGACTAGGCAGGGACGCCACTGATTTCAATGTCCCCTGCACCTAAGAAATAAGCCTGTTATCCCTTAAAGAGCCATGTGCTGACTGATCTCTTCATTCAGACCATGTAGGTAGCTTGAGAAGATTAAAGGACACTCTTTAATTCTGTCCACTAGGTCGTAAGTATCTGAAGAACGAATGTGTACCAACATGGAAGAATAAACTATATTTTAAAATGAGATAAAGCATACGACAAAGCAACACACTAACACCATTATATATAATAAAATTCTGAAATCTGAAAGAATGTGCATTGAAATGTTAACACTGGTTTATTTGAAATAAATGGTGACTGAACACTTGAAAAATTCTACCTAGATATACTTTATGACTTTACTACAATACATTTTTTGAACAATGTGGCAAACATTATGGATGTCTGCCATTCCTGCATCTTCCCTAATAAAAACCTGTCTTACAGGCAATAGGATGGCCAGTGGCAGAGGACAAAATGTTCCAACCGTCCTTTCCTCTTTGCCAGCACCTGGTTCAAGGATGGGGATGTGGCCCAGCTCTACTGAACAGCCTCAGGGGCAGATCTCCTGGGACCTCTGCAGGTTATCCCCCCCTGACAAGAGCAGAATGAAGAGTTCCTTTACTGATGTCTGCTTTACATCTTGCTTTGGTTTTGAACATTGTCATTTGAAGAAATGATGGCAAAAGCTGTAGCAGTCACTTTACAACACAGAGGATGGCAGAGTAAATAGATCCAAGAAAATCTTGATGACATTTTGGCTGCCACCCAACTCTGGAGTCATTTACCTCCAGAGTTCTTGTTCTAAGAGATACTTAAACATCCTTATTGCTTAAGTCACTATCATCGAAGTGTTCTGTTACTTGTGCTGATCAGTCTTCTACAAGCACTCTCCTGTCTGGTGCTGATAAAAAGCTGATATCAAATCTAGTTTAAAAGCAACCCTATTAAAAAGTTAGTATTATCTCATTTTTGTAGAAAATGAGCTTAGGGAACTAACCTCCCCCAAAGTTCACTATAGATTTGTATTCAAACCTAATGCTGACTCTAAAGCCCACACTCCGTGTCACTTAATCATAGAGCTGAAAATGAACAAGCTTACAGTTTTTAGAGTCTTAGCAAAATGCACACACACAGATGCAGGTAGTAATACATTTACATCAATTTGCACTCATACATGATTTGGCTTTGGGCTTTTCACTCCCAGTATTGCATTTATTTGGTGGTAGAAATGTGTACCTCAAAGGTTTGGCAAAAAGGCAGACTTGCCTCATCCTTTTCTTACACTTTCACTGATGACGTAAAACTTGTGTCTCAGGCACAGAGCTAGATCATGGGGACTCTGATGCAGGGTCACAAAGTTCAATTCCCAAGAAACTTGAAATAGTAAATGGAATACGAAAGTGGTACATGATCTCCTCAAATTTTCTTAGATGAGTATGACCTAAAGACTGCAAAATAGCAAACACCGAAGGAGGCAGGGCCTTTGAGTTAGCCCAAAAAAAGCAGGAGGGTGTTTTTGAATGAGACAGAAGAGAAAGGGGGGATTACCATGGAGACCCACTAGCAGGATACTAGTTAAAAGGAGAAGCAAGCACTGAAGTTCACATAACAAAAAGCACTAGGGCCGGTCATCAAAGCTCAGTCTTAGACTAAATAGGACTCCACAGCACAAGTCTCCAAGGAATCCTTTCTGCTCCATCCTCCACAAGAAAGGAGAACAGAACACTATGCAACAGAGTTCACAGGAACTGTCAGCTACAGAAGGGGCAATGTGGTGATTAAACACCTAATCCCCCTCACAGCTGCTGGCTGGGCAGCTCCAGCCACGATGAAGAGAAAACACACTCAACAAACAGGAAGATGAGACTAAGAGAAGGTGTACCCATCCAAAGTCTCTGGGGCCCCCTGCTAGTTGGCAAGAGGCAGTTCTCACAGAGCCTAGAGGGTTTATCCCTACTCCAGGTTTGCTGAACTCCCAGAAAAGGGAGCTGTGACATAGGTGTCAAAGGACAGACACTGTGGCTGGCAGCTTCCCTAACTGCTAAGACACCCCCCGATGGCACCAGGAGCAAACTCAGCCCTATGGACATGCACTGAAGTGAAGGTGCTACTCCAGGGACTACACATTGGAAGGATCCAGAGTGTGAACATCTGGTGAAAGGAACGCCACATGGCTATAAAAGGAAAGGCCAGTGTGGCCAGCTAGGATGGGGCAGCCCCAGGATCTAGGACAGGAGACAGAGAGGTGGGCCTCTCAAATCCAAAGCTTTTTAAGTGGGAGGTCATCTGTCGCTTGTCAAAGAGGGTGTTCATTATTCAACAAATTATTACTTTCTACCTCACAAGGGTTGTTTCTCAGCAGAACTTGACCTAATGTGATGCAAACTCTCAACGAGTGGTCAGAGATTTGAGAAATATTCAAGTGGAAGTTCGAAGAGTACCATGTACTTACTGCAAGAGGTAAGAATGGAGGGAGTAAGCCGTGGGACCGCCGTATCACACAAAGGCATTTGTTGGGGGCCAGGAGTCGTCTCTGACTTCTTCACTTCTGACAAAACCTCCCACGAGCGCCTTACACCGTGAACAGGACACACTTGGCTAGGAGTGCTCAGGAGAAAAAGGGCACACAAGAGCCTAAGCCTGTACCTTCATGGCACCAGGCCTGGGAGAGACGGTAGATGAAGCTCTAGTCACTTCATCCCAGAGATTCCCAGAATCCCTATTTTTTTTTTTTTAATAGAGGCATGCTTTATTTATTTGTTTTGCTGGTTTGTTTGTTTGTTCTGTTCATACATGCACTGGGTACAGTCAGAAGCGCGGGAGGGTGAGAGAATTCACCAGAGCCAGAGCGGGGAGCAGAGCAGGCAGAAGGACCGAAGTACACTGCTGAGGGGAGCAGCGGGCAGCAGGAGAGGTCTGCACGCCATGTGGGACCCTCCTCCGGTGGCCGGGGAGCAGCCGGGGATCGAACCGGCGCCGCAGAGGCCGCGTGCAGCTTCGCAACCCAGCGCTCAACCGCTGCGCCACCGGGGAGGCCCCAGAATCCCTATTTTGTTTGAAAATAGACTCAGGCAAAGGGAAGGGAAACTAACATTTATTGAGTGCCTACTGTTTATGTCTGGCCTTGTGCAAGGAGTTGTCATCTGTAATATTCCACTTAATCCTCACACAACCCTGTGAGGTAGGTATTATCCTCATTTTTATCAGATGAGGACTCTGAGGCTCAGAAAGGTTAGGTAGTCTGTCCAAGGTCACACAACTGTAACTGAGAGCTGGGACTGAAGACTTGAGTTTCAGACTCAAAACTTCCCTGCTCCCTCCCTGACATATCTCAGGAGGAAGGAGGAAGTAAAAGCAGCAGTTTTATACTTCCTACCCTGAGAACCAGGAGGTGACCAGGAGGATCGTGCACTGTCCACAAACTCCCTCACCTCCCCCCCAACCTGGGAAGGGTGCAATCAACTGACAAGACATAAATATAAAAATAAATAGAGGGGCAAGTCCTCCAGCATCAAGAAGGTGCAGCATCCACGCTGTGGGAAGGTCACTGTGCCACTCACAGATGCGGTGGGAGAGCGCCCCGTGTGCTGCAGGGGAAGTTCAACAACGTCTGCCAAAGGTGGGAGTGGGTGGGCTAAACAGGCCCGCTCAGGGCTGCGTAGAATCGAGAACCAGATGTCCGAGCAAGCAGCAGCTGTGGGCGACAGTCACCACCATCCTCCCTCTGCTCATTTTACCGATGTTTGTGATCCAACAGGGATTCAAAATCAGGGGAACATACGAGTTTGTGCTTCACATGTCCCAGGACTGTCATCTCACCTGTCCTACTGTCTCCAAGACCCACAGACACCAGCTCCTGCCAAACGACAGAGAACGCAGTGAGAAGCAAAACCCCACCCCACAACTCAATCCGATGACTTTGCTATAACTGAAACTTCTCCTCTATTTAGCATCGACTGCTCAACACCCTGCCCCTCTTTCAAAGTCTTGATCTGACCCCCTGGGTTCTCACCTGCAGAAAAGAGCAGGTGGTTCCCATGGTTACATCCAGAGTCACCTTGCCCAGGAGAAGCTGCACCTTTCCCGACTTGCGGATGAGCAGCTTGCCAACCTGACCCTCTGTCAGGTCAGCCAGGGTACACGCATTCTCTGCCAGCCTGGCTTCCTGTGAAGAGAATCAGGAGATACAAACTTGGTAAGGAATTGTTTCCTCCGCCCTTTGTGAATGAACCCTTTCCAAAGGCAGGCACCAATAACAAAGGATGAAATGAGCTCCCCAAAGGGCCTTTTCCTACGGTTAACAAAACCCACAGCAAACAAGAAAAGTTGACAAAGTTTCAGTAACTGCTGAAGCTGGATGACTATACATGAGAGTTTATGCTCACTTCCATATGTTCGAAGTTTTTCACTGCAAAAAGTCAACATACACATCTAATTGGGGTTGAAGTGGAAAGTCCAGAACAAGAAAGAGTAGATTAGTAGTAGTCGGTAAAAAGAACAAGAGCATACTATTCCCGAGTTTTGGCTTGGACAGCACACCCTCACTTCTCCCCACAGGTTGCAGTCCCCAGTCTGGGCCCCAGAACGTTCACAGAACTCTACCCTAAGCATACCCGATCTTTCTCCTGCTTTATAACCACCATCTGCCCATCCTCGCTCTGCACCTCTGTCTTGATAGGCTTGATGTCTTGAGTGGGAGGCTGGCCAGGGAGCGTGTCGGGCAGCTGGAGGAACAGCAACTCCTCCTCCTGGGTGAGGCTCAGCTCTCTGAGCAGCTCAGCTACAGACACATCCTTTGGGAGACCCGGGGTCCTTCTGGCTGCTCTGGGAGGAGCCTTCATCTTGGTCTCCTCCTCCTCATCTCGTGGTTCTTCTTTCACTGCCCAGAGGGGGATACAAATGGAAGGGCTATCAAGCCACCACCCTGCATGCCACATCACTGCACCCATCCCTTCACTCCCGTCTTCTCCACTGTCATTCAGCTAAGAACCTGGACACTGGTTAGAAAAAAAGGATGGAGGAAAATTGTGTGTCTTATGTACACAAGGCGATCTGAGGCTAGGTCCACCATCCATGCCAGCATTTGAACCCTCCTGAGAATGGAAATTTAGCACCTTTGTTCAGCTCATGTATTTTATAGCTAGAATGGAGAGGACCTGCTTATCAGCAGCAGTCTGGGAGGCTCGTTTCTTGGGGGCAGGGGAACCAGAGAAAAGGAGATGAGATGGAATAGTCACAGAGTACCTTTCACAACAGGCACGTCCACCTCCATGTCCTCCTCTTTGGGGGCAGTCAACCAAGGTTTAACATCTGGCTCTTCATTCTCCTCCTTAAAAAGCCATCCCGAGTGAGCCAGCGGCAGCTGCACAGGCATGTTTCGAGTATCATTCCTCAGTCCAGGGTCATCGATGAACTGCCAAAAAGAGGGGGAGGGTGGTGTTCGCATGGCCTGGCTGGCACACATACAGCTTAGCCCTTTCCTAACGGAAGACTCATGCTCAGCTCACCAGGATTCCAGGACATCAGAGCTCTTCTTCCCCTGACCCTGGCTCCCCAGAAGCCCTTTTCCAAAGCCACAAAGCTCCCCTGAGCTACCTACGTCATCCTTCTCCAGCATTCGCAGGATCTGTTTTGTTTCTTCGTCTGTCTCTCTCTTTTCTTTTTTGATGTTGATGATATGAGAGGGCCCCATGTCTGACATATCCACCGTCTTATCCCAGTTGCCTGTGGGAAATCACCCAAAACACAGGGGTGAGGAAGAAACGGGGGGTGGGGGGCACTGCCCATGCCCTGCTTTCAGGCAGCCTGAACTGAAATCCACTGATTCCTTCCTCCCGGAGCCCCCACAGCTTTGTACCCTTTTTCTTCATCATTTCAGCTGGGCCCTGCTCAAAGATGGAGTGAGACTGAATCACTTCTGGGCGACCCCGGCCCCGTCCATGTCCCTCTCTCTGCCGGTCTCTATCCCTTTCACGCTTCTCCTTCTTGATGGTTACTTCCTCCTTGGGCCTGGAAAAGAGAATGGATTAAGGGAACCCACTCACTCTGCCTCAAAGAATCGGTCTCATTCTCCCCACCACTTCACTCCACCTGAGTAGAGTTTATGAACCAGTAACTACAACATGAGAAGAGACGTCTGTCCTAAATTGAAAATATTTCTCATTTCCTTGATTAGGCAGTCTTTCAGTGTGTTTTACTTTACCTTCCTGTGTGAGAGTATTTATAAGAACTATAACCCAAAAGTTGAATTACAGAGACTGTTCAAAGATGTAGATTTTTTTTGTATAGACTGAAAGCAGGAAGGCTGTTATACAAAAGAATTTTATGGAAAATACGTCCTAAACTAGAGTCTCTCAACTCTGGCTGTAAAAGAGAATCATTCCATTTCACTGCAAACAAGTTAAATCACAATTTCTAGGGTTGGACACCCACACATCAATGTTTTTAAAAAGAGCCTGCACACTGAAATCATCTAGGAATCCAGGTTGAAAATTACAAGAGAGAAGAATTAAAAACACAAATTTAAATTTCTGAACCATACACTTAGTTATTTCCCCAAACCCAAAATTCAGAGCAAGTAAGTAAGGGGCAAGTATTCAGAACACCTAGTAACTTACTCTTCCTTGATCTTCCGACTGATGATATTTGGGGTGAAGGTTTTCTGAAAGTAAAACATAGGAGTCACTGATTTCATAAGTTCCAATACCAAACTACAGAGGAAAATAAAAAACTCCCAAAGGGCATATTCTATGGATCAAGAGCACCATGGCGGACTTCTGCACATTCTACACTGCTGATAAAGATCTACTGAGATACATGTGTGCTTGGGAAAGAGGAATGCCATGCTGTGGTGGCAGGGAGTTATACAGAGAAGGGGCACCAAAAAATTTTAGTGAGCAGCCTCAGTTTCTGCTTTTAGGACTTCTTAAAGCAAAGGGACTTAATTAACCTCACTTCTCTTCTCCAGACTGCTATAAAGACCAGTGGGTATTGTGGAGAAAGGGCTCTAGCAGCAAGGCTCAAATAGAGAAGGATCTGCCATGCTGACAAGTACAAGTACAAGACACATTTAGACTGTTAAGGGGAAAGGACGCCCTGTAACAAGACTACCACTGGAGTTTCCCAAGTAAAGTTAAGTCCTTAAAAACTGGCTGCATTAAGGTGTCATTGATCCTCTTTTCCTCCCCCTTCCAGGATTATGCTTTACATCTACAGTCATGCATGGAATAAGAAAAGTCAAAGAGCCTCCAATGCAAAGCCTGAGATACATTATGTTCTAGATCAGAAATTTGCACACTGGGATGTGAATTCAGAATGCTCTAAAACTACAGACAAAAGTCTATGCCCACCTGTGTGTCTTCATGGATGATTTCTTAAAGGTGTCCAAAATACACATTTAATTAACACTACTCAAGTTGCTTTTGCACATCTTGAAATAATTGAGAGTCTGTCCTTCCGTCACCTCTGAACACCACCTCAACATCTTGCACCCAGTACCTAAACCTGAGGCATTCAGGTTCCCCAGAATGCGTAGGCCAAGTCTGGGGACAAGATTCAGGAGACCCATTAGGCCTGGCACACAGTATGCCCTACAAGAACATTAACTGAACCCCAGAGGCCTTCAAGGTAGCTTTAGAAAGATGCCGTGGGGTACCTTTTTGACTCCCCCGAGGGTGAGGTCCCTGGAGCGGATGGAGGGAAGGCGGCCCGGGGTGAGAGGAGGCGCCGGTCGCCGCCCGATAAGCCCCCGAGACCCAGAAAGAAGGGGTCGGGGCCCTCCCGGAGTGCTGGGCTCGCCCGCGGCGTTTCCTTCCGACATGTTGCCTGGGAGGGGAGGGGGGAAAAAGCGACGAATTCACTCCAGGGGACCAACTCGCGGACCCTGGGCGGAACCCCACTCACGTGGCCTCCCGCCCCCCAGTCAGGGCGTCCCTCCCGCAGCGTCCAGCTCCTCCCCATCCCACGTGGCGAGACTCCCCGGGCTTCCCGGGCTGGAGCTCTTAGCTCGCCCTCTCCCCAGGCAACCCGCCGGGAACATGGCCGGGACGCACCCCAGCGCACCCGGGCTGCGGCTCCACACCACGCGCGCCGCGACTTCACTTCCAACGCCGCCCGCAGCCCTCCCTCGGTCTCGGCACCCGGCGGAAGTCTGCGTGGCAGGGCCCCGGCGCCGCCATCTTGCCGCGGGGCGGAAGTGAGGTAGGTGGGCGGGGCCGGGCCACAGTATTTATTCGGCGGCGCCGGGCTCCCCTCCGCCTTCTCTTCCCGGTTCTTCCCGGAGTCGGGAAAAGCTGGGTTGAGAGGGCGAAAAAGGAAGCGGGGACTGGTCTAGGTTACTGCTCGGTACAGTTCTCGAGGGTCCTGGTCCAAGGTTGAGGATGGAGGCGCCGAGCCCAGGGCCTGGGGACCTTGGCAGCCTCCACGGCACAACATGGGGACGCGCCTCGCGGAGCCCCTGGGAGCAGTGGGGGTCAGTGGGGTCGTGGATCGGGTTGGGGCGAGGGACGCAGGTCAAAGAGCAGGACCCTCACTCAGCCTGGGAGCCCTGGACCAGGCCGACCCGCGACTGCAGGGTCCTTGGTGACCTTGGAGTGGTCACTGCACTTCCCGGCAGCAGTCTCGCCCTCATCCCCTCATCCCCGGGGTCTAGTCCTTGGACTCCCGGTGGGGCTCTGGGCGGTGCTAGAGCAACTGTGGTGGTCGGCCCTGGGGCCTCATGTCACGTGCCTTGGGCTCAGACTGTGGCCCGGTGTGAGTTCTTAGTGCAACCAAGCCTGGAACCTGAGAAAAACGAAGCTTGCCCTACTGGGAGGGACAAATTCAAAGAAGTTTTACTGTGACTCCAACCTTTGTAATTTTATCATTAAAAATGCGTTTTACTGTTTACCCCCCTCTTCCCAAGCCATTGTAAAAACCATGCAATCATTACGGAAAGTCTGAGGGAAGGAAAACATTCCTGTTAGAATTCCACATAGCGTAATACCATTACAATCTTTGCAATATATTCCAGTCCCCTTCACAGAGCTGACATATTGTACTACAATTTTGAAACTTCATCTTCAATTTTTTTGTTGTTGCTTCATCACACAACTGCATAACTCTTAGGTGGCTATATCATGATTTATCTGTTTTCTTGGTTGGACATTTAGATTGTTTTCCCTGCTGTAATTAACACTGTGGTCTATTTAACATTATTTTCTTCTTTTGGGTTATATCCCTTGTACCATGATCACACGTGGGAAAATGGCTATAGTGAGATGTACACTTTCTGTAGTAAACGATTTTTGAGATCATTGTAGTTATAAGAAATAATGCAGCGATCCCAAGTTCCTTTTTTCAGAAGTAATATCTTGCAGAACTCCTACAATATAACCAGAATATTGACATTGACAGTCAAGATACAAGACATTTCCATCACAAGGATTTTCTAATTGCCCTTTTGTAACCACATCCCCCTTTCTCCCACTAACCCCAGCAACCATTTAATCTGTTCTCCATTTCCACAATTTTGTGATTTCAAAAGTGGAAATCATTAAAAAATGCGATAATACAGTGTGTGATTTCTTGGCATTGCTTTTTTTCACTCAGCATAACTCCCTGGCATTTATCCAAATTGTGTATATCAATAGTTCATTTCTCTTCATTGTTGAGCATCCATGGTTTATTTAACCAGTCATCCTTTGGAGGAGGTCTGGGTTGTTTCCATGTTTTTTTGTTTTTTGTTTTCTGGCTAGTAGGAATAAAGCTGCTATGAACATACATACACTGGTTTTCGAGTGAACACAGTTTTCATTTCTCTGGTATAAATGTTCATGAGTGCAATTGTTGGGTTGAATGGTAGTTGTAGGCTTAATTTTAGAAGAAACTGCCAAATTGCTTCCCGCAGTAAACATGCATATTTTACTGTTCCTCATCTACATTGCTAGATTGCTTTCAAAAAGGATTGTGCTAATATGTATCCCCACTAAGAATATATATGTGAATAAACATGTATGTATATATATATATGCACTGTACATATAAACATTTTGCCATATTCTGTTGAATCTTGGCTCTTAAATTTTAAACATTTTTGGCCAATTTAATAATATGCTAATAAAAATGCCATAATATTAATAATATTATGCTAACATTTTTTTTTAAAAGATTTATTTATTTATACAAGCACTGGGTACAGTCAGAAGCGCGAGAGGGTGAGAGAATTCACCAGAGCCAGAGCGGGGAGCAGAGCAGGCAGAAGGACCGAAGGACACTGCTGAGGAGAGCAGCGGGCGGCAGGAGAGGTCTGTGCGCCATGTGGGACCCTCCTCCGGTGGCCGGGGAGCAGCCGGGAATCGAACTGGCGCCGCAGAGGCCGCGGCAGCTTCGCAACCCAGCGCTCAACCGCTGCGCCACCGGGGAGGCCCCCTTATGTTGGTTTCTAACCAGAGTTTTTTCAACTTCTTTCCTACATATTGCTTTTATAATAACCAAACCTAACCAAAGGAAAACTCTTCAGAGCTACACAAACATACACACACACACACACACACACACACACACACAGAGCTACACACGCATACACACACCGACGCAGTACCCTTAGTTTCTGCAGGCAGCCCAAGATAAGATTGTTATGATTTCAGTCTCTGGGCTTTGAGATACACCAGGCTTTTATTTCCTGCGTTTTTGCTTGGCTTCTACAAAGATAATTACTTATTTCAGAAGACTGGGAAAATTTCAAAGAACATCCAAAAGAAAATTAAAGTCATTATTATCCCATTAACTTTCAATAAATTGAAGTTTTTCTGTGCATGTAGATTTTTAAAAATTAGATAATTTACATATAGTTTATAACCTGCTTTTTTCTTTTGCAATATACTATAAACATTTTTCTGAGTTACACTTCTAACTTGTTATTTTTAATGGCTAAATAGTATTCCACTATGTTGTCTTACAACATAATTTTTAAAATGTTTCCTTCTTCCCATGCTTATTAGATTTTCACAGCATTTTTCATCCCAAAAGAACAAGAGAAGACTTAAACCAAACCTTCTACCTTTAGTACTTTGGGAGTTACTTTCTAACAATGATTGTGATAATTTCACTTTAAAAATATTCATCAGGGTCCTCCTTGGCACAAGGGGTTACGTCTTAGCGCTATGAAGCTATGGCAGCCACTGCAGCATGAGTTTGATCCCCGGCCAGGGAGCTGACCCACATGGTGCAGCAGACCTCTCCTGTCTCACCTGCTGGCTGCTCCCCTCAGCGGTGTATTTCAGTAGATCCACCTGTTCTGCTCCCCATTCTGTCTCTGGTGAATCCTCTCACCCCTCTGCACCCCTGGCCTACACCCCAGCTCTTGTATGCATAAATAAATAAAATACATCTTTTTTAAAAAAAGACTATTCATCAGCCTTCCTCTAATTAGGGTAATGTACTTTCAGCACCATTCTTTCGTACTTGCTCTAATACCTTTTACTTCAGATTCTCCCGAAGAGTTTTTATTCTTTTATCTAACATCAGAACACACTTAATAGTTATTACTAGTCGAACTCCATGTAATCACACCTATAATTCTAGCAGCTCTTAATTTGTTAATAATAACACTTCATTGCATTCTATTTCCACATATGTCATTGTAATGAAAATAGCCTCATTCTTTTCTGATCACTTAATGAAACTAATTATCAAACACTAAGGACAAATACAGTTTTTTTAAGTCCAAGTGTAGGTCTCAGAAGATATAAACATTCTGTGAAAAACCTGCTTCTGTGAATCCTTGATGGTCATTGAAAATGCTAAACAAATAAAGAACTGTTTTGAATACATTTATAAAATAAAAAGAATGTGTGGTATGAGAATGCTATCCAAGTTCAAGCTATTACATGTTCTCTATCTTAATTAGTTTGCATCACTTTGCAGGCATTTATTTGTTTTTTCCTCCTTATATCCTTGACCCCAAAGATTGGAGATCTCTAGGGTTCAGTTTTCAGAACTCTTTTCTTTTTTCTCTATATTACTCTTTCGGCATGGATTCAGTGAGCTGTATTCCCATGGCTCCTTAGTGCTTTTTCTCAGTCTCAACTCTAGATGTACCTGTCTGACTATCCCACCCCTTCACTTGCATGTCTGATGAATATCTCAAATATATGTCCAAACTCTGGATCTTCCTTCTCAAACTCCTCCAAAGTGGTCCTTATCTCAGTAATCAGCAATTCCATCCTTCTAGTTATTCAAGTCAAAAATCTTGCTGTTATTCTCAACTCCTCTCTTTCATTCAATAGATCTAATATGTCAGCGCTTCCAGATATTTCCAGAATGGTCCACTAAAAAGTAAGCTGCACAAAAGCAGGGGATTTTTTTTTCTTTTCCCATTGCAGTATCCTCAATTCTTGATACTTAGTAAGCATTTGATATATGTTTGTTGAATGAGGGAATGAAATCCAGCTTGTAGTGAGACTAAGTAGCAAACCTGGATGTGTTGTTGGTAAAATAAGATGCAATGTGGAATGCATCAGTAATTTAACTCTGGCACCATTGATGATCTTTGTGCTGCATCGTCATATGTCTTCTCCATAAGTTCTTCTCTATGCCACTCTTTTAATAAAGTAGTGAGGCAAACACTGGGTGAAGGGAAGGAAGTCTTTGTGGATGGCTGCTGTTTGTGTATTCAATTTGTCAAGGTGTGTTCCGTGGTTCCTTGGCTATGCTCTTCCACCTCAGGTATAATGTGATGACTTCCAGTTCCTGAATCTATCAGATTAGACCTTCCATTTCTCATTTCATTTATAATTCTTTCTTTCTTGTTCTTTATCTTCTGTCTTTGAAGTTTCCTTGGTCCTCCAACATTTCACTAGTGTCTCTTCTGTAGGTTTTTTTTTTTTTTTTTAAGATTTATTTATACAAGTACAGGAGTACAGGCCAGAAGTGTGGGAGGGTGAGAGAATTCACCAGAGACAGAGCAGGGAGCAAAACAGGCAGACAGACGAAAGACACTGCTGAGGGGAGCAGCGGGCGAGACAGGACAGGTCTGCCTCACCATGTGGGGATCTCCCTGGCTGGCCAGGAATCGAACCCGTGCTGCAGGGGCTGTGGGCAGATTCACAGCACCGTGCTCAACCCACTGCAGCACTGGGGAGGCCCTCTTCTGTAGATTTTAAGAGTCAGGAATATGATTCAGTATTTTTCCTTGTTTTAACATTTTAAAATATTTATGCTTTTAAAATGCTACATAATTTAGTATATTCTTATACTGTATTTAACTCTATTACATTACATCATTTACTTATCTTATATTTAGTTGAGTGAATGCTCTCAGAAATGTGTCCAGTTTGTAGCATTACGTTAGCGTTCTTTCGAAGGTTCAAAATAGATGACCAGTGAGGGTTGTAGATGTCTAAACATAAAATCAAAAAGATAAAGTAAATAAGCCATGAAACTCCATATTATTCTTATCAACAGCCATTGCCCACCCATCACTGTCAGCACGTGGGAGTTAGCTTGTGCTTTGTGTGGACTGTCTGGGTGTTGTGCATTCCCTGGCTCACGAGCGCACCACACTGAGTTCATGGGGAAATACAGGTGAACATTGTGAGTCTATAAAGTGCATAAGCAGTATTAAGACTATAGATTTTGTTCACTAACAGCCTCATTCTTTATTACATGAGACTCTAAATTTGCTGTGCGTCCACCTACCATGAAGAATCAACCTTCATACTCAGACCTGAATATGAGTTCAGTTTTACTACTTATGGACTGAGTCTTACTTTCTACCCTTTATCTTTTTAAATAGGCCTGATGGATCTACTCTCAGGGTTGTTGTGAGAATCACATGCCTAGCATTGTGTTTTGCTGTTTAAGAAATGCTTTTGTTAATATTATCATCATAGCTTAGCTATAATGTTTACCATGGAAACTTCTAAGTATGCACAAAAATGGAGAGAATACCTTATTGAACCCCAAAGTAACCAGCTTCAACCTGCTAACCTGGCGAGAGTATTTTGAAACAAATCACAAATATCCTATCAGCCATCCATAAATATTATAATATGGAGCTCTGAAAGATATTCTTTTAAAAGAATGACCATAAAATATCATTATCAGTTAGTGCTAAATATTATTGAATATTCAGGTTGTATTCAAATTTCCCTATTGCCACATTAAAATTTTTTTTTACACTTTTTTTTTAAAAGATTTATTTATTTGTTTATTTATTTACTTATACAAGCACTGGGTACAGTCAGAAGCGCGGGAGGGTGAGAGAATTCACCAGAGCCAGAGCGGGGAGCAGAGCACGCAGACTGACGAAGCACACTGCTGAGGGGAGCAGCGGGTGGCAGGAGAGGTCTGCGTGCCATGTGGGACCCTCACTGGTGGCCGGGGATCGAACCGGCGCTGCAGAGGCTGCGGGCAGCTTTGCAGCCCAATGCTCAACCACTGTGCCACCGGGGAGGCCTTTTTTTTTTTCACTTTAAATAAGAGTCCAGGGAGGGAGTGGTATGGAGGGGAAAAAATTAAAATAAATAAATAAATAAATAAGAATCCAGATAAGGTCCATGCCCTTTCATATTTTATTGGAGATATAACTGAAGTATATGAAGACATTTTGCTGTAAGAATTTGTGGTCAGGGGCCTCCCTAGTGGCGCAAGGGGTTAAGCACCGCATTATGAAGCAATCCACAGTCTCTGCAGCACGAGTTCGATCCCCGGCTGGCCAGGTAGCAACCCACATGGTGCAGTAGACCTCTCCTATCTCGCCCGCTGCTCCTCTCAGCAGTGTATTTCAGTCAGTCTGCCTACTCCCCACTCTGTCTCTGGTGGATCCTTTCATCCCCCACATCTCTGGCCTGTACCCCAGCTCTTGTATGCATAAATAAATAAATCTTTAAAAAAAAAAAAAGAATTCATGGTCAGGTATGACCTGACAATAGAACATACACAGCAACTTAAAACAACATTGCAGAAAACTGTGTAGCACTGGTAAGTGAACAAAGCAAGTTATAAACCAGTATTTGTACTTTCATTCCATTTTTGTTAATAAAGTATACCTAATGTGCTTATTTCTATTGGGAAAATGAGCACTTTTAATTCTCTTTTAAATTTTAGAATTCAATCTTCTCATCTTTTGGCAATGTCACAAGCTACTTATATAATAAAAAATGGCGAAGAATAACAACGCAGAAGTAGATCATCATGGTGATTGTTCAGTTTGACGTAGACATGGTTTTACTTGGCACATTTTGCTTTCTTCCGACCACGTGCTTTTGACATGATCTGTGAGAAGTCGTGTGAGGCAAGCAGAGGCAGGTGCCCAGAGAGGGTTTGGGCCTACACCTGGTGCTCGCACTCAGCTCCACAAAGGCATATTGTTTGCTGCCTGGGACATATGATCTCAAGAGGTCTCAATGTGCCTTTCTGTGAAGGTGAGGGCAAAGCAGTGCTGGCACAAGCTTTCCTTCAACAGAAGAACTCATCAAGTTTCAGGAACCTGACTTTTTCCTCATGCCTCCCCTCAGGTTGGTTGAGGGGTAGGTTTGGGTTCAGATGCCTAGTTTTGACTATCCCAAGACTATGTTTTGCATCCCTTTGGAGTTTCAACATTTCAGTGTAGGTGTGTGAGGGCGGCAACTGTTTCTGCTTGGCCCAGGGAGTGCCTAATCCTGCCTGGGTGAAACACAGCACGCCACATTCTGGGGCTCGACCTGACTAGACCTGCTTCTTCCCCCCACACCCTTTTAGGGTAGGATTGGCTTCTGCTTGTCTTTTGCTTTCTGTGAACCATTCACTTTCTGTTCACTGTGCCACCTCCTCTAACCTGCCCGTGCCCTCCTCTTAGTGAGTGTCCTTTAGGTTCAGCTCACACTGTCTGAGACTCTCTGAGGCTCTCAGTGAGGCCTGCATGGTCTGGTTGCTGCCCCTGCCTCTCCCTCCCCACACTTCTCCATCTCTGCGCCCACAGTCCACTCTTACTGTGGACCAGGCCTAGGCCCAGAGCTGAGATTTGCATGATTGTCTCAGCGGTGGCAATGAACCTGTGTCATCGTCCCATTTGGCAGATGAAGAAACTGAAGCTCTAAGGGGTTGAGTAGCTCATCGAGGTCACCCAGCTGAAAGTGACAGCGAGAATTCTAACCTTATTCGTCTGACTGCAAAGCCTGTGCTTTTCAAGAACTCTTCAGTACTGTTGGTTGCTTGATTTAAATTTTCTCAAGTGTCTTCACAGCGATGTCCAGAGGGCCCTCATTACTGCTGAGAAACCTCCTGCTGAGAAGAGAGAAGCATGTCCCCTTTCTGGCACGTGTTCAGGGTTTGACTCCTCCGAGCCCATAACCAGCTGTGCCGAGGACACTCCAAGCTCTGTCTGTTCCTCCCCCCCTCCTCCCGCTTTCTCGCCTCTCACACCTTCTCCCTGCCCCATCCCCTCGCTCTTGCCCCTTTCCTTGGGAATCGCTAAGAAGCCAGAGGATCACCCTAGACCATCAGAGTTTCTGGGGCTTTTGATAGATTTGGTAAAAAACAAACAACAAGCAAAAAAACCCCACAAGAAAAACGGAGCTACGAATTAGCAAATGGCCCCAACAGAGAATTCAGATTGAAGACTAAAACCCCATCATGCATAACCCCTCTGGGCCCTTCCCTTTCACAGCCGCGCTCCCCTCCCCTCCCCCAATTGGAACCCTGGCTTTGGAGCTCCCGAACCCTCAGGCTAAGCCCCACCTCTCTCCCAGCATCCTAAAGTTTAGGGGCTGCATTCAAGTGAGAATTTCCAGGTAGGGGTGCGTTGGAGGGGCCGCAAAGGGCAGTCTGTCCTGGGAGAATGGGGCAAAGGTGGCAGCCACGCCCGGTCTCTGAGGACGACAGGGAGTCCCTTTGCCCTCTCCCCCTCCCACCAGCCCAGGCGAGCAGGGACCAGGCTTGCTTACTGTCACCTGACGCTGGGCAGCCGCTGATCCCATTGGTGGAGCCAGATTCGGTCTGGCTCTCTGTTCTTCCTCGCCTTCTCTGCCTCTCTCTCCTCCACGCTGCTTTGATTTCTTTCGCTCTTGCCTCTCTCCTTGCGCGCTGCTGGGAACCTCGTCTCTCGGGGACAGCAGCGGTGCGCTGCAGAGCCAGCCAGGAGCTGCCTGCGGGGTATGGAATAAGCCTCCTCGGAGGCGGCCGGAAGAACGAGAGGACCGACAGACCTCTGCTGTGACCCAAGCGTCTGGCCGGCCGGCCGCTGCCCCCCTACCTGGGGAGCCTTTCCGCACAGGGGTCTCTCCCTTCCCTCTCTTCCAGGTCTTCCTCTGCAGAGTTGGTGGAGCCAGGTGAGTGCCCTTGCTCCCCTGAACGCCCTGCTGTCAATCCAAGAGGGACGCTGGTGGTCAGGGGCTAGAGGCTGGGGATACCAGGGTCCTGTCACTGCCTGCAGTGCCCACCAGGATAGTCAGGGTGACGACCTTGTCCCCTTCCCCCAGGACCTTTGCAAAAGGATTCACAGCTGGGTCTGGTCTCTGGGGCATCATAGTCACCCCGTGACCATTCTGCTGCAGCCAACGATGCCAACTGGGATGCAGGGTGGGGGAGCTTTCCCTCGGGCATGAGGGTGGCTTTTCTGAATGGGCACAGGCAAGGGGTATCTGTGTGTAAGATGCGTGTGCACACTTGCACGGAGCTGGAGGTCTGCTTGCGTAGGTAGTTCTGACGGCATGTAGTCGTGCTCATGTGTGGGTTTTGATTGCTGTGTGGCATGTATTTCTTGTACACGTGAGGTACATGTGGGGGGATCACTTCACTGAGTAGCCTGTGGGGAATACGTAGGCGGGGGCACTGTGAAGTGGTGTATTTATGGGGGGACATATCCCTCGTCATGCGTGTGGGAGTCATGTGGACAGAGGGGGTGTATGCCACCAGAGGGCTTCTCTTTGGGGAGGTACAACCCCCAGAGCAGAAGTGGGTGGGGGGAGGAGAGTGTGGGCAGAAGCCACTGTGTGGGGGCCAACCTGCGTAGGTGCTCAAACCTGTTGGCATGTGCAGTATCGGGACTGGCAGCGTGTTGCCAGACACAAACACATTTTCAAAGTCTGTGTCTTGAAAAGATTTGAGTGAGAAAAGAACAAGGGTCGGGGGACGCGTGTGGGAATGTACATGTGTGCCCGAGCAGGCATATGGGTGCTTTCTGTGGGGGCGGCACGCAGGCGTGGTGCCTGTGGCTTCCCTTTCCCCCAAATATGGCTTGTGAGAAGGTGTGCGTTCACATGTGTGTGCCTGGGCACTGAACATGTGTGGGTCTGCATGGAAGTGACAGCTTGTGGAGGGAAAATTGTGGGGTATTCTTAGAATGTGGAAGGTGGCAGAAGGTACCCGTGTGCGCAGGGGAGTGTGTGGGAGTGAGAATGTCTGAGGAGGTGTGGGCAGCCCGTGGGCAGGTGTGGGTGGGCATCCTTGGTGTGTGTGTGTGTGTGTGTGCACGCGTGTGCGCGTGCGTGTGCTCTGTGCCTGTGTGTGGGTGTGTAAATGCCTGTCTTAGGTGGGTTTACATGGAAGTGTGGGTGTTTCTCAGGTGTTGCCTCAACCTGTCCCTCACACCCTTCTCTTCTCCAATCATCTGGGTTTGGAGGACCAGGGTTCACGCCCACCCTTGGACACTCTGGCTTTGCTGTTCTCTCAGCGCCACTCACTGCCACTTTCCCAAGCCAGCGTGGGGGAGGATGCTCAGCCCCCAGGGCTGTGGAGAAGAAAGGATGTGTCTGTTCCTGGACACCCTCACCTCCAAAGGTGGCTGCCCCTGTCTCTGACAAAGGACTAGGTGCTCCCCCTCAGGGCAGCATAAACAGCATCCCTTATTTGTGGGGTGCAGCCCCTCAGGTCCTCTCTGAGTGGGAGTGTGTGCTGGTGTGTGTGGGTGCATGTGAGCAGGTGCGTGTGAGGAGCACATGTGTGTCTCCCTGGGGAGTCCTCAGTGGGGGTGGGGGCTCCTCACACATCCCCGAGAATTACCACAAATGGGTTTGTTGTCATATGATTGTTTCTGGACACCTCGTTCCATTCTGCTTTATTTTGGGGCAGACCTGGTAGCACCCCATGCTCATTTACCACAGGATTCCCTGCGCATGAAGCTACTGGCATTTGGTGGAACTTCACAACAGGCAGGCACACGTTGTATTTCAGGGTGGAAAACTAAAAGGAAGCCAGAACTCAGGTGACACAGTGGGGCAGGTGAGGACCGTTCCTCATGTGCTTCACCCTGTGCCTGCCCACAGGCAGCCCACG
This sequence comes from Talpa occidentalis, assembly GCF_014898055.3. Taxonomy (NCBI): domain Eukaryota; kingdom Metazoa; phylum Chordata; class Mammalia; order Eulipotyphla; family Talpidae; genus Talpa; species Talpa occidentalis. Next base: position 94,774,862 of record NW_023605194.1, on the reverse strand, counting down.
GGTTAATTGAGAGGTGCCAGGCTCCAGAGCAGGCTTAACTGACAGGAAAGTGTGGGTTGGATCTTCTGGAAACTATAAATAGAAGTACCTGCCTGGGAAGGCACAAGGTACCCTCACTCTTAATGCCTGGCAAGGGAAGAAGAGGTCGAGAGAAGAGAGGAGGGGAGGAGAGGTCTCCCCAGAAACGAAGGTGTTGGGGCTTGAGGAAGAGCTGGGAAAGCACGAAGCAAATGCCCAACAGACACTCTTGTTCTGCCCCAGGGCAGCCCCTCTCCCCACCCACAGAGCTCAGGGGGGCCAGAGTCAAGGCCAGGGGCAGCTCTTCCTAGCTGAGCCTTGGAGGGAGTGCTGGTGGAGTGTCCTCTACTCCTGAACAGCAGCCGGGGGTAGAAGCGAAGGAATAAGAGGTGGGGAGAGAAGATGCAGCTGTTTGAAAGGGAAGGATGGAGGGAGGGAAGCAACGGTAATAACACGTCCACCTGTGCACACGTCACACACACCACACACACACACCACACACACGCGCGCACACACACACAGGAACACAATCTTAGCTTAATGATGAAGAGCTCGGACCCTGGAATGGGATGGATCTGGGCTTAAATTAATTTCTGGCTCTGTGACCTTTGATGTCTTAGTACCCTTACCCTCAGCTGCCTCATCTGGAAAATGGGGATAACACTGATACCTGCCTGTTGTTTGAGATGATGTTTGTGAAATTGTTAGCACGTTGCGTTGTTGACCCTTAATAGATGTCAAGTCAAACTAATTATTGAAAAGAATCAAGCCAGAGACTGTGCTGGTGCAGGAATTAGAGGAGGAAGAAGAGCCGGCAGAGCTGGTCCCTGCTGCCCTGGCCATCGGTCCACCTGCATCTCTGTGGCACCTGTATTCTCAGCCCTGCACTGTGGTGGCCCTAGCTGAGCCACCTCCGAGCGGAGGGGGTCCCGGGCCCGAGAGCCCCAGTACCCTTGGCCTCCGGTAGTAACCACCCTCCACCTGCCTCAACCTTCACCCAGCCCCTCAGTGGGCTCTTCCTGCCTCTCCTACGCTTTGTACCATTCTCTACACCCCCACCCCTTTCTCTTTTTACGCCTGCTGGCTGAGGGCCCCCCTCCTCGGCTCCATCTGCTGCAAATCTGTCCCACCCGGCGTTTGCAACATTCCCACTGGCTCTGCCACCTGTCAGGTGCCGTCTGTTCTGCAGACCCTCCAAGAGAGCCAAGAGTCCCCCAGCGGACACCACCCCACCTTTGGTCCTCTCGCCTGTCTTCCTGCCTGGTGCAATCCCTCTATCTGACTAAATGAGGCAGGACGGAGCAGTGGGTCTTCCAGGTTCCACCTTTCGAGGAAGATTGGAAGTAGGGCATTCCAGAAAGCTCCATGGTGGGGAGGGAGGTGCCAATTCTTCCTCTCCCCTCAGCCCTCACAGGAGACAAACCGGCGGGAAGCATGGAGCTGCTGTCCACACCCCACAGCATTGAGGTCAACAACATAACCTGTGACTCCTTTCGCATCTCTTGGACCATGGAGAACACTGACCTGGAGCGTGTCACCCATTACTTCATTGACCTTAACAAGAAGGAGAATAAGAACTCCAACAAGTTCAAACACAGGGTGAGTAGGGGGTACCCAAACCCTTAAAGGAGTCAGAATAATGGGACACACTCTGAGATAGCTGAGTCAGAGAGACCTGATTCAAATCCAGACTTTTCTTGCTGTGTAATCCTGGGAAAGTTTTTTAGCCTCTCTGAGTCTGAGTCCCTTTGCTGGTGAAAGGGGGTGACAATAATGTTGGTCCTCAGAGGCTTCAGCAAGGTGTTGCTTGCATGGTGCTCGACTCAGGGCCTGGTGCAGAGTGGACACCATTCTTGGCATCACAGCTGGGCCTTCAGACGGGGCAGGAGCACCCAGGTCGGTGGGCCATGTGGGCATCACACCTGGGGACGGCGTCAGCATTCAACAAGGCCCTCAGGAAGCAGACTTGTTGGCTGGCTGGATAACAAGGGCATGGGCAGGGTGAGACCGTTTGCTTGGTCTTCCCTGAAGACGACTCTCCCTGCCCCCCGTCCCTCAAGCCCTGTGGTCCCCTCTGCTCCTGGCCCTCTGGCCCATTATTTGTTGGGTTTACAAAAGGAATGAGCTGGGCTAGCCAGGGTGCCCTTCCTGGGTTAGAGCTGGTGTGGGGGTGGGTGGAGGAAGGTTCCCCTCTTCTCCAGCTGGCAGAGGAAGGGGGGAGAGTGAGGTGGGAAAGAGCCCGTTCCCACGACGACTGCTTCGTGTGGGTTACTCACCCTCTCTCTCTTTGGAACTGGCTCTCCCGATCTGGGTGTCTTTTGGCAGGCCAGTTGCCACGGTGACGTGAATGTTCAACACCACCCCCTTAACCCTCCCCCCAAAGAATAAGGCATATTTTCCCTTCCTCCCTGGCTTCTCAGCATTTGCAGTTGCCGTGGAGACGGCACAGCCGTGTGCAGAGCTCTCGAAGTCTCCCTCGAAAACGAAGGTCTCGCTGTCCTCAACTTTGCAGGCCTCCACCCCACGGGCCTTTCTGCTCAGTTTGCAAGAGAAGGGGCAGTGGGGGGTTCAGGAGGGCTGGTGCTGGGGACTGTCTGCATGGCATTCTCCATGACCACTGCTTGCTTCTGCAGGAAGGTGGTGGCCAAGGCACAGAGCCATTGAATCCTCCCTAGTTGCGGGAAGACGAGGGGCCGTTTGGGGGGTGGGAGGTCTGGGGCAATGCCAAGACTGGGTGTGACTCCCAGTTTGACTCTTGGCTCTCTGTCTGCCCCCCTACCCAGGATGTTCCCACCAAGCTGGTGGCCAAGGCCGTGCCGCTGCCCATGACAGTTAGAGGCCACTGGTTCCTGAGCCCCCGCACAGAGTACAGCGTGGCGGTGCAGACGGCTGTGAAGCAGAGCGACGGGGAGTACCTGGTGTCTGGCTGGAGCGAGACAGTGGAGTTCTGCACGGGGGGTGAGGCCTTGCTGTCTTGCTTTGGCACATCTGGTTTAGTTATGGTCAGGAGGGGCTTCATCTTAACCCAGCAAGCTCTTAGGACCACCCACTGTCCACCGGGCACCACACCGAGACTGTGGGGAGATGTATGTGCATGAGACCCCTCCCGTTGGGACCCCAAAGCCTGCTGTGCCGTGCAGGAGGTGGATTTGGCGCTCCTCTTCATGTTGGCAATCCCACTTCCGTGAAGGCCTGGGGCTCATTTTCTGGTTTGGGGCAAGCATATATATGTATTTTGAATTGTGGCAAAATACATGTAACATAACATTTGTCATCTTCATCATTTCTAAATATATAGTTCAGCAGTAGTAAGGATATTCACATTGTTATGCAAGCAATCGCGGAACTATTTTTTTTTTTTAACTGAGTTTACACTGTTTTACAACACAGCTGTGCAAGTTTCAGGTGCACGGCTTCACCCCTCACCATCGTATCTACTACTTCACACCCACCCCCAAAGATCTGGTTTTCATGCATAAATCACCTGCTCATTCCCCCTGCTTCTCATTTACTCATCCCCCCTGCTTCTTATTCCCCCATAGCTCTGGTCTTCAGAAATTTTTAATTTTCCCAAACTCCAACTCTCTGTGGTTAAACAGCAACTCCCTGTTCCCCTCACTCCAGGCCCTGGCAACAGCCATTCCAATTTCTCTCTGTTGATTTCACTACTCTGGGGACCTTTTGTGATGGGATTCATACAGTGTTTGTCCTTCTGTGTCTGGCTTATTTCACTTAGCCTGATGTTCTCAAGGCCCATCCATGTTGTAGCATGTGCCACAATTGCCTTTCTTTTTAAGGCTGAATAATACCCTTTTGTGTGGCATTACTTGTGTGGTAAACATCTGGTTTATCCATCACCAGTCAATGGACTCTTGGTGGGGCAATCACATTTTGTTTGTCTTGAGCCTCCACTTAGCCTGGGAAAATGATCCCTATTCAATGGCCCTGCAAGCTCCCTTAGTAGAACTTAGCTTGTAAATTCCAGTGTGAACAAACACCAGGCTTGTTTGTACTTGGTCACTGATGACCCAGGATCTGCCCCACAATTTTCCATTCTTCTGGTGTCCACAGTGGGAACTGCTCCAGATCGCCCTCTGTCACTAGGAAGGAGCAAGAACATTCTTAGCCTCGGGCCTGCAGGCTACTGGCTCGAGTGTCTGCCAAGACCTGTGTCCCAAGTCTCCTTGAGCTTGTCTTTTGAGCTATACTTTGTCTTAGCTCAGCTGCAAAACCCCGCTCTCTGGGGATGCTTTGGCTCCTTGTGGCGCAAAGTCTCTTGGTTTACCCTGAGTAGTTTAATTCCAACTGGGGAGCTAGGGATGGCTGCTGTCCAGTTTACCTCCTCTTGCCAGGCCATGCACCCTGGCCAGGGGTTCATCAGCAAGGAGGAAAGGGCACCTTTGAAAAGTTTGCACAAAGTCTCTCCCTTGGCTTCCAGCAGCCCTGCCTGGCTCCAGGCCCCAACCTCTGGCCTTGGCCCATGAACAGGGGCCTACTTTTACTCCCATATTTCCAACCTTCCCTGCTTCTCCTAGGCTGCTGAAGCAGACCCTGGTCTGCCTAGGCATTCACCTCTGTGAAGACCAAACTAGGTTATCCGCAGGCTCCTTGAAAACCCCCACATGTAATTCCAGCTGGTGCCTGTGTGGGAAGTGGGCAGCCTCCTACCTGCTGCATTTGAGGGGCTCTCTCCAAAGGACCAAACATTTTCCCCTCTCAACCCTTCTTTTGCCTACTACCGCTTTCCACATGAGGATGGCCTTGGGTTACTGTCCCTGGGCCCCCGACATAACTATAACCGTACAGTCAGTCTCCTACCTTTTCTGACCCAGAGAGCCCTGGACCTCTAGCAAGGAGGGTGTGCAGGACAGACAGCATCCCATGACCCAGCCAGGCCCCAGGCTGTTCCTGTCTGGCTTCCCCTGAGCTCTGAGGATAGAGATAGGCCAGCCAGTGAGGGTGGTGAGCCCAGGGACTATCAGCTCACCCAGGGACTCTTGCAGATTATGCCAAGGAGCACCTGGCCCAGCTGCAAGAGAAGGCAGAGCAGATCGCAGGCCGCATGCTCCGTTTCTCCGTCTTCTACCGCAACCATCACAAGGAGTACTTCCAGCACGCCAGGTAGAGGGGCCCCAGAGGGGCAGGTCTCACTTCTTCCCGCCCCTGCCCACTCCGCCCTGGCTGTCTGATGTCATCCCACACACTTGGTGGCTGGACCCTCCTCTGGAGTCCCCACACCCTCATATCACAGGCTGGCTGGGGGGCGGGAGCGGGGATGGCTGCTTGGGACTGGGGACGATCCCTAGGGGTGGAGAGGGCTGTAGGTGTGGGGATCCCTGGGGCACCGTGCTAACAGACCTGGGTGAACTAGCTCCAGGGATTGATCCTCCTCTATGACAGCTTCCACTGGATTCTATTGCCAAAGTCAGTATCTCTCAATTCAGACCCTGGGTCCCAGGGAGAGGTGGTGAGAGGAGCATAGAGTAAAAGAATTCTGAGCGTGGACCAGGTCATGGTTTTCAAACCGTGTGCTCTAGGGAGGTGTCTCAGGGAACCCGTTAGGGTGGGCCAAGGGAGTGTTGAGGAAATCAGAGGATGAGGTTTGGTGGGCCCCATGTCTATCATGCAACAGAGCAGCCTCAATTTTGTCTGCTTATCACCTGCCAATGTATAATTTTCTTGGGAAAAAACAGGACTCTGCAGTACCAAAATGCTTGAAAAATTAAGGATCTGCTTCAATACCCTGTCTACAGACAGGGAGCCTAAGGCCCAGAGGACAGCCAGGATCAGGCAAGAGTGAAGCTGAACCAGGCACTGCTCACACTCCCTCAACTGCTGCCACTGCTCCAAGTCCTTATCCCTTTTGCATTGGGCTGGGGCAAACCACCATGATTTCTCTCTCTGTAATTGCATTCAGCGGGGGTAGGGTGATTTCACCTGATTCCAGGGTAGCGCGACCTGGCAGGACTAGCATAGGTGTTTGTACTAGCGGTTTATAGTGGTAGGGCACTGACCCAGTTGGGGCTCCTCTTATCAGCAAGGAAGAGAGAGACACCCATATGTGCTAGGATATAAAGATGAGTAAAAGCCCAGTCCCTCCTCTCTAAAACCTCAGTTTAACTTATAGCACCAACAGATTGAACATAAGTATGTGTAATTGTTGAGTAAAATTCAATATCCTCATGTAGTAAGCAGTGATAAGTTTGTTGAATGCAAGTGTCTGATGTTCCAGGAAGGTTTTGGAGAGGAGGGGATACCTGTGCTGGGCTTTGAAGGATGATTGGGAGTTTGTTGGACCAGGTGGAGACAGGTGGGAAGAGCAGCCCAGGCTGAGGGAAGAGTGCTGCAAAGGCTCAGAGGCAGGACCAACCAGGGACTGGGATTTATATGTGGTCCGAGGACTGTTACCTGCGGGTGTAGGCCCGATAGGAGGTGTGGCCTGAAAGACCAGATTGTGTTGGTCTTGCTTTTCGTGCAAGCCCATTTCTAAGTTAGGGAAGTGGCAAATTCAGATCTCTCCTCAGTGAAGGAGTGGGCTGGATCAGCCCATCTCCAACCCATCTCCCTGCTCTCATTCTGGAACATTCTATTTGTGACTGGTGGAGGCGGCAGCTGGTGGGAGAGCTGGGAGCTAGTCTCACTCTCTTCTCGACCACACACACACACACACACACACACACACACACACACACCAGGCAAGCCTCAGCCCAGCTAACCAGCATTTTCTCTTTCCTTTGGCATTTCCCCCCGGGTCGGCAGGACCCACTGCGGGAACATGCTGCAGCCGTACCTGAAAGACAACAGTGGCAGCCACGGCTCCCCAACCAGTGGCATGCTCCACGGAGTCTTCTTCAGCTGCAACACAGAATTCAACACTGGCCAGCCCCCTCAAGACTCCCCCTATGGCCGCTGGCGCTTCCAGATCCCCGCCCAGCGCCTTTTCAACCCCAGCACCAACCTCTACTTTGCGGACTTCTACTGTATGTACACGGCCTACCACTATGCCATCCTAGTGCTGGCGCCCAAGGGCTCCCTGGGGGACCGCTTCTGCCGCGACCGCCTGCCCCTCCTGGACATTGCCTGCAACAAGTTCCTGACCTGCAGCGTGGAGGATGGGGAGCTGGTGTTCCGCCACGCCCAGGACCTCATCCTGGAGATCATCTACACTGAGCCGGTCGACCTGTCCCTGGGCACGCTGGGGGAAATCAGTGGGCACCAGCTCATGAGCCTGTCCACAGCCGACGCCAAGAAAGACCCCAGCTGCAAGACCTGCAACATCAGTGTGGGGCGCTAGGGACTCCTGGGGAGCTGGGGGCCCGGGGAGAGATGACAGGAGGTTGCTCTGGTGGCCTAGGTTCAGGGAGCTGGTTTTCTCTCCCCTGCTCCCCCCTCTGTTCCCTCCGAGCCATTGGTCTCCCCGCTCCCCCACCCCCTGACATTAGAGGCAAAAGAGGGTGGCCCTCTTGGTAGGCACCGCTCACCCAGGCTTAGGGGACTTGGAAAGGCTTCTTAGCCACGATAGGGTGCTGGGTGGGTTGGATTTCTGGAGATCTCCCTTTCCTTTGGTTTCCCATCCTGCTGTTTCTTGCCTCGTCCCTGGCCTCCATCCATGGAGACCTGATGCCTTGGGCTCTCCCAGGGAACCCACGTGTAGCTTGCCTGCTTCTGGAGGAGATGCAGCGAGCTGTGGGCACCCTTCCTCAGCCCCACCCACTGGCTCAGGGCCCTCCGCAGAGCGCCCGACCCTCTGAGTTAGGGCTCCCTGCTCCAAACCTGGCCATTCCCTCTATAAATAGTCTCCTTCACCTCTGTGGCCCTGGGCTGCCCCTGCCCACAGCACCCTCTTCCTGCATGGGGAGAGCTGCCCCCCTTCTCCACCTGCCCTCCAGAAAGGGACTCTTTTTCTCGTGGCTTTGGGGACTCTGGGCTTTTAGGATTTTCCCCTTTTCTATCTGGAGATGGTACATACCCCAGTGTACCTTCTCCTTTGCTCAGAGTCCTGGGGTCTGGAATGGTAGCCACTGGGGTCGAGGAGGGGGGAAGAGACCCCTGAGACCCAGAAGGACCCCTTCCTCAGTGGGAGTGGGCTTCCTCGTGCCCTGAGGGGGCCCGGGATGGAGCTAGGAAGGGTGGCTTTCCTGCAGAGCCCTGGCGCCCTGCCTGGCTGTGCGCTTTGCTCACGCTCTCTGCTGCGGTGCCCGCTGCACTGTGCCTGTGTGTGATCTGGACTGTGGCTTCCCTGCCACCCCCTCCCACCCTGAGCCTATTGGCAGAATCCCTTCCCTGGGGGATTCTTGGGGAAGTCTTTCTAGGGCCTGCCAGCATTTTCACCTACTTCCTAATTTATATGGCCACAAAGGTGATGCAGGTGGACCCCTGGGACAAGCAGACCAGGTGGGGTGACCTGAAGAGGTGCCGATAGAGGCAGCTAGCTGTTGGGGGTTGGTGGAAGTGATATCAGGTGGAGGAGAGCAGTTCCCACAGTGACAGCCAGATTTCTGTGATGAAGGACAGAAGGGACCAGCTGGCCAACAAGGCCATACCTCGGCGAGGGGCAGGTGGGACAGCTGGTGGCCTTTTCTGTAGCCAGGGGGAGCAGTGGCAAGCTGTCCCCATAGCATGGGTCAGAAGGTCTGGGGACCCTGGAAGATGCATGGAGGAGAGGACACAGGCCCCAGGCCTGTCCCCCTCTGCTGACAGCATTGTTGTGGGGGTGGCCCCCTGCCCTCCCTTGGCCCCTGTGTCTGCCCTGGGCTGGGGCACACCCGCCTGTGCTGTGCTTGCGATGTGCTCAATAAACCGCCATGGCCTGAGCCCCGCCTCTCTTTGGGCTCAGGGAGGGTGGGCAAATTGTACGATCATGGGGAAGCATGAATGAGGGGTCTCCCAGGGCAGGCTGCCTGGTGTCATCTCTAAGGGTGCCCCAAATCTTACCGTGGAAGGCAGGGTTCAGAAAACAAAGCCACACCCTGAGTTTGGAAGGGATTTTGGAGGTTATTTGGTGCTACCCTACATTTTGCAGATGGGGAAACTAAGGCCTCTTAGGGGAGACTCTACAGCAATCTGAAGGTCTAACCAAGGCCTCCAGGACCCGTCACCCCCCATTGGAAGTTCTTCCCACTGCAGCAGCCTGCCTTTCCCTCAGACCCAGATGTTACTGAATTTCCCTCCCCCAGAGCCCAGTGTCCCCTCCTCCCCCAGCAGGGCGCCTCTTTGCAGATGTGAGTCACTTCTGCGTCTATTATTATGGACTTATTAAAATGATCCTCTGCTGGAGTGGAGAAGCTCCAGAAAAATCAGAGTCACCTCACTGACCTTGCCTGGCTCATGGCCAAATGTGTCATCTACAACTTGAGGCACAGCCTCTTTGGGCTAGGATGGAAAACTGAAGAAGGGTAAAGAAACCCTCCTGAAGGCCTACTATGTGCCATCAGGCTGGGTGTTTTCACATGCATCTGCTCTTTCAGTCTTTCCTGGGCCATATTATTTATTCCCATGTATTAGATGGAGAAACTGAGGCACAAGGAAGTCAAAAGTCTTGTCTTACATCCAGGAGGTGACCGTGCCCAGAATTTGATTCAGAAGCTGGAATCTTCCCATTTCCTTGTCCTGTCTCCCCATGTCTCCGCCAGGGGCCATCTGGGACAGTAAGACTAAAGCATGTTCCTTCTCAGACACGTTGCCCTCCCCAGGGTCTGGCCACATGCTCCACTGACTGAGGCTGCGCCTTCTTCCAGAATAACACCAGGGGGCGCTGTGGAGTCGTAGATGCTGAGGAGGCTGAAAGGCGCAGTGGGCAGTGTGTGTAGTTCAGAATTCCAAGGACAGGGAGTGACCTCCGGCACCCTTCCACCTGTCTCTGGGTAGGCGCCCCTGCACCAGCTGATGGGTTTCCAGTCTCCCAGAGGGGCAGGCTTCAGCCTTCCTTTAGTGAACCCTTCAGGGTTTCTTAGGAGGAGAGGACTGGCTCTCAGTGTCCTTCTAGAAGGGGCTGAGGGGGATGAAGCAGGGTGGGGGTGGAGCTAGAGCTACATGCAGATTTCCTCCGCAGAGCGTGGTCTCATCCCTTCCCCAGACGCCCAGCCCTGGGCTGCCTGGGGCTGGTCAGACAGTGCTGGGCTAAGGCATTTGCTGGAGTCTGCCCTGGCGTCCCTTCTGTCCTTTGTTTCTCTAATCTGACCCAGTGGAAGGAGAGAGGTTTACACACACACACACACACACTTGCATGCGCACATACACACACGCTCTCTGGGTGGATTTAGAGCACAGCCTCTTGCAACGTGAGGGAAAATCTTGGCCTGTAGTTGCCACGTCCAGACGAGGGACCCTGAGTCAGCCTGCTCCAGTGCAAGCAGGGAGGGAAAATGAGGTAGTGACCACCAAAGGGCGTTACAGGTGGGGTGTTCTGCTGTGCAGGCACAAACACAGACACACCCAACATATACACATGGTCACACATTCTCACTAATACACACTCCCTCACTCCCTCTACCCTCTCGCCCTTCCCCACAGAGGAACACCCACACTTCCCTGCCCACTCCTTCTGGGTCAGCATTTAAAAAAAAAATTCTGACTGGATGGCGGGTCTCCCAAAATAGTAGGACAGGAGGTGCCAGCTCTGAGGACCCTCACAGTTTTCTCTGTGTGTCTTATGTTAGTGTCTCTTCCCTATGTTCAAAAAAGAGTGACTGGGGTCCTAAGGTAAGGGGTGAGGAGGGACCATCTCCTGAAATGGAGGGAGGCCTTCAGGAAGCTGAGCTGAGGAGACTGGCCATAAAACAGCTTGGCCACAGCATCTGGAGGAGATTGGAACCAGATGTTCTTGGGATGGGGGAAGGGAGAGTGGGGGGCTGGGTGGGGGCTGAAGCAGAAGCAGAATGGTCAGCAGGAGGCAGGATTGGGGCCTCATGGCTCTCTGGGGAAAACATCTGGGTTGCCCTCTCCCCAACTCTCCTGAGTCAGGCATCACTATTTTTGCAAACTGGAGCAGCAAGCTTTTCACAGATCCTAGAATCGGCCTTGTCTATAGTGACAGTCAAACACAGGGTGTGACTTGGGAGGTGCCCAGAAAAGCTACCAGCTAGCCAGAGACATGTCTCCTGCTGCCCGCAAGCCCTGCCCTGCTGTGGGTTAAGCATTAAGCTCCTAATGCGCAACTGGAAATGAGTGTACCAGAAGTCCCCACTTAGCAGAGAGGAGTGCAGCGGACCTGAGACAGAGGAGAGGAAAAAAAAAGGCCGTTTATTTGCCAGAGCCTCTTATTTGCCAGGCTCTGTGATGGGCGTTCTTCAAAAGTTATCCCATTCCTTCCTTGGAACCGATGTCACCATCTCCATGTCTAGATGAAGAAACTGAGGTTCAGGAGGTCAAATGACTCACTGAGGGGCACACAGCCACTAAGGGGTAGAGTTTGTGTTGAGTACTGAGTATTTGTTTTCGAGCCTGTGGCCTTCTTATGACTGAGGATTGGGAGTAAGAGGGGGAGAAGGAAAGGGAATAAAAACAGAGTAAGGGGAAGTGCAGGGGCCCCAACTTTGGGGAACAGAGGCTGGAGGAGGGCGTAGCTGGCCAACAGTTTGATGGGTCCTGATAAGGTGTCCTGATAAGGGAGGAGTCCAGGGCTCCAGGCCTGGTGTTATCTCAACTTGCTTCTGGAGGTAGAAGTGGAGGGCAGAGTTTGGGACAGGTGCACCCCAGCAACCCCAGTGTGGGCCGCACACTTCGGGCCAGGTGCACTCAGGTACTTGGAGACAATGGAGAAGAAGGGGTGCCTTCCTGACGGGAATCACCTGAGCTGAGGGGCAGATGTACTGGAGTAGGTCAGTCTAGCACCCTGAAGAAGCCAGAAGGTAAGGATGGGCTGCGCCTGCAGAATTCTGGATTATGTATCACGGCCTGCAGCCAGCTTCTGGGCAGCCTCCACCACCCTGAGGAGGCAGAACCCCTCCACAGCCACTTTACTCTCCACCCTCCTCCCCCCAGCGGCCACCACCAGGGCTCTGGCCTACCTGCTGCCCAACAGCAAGCACTTGGGGTAGAGATCTGGACATCTAGGCAGGCCAGCAGCCCCGCTTCCTGGGGCCAGGGCCTTGAGATGCCGTGTGAACCTGCTTGGTGATTTTCAGGATCTACACCCGCCCCACCTGTTTGGGAGCTCACACCTGGATCTGGATTTGGCCTGATAGCCTCCTGTGCTGCTTCAGGCTGGGTGCTCGTTTCCAAGATACTCAGTGCCTTTCATTACTGTGCTCCCCCCGCCCCCTCAGGCCTGAGATGCTATGGTTCCCCAGTTGCCACTGGAGATATGCCCAGGGAGGGGGGCTGGCAGCATGGGGTCCTGCATCGTTAGAGGGGGATCAGTCTGTGGAGGTGACAGCCTGGCTCTCTTCGATGCTGATTTGCCTCTGGCTGTGGTCTTGCTGGGCGTAGAGACCCTGTTGGCAGTGGAGAACTGGAGTCTGCAGTGGACAAGGTTATGTTTCTGACTCCTTTTGAGCGCATGACTGTGAGCTAGTAGTGTGGGCCTCAGAGCTTCAGAGGAAACTGGAGGGCTGGTGAGGAGAACAGTGGCCACTGACTACAACTTCTCTCCCAGAGTTGCTGACCCAAGTTGGTTGGCAAAGTGGGTGGGGGGTCGTGGTGGCTCCAATGCTTTGGGGGCCTTTCTATTCTGCTCTGTCTGAGCACCCCAGTAAGAGGAGGTGGAGGCAGCGCGAGGCCATGACTTCACTGGAGCCAAAAGCAATGAACCTGGACCCATTACCATTTTCTCCTTAAGGGCCAATATGGGGCCCAGCAAGTCACCCTGCTCCCTGGAGGTGGATCCCTGCACAAAGTCCAGCCACCTCTGACACATCTGCCCGGTAACAGGCTGGTAAAAGACTTCTAGTCTTACTCAAGTCTCTCCAAGAGCCCCAGGCTTGGAGTGGACTGCCCCGCTCTCTGGAATCTGGGAACAGCCAGCCAGGCATAAAAACTGGGGTCCTCTCTCAGCTTTCTTTCCATAAGACCCCTCTTCCAGGGACAGTGATAAGCAAGGTGCAGCGTCTGCCACACCGCTCACCTACAGTACGGTCTCTGACAGCACTGGGGTGCTCCGAACCTCTGGTAACAGAATTACCTTTACACCAAGAAGGTAAGAAAAACACCAAAATCCACATGTGGGATGTGCTCTGGCCAATTTTGAATTGGTGTTGTGAGACCTGAGGTTCTTAGGAGGCGTCTAAAACAAGAACACACGTCAGCCGGGTCTAGGGTGGCTCTGTGCATGCCGACTGTCCATGACAGGGTAAAGCGGGCTTTTCTTATTGAAGAGCAGAAAACTGTAGCTGTTGAAGGCACAAGCACAGAGTTAGAAAGCTGAATTTAAAAAAAAAAATGAAGATTTTTTTGAGTAATAAAAAAATCAAATGGCAAAAATAGGTAAATAAGTATAGAAATAAAGAGAAGGAAGAGAGCTCCTCTTTGCAGGGAGAGCAGGGATGTGGTCTCTCTCTTCCTGGCCTTCCCGCCATCTGGGGAGGAAGGTGGGAATGGTGGGAAGGAGGGGACTAGACAAGACACACTCTGGGCCACGTTGGGAGAGGGACCAGAGCTGGAATGTTTGCTCAGTGGCTACTGAGCTTCTGGCCCTGGTCTCCAAAGGAGAAAGACAGGTCTATCTGTTCTAGTCAGTGCTGGTTTTCTGGTTCCTGGTGGGCTGCCCTAGCTGGACATCCTTGTAGCCCACCTGCCCCTTGCCCAGACACGCAGACAGAAAACCCCAGTGGGCACCAGATGGACACACACTATCCCTTTTAACATACCTCCTCCCTTCTCACCAAACAGCCTCTTCACAGAATGTTCCACCCCCCCTGTTGTGTGGGAGGGCTGATGCATCTGTGTTTGTGTGTGCCTGAGTGTGAATTCACACCCTCAGGGGCCCTGGAATCGGGGAAGGAAGGGCAGCCAGCGAGGCCAGGTGTCTTGGCTGCAGGCCAGCCCTGGACACGGTGAGCCCGCACATCTGGAAGGAGCCTTCCCTTCTCCCCCCACGTCCCAGACAGCATCTGGCACAGGATATTGGCTGTAACACTTTCGGTTTATTGGCTGGGGTGACCTGGTGTGGCTGACCAGCCACTGGGCCTGAGAGAAGCCCTGTCTTGTTTCCCCACCCACCCCCCATTTCCCCATGTGGCTCCTATGGGACATGTATGAAAGTTCACGGCCCTGGAAACTGGGGGAAGTGAAGGCTTAACATAAAACCAAATCGAAGGTGGAGAAGGGGTGGGAAACGTCCATTACAATGTAGATACGCCACGGGCTATACACAATACAGCGTGTAGAGACGGGCAGGGAAGGTGGGTGGGTCCTGCTGACAGACCCTCTTCCCCATTGGGCCAGGCCCCCACAGAGGAATGGCCACTTCAAGTGTCTCAGTGAAAGCTTGGATTCCCTGGCCCTGGTGCCCCCACTCTGGTGGGGGCCGGGAGGAGGGATGGAGGGGAGGTGGCTCGTGAAGGAGTCCAGATCCTCTGCCTCTTGGGGACAGCCTCGCCTGGACCACGGGCCCCACTGGTCCTGCTGCATGGAGGACAGGAACGGGGTGCCCGCCTTCTGCCTGCCCCCCACTGTCCGGCCCAGTGACCAAGGGCACAGGCCTTCATCCCCACCCCTGGCGAGGGCAGTGGTCACTTCCTGCTATGCAGCGTGTCCTGGAACTTGGTGCTGGTATACCGCAGGTGGAAGCCTTTTTTGGTGATTGTGTCATCCGAGTGGAATTTCACCAGGACAGAATCTCCTGCTGAGTACACCTCCTCGGGAGGCTGATGGAGGAAAGAAATGGGTGTGAGGCTGAGGCTGAGGGGCCAGGCCACTCCTCTCCCCAAGGCCCCCAGTCTTTACCACATCCCTCCAGCCCCTTGAAGCAGGGGGAAGCCTCACTAGTGAGAGTCTCGAGGGGCACTTGGAGGAGGCAGAACACAGCAGGTGGAAAAGCCTGTGTCAAGTTCATAGTCAGACCTCCATTCTAAAGCTGGCTCTGCTACTAACCAGTGGGTATGTCCGCTTAGGTGAGGCCCTGTCCCCTCTGGGCCTCATTCCCTCATGCAAACACAGGAACAAAGACTCTCTGCTCTTTAAGCCTGAAAATGCTGGTGGGAGAGCATGGCTGGGGAAGGGGTTGCCAGGGGCCAGGCTCTCTCTCTGAGTGGTTGACCTTTCTCTGTCCCAGTCAGTTTTTGGAGAGGACTGGACAGCCCAGTCCCCCAGACCTGGACCTGGCCATTCCCCTCCTGCCCGCCCTAGTTTTGACCATGGCCAGCTTCAGAGGAGGCCCCTTCCTAGACTCTTGCAAGTCCCTCCTCACCTCTGTGCAGGAGCTCAGAGTTGGAGCTGCCCATGGGGCCCTCAAGGCACGAGGCACAGTTCTGAGACCCGGGACATGTCCAGCAACTGTGCCAGGAAGCCCTGACAGGACCAGGTTCCCTCCCGTTGGCGGCTGGTGGAAGTCACCTGGGGATACTCGATTTGGTGTGACTCACCAGATGTCCTACATCAAGGGAATTACAAAGGGCAAAGTGGGCAGGGGCTGCTGGCTTGGTAGCCAGGGATCCCAGAGCGGCTGAGATGGGCAGGCAAGTGAGTTCTCCCCTTGGTTCCTTCTACCCCCTGCCACCTCCCCACCCTGCCCAGCCCTCGCCACTCAACAAAGGCCGAAGCTCTGTTCCTAAGAGGAGACTGGGCCAATGCTGGTTCCAACAGCTGCTGCAGCTTCTGGGAAGTGGAGCCCAGGTTGCCCTGGAGCGTAGCTATGAGAGGGGAGGCACCAAGGAGGTCGTGGGGGGAGGGTGGTCTGAGTATGAGTGCATGTGCAAAGTGTATGTGCGAGTGTAATGGAGAAGGGAAGATGGCATTCTCTGAAGGAAAAAAGGAAGAATGGAAGCCACACGTTCTGACTGGGAGGAAAATAATTCCACCTTTGTGGAATTATTTGTGTCCTTGGTTAAAATCACATCCAGCAAACTTTTGCTTGCTGCTTTTAAAAGCGCCTTTAAAAGACAAAGAAGTGCTGCCCAGTGTCTGCTTAGACAGCAGTAGCAGCAGCTTTGGGGCAAGCTGGCCTTTCACCAAGAGGGGAAACTGCAGTGGAAGAGGGGCGTTTTCATGGCTCAGCCAGAATGGCTGGTTATCGGGGTTGACTGTGGCCTCTCTCTGGCTCTTGTCCTAAACTCGTCTCCCCACTCCAGGCCTGGTGAGCTGCCTTGGGACAGGGGAGGGAAAGAGGGGGGCATCCGTTCTCCTCCCCAGAGGCCAGCTATCCTGTAGGCCCAGACAAGCTAGGGCTAAGCAGGCTGGGGTCAGGGCAGGGTGTGTCCCAGAGGCCGTAGGAACCTCAGTGTAGGCATATAAGGACCTGGTTTTCTGGCTGGGGACAGCCCAGGGCAGGAGGAGGCTCTATGACCAGCCACACACAAGGCTGGGTCCTGGGCTCCTTCAAAGGATCAGGCACCTGCTGCCCCCCACGCTAGCACCCCACACCTGTAGAGGCACTGGGCTGGTGCTGGGTCTTTGCATTGGGGCCAGAGGGGCACACGCGGGGGGGCCTTACCCCAGAGCCGCAGTAGCGCCCCAGCCTGGGGGCCGTGCTGTCATAGCCGTCGAAGAGTTCCATGTAGTCATAGCCGCAGTCCGTCTCCTCCTCCACCTCGAAGGTCTGGAACACGAGCTCCACGCCATAGCCCTCCTCTGCCACAATGACCCACTCGCAGTCCACCCCCCCGGGGTAGTTGTTGTCACCAAACTGCGCGTGGGAGTAAAGGTCCTTGGTCTTCACCTCGGCCCGCACCTGGCCTCCACACTCTGGGGGATGACAAGATCGGCCACCGCTCCCTGAGCTCGGCTGCCAGCCAGGCACTGCGCCTCACCATGACAACGAGCCCTCCCGGCTAGAGGGGGCAATGGGGAAGGGCCACAGGGCTGGTGACGGGTGGGTTTGGACCTAGCCCAGGACTTGGCTCAGAACAAGTGCGCTGCTGCTCTACCACTGGATAGATGCCACGGAGGCCCACCGACACACCAGGGTGGAAGGCAGCCGGCATGGAGGCCCTGGGGAGGGCATGCTTGTCAAAAGAGGACATTGCTAATTTGCTGCAGCTGATGGCTGTCATGGAAGAATGTGAGCCTCGCATGGCCAGACCTTCCATTCTTCAGAGGGAAGATGTACATCTGGATTTTATGCAAATACTCCTGATTTTTTAAATGTTGGCTTAATTTTTTTTTTTAAAAAACACAGCATGGGCCAAATATAGCAGGAGATGGAGTGAGCCAGATGGAGTGCTGGGCCTCCAGTTTGTGACCCTGTGCTGGGAGGGGCAAAGGAGAGCACCGGGGCAGAGTCACCGGCGGCCACTCTCCTCCCCAGGCCCCGGCCTCTTTTGGACACCTGGTGCTCACTCTCCTGGAGGGGTGGGGGTGGGGGTGGGAGAAGGCGGGTCAGGGCTTGGGTCAGGGACAGAGGCTGTGGACCCCCCACTTCTAGGGACTCCCCAACAGATGGTTAAACACCCATAAGGAACCTGTGAAGTCTCCATTTGACATCTGTGGTCTGGCACAGACTGGGCCTTTCTCACAGCCACGTTGTTTCCATGTCACTGTCGACCTCACACCCATTGCTCTGCTAAGTAACTCGAGGTGGCCCGTATATACCCAGAGCTGTCCTGGGGTCATGGCTAGGCCTGGGGTCCTCCCCTCATAGCATGACCCCCTTATCATGTTTTGCTCCTATGTGATTATCTGTGCTGGTCTTATCTCTCTCCCTGGGGTGGGTGGGGCAGGCGGGCTCCACAGATTCAGTGCTGTGTGGCCTCCAAGTCTTCTTCCACAGGCCAGGACTCAGAAACAAGGTTGAACAAAGTAACACAGTAAGCTCCTCAAGGGTTGAGGTGTCTACTTCATTCATTTTTTTTGTGACCAGCACTTAGATTGTTGCCTCAGATTTGGAAACATTAATAACTATGTGATGGGTGAACAAGCAAATGTTGTTGGGGTTGGATATGTGGGGTTGGATGGGGTTGGATGTGGGTGGATGGGGTTGGATGTGGGTGGGGTTGGATGTGGGTGGATGCTGCACAGTGAAGCTTCCTACTACTGGGGATTCCTACTACTGGGGATTCCGGTGGGTTCCCTTCCTACCCGGGGTTCCCTCCACTGCCCTGTGCTTTCTAACTTTGTTTCCTCCTTCACCCTTCAGCTCTTGCGTTCTCACTGGGCCTGGCCCTCAGCACCCACTGTGTCTCCACCCAGGCCCCAGGCGGTCCGACTGTGCCTGCACCTCTTTGTCAACCCCCCACCTGGAGCCCAGCAGTTTCCCTCAGAACGAGTGACAGCTGCCCAGCGCCCTGACCCGAGGCGCCCTTACCTGTGGAGTGGGCCGCCTGAAAACCCTTCCTCTGGACAGAATTGTCAGAGTAGAAGCGCAGGAACATTCGGCTGCCTGTGGCTAGGACGGGCTCAGGCTTCTTGCTCCCACAGAAGCGACCCAGGACGGGAGCCTTGACATCATGTCCATCATACACCTCCAGGTGGTCATAGGTACACTCAGGCTGGGACTCAATGTCCATCTCCATGAAGGTCTGAAGGGCCAAGGGAGGACAGAGTTAGGAATATGCAGGGGACAGGTGGGGTGGGCAACAGGTGGCCCAAAACCCAGACCTCCAGATCCCAGCTCAGGTATGTTGGGGGGCTGCTCTGTCAGGCATAGCAGTGACAGAGGACCCAGGAGTGGGGCAATGGCAATATACCCCAATGTATACTGGGGAAGGGTCTCTGTCACAGATGGAAGCCCTGTGGGCTGAGCCTGCCCACCCAGCCTACAGCCTGCACAGCTTTGGGCAATGAGTCTGAGTGATGCAGGGATTTGGAGATAACAGGAAACCATTGACAGCCAGATGGCATGGATGAGGAGCCGGGGTGCCCGTCCAGGCTGGGAAGTGGGCACCTTACCAGCTTGACCCGGTGCCCGGGAGTGCTAGAGATAGCCCAGGTGCACTCCTTCTTGCTGGGATATTTGTCAGGCCAGTTGGGGCTGGTGATGGTGCCGCTGGTGGATGTCACTTTGTGGTCACAGCCGGCTGTGCAGAAGTGAGTGAGGGGCAGGAGGTCAGCAGGGGTCCCCACGCCTCCTGTGCAGAAATCACTTCCCTCTTGCCCTCTTCTCCATTCTCTTGTCCCCCACTTAGAAGCTGGATGAAAGTTCACATTACTTTTTTTCCATTCAGCTCCCCACACCTGGGGAAATCTAGCTGCCACCAGGCAGCATCTGTGGACATGGCCACCACAGGCTTCCTGTGCAGACCCCTGGCCTTTGTGGCCATGTGGCCACGCCACCTCCGCCCTCTGCGGGGCTGTGCCTCTCGATCTCCTGCTATACCCCCACTTTCACAGAAGATTTTGGCACCTGACTCAGTTCTCTCTACCCTTTTCCTGCTGCATCCGAAGTGATGTCAAAAACACACGATGGGGCCTCCCCGGTGGCGCAGTGGTTGAGCGCTAGGCTGTGAAGCTGCCTGCAGCCTCTGCAGCACCGGTTCGATCCCCGGCCACCGGGCAAGGGTCCCACATGGCGTGGCAGACCTCTCCTGCCGCCCACTGCTCCACTCAGCAGAGTATTCCATCAGTCTGCCTGTTCTGTTCCCTGCTCTGGCTCTGGTGAATTCTCTCACCCTCCCGTGCTTCTGACTGTACCCAGTGCTTGTATAAATAAATAAATAAATAAATATTTTAAAAAAAAACACACACACACGATGGTCCTTCCAAAACACAGACCTCTCCGGCCCCTGACCTCCATGGCTTTGTTGATTCTCATCTCCCTTCTTCTCCAGGCACACCTGCTAGTGCCTCCCCCTCGGGCTTTGCCATCACCCACCATTTTTTGACACTACAAATGTACTACCTTTTCCAGGGCTCCCTCCCTTTCTTCCAGGGTACTCAGGCCTTCACTTTCCCTTCACGGGTTATAGAGAATCTTCATGGTCTCCATCCTTCTGATCTTGCCCAATGTTTCCTCCTTGATGGACTTCACCTGCTCCCCTCTTCAGCTGGAGGACATGGTGGACCACCCTGATACCCCAACTGCTCATCAACAAGCTATGCATCTGCGACGCCATCTTGGAAACCCCATCCATGGTCTCCAGCTGTACAGGCCCCAAACCATTTGACATTCTTTGGTGTCCTTCACCAGCTCCATCTCTCACCTCCTTAGCAGCTGCCCTCTCCTCAAATCCCAGCCCCTCTTCCCCACCTTACTTCCTGCCCCCTCGAGAAAACCAGATCCCTCAAATATCAACAACTTCCTTACCCCAGCTCCAAACTGACCTCTCTGCCACCACGTTCCCCCTCTCCTCTCTTGGAGAAAGTATTCTTCCTCTCTGGTAGGAATGAATTTTGTTTTTGTGAGCTGGAGCTCTTTGCCGCTCATAACCCAGGCACCCCAGTACCACACCCACCTACCTCACTCCCTCTGCCAGCTCTGTCAGTCTACAGACATTCCTAAGCTCCACCCACCCTAAGGCAGCTCTCCCATGGCCCCACCTTCCTCTCGAGCTACCATCCTCCTCCCAGCTAACCTTCAAGAGAGCTTGCCAGCCTGGGTGTTCAGTACTTATGGCTCCTTGATTCACTGCAATCTGGCTTTTGCCTCACAAACTCAAATTTAAAAGCCCGGCCTCATTACTCACTATCATCCAGCCTGACAAGTCCCACTAAGAAGTGGGCAGTCTGGGCAATGCTGGGCTGGGAGGAGAAAGGGACAGGGGGTGCAGGAGCATGGCTGTGCCAGTATCAGGGACTCACAGGATGCCCACACAGCCATGTGGGGGGTAGGCAGGGGGGCAGCTGTCCACGGTGGCCTGGGGCCATGGCTGTCCACATCTGACCTGTGAGCTGTTTCCATCACTCATCTAGATTCACAAGTGTACACTCACTGCCCTCCCCTATTTCTGTGGGGTCTTCCATCCTCTAATTTCCTTGCACACCTCTTCTGTCCCCCATGGATGGCAAACTCTTTGGGGGAAGAAAGACTCCTCTCTTGAGCTCCTTGTAGAACTCTGCACAGCGCTGCACCCACCACCCACGTTCAGCAAATGCACATTGATGTGTGACCAGCCTAACACTTGAGTTAGGAACCATAAGTGCTTCCAAAGTGAATCAGAGCTCCAGGTGGGCCATCTTCCCAAGAATTTTAAACCCTCTCCTGACTATCTTGTTGATGCTGATGCTAAGGGTTCTTACGCAAAAGCCTCTTTTTTCAAAGAGACTAGAGAGAGAGAATGCAGGTCAGATAACAATTGAATGTTATCTAAAGAGGCTGAAACATGTGGAAGCACATGAGCCAGGAAGTCCGCCTATGGGGGCTCTGAAGGGATGGGCTGGAAGCCCTGGCCTGTCTGCTGGGTCACTGCGGAAGGCTTCCACTCTGTTTATTCTGGTCAGCAGTTTATCTGTTTACGCTATGGCTGTAACCTTATAAGACTCTAAGAAGAGGCCTTTGCCAGGCAATGTGCTAATCGCTCAGAGCAAGGCATGCAAAGCAGGCACATTTACATCACCTCATGGGCGAGGAAATGGACCGAGGTGAGGTGACTTGCCCAAATCACACAGACACTGGCGGCAGAAGAGCCTGCATCGTGCTGCCAGGACAACGTGTCCCGAGCAGGCAGGGGTGCGATGGAATAAATGACTTGGGGCAAGCCAGTGTGCTATTGTGTCCCAGGAGGGACGATGATATCAGGGATGACATGAGAGCTGTTTTCAAATACCCACGTCAACGTCAGGGAGGCAGCAGCCCTGCTCTGGGTGTCCCTGGGATGGGAAGTGTGTCCAGTGAGGTGATGGTGCTTGCTGCCCTTGGGAGCAGGCAGCACCGCACCTACGTGTTACCCAGGAGCAGACGGAGGCACAGAGAGGAAGTCAGCTGCTCAAGGGCACACGGTAAGCCAAGCAGCAGGGCTGGGCCCGGCAGCTGGCTCCATTCGGGTCCTACCCCACCTCTCTGCCAGAGGAAGGTCTTTGTCAACAGGAAGACTTGGCCATGGATTTTAAGGAGTACTAACCGCTGGAACAACCTAAAAACAGAGCCCGGGGCAGCTGGGAGCTCCTCCTCCCCTGGTGCGCACGGCAGAGACCAAGACAGGAAGTGCATGTGACTCGGCTACAGCTGGGGTCGGGGATCTGCTGACCAGGCGGGAGGCCAGAGAAGTGACTGAGAGGTCACTCAACTCCTTGAGTCCAAACAGGCCCACGGAGGTGGCGCCTCTGAGCTGCAGGTGTGGGCGCGCTCCGGGCCGCGCTTACCTTCCTTGCAGTCATGCTTGTTGTCGTGGAGGACGAAGCCGCTGCGACACTGACACTCGTAGCTGCCGAAGGTGTTGACGCAGTCCTGCTGGCAGCCGCCGTTGTCCTTAGAGCACTCGTCCTTGTCTGCAGGGGGAAGCAAGGGCAGACCTGGGTCTGTACCGGCCGGGGTGCGGGTGCCCTGGGGAGTGGGGGCCGGGTGGGGGTGGGGAGGGAAAGGCCGAGGCGACGAGGGGTCCGGGGCACTGCGTGAAGTGGAGCCAGTTGAGTAGGACCCAACTGTGGGGAGAGAAAGTAAAGTGGGAGGCAGGGGGGGTTGGGGTCCGGAACTGACCAGCATGGGCACCCTCTACCATTACCTGCTTACTGGACAGACGGACAAGTAGAAAAACAGACACACGGACAAGCAGACTGCAAGAGAAAGAAGCAGGACACAGGGGTCCCTCTTTTACTTCACAACAGGAAATGTCACAGACACCATCAAAATGGGAGGGGGTGGGGAAGGGAAGGCCGCCTGTCCACGTGCCACGTGAGGGGGACAGGGCAGGAGGAGAGCACCAGTTCTGTCCGGCCAGAAGGAGGGAGGCCGGAATGGCAGAGCGGACGTGGGGGAGGATGGGCACCGAAGCCCCATCCCATTCTGTCCAAGGTGAGGTTCCTGAGTAACAAGGGTCCAGAGGCCTGGCAGGCCTCACTGGGGGGTCCGGTTTCTTTTCTGCACTCGGAATTTGAGCTGGTGGGGGCGTCCCCGAGGGGGCTGCAGAGCTGGCTTCTTTTCTGAAACGAGAGAGAGAAGGAGAAAAGGGACCAAGGGGTGGGGGTGGAGGGCAGGGACCAGGGAGGGAAAGTAGTGAAAACGAGATCCAGGTCTCAGCGGAGGGTCCACAGGGTGGGGCAGGAGGACAGCAGGGACATACATGCAGGATGGCCATGTCCGGGCAGCCAGGTCTCGGAGGGCAGCAGGGGGAGGAGGCACAGCAACAGGGGACAGAGGAGGCCTGGAGGGTGGGTGTGGGGCCTGCAAACTAGGGAGGGATAGAAGGAGTCTCTGTCAGAGGGGACCCATCCGGGGGAAGGGGGCTGGGGGAGACCTCTGCTCTCCCATTCTTGCCGCTGCAGCAGGAGACTGTTAGACGCAGACACACGCTCGCAGCAACAGGCCCACAGACATAGGCCCCCACATGGACAGACTTCCAACATGGCAGCACAGGTGTACACGGATACCTGCACAACACACACACAGCCCACCTCCACAGACACATGGGGTCACCCCCATCACTGTCTACCTGTCTGTGTACACATGCACACAAGAGATACACACTACCTGCTCACTCACACCTACGTGTGAGGAAGATGCTCAGGTACAAGCACACATGCAAAGCTGCACATACGGGCACTCAGGGACCTGACAAGAGTACGAGACACACATGAATGCAGAGACCAAGGCTCATTAGCCTCTGGACCCGAGCTCGTGGCCTCTGGGGAACATACAACACTGCACAGACACAGAGAAACACATGGGTACAGGTGTGTGTGTGTCAAACCTACATATTCTCCAGTCTGTCTGTCCATGCTTGTTCTGGGACTGTCTGTCTGGCATGTAGGCCAGCACTCAGGGAGCGTATATGGATCAGCTAGACACCCAGATTTCCAGAGGTGAACCTCTAGGTAGAAAGATGCTCTCTGGCATTCAAAAGGTGAGTTGGGGTGTGACCTGGGGATCTGTTTCTGCTCTCTATCAGGAGAGGGGCCCTGGATTGGAACACTGGTTTCCAGAAAGTCTTGCTTCTCCAATCCATTCTCAGGTAGGGCCACCAGAACCTGGGGCCAAGAGGTAGTGACCCCCAAGTCCCTTCTCTAGGGCCCCATCTCAGTTAGAGAAATTACACAAGGAACCTTCACTGAGAGCCCTGTGGAAACTGCTTTTGCACTAGCCCTGAAGGAAAGTGGGGGTGATGAGCGCCCCACAATCTGTCTTAGGGGTTCATTAAGGAATCTGCCTGTGACTATGCTGGGAGTTTCAGCAGTCCCAACTGATGGAATGAGGAAAGGTTTCCCTGAAATGTTTAACCCCATTCCTTCCTCATATTTGTATCCCAAATACTTGATAGAATTCATGGCATATAATAGGGGTGAAAATAAATAATTGCCTATGACTGAGTGAGACAGGGTGGTGAGGAAGGCCTGCTGTAGCATCCTAGGGAGGGTAGGGGAGTGGGCAGCCTCACCTCAGAGCCAGGGATCAGGATGCAGGAGGAACAGGGGTGGGGGGGTGAACATGGGCCCACACAGGAGATGGCACTCACCCTCCAGTGCCAAATGCCCCGGAAGGTGGCTGGGGTCAGACTGAAGGTCTTCAGGCTCTTTCGTCTTCTTGGCTTAGGGTCTCCTCGATGGGTGTCCCAAAAGTCCAAATAGCCCCCCTCCTGGGGGGGCCAGAGTCAGATGCCCCATGCCCTGAGGGTTAAACCTTGAAGCCCACTGGTGAGGTAGCTTCTTGTTTGATGAGCAGTGCATGTGTGTGTGTGTGTGCATGTGTGTGTTCAAGCTGTGGGGAGGGTAGGCATGGGGTCCTGCCAGGAAGAGCAGTTAACCTTGGGAGGAGAGCCCTGGGCTCTCTGTCTTTCAGATTGTGCTGTCCCCTCCCCATTCCAAGACTGGGGCAACAGAAGGGCAGGAAGAGACAAGAGTAAGCAGGTAATGGTTTCACCGGGCCAACCCCACCCCTGAGTAGGTGTTACATCCCTCCAGCACTGTGAAGAACTCCTCATAGGAGCTCCAGGGGGGCACAGGGAGGAAAGGAATTTGTGTTGCAAGGGGAAGGTCTCAGCAAGCAGTGGGATGGGGCTGTGGGCACTTTAAGCAGGACAGGGTGGCTGGCAGTGCCAAGCAGGGAACCAGTGCACAGGGGCAGTGCATGACATTCAGGTGGGGCAGGCAGGGGTGCAGGGTGGTCACATAGGAGGGCGAGGATGCAGGACCTGGGCATAGGAGGGAGAAGGAAGGCAGCAAGGACTCGGCTGTGGGCTTCTGGTCTTCCTGCTGCCCCAAGCCCAGCCCACCAGGCATTCTGGAGATGGGGGTCCCTGGGCTGCTCCCCACCAAAACTGGCTACCAGCCTTCCACTCTCCCCCACACTTGGCCCCATGGAGCTCCTTCCTATATTGCTGTGTCCTGGGGGTCCTATTGCTTTTGGAAGATGACCAGCCACCTCCCAACCTAGCCCCAGGGCAGAAGATTGAGAGATTAATAAAGCAGGGGAACATTTCCTAGGACCCCTGGAGGTCCAGCTCAGAGGCTAGGCAGGGGCCTGCTGACTACGATCCAAGCCTTCCACGGGGGCCCCTCTCAGTAGACAGATGCTGTCTGGGTCTGAGTCCCCCACCCACAGGCGAGGCAGGGTGGGGAGGGAGAGAGGCCACTCATGTTTTCTGAAGGCCCCAGGATGAACCCGTTGGCTTATGCAGGGTCTGATTAGAGGCCTGGCCATTGCCAGATAATCCGCCCCACACGGTCCAATGCAAACACGCACCAGGTGCACCCCATGTTCTCTCGTCACACTGAACTCCCTGTTCCTGGGGCTTGCCCTCTCTTGGCCTTGGCTCGTACAGCTCCTGAAACCTGGAATGCCCTCTCTCTTCTTTCCTACGTCCTGCCTATCCTCAGGCTGCCTCTCACACAGCCCTGAGGGCTCAGGAATAGAGGGGTTCAGGCACATCGGGGCTGGCCTGTTGGTGGAGGGATAGTGGGGGGAGCAGGAGACAGAGCCTATCGCTGCCGGCACCAGGGAGGGCTGGGATGGACAGGGTGCAGTGGCAGAAAGAAGGGCAGGCAGGGGTCCAGGTTGGGGAGCCTGGGTTACCTGAGAAGAAGTGGGCCTTGAAGCCCTTTTTGGAGACCGTGTTGTCGGACTTGAACTCCACGCGCATGTTGTTGTACTGGGAGGTGATGACTTCAGGCTTCTCGGAGCCACAGAACTTGCCGTGCAGTTTGGAGTCCGCGGTGAGTCCACTGCGCACCTCCACAAAGTCGTACTTGCACACCTGCGGGCAGCATGGCTCCAGCCCAGCCTCCTCCCGGGAGCCTCCCCTCTTGCCCTGCCCAGGGAGGCTCCTGTACTGAGGGTCCTTTCACCTTTAGTTACCTGTTTCACCAAATCCATCCCTGTTGCACCCTTACGTGCTCCCCACCCAGCCCTGCCCACAGTCTCTCCTCTGCATTCTTAGAGATCTCTCAGAGGGCGGGAAGCAGGCACCAGATCCAGCTCCCACGCCCCAGACTTCCCACAGCTCCTCATCCCCAGGCGGGCAGCACTCACGTCGTTGCCCTCTGTCTCGAAGAAGTCAAACTGCAGAGAGATGCGGTACTGGGTGGGGGCCACCAGCTGCCAGATGCAGTTTTTGTTGGGGGGGTACTCCTTTGGCCAGCCGGGGCTGGTGATGGAGCCGTTGAGCTTGGTAAGGAATCCGCCACAGGCAGCTGCGGGGACATGGGAGGTGGCATTATGCCCAGCAGTCCTGCTCACCCGAGAGAAGGCCAGGGGGGCCTGGGCTCAGCACATCATGGAGGAGATGGAGACTTGTGGACCCCTGTTTCCCAAGGCTCCTGTTTGGTCTGTGTGAGCCAGAGGGAAGGGGACAGGAGTGGGCAATCTAGAGAATGCAAGGAGCCGAGGAGTCGAGCGTGAGGATGCTCTATCTTCTCTGTGAGAGAACCAGCCAGGGCACTAGCCGAGGCAGGGTGGTCAAGGACAGCAAGGTGGTGGACAGCAAGGTTGCTCAGAGGGTAGGAAACAGGCCACACAGCAAGATCAGGCTGAACTGGAGTCGGTGGCTGGGGAGTGCTTCCACCAGCCTCTCAGGAACAGGCTCTGGGAGAGGCTGAAACTCTGTGCCTGTCCAAGAACTGGCTTCCAAATTGAGGATCATGACCTTCTGGTGGGTGGTGAAATCAATTGGCAGGTCAAGACCAGCATTTAAAAAGAAGACTAGGAATGAAAAAAAAATACCCGAGCATATCACACCTGGTAACAGAATGTTCTGGGGGACTGTGATATAAAACATGTTCCTTGTCCATGGATGGGGAAAGCGCCAGGGAGTCCTTGCTTTTCCAGGAAGGGACCTGTCCAAACCTGCCTGATGTGGGCTGGAGGGTTCGGGCTGGGGAGGG
Source organism: Talpa occidentalis (assembly GCF_014898055.3). Classification (NCBI taxonomy): domain Eukaryota; kingdom Metazoa; phylum Chordata; class Mammalia; order Eulipotyphla; family Talpidae; genus Talpa; species Talpa occidentalis. Next base: position 94,747,346 of record NW_023605194.1, on the reverse strand, counting down.
ACTGGGGTACTGGGGCAGTTGGAGGGGTACTCACCCTCGCAACGACGCTTGTCAGGGGCCAGCTCATACCCAGGGTCACAGCTGCACTTGTAACTACCCAGGGTGTTGAGGCAGCGCTGCTCACAGCCCCCGCGGTTGGGCCGGGAGCACTCGTCCACCTCTGCGGGTGGAAGGAAACCATGTAACTGCCAGGCCAGGGGCTGGCTCCCATCTCTTTTCCTCGGCGTGAGAGTCAAGTTCAGGGCCCCTAGGTTTCCTGTGACCACCTGAATCCCATTCCAAGGTGGAAGTCAGCTGTGAGTTGCTTGGCATTGAGGCCATGGGACTCCTTGTTCCCCTTGAGCCTAAGGCTGCTCAAAACCTCACTCTGTGCCTGGTAGAGCCTCCTTGTGAGTGCCCCTACGGACCAGTAGTGACCTGAAGCAGGGGACAGCTGGACCCCATAGAGCCTTCCTTCTGAAAGCAGTGGCTGGGCTCTGCCCACTGCCTGTACTGGTGCCCTCGGTGCAGATTCCTGGCCAGATGCTATTCTAGTATTTCCCCTACAGTCCTGGCAGGAGGCCTAGTATGCAGAGACTGGGAATAGCCCCACTTACAGATAAGGAAATGAGGTTCAGGTGGAATACCCTGCCCAAGGTTATACCGATACAAAACTCCACACTGCCTTATTTCCTCCCTGAGCTTCTACCGTATTTCCTGCCTCTGTGACTCACTGGCATTTCTTCTGGACAAACTTTTAGATTTTTAGGGAACTCCTGAACTATGAATTAGAATTCATAGTTGAGCATCTACCATGTGTCAGCTACTTTTATATAATACTATCATTTACTCAGTGAGGTATGCCGTTTTTCAGGGGGATTGACCTTTTCTCCCCAATTAGACCATAAGTAGAAGGACAGGGCACCAGGGCCAACTTATGTCTTATAAGCTGTGTTGAATGAGTGTGTGAAAAAGGGATGAGGTCAACACAGCACAATTTACAATTGCCAAGGTGTGGAAACAGTCTAAATATCCATCAGTGGAGGAGGATAAAGTAAATATGGTGTATACACAAAATGGAATACTATTCAGCTTTGAAAAAGAAAATTTGCATATGTGACAACATGGATGACTCTTGAGGACCCACAGTTTAATAAAATGCCAGTCACAGAAACACAAATACTGCATGATTCAACTTATAGGAAGTATCTAATAGAGTTAAATTCTTAGAAATAGAGAGTGTGGTTGCCAAGGTCTGGGAGTTATTAATCAAGGAGCATGAAGCTTGAGTCAAGCAAGATGAATAAGCACCAGAGATCTGTTGCTCAACAGGCCTGTGGTCAGCAACAGTGCCGCACACTTAGAAATATGTTCTTACCACTGTAAAATGTAAAAAATAAATAGAAGGAGTGGAGATGGATTAGCCATGGGGGGAATGGGAAGGAGGCACCTTTGAAAAAGTTGACAGCGAAGCCAGCTTTGTTAATGGATCCATCAGAGACGAACTTGAGCCACAGGCGGCTGGATGTGCTCTTGATGTCGTCTGGCTTCTCATAGCCACAGTAGCGTCCGATGAGGGTGCTGCTCTCACTGTGCCCATCGCGCACCTCCAAGTAGTCATAGGCACAACTGTCGTGGCGCTCGATCTGGGGGCGGGAACTCCATCAACAGGAGGAGTGCTGACTGTCGGACCCAATACCCGGGAGCTGGCAGAGAGTTGGGCTGGGCTGGGGGCAGTTGGGGCCCTCAAACGTGGGATCACCAGGTCTCTGACCTACCTCAAAGGACTGGAAGGTGAGGCCCACGTGGAAGCCCTCGGACACCTGGATTCGCCAGATGCAGACTTTGCTGGGCCGGTAATCATCTGGATAATTAGGTGACTGGATGTGGCCGTTGTCCTTTTTCACATCACCCCCGCAGATGGCTTTGGGGACACAGGGTGAAGTGGGAAAAAGAGGAGGTGTGTCAGAATGCTTTTCCCTGCTCAAGAGTCCCTCCTCCCTCCTCCAGCCCTTTCCATATCTCTCCAGATTCCTTGTGCCCTCCCAAACAATTCCACCAGGATTCCTGCTTCCTCTCTTGAAGGCCATCAACCTGTCCCTGCAGTGCCAGGAGGGAGCATATCGAGGATGCCCAGGGACCTCACATCTGCCCACACCCCCGGCCCTTCACCTTCCCCAGTACCTTCATAGACTGCAAAGAAGCCTTTTCCGACCCAGTTGCTGCTGCTGCGGAACTCAACCCAGAGGCGGCTGTCAGTGGAGACGATAGGCTCGGGGAGTTTGCCCCCGCAGAAGCGGCCTGCAGAGTGGACAGAGAGGCAATGCAACCAAATTGAGTCCCTCTCCTATCCTTGTACCAGGAAGCCCACCCGCCTTTCCAGGGGGCTCGGAGGCCCTGGGTCCGGTCTGCACTTGGCACATATTCCAAGACCACACACCTTCCAGCTGGCCTGCATCTGGTCCAAGGTCCAGCTTGACCTTGAAGAGCCACAGACCACTTTTAGAGAATTTCATGCCCTTGAGGAACAAGAGTCTGTTTATGGGGAGAAAAGCTGACTCTTCGCAACAACCAACTGTATACGTTTTACTTTTTAAAGGCATGTTACCATCATTGCTTATCTTTTTCTTATTTGATCTCCATGCAGAAAAGTAGAACACAACTTTCTTTGTACATCAAAAAATGTTTTAGTTGATCAAATGCAACAGATGCCATGGAACCCCAAATCAACTGCAGATCTGGCGAATGGGTCAGAAGATATCCCCTTGGAATTGAAACCCTCAGGAACCCATGTAGTTGGATGAGGCTGCCATCTGTGGAGTTCTTTCTAGTCAAAAACCTACTGGGGGTGATTTGTGTGATCTGAACAGACTGGGTTCTTCCCGGCATGCAGCAAGGGACAGAGGGTGCTGACCTAGGAATGTAAGTTATGAAAAAGAAACTGTAATCTTGGAAATGTTAACACATCTGAGGAGGAAGTGTTGTAACGACAGATGCTTTGGGTGACTAATAAGAAACTTTGGAATATAAGACACTGGGGGGTGAAGTGGGGGTTGGTGAGCAGGAATTTGTCAGCTTGCTACAGGCACAGCCTGTAGGACAAAGGTTCTGGTGCTACGGAGTGGTCCCAAGCTGCTGAAGTGGAGAAGGAGACTCCAGGGAGGAGCTGCTGGGGCTGGATGCAAACATGCTCTCAGAACCCCTGATTCCCTTGAAAATGCCTCTGTCCTATGGTTCTGACCCCTTCACCCCCTGTCCTCACTCCTCTCACCAGGGACAAACATCCTGTGGAAACAAGTGTGGGCACTGGGTCTGGAGTAGAGCACCCCACGGGGTCCCAGCCTGCACTGTGGGCAACCTGAAGCCAGAACTTGCAAAGAAAATGGAGCCTCTGAAAAGACCCAGAAGAGAAAGAGAGCCCGTAGCTATGGGGGTGGGCCCGTGCATCTCCCCGTCACTCCCACAACTCTCTGCGCCTGTACCCTAGAAGCACCCCCCAAGGAAGCTCATAAGCTCCAAGGCCTAGCTGCACACCAGGACTCCTGGCTTGCAGGCCAGTGTCACCCTGGTCAAGGATTGGGTTCCAGGAAGGATAAAGGGAATGTGACATGAGCAGCTCTAAGAAGCAGTCAGCAGGGGAGGCAAGGGGTGGGTTGTCATTACCTCGGAGAGGTGCCTTCCTCCAGAAGCCGTCTCGGACCTCTACGTAGTCGTACCAGCACAGGCGGCTGCGGTACAGGTCCATGGACGTGAAGTTCAGAATGATCTAGGCAAACAGGGGAGAAAGAGGGTTATGGTGCTCCATGCTGACCAGCCTTGCCCGCCAACTCTACAATTGCTGCCCGACTGCTGCCCGCCTTTAGGAAAGCAGCTTGCCAAGGGTAGTAAATAGTTAAGGGGTTCCAAAAGGGAGTTCCTGCCATAGACACCCTTCTCCTCCCAGATACCCCAGAAGGGTGCTCACTTAAAATGCACTGCCTGCTCCAATGAGCCCAAGGGTCTCCTACTGATGAGCCCAGTAAGCATTGCTCTGGATCAAACCAACCCAGCACTCTCACAGCATTGCAGAGGGAAGACATCTCCTCTGTGACAGGAAGTGCCCTGGGCTGCATGTGGTACCGGGAGTCTGAGATGGGAGTGAAGGGTCCAGAGTGGGTGAGGCAGAGGGAAAGAAGAGCTGAAACAGCCGGGTTCTGGCAGAGGCCATGCCAGCTCTTGGGCGGAGAACCAGATCTGAGTCCTTCCCTCAAATTTCTCTAAGATGTATCCCTGTTAAGGAGCTTGGGACTTAGATGGGCAATTCAGGCCCTAAAGTGATCACCTGGTGAAAAAAAAAACTCAGACTCCAGTCATGGGGGCCTGGGTTTGAGTCTCATTTCTGCATTTCTTGCCGCAAGTCCTTGGGTAAACCACCTAACCTCTGTGAACATCAGCTCCCTTGAGTGCAAAGTGAGCAAAGGATCTCACACCTGACACAGTACCTCATGGTACAGGTGCTGCTCTAAGCTCTGGTGTGTGAGCTCATTTCAGTCTCGAAATTCACCAAGTATGGCCCTAACACCGATGCTGGGTAAGTGCCCCAGCAAGGGGCAGATGAACAAGTACTTTCCAGGAGGGAAAGTGCTTCCTTAATTCCCAAAGTGAGACCCCAAACCTGCTGTGTATTCAGAATCTAACAAACAAGGATTCGGGGGGAAGACTTATGTGACTCCAGAAGTATGTGCAGTAGACACACAATGGCCCGGGCTGGGGGGAGGCCCTGCTAGGTGCCAGTTGGGTTCCCTGCTGTAGAGGCAGGGGACCTCTGGCTCACAGATGTTAGAGGCAGACAGAGTGGAGACCAGACACAGGGCCCAAGGGTGAGGGGTGGGGGGAGCACTGGCAATTGCTGTCCCGCAGCCAGTGCTGGTGCTATGTGGTGCTATACGGTCAAGGGAGAGCTTTGGCTCTCGCTCCCGGACCTGCAGAATCCCTGCTGGGCTCAAAGATAATCTAGTTATCTTTGCCAGGAGCTGACCTCTTAACTCCATGACCTCCTGTCTCACCCTTTCTACTCCTTCTAGGCCACACATAACATTTCATGCCCTCAATCTTGTTAGCATCTCAAGTCCAAGGACTTCGTTCTCCAACCACATGACCCAATTTTTCCTTGATCACTTCCTCTGTTCACAGAGTCCAACAATCCTTCCACCTCACTACAACCTTCAGTCCACTGAGTCTAAGTTCTTTTCCCTGCCTTACACCTCCAGTTCCCACCTTGCTTTGTACCAAGTTGAACTTTCTTCTTTTCTTTTGATTCATATGTGAGTTTAAATATGTTTTAAGTGTCTGGGAGAAATTTTACTTATTGTAGCCCTCTGAGATATAATGGCATGAGATCCTATTTTTGAGAAACATGCTGTGTTATTCTTAATGATTATTATTTATCACTGAAGTATTATTATCATTCTAAAAATACATTTTGAAAACATATTTTTGAAAAACTGAAGCTGAAAATCTGTTTAGCTTTGGCTGTGGAGCCTGTGTTTCATAGCTCAATATTTCATCTATTTTAAAAAAGACTGACTATACCAGCAAAGGCCTGGCAGCCACGTCACTTCAAGGCAAATCCTTGGTGCATCTTTGTCACCACCTTGCCTAGGACTCTCTTGCGTCTCTTTCTCTTCATTGTGCTCACCTGAAATCTACACCCCTCGTCAAATTCAAGTTTCTACTCCTCTGAACTAGTGCTAGGACTGTGAAATGTGGCCAGAGGGGAAAATTATAACCATGCCGAGTGTCTCACTTGAAGCTTGGGACCCTCACTGGGATCGGATCCTTGGTGCTGCCTGCACGCCTTTCACATCCTCCCGTTACATCTCTCATCTTCAGACTGCCTGTTCTTAGCTCTCATCCTGGCCCCACTGTTATCTATTTCCAAGATTAGTTCAATAGCGCCTGCTTTTGATCTTGCTTTTCAACACAGCAGAATTTTTATGATGTAAATCAGATCTCCGCTCTGCTCAAGATCCTTTATTCATATAACTCAGAGTGAAATCTGAAGTGCTCACCAAGGCTACAAAGGTCTCTTACGACCTGGCCCCTGTTATCTCTCTCACCCCATCTCCCACCATGCTCTGCCTTGCTTACTCAGCTCTGGCCACGTTGACTATGCTGGTCCTCAAACACATCAAGCTTGTTCCTGCCTCAGGCCCTTTGCACTTGCTGCCTAGAAGCTCTTCCCAGCTATGTGCTTGGTGTTTTCTCTCATTTCCTATAGCTTTCTGTCCCAACTCATCTTCCCTGACCACCTCACATGGAACGGTAACCTGCCACCACCTCACTCCCTTACCTTCTGCTGGTGATTCCCCTCCAGCACTACCATCTGACCTTCTACACTGACTTGTTTATTTGCTTATTGTCTGTCTTCCCCTTCCATCATGACAATATAAACCCTATGAGGGCGAGAATTGTATTTAACTCATTATAGAATCTTGGTTTATAGCACAGAGAAGTTCTTAATAAATATTTGCTGAATAGATTTGTGCTTTTAGCAATCTAGCCTACAAATATACTTGCCTATGTTTAGAAAGTTTCAAGATACCTATTGCAGCATTTTTGCTAATAGTGAAAACTTGAAAAAACCGAGTTCAAACATCCATCAATAGAGACCTGCAGGGGACAACTTAATAATTAAGAGAGATCAAGATGATGGAATGCTAAGCAGCCATGACAATGACTGAAGTAGAACAATATGGCTGCATGAATCAGGGCAGGGACTTATTGTTGAGTGAAAGGCAAGTCACCAGAGACCTTGTATAAGTGTATATAATTCTGTTAGACACACAGGCAAACAGACATACACGCACACCTGCAAGGGTCTGGAAGGACACACACCATGTGGACGAGTGCTGAGTTGCCTCTGAGGGGCGGATTTGGAGAAGGTACAAGGGGAGAAAAGTTACTTTTTAGCTTAAGCATTTCTATATTGGAAATTTTTACAACATGTCTATGTTATTTTTACATCTAGCAATCAAAAATATCTAAGAGTTGCTGTTTGGAAGGAGGATAGCAGAGGGCTGAGTGAAGGCGCTCCTAACTTGTACTCCCTAACGTATACCCTTAACCACTGTCCACATGGCATCTTGGGCCTGCCAAACTCTTTTGCTCAGAAGCTGTACTAAGAACAGCAGCAACTTTCCCTTCTTCCTTGAGAACAGCCCTGGCTCTGTCCAGGGAGGAGGACTCTAGACCCTCGGAAGCAGAGAAACCGCACCCAGTTGGTGGAACCTCAAAGACTGTCCGCACCCTCCCCCACTCCTAGAGGGCAGGAGGTAAAATGGCATCTCAGGAGGGAGATCTGTGTACTGGCGGCCAGTGCCAGCCTACAGGGAGGCACGGGCACGACTATATTGAGACCGGAGGTATCTGATGAAGAGAAATAGCGACTGTGGTTATGTGGAAACAGCTGTGCTCGGGTGGCAGGGCCACTGCCCTTTGCCAAAGAAAACCTGGCCAGCTTGACCACTTCCTGGCTGGTGACTCCAGACCTGTGGCTTGACTTCCTTGTGCTTCAGTGTCTTTATCTGAAAAACGGAGGTGATCGTAACATCTTCACTGCGAAGCTGGGGGATTAACTGAGATATGGGGTGCAGAGTCTCCAGGTGCACCCTGGGTGAGGGAAGTTCTCCTTATGTTTATTGGATGAGATCAGGGAGAAATTAAGAGGACACAGTGCTGCCACCGGGTATCAGTCTGGCTGCTGCAGGGTCATAGGCTGCCCTTTAACTCGCCAGTGCCTTCTTTTCCTTATCTGTAAGATGGTTAGTGGTATGAGCACTTGCCTCATCCAGCTTCCAGGAATTAAATTAATACATGTGAAGCTTACAATGGCATTAGACACATAAATGTATGCTACACACGACCTGTCACAATTCCATCCAACAGTGTGCAATACTCAATAAAAGTTAATTTCACTCTGAGTTGAGTTTGCTTAAGATATTTTGATATTTGAGGTGGTTCTGAGGAGACTCCTGGAAGTAGAGGGAGGCAGATGGTGCACTGACTGGGTTTACTCATTTACTAGATTAAGAATATAGGAATGACAACAGCAACTAAGGACTAATTCCCGCCACCTCCTACACTGTGCTAGCCTCCAATCTAGCACTTTGTGTATATCACAGTTTATAAATGGGCAAACAAAGGCACCAAGAGGTTAAGCAACTTCCCCAAGATCATAGATCCACTAAACAGCACATCTGGGAGTCAAACTCAGCCACTCTGCTTCTGCAGCTTACGCCCAGACCACTTAACACTGCTCCATGTGGCTTCCCTGGGGCTGCCAACCCATTTTGCCCAACAACTGTGCAAAGACAGAATGTTAACTTCACCCCTCCACACCCATCCTAGGTGCCTCACACTGTCAGCAAGGAGAGGCAGGGACTTAGGAAAGGGCCCAGCACTGGCCTTACAGAGGGGGTAGGAGTCATGGCAGCCAGGTGGGGGGTGGGGGTTCAGGTCAGGGAAGGTATTCCAGGGGAGCAAGAATTTGTATCAGACTTCAAAGCACAGGCAGGGTATCAGAAGGCAGAAGTGGGAATGAGGAAGGCCACTACCAGGTTCAAAAGACACTGTGAAGGCCTCCATGGTGGCACAAGGGGTTGGGATGCAACCGATGAAGCTTTCCACAGCCACTGCAGCACGAGTTCAATACCCGGCCAGGGAACAACCCATATGGCACAGCAGACCTCTCCTGACTCGCCCACTGCTCCCCTCAGCAGTGTATTCCAGTCAGTCTGCCTTTTCTGCTCCCCACTCTGTCTCTGGTGAGTCCTCTCACCCGCCCTCCCACACCTCTGGCCTGTACCCCAGTTCTCGTATGCATGGATAAATAAATCTTAAAAAAAAAAAGACATTGTGAGTTCTTCCAGGCTCTTCTGCAACATCTGACCACCATCTCCTTCCGATATCACCTTCTTGCTCATAAGGCCTTGTGGCTTGGGAAACTGAAACTCCTCTGCAGGGCACCTGCTAATAATATGCTGTGTGGACTTGGGGAGCCTCAGAGAAGCCTTCCAAAGTGGCTCTTTCTCTTGTTTGACAAGCCCCTGGCTTGCATAATGGTATCAGATAAGATTCACCTATCACTCACATTTCTGGCAAAAAGTTGAGAATTGGGAAGCCTTTGAAAAACAACCTTTAGGTAGCCAAAATAGATGTCAAAGTCCATTTGTTAATGCTGGTTGATTTATTTGAAGTTTGAAAGAGCATAGACTTTGGAGTCTGCGTACTGGTTCTGCCACTACTGCTCATGCAAACTTGGGAAAATTAACTCACATCCTCGAGCCTCAAGTCCCTCATCTACCCAGGTTATCACAAACTGTTGGAGGAACGATAAGAGAATGCATAGGTGATACGGAACAGTTTGTCTGGCACATAATGGTTAAATAGCAGAGTGATCATTGTTATCTTAGGACACCAGCTTTTTCTGAATATCTTGCCCCCTTAAATATTTTGATCTCCCCAGGGTCCATCTTTGGTTCACTTACAACTCTAGCGTTTCATCCAGGAGCATTTCCAAAACTATTGGTTAATCAGGGCTTTTAACACACAGCCTGCTTCTCTCCCTGGAGTTCCAGGCAGGCCTCTGAAAAAGGATGGGAATCTTCTGGGAGTTATGGAAGGGGCAAGCCCGAGTCACAGAGGCTCCTGGAACAAGACCACGTGTTCACGAGAGACTAGGGCCAGCCCAGGCCAGTCCAGAACAGCAGGGAAAGGTGTTGCTGTTGACTAAGCTGCCACCTTTCTGCCAGCTGAGTAGGAGAGAAAGCAAAGCTCTACCCGACTGCTCTCTTGGGGGAAGCGGGCTGTCTTGTGCATCTTCTTGTTCCAGTGCCTGGCACATAGTGGGCACATAGGTTTGTTGAGGGACACTTATGTAACTGTTAAAATGGGACAGACCTTTAGAATACATGTAGCATTGCAACCACGGCCTTTTGTGTTATATAATTCAGGTTCTGTGTGGTCTTGGGCAAGTTACCTAATTTTTCCAAGTTTGTTTTCTCATATGCAAAATGGGATAATATTTGTACCCAGCTTATATTGTTGTTGTGCCAATTAAAAGACACACACATAAAGGATCATCTGTTCAGTAATCATTAGTGGCTATTATTAGTAGTAGTATCATTATTATTATCTGCAGGGAGATTTCCAAAGGCTGGAGTGGTAGAGACCCTTGGCAGAGGGATAAAAGAAACCAGGGCACAATTACTACACGACAACAAAAAGGACAATTTTTAAGTTAGATTTAGAATAATAAGAACAAGGAAGGGATGGATTCACTTTTGAAGGAAGATAGCAGAAAGTTAACCAAGAGAGATGACAGAATTACTCAAAAAAAAGCCATAAATGAGAATGATCTTCAGATTACAAAAAGTAAAATAAACATAGTTTGGAAAGGAAAGGGAAGCTCAATACTACAGGAAGAGAGCCAGAGAGCACCTCTTTAAGTCGGCTTTTGTCTCTGGGCTCAAAAATGACATCAGAGGACATTCAAATAACTTGCAGATGTGATGAGCATCTGTTATCTTGACAACTCAGAACAAAAGACTTCCCAACCTTACAGAGGGGTGTGTGTGTGTGTGTATACATGTGTGCATTGGGAGGGAGTCTGAAGTGTATTCTGGGAACTGCAAACCACTGAGTTGAATGTGAATCTTCAATTAAACAGAAGGTTTGAGACCATTTAAAAAAGAAACACTGGATTACTGGGAGCTAGTTTGGGCTCACTTGAAACAGTCATGTCAAACAAATTTCTCTTCCTTTTTTGAAGGGGTTTTACTAACTAGTGAGACCGTGGATTTGATTTGGTGAGGCAATCTACCTATGTATTCAGCAGTTATGAACCACATCCTGTGCTGACGGGATCTGGACAACAAGGCGTGGTCTGAGAAGCAGCTCACCACAACAAGGTGGCTGGATGGTAATGACACTGAGTGACATCATTGCTGGTGGAATAACTGCCCAAAGCCTGGAGATTAACGGGTCACATCAGTTCAGTGGGAGCACTTTGGCTTGTGTCTTGTTCAGTATTTATTTATTTTAAGACCAGGTGGATTTGCAGCAACATGGATGGAGCTGGAAGGGATCATGCTCAGCGAAATAAGCCAGAAAGAAAAAGAAAAATACCGGCTGGTCTCACTCATAGCAGGAATCTAGAAAACTTAAATAAGGGACCAGGAAAAAGAATAACTATAAGAAAGTAAAAATCAAAATCAACAAACAACTATGAATCAGAGACTCTCTATGGAAGGTGGGGGGCGGGGAGGGGAGGGATTGGGGTCAAAATAAGGGGGTCGCAATTGTATGGGGAATATAAAAATAAAAAAAAAATTTATTAAAAAAAAAAAAAAAAGACCAGGTGGGAAGACCCAGAGGATCTACTTATCAAATGAGCTCATGGCAGAGGAAGAGAGATGGCTATCTGCTGGCAGTTGGGATTCTAATTTAAAACTACCTGAGAGCTGTTGGAATGAACAATGTCGCCAGTAATAAAATATAATCCAGATGGACACTCTTACATTAAGTACCATGTTCCAATCAAGGGAAATTAAGTCTTAAAGCTGTCTCCTGAAACAATAAAAGTCTGAAAGACATGGAAGATCCGGGGTGGGGCAGGGAAGCGTCTGGATTCCACAGCAGTGAGAGGGTCTGAGCAGCATTTACAGACATGCCTGGTATGGCCATGCATAGTAAGGGCCATCGAGCAAGTCATTCCAGTGAGGTAAATGGACCTGCACTGCCCAGGTAGGTCACTCACAGTCACAGAGACCACACCATGGGGTTCTGGGGAGAAGCTATACTACCCTTGGGGTTCAGGCAAGGAGGGCATACCCAGTTACCTTCTCCCCAGGTGTGACGGAGATGCGCCATACGCAGTGCATGTGGGCAGAGTAGCCATTGGGGTACTCAGGGGAGGAGAAGTTGCCGGTGCTGTCTTGTAGGGTCTCTCCACAGGCTGTCAAGGAGAGGGAAGGACTGGGTGGTTGGTTTCAGGTACCAAGTTCTCCCTTCCTTCTGGCTTCCCCACCCTGGCTTCTTTGGGGGCACAGAAGAATGGTTGAGGAGAGGATGGAGTGTGGCATGGTCCTGTCCCTTTAAGATCCACCTCCTTGTCCTCACATGGAAGCAAAGCCACCCTGCTTCCCTGCCTCGGCCTAGGCCTGGTGCAACAGGATGCCCTGTGCCAAGGCAACATGGTCCAGAGTTAAGGTCGAGCCCCTTTGGTGGGCTTCTGCTCCCTAAGAATTACTCTGCTCTCCCCTTTTCTGCTGTTATTGTCTCCCACCCCCATCCTCTCATGCACTCAGAGGTGGGTGCTCAGTGTCTTACCTCTACCTGATCAGGGGACCAGTTTGGTCCCCAACTTAGGATTGCCCTTCCCCAAGTGTCCTGTCCCCTAACACCAGGCAGTCTCAGCCTTCTCTAAGACTTAAAGATTTAACCCTCTTGCACCCAGGCCCTGGCCTCTGCCTCCCTCAGCACTGCCCTCCATTCTTCTGTGCCCTGACCTGGACACTTGTAGAGCTTTCGGGCCTGTGCGATGTCCCCTTTGCTGAGCCGGGTCCTTTGGCCGATGGGAGGTTTCACCCCGTTCACCTCATACTTGGGGACAATGGTGTCCAAGAAGATGCCCCTGGGGAGGAAAAGTCCGACCTGGGTGAGAGACTGCCGAAAGGAGAGGTGGCTTCCCGTGGGCACCCAAGGTCATGACCCCACCAAAGCCCAGACATTCCACAGCAGGGTCAGGGACGGGTGGAGACTTCTCACCCTGTCATTATGCTGCCCACTGATCAGCAGCCACCCTGCTCCGTGGCAGCCACAGCACAGGAACCTGGGGGAGCCCCAGGATGCCCTGGGGACCCACTGGTGCCCCAGCTCAGTATGGCCCTAACTTCCAACCCCATGAGAGCTCAGGAACCCTAGTCTCCAGCCCCACCCAGCCCCAGCTTCTGGGTCCCCCATGCTGATTCAGCCCTGGCTGAGCTTCTCCCAGGCAGATCCAGGGCGAGGGCTTCACCCTGCTGGCAGTGGGGCTGCTTCTGACAGCACATGGGACAAGGCCAAAGAGCAGGTTCCACAGTGGCAAGACAGACCCTGGGGTCAGCACAGCCAGGTCCTGATCCATCAGCATCTCTGCCCACCCCTCCACCCCACCTCCCCCACTCCCACCCAAACCTTCCCTGTTAAATCCTGGGTGTCTCCATCTGGGAGGGGCAGAAGAAGGGGAATCAGGCAGCCCTCCACCTCCCCCAGCCCTGACTCACACCCAGCTGGGTGGAGCTCAGCAGGGGGTGGGGTGGGATGCGGTGGGAAATGTTCCTCCCGGGTGGGGGTCTGTGGGTGTGGGGGCAGGATGACCTCACCACCCGTCCTTGGTCTTTTCCCTCAGGTCTGAGGGCAGGAAGAGCGGGTCTGGGAAGGAGAGACAGGAGGGGGGAGGGCCAGTTCTGAGATAGCTGAAGAGCAGAGATAGAGGATAGAGCCAGGCATGGGAAAGGCCGGGTAAGGGATGTGGGGGGATGTGAGGAGGAAGGAGGGTGGCTTCCCACACTGTGCTAAGGAGAAGCTGGGGTGGGGAGGCTGGGTCATCATCTCTCGGGGTTCTGGCTGTGACTGCTGGGAACTTGTGCCCAGGCTAAAGCGTAGCTGTGGACTTGTGAGCTGGGGAGGGGGGGCCAGTTGAGGAAAGGAGCCAGACTTTGGTCAGTTACAGAAAGGCAGGCCGATCAGATAAGGGAGCTCCCAATTAGAGAAATATGCCCCCCTTGGCCAAGGGATGAGGGAACAGCTTAGCCCTCTTGGGACTGACACAGCCCTGTCCTGGTGGCTGGCGGAGCAGCAGGATTTCAGCCTCTCTGGCTGCGGCGTGCACAGTCCCAGGTGAGGACCTAGGGTTGTGAGTGGGCCTTTCTGGACCCTACGAGGAAGAAAAGTGCAGTGGAGGCAGGGCCCATGGACTCTCTGCTTGGGGTCCAGCTGCCCCGAGGTCCACTGTTGTCCTTGGTTGACTTCCCCGGCAGACAGGCTAGTACCAAGCAGGAGGCCTTCAGAAGGCAGGCTGGGCTGCCAGGAGAGGCCAGGCCATTTCTCACCTGGAGAACGTGTTCCGGGCATAGTGCATGATACTGTCAAAGTCATAGGTCTCGTCCAGAGACTCCACCTCCTGCACCTCCATCTTCAGGAAGTTATACTCCTGCCCTGCGAAGACCATGAGAAGGGTGGAGGGGGCGGCAGGGGGTGGGTCTGCGTGGATGCAGTGTTACCTTTTCAGGTTGGGGATGGGGTCCTCCCTGGGGTTGAGAGGTGCCCCCTACCTGAAGGTCCGGGGAGCAGCCAAGGGAAGCCCGGGGAGGGGGGGGGGCTCTAGAAGAGTCTGTCCAGCAGAGGGGTGGGGGAGGGAGGACTTGCTGAAGAGAAGGATCAATGGGAAGGAAGGCCCCGTTTCTAGACCCACAGCAAGATGAAAGCAGTGAGGGGTGGGAGGACACCTGGGGAGAGAGGCGGGGAGGAAGGGAGGGAAGAGAAAGTGAGGAGAAGCAGAATCACCCTGAAAGGACAGGATAGGCAGAGAGCAGAAAACTGGGTGAAGTGAGAGAAAGCCTGGGGTGGCATGGAGGACTTCTGCCAGACTCCTGCCCCTGCCCACGCCACTCTTAGGAACAGGTGAGTTCTGGCTGCTTCAGATGGTCTATGTGCCCAGCACCAGGTCCTGGCCTAGCTCCTAAAATAGCCCCACAACTGATAACTCACTGTGGCCCTGCCTGGTTACTGCCCCAGGAGAGATGCCTCTGGGGCAGGGGCAGGACTCTCAATGCTGAGTTACAAAGGAAGACTCCAGGGAGCAGCTCCCAGAGACCCCTCCCCCAGAAGCCCTGGAGCCAGGGCCGGGCAGGTGGCACTACCTGGCTGGATGTTCTCACGCACGATGGAGACGTGGCGGTCCCGGTCGGGCCGTGTGTGCTCGTGCCAGAAGCCGATGACATGGCCCAGTTCATGGACCACGATGCCAAACTTGTCGCAATTCTTGCCAATGGAGATGGCCTGGGGGCCCCCACCGCGGCGACCCACATAGGAGCAGCACCTGGAGGGCGGGGCCAGCTCAGGGGGGTGGTCCCGAGCTGGGGGAGTGCATCCACTCAGGGGCCGGGCGAGGCTGCCAGGGGGCAGGGGAGCAGAAGGGTAGGAAAGGACTTGAGTGTGGGATGCTCAGGCTAGGTCCTGGGGAGATGCGCCATGGTAGTAGGGGACGGATGATGCAGGGCTGTGCCCCAATGGGCAGCTCCATCAGCCAGGTCAGAACATGGGTAGGGCGATGGGGCGGGGGTATGCAGAGCCCAGGAGTCCCTGCTCACCCGCAGGGCCGGTAGGTGAATACAATATAGCTGTCCTCATCAGTGCGCTCCAGGAAGGTCACACAGGTATGCTTCTCCCAGTGCCTCATGGCCTGCCGGAAGACTGCCCTCTGGCTGCCTGCCAGGACCAAGAAGGCCAGGCTGTCACTGTATCCAGGCTGGCCCACCTCTACCCACCAGCTTAAGAGTCTGTAGCAGTTTGTTGGTCAGATAAACAGAAGGTACCATGCATGCCAGGGAGCACAGCAGGGTGACCCAAGCCCAGGCCTGCATGTAGGCTGCTGCCTGACATCATGCTCACCAGTGAAGTTCCCCCCAATGACAAAGGGGATGACCCCGTCGGGCCACACACGCTCTGGTCGGGAAGTGGCTGCCCGCCGGCTGCGGGACCTGCTTCTCCGTCTCCCTCGGCTTCTCCTTTGAGGCTGTGCACTAGCACTCTGACAGCTGGGGGTAGAAGAGTTTCCTGGGAATTGAAAGAGGAAGATATTGGTAGAAGATGAATGAAGGGAGGAGGGAGGGAATGATAACTGATTCTCATTAGCTGGGGATTCTGTGTTTGCCCACTCATGAAATTTATTCACCACCCCAACTCAATAGCTTTAGCACTTTCACGGTCACTCGCTGACATGTGCAGAGCAGTGAAAAATCAGTCGCACAAAGAGCCTGTTGCCGGCTGAGGTCAAACAAAATCGTGCTCAATCTCTGCTTAGCTCTCCGACTGGAAATGAGCATCCTTGTCACCGGCTATTTAGGGCCTGGGTTTTGCATTTTTGTGTTTTTGTTGGGTGATTTCCCTGTTTAAAATGCTCACCTTCCCAGAGCTGACATACTGTTCCTAAGGTGAGAAGCTGAGATGTGCCTCAGAAAGTACGAGTCAGATAAGTTAGACAGCTGAAAGGCATGCATTACAGAGCTGTTAGCCAGCTGTTGGTTCAGTGTTAATGAATCAACTGTAAATCAAACAAGGTGTCTTTAAACAGAAACATACATAAGATAGGGTGACCTGGTGGCACAAGGGGTTAAGCTCAGCACTGTGAAGCTGTCCATAGCCTCTGCAGCATGAGTTCAATCCCCAGCTGGCCAGGGAGCTGCCCACATGGCGTGGCAGACATCTCCTGACTCACCCGCTGCTCCCTTCAGCAGTGTATTCAGTCCATCCGCCTGTTCTGTTCCCCACTCTGTCTCTGGTGAATCCTCTCACCCCCCACACCTCTGGTCTATATCCCAAGTCTTGTATGCATAAATAAAAAAATCTTTTTTAAAAAAAAGATGGGGTGACCAAGGCTGGCAGGAACTGAACCCTGTGTCTCTCTAAAGGTTCAGTGTTTGTTAATTCAGTGTTCTCAGTGAGCTTGTAGTATAACTGCAGGTTATTCTGTCATAATCATAACTAATCCTAACTATCATGAATATTGAAAATTGGCTGCACTGAAAAAAGAGGACAATGGTGTACAGTGAGTCTCCATTTAACACCTTTGATAGGTTCTTGGAAACAGTGACTTGAAAGAAATGACATAAAATGAAACTAATTTTACCACAGGTCAATTAATATGAACAAGAGAAAGTTTCTATGGCATATTTCTGGTTACCAGAACTCACCAAACTTCTAAATAAAGACCCAAAACACTTCTAATATTAAAAAATAATTTGGATTCATGCATTTGTTTTCCAGACGCTTATTCTAAGGGTTGTGGGTGACCAGCGCCCACCTTGCAGCTCAGGGCACAAGGCAGAGACCACCCTGGGCAGGACACCCTCCCACTACAAGGTTCTCACATATAACCACGATTTATTTATTTATTTTTTAAAGATTTATTTATGCATACAAGAACTGGGGTACAGGCCAGAGGTACGGGGGGCAGGGGGGTTGTGAGGATTCACCAGAGACAGAGTGGGGAACAGAACAGGCAAACTGACTGAAACACACTGCTGAGGGGAGCAGCGGGCACAACAGGAGAGGTCTGCTGCACCATGTGGGTCACCTCCCTGGCCGGGGATCAAACTTGTGCTGCAGTGGCTGCAGGTAGCTTCATAGTGCTGTCTTAACCCCTTGCGCCACCAGGGAGGCCCCACAACCACGATTTAGATAGAGCAAGGAACCTAACTTGCACACTTCGGGGTGTGGGAGGAAATTGGAGTGTCTGCGGAAAACCCATGCAGACCTGGGGAGAATTCTACACAGACAGTGCAGTGCACTGACCAGGAATCGCGGTTTTTTCACTCATCAGTGTTGTAATTAAATGATGTTGAATGAAATAATGTTATTCAAGGACCTACTGTACTTATTTTCTAGGAACTTGGGGATCTGAAACTAGATCTTATCTAATACACCTTCATATTTGTGCAACAGGCAAAACTTGATGTTTTCTTTAAGCATTCCCAAACTCTTATAATCATTTCACGTAGTAGCTCTCTGATGGTTCCAGCTCTTGTCACATCCACATCTGTAGTGAGGAAGCATGGTGGGCTAGTGGCAGACCAGGTGATGCAACTCCCCCTTTTACTTTCCCTGGTGCCATGTCTACTGGTCCCCACTAAAGGCAAGGCAGCCTTGCTAGTTACCTGGCCACCAGGTTATTCCCTCCAGTGTTTGCTGCTCCCTGGAATAGTTTGTTCTTTATTCTGTGGGCTGCCCATGCCAGGATCCTCCCTCAAGCTGTATGGGACAACTGCCTAGCACCATCAATGTAAGCCCAGAGCACGTCCCAGGTGAGAATCCCACTCTTTGGCAATGGGAGAGCTAACTAAATGTTGGCAGGCCCATGTCCCAGAGTGCTGAGAAACCTGGACAGAACTGAGCCAGCTGGGCCCTCAATTGTCCCCTCTCTCACCCATTCACAAGTGCCAGGGTTGGGAGGTCCATGAGCCATAGCCAAGATAAGAAGGAACCATCCCTAACTGTGCAGAACTTTGAGTCCAGCTGGGGAGACAGACATAAACAAATCAATGCAATAAGGTGTGATGAGTGTGATACAAACAGGGTAAGAGCAGAGCAGAGAGAGAATAGAAAACAAAGATAAAGACTGTGATCATCAGGCCAGATCTCACAGGAGAAGCTCTTGAGATGGGCTCTCCAGGATGCATAGAAGCTTGCAAAGCAGGAGCAGGAGAAGGGAGAGGGGATTGTGGTATTGAATGAAGAGACTTGGCTTTCTTGTCCCAGCTCCACCACTGACAAGCTATGTGGTCTTGAGCAAGTCCTATTACCCACTTAGTGCCTGTATCCAAAATGAAAGTCATCTGACACCTACCTTTGAAGGAGGTTGGGAACAGTCAAGTTAGATAAAGCTTTTGAAAGTCCTTTTTGTAAACTGTAAGCAAAAAGAAAGTTGCTTCTTCGGGTCATGCTATGTCTATACTTGCTCCTGCTCTGGGGGTGTGATAAAGATACCCCAAGGGGAGATAAGTCCTTACACTGGCTTCTTCTGACCTGGGAGGCCCTGGCTGGATACAGGGAGATTCCTTGTCGCTCCAATTCTAGAGCACTTCTGGGACACAGGAGGGTCAGCCCACACTCAGATTACCTGCAGCCTTGACGGGAGACCTGCGGGTTGCACGCTGTCTGAGGTCTGCAGCTTGCTGAGCCTGGAAGGCCCTCAAATCCTCCTCATCCAGGGCAATGTCCCCAAGGAAGGCAGCTAGGGAGAAGAAAAGAGGTCAGGGGCTGTTAGTCCTCCTAGCAGTCCTCCTAGACCCCATAGGCAACACACCCCCTCCAACTCCCAACCTCACTGCAACTCTAATTCTCAATTGTCCTTTAGAAAAAATCCTCAACTGCCTTGTGAGGAAGGAGAAGGGACTCTTGGGAGACTCATGCTCACTTTTTAGCTGGGATTCCAGGAAAGCTGAAGCCCAGCCCCTACCAGACATGTCACTTATTCCATTCTTCTGGTACTTAGAAAGCACCTGCATGCCAGGTACTGCTCCAGTGATTAGCAAGACAGAAGAGCGCTCTGCTCATGTAGCACCAAACCTCAACAAACCACATGTTTACAAAACCCCAGCAGTTAGAGGCTACAAAGAAAATAAAATGGGTTCTACATTGTGGACCCATAAACTTGACAATGTTGGGTGTGTGGTGTTCACTCAAATAATGCTGTTTCAGTTAGTTTGAGGGGAGGGGATGCGTAAAAGTTGAGGCAGATAAGCATGCTAGGAAAACCAGGACCCATAATAGAAGCTTCCCATTAAGGAAAAAGTTGATCGGTTCCCAAGTGATTCCGTCTCTGAGTCTCAAGGTCCGCTTCCTGGAGGAAAAAAGGCAGGGGAGGGAATGCCCTTAACAGGCCATTTTGACTTCTGGAGCTGGGGAGAAATGTTTTCGGGAACCAGGCTCTGAGGGGTTGTGTGTGTGTGTGTGTGTGTGTGCATTTAGTAAATCTGGAAGCTAGAGGGAGCAGACCCTAGTGCTGAGTGCTTTTGGAAGGCACTCTGATGAGGTCTTCACGCTGAGCTGGGGGAGGAGGGAGGCTGATCTGGAGGGGGAGCAGAGGGCAGCTTCCCTGCAGCTCCTCCCACAGCGACATCTGCTTCTCATCCTGAGGGCTACATAGGCCTGGCGGGCAGCATTACACAAATTGTTTTAACCTTGAGGCCTTGCATACAGGTTTCTCCTCCCCAGATGGCCCACTGGATGGATGGACACACACACACACACACACACACACACACACACACAAATGGTCACTCACTTATTCATCACACAGAGAATCAGGCACATGGGGTTAAGAGTTCCCATAGACAAGTAGTGCCATCCACACCCACGCTCTCAAACACAGAGCTCTGGGAAGTCAGACATCCCCCACACGGGCAGCACCCAGGCTGCGCTCATGTGGAAAGCACTCAACAAAGCTTGCTCCAATGAAGTGTCACGCTGATATTCTTCAGGCCTGCAAACACACATCCATCGCCACACACTGCGTAAGTGTGATCTAAACCTGACCAGCAGAATGTGGGCGTGCCTTCAGCACTTATCCAGGCCACACTTCCATTTTCCAGATGAAGAAACTGAGGCCCAAATTATGCTCAGTGAAATAAGTCAGAAAGAAAAAGAAAAATATCGGATGGTTTTGCTTATAGGAGGAATGTAGGGAAACCAAATAAGGGATGAGGAATAAAAATTATCATAAATTAAAAAACAAATTAATAGGTAACTATTAATCAAAGACACTTTGCAGGGGAGGAGGAAGGAAGAAGAATCAAAACAGGGGAGGAAAGAACACAAGGGACTAGGGTGACAGTGCACGGGTGAGTTGGTGGTGGGAATTTACAGGACTACACCTGAGAGGAGAAAGTATGCATTGCATAAAAAGGAAGAATGCTGTAAAATAGATATTAAACATAATAATAATAATAATAAAAACAAACTGAAGCCCAAAAGGGAAATGATTTAACCAAGACCACATTATACAGTCACTGGAAACGCTGCACTTGTAGACCCCTGATCCCAATCCAGCGCTCCCTGCACTGAAGTTCATTACTTCTGTAGAATCCATTTTGTAAATACACATACACAAAAATAGACACCCAAACACCCAACTGACCAAAAAATACACACACAGTCACAGACGGTCCTACAAAATATACACCCACAAGTTCCAACACCTGCAAAACAACTGCAAGCTCTGGACCCATTAAACCAGTAACAGTAGCAATAAGCACACATGTAAATGTCTGCTGAAATTAATGTGGTGCTTTTCAGTTGACAAAATGCTTTCAGATGAATGCATTCATTTCATCCCAGCCCACCCAGGACCTGCCTTTAAGGCATGCCCCATCCATGCATTGGCCTAACAGTGCCCCATTACAAACATTTGCAGAGGTAACTTGTGTCTAGATTCCAGACTCTCTCCCCAACTTTCCAGATCAGAACGCTTGAATCTAAGAGGAGAAATGACTTGCCCATAGTGGTGAGCTGGTAAGTGGCCCAGAATCTTCTATCACCCAAGAAAGATTCTTTTACTCAAATGTCACCCTTGATGGCCTTGGCTCAGTCATTAGTGGGGTAGCAACAGAAGTTGCTTTTCAGTTAACATGGGTGGTCTTAACAAAGACTGGGATGGTGTCTTGGTGGTACACACCAAGGGAGTGGTAGGGGTTCCCACAAGGATGCCACATGAACACTCCCTCCCTTTTGCACACTTTGCACCTCTGCACAGACACTGCACCTCCAGCCTCATGCACCCATACCAACAGGCACCACCATATACACATGTGATCGGACAGTAAGACTCACCTTTGGACAAAGCAGCAAAGAGTGAGATCTTTGGAGTCACACAGACCTATCTTTGAATCCCAACCTGGCTACCACTAGCTGACAGGTCATATAAACTCTTCTAAACCTCAATTTTTCTCTTAAACAGAAATCTAATCATAGAATTGGTTTCATAGGGTTACTGTGTAAAATAAGCATGTAAACAAGACACCTGAACAGAGCCTGGAGCATAGTAAGTGGCCACTGTTAATAGCAACTAACAGCTAACAACGAACAGCTAACAAAACTACAAGATCGAATCCAGCTCTCTATTGCCCAAGGGCCGCTCAGGCCTCCCAGCTCAGTGAGACCCCAGAGTGCTCCACAGCAGAACCTCAAATTCAAGAACAGAGGTCACAAGACTATGCTGGCCTGTAGGATCAGGGCTGCGTAGGGGGCAAAGCAAGGGGAAGGGGGCCTGGCCCCAGGCTGGCTGCAGGTAAGTGGGTGCCCCGTGGTGGGGATGTCATGGCTGAAGAATGCGTGGGAAAAGTTGGGGTGAGGAAAGATGTGCTGAGAGGGAGAAGGTGGTGGCCAGGAGCTGTGCCTCCCTCTGGAGAAGCCATGGAATCTGGGTGATGAAGAGTCCAGGATGTCCCTCCTTATAGGGAAGGAAGTCCCCGGGTCAGGGCCAGGGTAGTAGTTGTTTTGTTTTCTGGCTGTAAACCTGCCAGGAGCACTCATGGCTGCTCCACATGGCCAGGCCAGAGGAGAAGAGGAAAGAAGAGAGAGAGCCAATCCCATGGGCGTCCTCCAGGCTGGCCTCAGGACTCCAGAGTCTCCTCCCCATGGGCATGGCAATGCATCTCTTTCTAGGGGGAGGAGAGGAGCCAGGCTGTTGGGATGGATCTCCAAAGCTATGCTTGCCAAGCAGACATGTCATGGCACTCAAATGCAAGCTCCCAGCTGGGGGAAGACACACTCAGCTCCTACAACCTGTGCATGCACTGAATCACAGGTATACACTATAGCACAGCTGCATATTTGCACACGCACTTATAGGTACTGAGGAGCACATTCATGCACAATTGAACAGACTTGCCCACGAAGCAGGGGCACATTACAAATGTGCAAAAACACACCCCTGACTACTTCCCTGTGCCAGCCCTAGTGTTTTCAACCACACAAATAAGTGCATATTCAAACCCTATTTCACAGCCACACCCCCCAGAAAGGGAAGGGCACCTATAGAAATGGAGAGGAGAAAGTGAAATATTAGCTGAATCCCCTGGATTAGGGGGTCCTTGGTGGCCTGAGGAATTTTACTCCCTCCCCCCAATATCTTCTTTGGAGAAACTAGAATTCGTGAGTGTGCCTTGGTCCTAGGGGATTCCTTGGTTCCCCTCCATCTGGAGTCCCAGGAGATTATGATTTTCCTCTTCCCTTGGGGCACAGAAAAGAGAAGGTGACTCAAGGAGCAGGGGCATAGGTGGGTGGGTGACTCACTGAGTGTCTGGGGAGGGGGAAGTGGTTTGATGAGAGAAGAGACTGCTTCTCCACCTCCACAGCTGTACCGCCTCCCCTGAGGTTTCCTGAAGTCCAAAGCCAGGCCCCCGGGGTATGGACAGTGATGGGACTGGTGAGCTACTGCCCCACCAAGTGAGGAAGAGATGGTAGTAAGGTCCTTACTAGCTCAGCAGCATTACCCATGGGCTTCTGTAATGGAGCAAGTGTATCCAATTCTTGCCTCCAGGGTCTCTCCCACACCCTGAGGGTCAATGCCAAGTTGCCTGGGGCAGCCAGTAAGAGCAGGGAATCTTGAGGGTAGGACCCTCTTGATAGTTTGGCCTCCCAACACACAAGAAGTCAGGGCTGGATTGCAATCTCCTTGCTGAAGGTGGGAGAGGAAGGCTTGGTGGAGCCAGCTCTCAGCTTGCAAAGACCAGTGTGGCTTCCAGCCCATTGTTCTGGTGTTACCAGAAGATCTAGGAACCTCTCCAGGGCATCAAGGATCCTAACTTTGCCCTTACCACCACCGTAGCCACAATACTGACAGTAATAGCAAGAGGTGACCTCCAAAGAAGGGGCCTGGCTATCCAGAGTTTGAAGTCTGCCACAGAGAGCAGAAGGTGGAAGAGGAGGGAGCTGGACAGGCAAGTGAGGAGAGGTAAGCGGGCACACCTGAGGAAGTGGAGCTAGGTAGGCCTGCCACCACCATCCCCTCCAGCACCAGGAGGTCAGGGCTCAGAGGCGACAAGAGGAAATCAGGCTGGAGATGGCAACACAAGCAGAAAAAGCCTGGGGGCCAGCGCAGGAGGGTGGTGGTGTGGGTCTTAGGGAGCAGGGTGGAGGGAGGCCAGGCTGTCCAAGGCACACACAGGCAGAAGGCCTGATGGAACCTTGAAGCTTGGCCTAATCAGGTTTTCAAGCTCACTCAGCCACCCCAGCTCTGGCCCAGCTCCTCACCAGCCTCACTTCACCCTGGTGGAAAGCTTTCTCCAAAGCCCTTGTTTGAAGTTCCAAGTCAGTCAGCCCCACCCCAGCACGAAATTTGAGACTGGGGACAAAGCCCTCAGTCTCTCGTTGCTCAGAACACCACCCCAATTCCACTAGGAGTGAGATCCATCAGATTGGCTTTCCTACCCATTCTGTGAGGCTTTGCCCCAGTCTGCCTCCTCCATGAAATGTCCCCCAAAACCATCCCAATCTGCTATGATCAGTTTCTTTGCCACCACTCCTACCAGCACTACAGGAGGCCAGAGGATCTTTGAACCCTGAGGGCCTTCCCTCAAGGTGGCACTTGGCACATCTAAGTTTGTGCTAGTGGTTATGTGAGCATACGTCTTGTGCCCTACTAGACTATAAGCTCCTGGCGGGCATGAGCCACGTCTGACATGTTTTGCTATTTCCCACAACATTAAGACCGGCTGGCACATGTTAGGCTCTCAGTAAGTGAAGATCAGTTGAATGAATAAGTGACTCAGGGACGAAGTCAGGGAGACACTCCCTTTTCCTGAAAAATCAAACCCTCAGAAAAAAAAATGAAGTAAGACTCTGAAGCACAGAAACCAACAGCCAACATTTATTTAGTGCTTACTGTGTGCTAAGCTCGATGAAGTATTTTATATATGTTCTTGTATTACTCCTTACCCAGCTCTACAGACTGACATTATCAGTTCAATTGCTCAGGTGAGAAAATGAAGGTCAGAGATGAGACCAGAGCTAATAAATTGTGGGTACAGGATTGACAGCTAGGTCCGCACGCCTCCCAAGTCCACATGCTCTGTCCACCCAGCCTCATGCCCATCCCGGCCCAGAGAGAGAAGATGACCAAAGGCCACTGCTGGGTTTATTCAGCCCGGCAGGGACAAAGGGGGAAGAGCCAGGGGGGTTGGGTTCCCCTCCTCCCAATGGATGGGTCCCCTACTCCTGCAGTGTGCTGTGACTCCATCCACCTGAAGAGGGGCTCTGCCGGCCAGGACAAGAGCAATCTGCCCCTTCCATCTAGGAAGGGTGCACTGGTCCCGCCTCTGGCTACTAGGAGGCAGGCTGAGGTTAGCGGCAGGAAGTCGAGGAAAGGTTCTGATATCTCACTCCCTGTGTGTTCTCAGGCTCATCCCATCAAGCAAGCAGCTGGAGAACAGAGTTCCTGGCCATCTGGTCATCCCAGGGCAGGACCCCTCTGGGCTCAGCAGGAGTGAAGGGGTTACATGGGGTATTCATGCACAAAGAATGCACAAACACACACACACACACACATACACACACGCACACTCCCGCACCCTGACCTTGGCTAATTAGTGTCCAGTGTCTGTGGAGTGAAGCGCTGATAGACACACGCTATTTGAGCAGTCTGTGTTTTCTCCCTTACACACTGAGTTGGCCTTGGTCAGGGCCTCTAGCAATAGAGACAGAGGGGTAAGTGCCCCTCCTGGGCTGGCTTCTCTGACTTTGACAGCTGTCTCCTTCATCCCCGAAAGCTGCTGCTGCTGCTGGGGACCCAGGGCGTGCAACCTCACAGGATCCCTTGAAAATTTTTCTTCTGCTGCTTAGACTGGGTGGAGGCCTCCGGAGACCTGCTCCTGAGAGATGCAGGCCTGCGGGACCCAGCTGGACAGAGGTACCGTCCTGGGGTAGCCCAGACAGGCTGGAAAGCAGCAGTGTCCTGGAGCGGGAGCCACACTCACACACACACACTCACACACACACTCACTCACTCACACAGGAGTTTGGCCAGAAAAGTTTCCTGCAGGAGGAAGAGCCTCCCTGCCCGCAGGTTCGTCTCCGCACCCAGGGACGTCTCCCTGGAGCCCTCCGGGAAGCCCAGCGGCAGCCGCAGCCGCTTCCACCAACGGCAGCATAACTTCAGTCCTAAAAGTCCCCCAAACTTCCCCTCCCTCTCTCCCTTTCTTTTGTTCCCCACTGCCTTGCCAACCAGGCAGCTCCCGGCTTCCCACACTGGACCGTCCTCCCCACCCCAAAGCCCGGGCAGCCCGCGCCTCCCGCCGGGCCCGCCCGCGCCGGCCCCCCGCGCCCCGGCCGGCCGCGGGGGTGGGGGGCGCCTACCCGCCTTGCAGGGGTCTTTGTAGTTGAGGGGCTCCGGGTCGTCCTCCTCGCCCAGGTCATAGGTGTAGTCGGCCAAGTCCAGCGGCCGGCCCGGGCGCGCGAGCAGCAGCAGCCAGAGCAGCAGCGGCAGCGCCGGGCGGGCCGCGCCGGGCATGCTGGCGGCCGGGGCGCGGGCGGCGGCGGTGGCAGCGGGTCCCGGGCGCGGGCGCGGGCGCGAGGGGCAGCCGAGGACTGGAGGCGAGGGGGAGGCGCTCCCCTCGGCCGGCCCGCTCGCTCCCGCCCCCCGCTCCCCCCGCGCGCCTACCTCTTCCCCTTCCCTCTCCTCGCCTCTCTCCTTCCTGTCCCCCGCCCCCTCTCCGGCCGGCCCCGCGGCAGCTCCCGGCGCCCGGCTCTCTCTCCGCGCGCCCTTCCCCGCGGCGTCTCCCTTTCCCTCGCGCCCTCCCTCTCGCCCCCCCTTTTCAGGGAAATGAGCTCTGGAGGGCGGGTTTTCGCCCGGAGCTCAGCCCCCCCAGGGCCGGGGCCGCGCGCGGCCGGGCCGGGCGGCGCGCCAGCCGGGGGCGGGGATGGGCGCGCAGCCGGCCGGCCCCGGGCGGGGGTCCGGGCCGGGCCCGGGCGGGGGCGCCGGACCCCGGGGTGTCGGGCCGGCGGCCGCGCCCGCGAGGTGCCCTCTAGCGGCGGCTGCTCCCGGGCCGCGGGGCCCGCCCGCGGGGCGCTGGCGGGGCCGCCCCTCGCCCGCTGCCCCCGGCGCCGGCCCGCGGCGCGTCCCAGCCGCGCCCCGGGCTCCCCGGCGCCCGGACCCCGCTCGCGCCCATCTCCGCGGCGGCGGGTCCTGGTCGGTCCCGCAGTCCTCGCGGTCTCCGTCCGCGCCTTCCCGGGAGGCGCCGCTGGGGGGCGCCAGAAGCCCGCAGATTGCGCCCCACGTCCCTCCTGCTGCCCCCTGTCCCGCGCCGCCCCGGCACGGAGGGGGAGCTCCCGGGGCCCCCGCGAGGCCCCTGCGTGAGCGGGACCGACGGGCGAGAGAGGAGGAGGCACACCCATTGTTTCTCAGTCAGGCTGCTTTATTCTTTGTGGCCCTGGCCCAGGGCACCCACCTCTCCTGACCCCTCCATTCCCCCCACGGCTCCCATTTCTCCGGGATCAGTCCCTGTGGCTTGGGCAGGAGCAACTTCCTGCCTGTCTGCAAAGACCCTTTACCTCCGGGTCTTTCCTTCCTTCCCGGGGTTTCCACGGGCCCTGCGAAGCCAAGGAGCACTATTACTGATGTGTGCGGGAGAAGAACCTTCCCTCGGGCGCGTGCTCCCTGCTGTCCACTCAGCTGAGGTGGTGTTTGGCCACGCAGCCCAAACCCTCTGGAGTTGCTGCTCACCTGATGAATCCTAGATGTAGCGGACGGGCACCTCTCCACACAGGGTGTTCATGGTGATGCCCAGGAGGGCCAGTTCCCTGGAGGATGCTGAGCCTGGGTCACTGCCCTCCTCCTGGCCTAGCTTAGAGGTAGGCCCTTCAGGCTTGAACTGAAAAGAACACCCGATTTGGAGCCTGGGAACTGTAATTCCTCTGCCCTCATTGTGAGGCCTTAGGGGTCAGGCAGTCTCTCTGAGCCTCAGTCTCCTCACCAGTAAAGAGGGTCCTGTGCTGGACTCAGAAGCCACCAGGTGGTGTTGAGGCCCAACAGCCTGGGCAGTGGGTGGGCTGGGGCATGCATAGGGAAGGTGAGGTGCAGGTGAGTCTAGACAGGGGCTGTCACCTAGTGACCCACATCATTCAAATGCTCCTCCCAGCAGCCCTGGGAGAGAGACAGCCCTCTGCTCACCCATACACACACCTGGAAGTTTTGGAATTTTCTAGTGAGAGCCTCAAGACTGGGGATACTCTCCGGAGCCATCTTCATGATGTAGCAACAGGTTCCCGGGGCTGCTTTGTAGGCAATCAGGAGCTGGGCATAGGGGTGCCAGAGTTTATTCAGAAAGGCCCTGCCTTGCTCACTTCTTAGCCCTCGTCTGAGCCCCCTCCCTCTTGGTTGGGCACAAGAAGGAATCATTGGGATCTGGGGCTCAGGCAGACCCCAGGGAGGCAAAGGGCTGGGGGTGGGGGTGGGGAGATGGCTGGCATGAAGTGGCACAGCTGGGTGGGTCTAACAAGGTCTTGCCATTGACCTCCGGGCCCTAGGGTGGAGAGGTCCAGGCATACCCACCCGTTGGTAGTCGTAGACAGCAATGCCAGTGGAGCCGATGGAGAATGTGGCCGTGGCACCCAGGCGCTCGCTCAGGGCCAGGCGTTGCTGGGCTTCCGGCCCACCAATGCTCATCTCGAGGACCTGAGGGTGAAGGAGCTGAGGAGGGGGATGCTCCCTGCATCCCCCTTCCCCAGTCACTCCTTCAGTGCATGTCCACCCCCATCCTCTTTACTGAAGTTCTGAGAGGCTGAGCAAAACTGGTGGAAAAGCCCAGGCTGAGTTTGCCACCTGTTCCTTCCTACCTCTGCCCTTCCACGAGGTGCCCCAGGCTCCTCTCCTCCATTCCCCTTGGGCAGTGTGCTATCTGCCCAGCCTGCCTAACTTCTCTGCCTGGCATGCCCTGTACCCACTGCCCATCATTCCAGGTCTGCTCACCATCTCAGTGTGCTTCTGGCTCATGTGAAGACCCATGAGCAGGGCCCCTACAATCACTACAACGACCAGAACGACCACCACAACCACGATGAGAAGGCTTTTCAGTTTCGGGGGGCAGCAGGGGATCTTAAGCCGGCTCTGGGGTGCTGCTGAGTAGTCCTGATGTGGTGGGGAGGAAAGGAAACAGGTGTGAGGTCATAGGCATGCCCCCTCTTCTCCGTGCATGAGCTGGACACCCTCCCAAACTCTCCTAGAGCTGGACAACCAATGCTCTGAATTGGAGGAGAGCAGAGGTTATCAGAGTAGGCTTCCTGGAGGAATAGGCCTAGATTCCAACCAACCCACAAATCTTAGAATTAAGGTCTAGCTTAGAGAGTCCCAAGAGAGCCTATTTCACCAGTCTCTTCTGTTGTTTCCTCCAGCCTCTAGCACCACCTAATTCCTCTCTGTTCCCCCAGAATCCATGCTGTCTCATACCTCCACCCCTTTACACAGACTATCCCCTATTTCTGCAATGCCTTTCTCCTCCTCCACCTGATGCGCTCCTACTTACTCTTCTAGAACCAGCTCAAATATCATTTTCTCTGCGAATCTCCCTGTGACCACCTACGGGTTTAACAGCCCCTCACTCAGTGATCTCTACAGTCCTTTCCACTGGCCTCTGCCACCTCTGCTCCCCGAGAGACTCCGTCTTGTGGTGGTATCCCTCTCCTAACTTAGCACAGTCCTAGGGTAGTTGAGTACATGAATTTAGATGGGGAAACAGGCCTAGAGAGATTGGAGGAGGCAGGGTCCAACACACAACACGTGCATTCCCGCACACACACATATGCACATGCACCCACTCACACTCACCGGTGGGCTCTCCATCAAGACCTCTTTGCTGCTCACATCCATCTTGCAGCAAATGCTTTCTCCTCCTCGACTCCCCAGTGACACTGGGGTCTTTTATGCACCAGCAGGGAGAGGAGACAGAGGTGAAGGACTGAGTCCCTATGGGCCAGCCAAGCTCTTGGCTTTGAAGTCTGTTTGTTCCTGGCTCTCCAGAACTGAGGTCCTGATAAGCCAACTGCAAGAGCACCTAAGGGCCCTTGGCCCTGGCACATGAGTCCTCTTGGCCCCCAAGAGAGCTAAGCCGGGTGAGCTGAGCAAACTTGCCCTTGGGCAATCTATACCTCTCACCCGTAGGTGTCTTCTTGGCATGCCTGAATTTCTTGCTGGCACCTGCCCCTACAGTCCCATGGCCTTTCCCTACATTTCTGCCAGGTTCTATCTCCCAGGCAGCCAAGGGTCTGACCCAACGGGGCAACCACATCTCCCAACGGAATTTCCCCCCAATCGTTGGGATGATCCCCAGGAAAGGTTGTGAGAGCAGAGCCTGTAGACCCTAGCGGGTGCTTTGGCCTCAGCATGAGGGTCTGAGAATGGTCACCTCTCTGGGACCTGGTGCTTTTTCCTCTAAGTACTCTTCCCACCTCGCCTCCTCCCACACATCTGAAACCTAACCTCAGACTTGCCCCCAGTCATTTTTTCCTAATTCTAAAAACTGTCTCCTCTGGTTACAAATTCTTAATTAGTAACCTGTAGTGTTTAGTTCTTTGCTATGGGCTTGTTTGCAAGCTGGAGGCTCCCCGCCTCCACCTCATTATTTTTATTTGCATTTGTTTTGTGATGAATTTCTTCCTTCCGGTCGTATGTTTTGTTGCTTCCATTTCTTCTCAAGTATTTTTTTTCCTTCTGTGCAACCTTCTCTTCTGCTTTAAGAGCAGTGTTCTTTTTCAGGAGGGGACATCCCAACCATTGCTCGTGTAGGGTCAATGTGGCCGTGAGCTTTATAAATTCAGCGGTGTCTCTTGGGGACTCTGTTCACCCAGACATACTCAGTGACCAGAGGGTTACATTGAAACCCTAAATGCAGCTTTATTCTCTACATTTTTAAGCCTGTGCAGCAAACATTCAGCATTTTGGGGGCCGTGATCCCGTGTCCAGTCTCTTTGTTTGGCTGAGCACACCCACCGACTCCACCTTCATGACCATTATGGCCAGAGCTGAGAGATGAAGGCTCTTGGTGGAATATTCCCCACTTTGCCCACTGGGTGGGCAAAAGGGGATCCCAAACTCTTTGCCTATGACATAGCCCACTTGCAAGGGCCCTGCCCTCTGCCCTCCTCTTTTTACATCCTCTGATCCTAAGTGTGCCCTGGGAGTGCTATTTGCGAGGCCTCCTCTCTGTTTCCTACTTCTTTCCCCAGAGCCACCTCTGTTGCTTGTTTGCTAAACCCATTCTACTGTTGGCCTCATCCTTCCTCTCAGGCTCCCCTCCACTGGCTGGGCCAGGTGTCTCTGCACGCCTTCCCCTCAACTTTCCTGAGCATGTAAATCATAGCCTTGCACCCACTTCTCTCTTAGGCTGAGTCTCTTACTGTCCTTTATGGTTCAACACTTCATCCCATTTCCTGTCCCATGGTGGGGGGGGGGCCCTCACGCACACCTTGACCTCATGCCTTCAACAATGAGCTGGCCCTTAACTCTCCGGCCCTGGTAGCCTCCCCTGAGGACCTCTTACCCAGCTGGAGGGCCCTCGCCTTCAGCTTGCATAACAGCCTCACATCTGAGTTGAGTGCCCCTGAGAAGCTCAGGGAAGCAGAGAGGGAAGGAAGTGTTTGCTCCCACCACCCGCTCACTCCCCAACTGCCTCTTTAAATATTTACCTAAGTCCCGCAGCAAGTGCCCTGGGAGGCACCAAAGAGGGGGGAAGGGCTTCTTGGGGGGTGGGCTCCTCTTCTCAACTGTGAGCAGCCTCAGCCCAGTGCAGGTGCCAGATGTAGGAGACAACCCCCCTGCAGTGCTCCCCTCCCCCCTGCCCCCACAGACACCCCCAGTTGTCCTGGCAACGCTGGGATTGATTGGCTGACTGGTGAGTACTGGGCCTGAGCCAGGTGGGCTGCAGGCCAATGGGAGAACCAAGGAGAATTTTAGAGTATCTCGGGGTCTCTGTGGGCATCTGAGGGGCACAGCGTCCAGCTGTGGGGCTTGTTCTGAGCAGACACTGTGAGCAGGGCTTGCCATCAACACCAGTGTTGGAAAAGGGGTCTCTTTCTTGGAGAGAAGCCTCTGTGTTTGCAGGATATCAGTCTTCTGTGCAGAGGTTATAGTTCTCACAAACTGTACGCCTTTTTCTTTCATTTTTAAATTTATATTTTTAGCTATTTGAAGGTTGGGGAAGGAAGGGGTGGCCTCAAGTTTCACTTGGCACCAGCCTGGCCAGGATCTTGGGAACCTTGGAGAAAGAGGGAGGGAGGGAAGGACCGGACTGTTAGTTAGGCCCAGAGTTGTCACCTTGCCCCCAACCCAAGCCTCCGCACAGCCATCTCACTCTTGGCCTTTACTTAGGCCATTTCCCTCCCCTGGAAAGCCCACCCTCTGTGCCCTTCCATGTCCCCACCTAACTCCCACCCTAAAATGCCAGGCAAGAACCAGTGGCACCTGCTCGGTAAACTTACCACCCCAGCCCATGCTGCCCCCTTCTCTGAAATCTCCCAGTCACAGAGCACCACTTTCTCACTACCTACACAGGTGCTTTATGCTGCCATCTCTTCCCTACCCAGCTGCCCACTCTGGGACTGGCCCTGGGACCATGCTTTCCCAAGGCTTCATTATACCAGAACATGGAGCATGCAGGCAGCCAACATGCAATTATAGTTAATCATAAGACTGTCACCAAACCACCTTTCTAGGCCTTTGTGTTCATCTGTGAAATGGGACTAGCTCTGCCTGTCCTGTGCCCTCTCCAAGCTGTTGTGAGGATCCAGTGACACAGTGGTGTGAATGGTGATGACCGTCATCTTCTGCTTCATCCTCCAGGGCACCTCTTTTCACCTGTTAAGAATAGGACCCAGACTCACCCTTTTTGCCTGTTTCTGACTTAAGCCCTTCTGAGAATGCTGAGTGATGGAGCACCCCAGGGTAGCCACCCCTTCCATGTGTGCTTCCCCCATTCCTCCTTCTAGTCCCTCAGCTGCAGGGGATGGGACAAGAGTCACTCTGCCCTTTGTGTGCTGAGCAGAACCGTGCCAGGGACGGGTGGGAACGGTTGCCCAGCTGCCCCGATCACCCTCCCACCCCTGTTGCTTTTCTTCCCACAAACTAGCATGGGGAGGGCAGCACCGGCAGCTGGATGGGTGGAGTGACAAGTGGGTATCAAAGGGGCATCCCTGGCTGGGGAACACAGACTTAAGCTCTGACCAGAGAATCCCTTGCTGGCAGAGGCTGGGAACAGCTGGGGTGGCATCTTAAACCCAGTGATCTCAGTTCTGGACTGTTGTGGTAAGAGCACTGGACTGGGAGCCTAGTCCCCAGATTTAGGCTCCCCTTGTCCTGTACCTATGAACTCTTGTGACAGTCACACACTGAACCCAGGGAGGCAACATAGAATGGAGTTCTCGAACTTTTTGACTTCAGGACTCTTTAATATTCTTTAAAGTATTGAGGACCCTAAAGAATTATTAATGTGGGGGCCTCCCTGGTGGCGCAAGGGGTTAAGTATCATCATTATGAAGCTATCCACAACCACTGCAGCACAAGTTCAGTCCCCAGCCAGGTGACCCACATGGTGCAGCAGACCTCTCCTGTCTCACCCGCTGCTCCCCTCAGCAGTGTATTTCAGTTAGTCTGCCTGTTCTGCTCCCCACTCTGTCTCTGGTGAATCCTCTCACCCCCTGCACCTCTGGTCTGTACCCAGTTCTTGGACGCACAAATAAATCTTTTTTTAAAAAGAATTATTAATGTGGTTCATATCTATTGCTATTTACCTATTGCTATTTCCCGGGAAATTTAAAATATTAATTTATTTAAAATAGCAATAATTAACCTATTATAACATTAACAGCACACTGTTTAAATGAAAATAACTTTTACAAAGCAAAAAAAAATATTAGAAGACCGTTGTTATTTTACATTTTTGCAAATCTCTACTCTAGCTTGCTAGATGATACATCATGTAGTTTCTGGAAAATTTCAGGTATTTTGTGTGAGCATGGAAGTGAAACGGGAAAATAATGTCCTAACATTATTTAGAAAATTAGTTTGCTCTCATGACACCCTGAAAAGTTGTCAAGGCAGATGGGCCCCAGAATACCCTTGGGAAACCCCTGGTGTTGACGTATGGGCTGGGCAAAGCTGGTTTACACACCTGCCCTGCATGTTTTCCGCCTGGTGGAATGGGCCTCACTTTCCTTCTCTGCAAATGCGAAGTGACTGTGTCTACCTCAAAAGGCTGGGAGAATTCAGAAGACAGAGCACAACACGGAGTAGATGTGATACCAAGCTTGGCTGCTTTCCTCTTGGTTGGGGCCTCAGTTTCCTCATTTTTAAACAGAGGGCAGGACTGGAAAATGTCCAAGGCTCTTCCCAGCTCCAACAGCCAGGGGATGTGTAGTAAAAAATGTTCCAGAACTGCACGGTTCCCACTCCAGCTTCAATGACATTTTTCTTTTTGGCTTACACGGATATAAAGGCACATTCTGCTCACTCTCCTGTGGAAACACATGTGAACACAGGCACGCATGTCACTTACAACACATCCATGAACTCTGCCTAGAGGATGTGACCCCTGGGGGCCAAAAAACACACACAGAGGCACAAAAATACCTCCCCCAGGAAATATGCTCATGAGCTGGTACGGCGCGGGGCACACACATGCACACGTGCACACACGTCACCATACGGTGCTCAGCTCTACCTTGCACACATGCACTCGCATGGACGCTTGTGTGCCAGACTCGCAGACAGATGGCCCCAGAGACTGCGGTGGGGCACACAGCAGCCAGGGCCGCAAGTGCGCCTTTGTTTGACTACTAGAGCCCGGGGCTCCCCCCTCTGCGCTGCGCGCCCCCGCCGCCCGCGCCGCAGTCCGCATCCACCCCAGCCGGGTCAGCCTCCACTAAGGCTCCGCGCATCTCTGAGCCGGCTCGCGGGAGCGAGCAGGGGAGGGGACAGCAGCCGGCGCCTGAGGGCTGCAGGAGTCCGCTCTCCGCAGCGGGCCCCTAGCTGCAGCTGCTGGCAGCAGCGAGCCCGGGGTGCCAACCCGCAGGGGGTGGCAGAGAGCGGTGGGGCGGGGTGGGGGGTCGTGGCTGGTGGCCTGAGGGAGAGCCTGCAGGCAGCATGGTAGCACTGCGGCCCAGGTGGGGCTCTGGGCCCAGGCTGCTGGCGCTGTCCACGCTGAGCTTCTGCTTAATGCTGCAAGTTAGTGCCAAGAGGCCTCCCAAGACGCCCCCCTGCCCACCCAGCTGCTCCTGCACCAGGGACACCGCCTTCTGTGTGGACTCTAAGGCGGTGCCCAGGAACCTGCCCTCGGAGGTCATCTCTCTGTGAGTGCCCAGCCCTGGCCTGGGGGTGGGGGGTGGGTGGAGAGCAGGAGGGTAAGAACCTCTCCCGGAGTGGGTGGGAAGAACTCCTGCTTCCCCTTTCAGAGTGTGGGGACCAGGACTTCTCCAGGCAATCCTCAGAACAGGAGATTCCGGGTGTCAGCCAGGAAGGGAGTTCTGCAGTCATGCAGGCTCAGCAGCCATGGCTGGGGAAAGAGGAGTTTAGAGCCAAGAATGAATCATCACCATCATCGTCAATGACACCTACTGTGTGCAGGGCTCTGGACTTGGGGGCAGGGAGGTTGTTTACCCCAGCATGTGGATCCCTGCCTGTGATGTCACATCAAGGGCAGAAAGGCTCCTTGTGGGGGGAGGGAGCATGGCAGTGGGGGAGGGATAGTGACATACACCCACATGGTACCCTGGCATGGGGCAGGCGCCTGCCACTGGTCTGTCAACCACTCTGCACAGGGGCCAGCCAGCCTGTCACTTGCAGCGAATGGTCTCAGGGATGAGATAGGTTGTGTGGTCCTGGAGAGCAGGGTGCTAATCCCGCACCCCCCAACCCATTCTAGTGCTCCACCCCTCACAGCACCCAGCACCCTGTGGGTGTTTGGATGATGGTGCAGGTAATGGAAATTTCTTTTGGCTGAGGGGGAAGTGGAGCCTGGGGCCATGAGTGCTCTGGGAGGCAGGAGGGGAGGGTGAGGATGAAGGGAGGCAGTGCGATTGCCCCAAGGGAAAAGCTGCTCCAGGTGAGGGCCCAGGCTGGCAAAGTGGGGAATTTCCAGGGCAAGTGAACAGAAATACCATGGCCTGTCCACCTCATGCCTCTAGTGCTGACCTTGCGTACTCCCCACAGTACTGACTTGGGTGTCCCCTGCAGGACGCTGGTGAACGCTGCCTTCTCGGAGATCCAGGATGGAGCCTTTGCCCACCTGCCGCTGCTGCAGTTCTTGTATGGGCCAGACCTCACAGGAGGGCGGGTGGGACAGTAGACAAGTCAGGCTTTGGCCTGGGGAGAGGCGAGCAACTGGAGGTCGCCTTTGGAGATTGGGATGCAGGAGTACCTTTCTGCCACTCCGTTGGGACACCCACAATGTGGTGCAGCTGCAGTCAGGATGGGCCAAAGAGTAGCATTTGGGGAAAGCAGGGTCTTCTAGCAAAAGCCTAGAAGAGGGTCTTTGGCACCCAGTTAGGAATGGATTTGCTTCCTCTGGAGACCCAAAGAAACTGGGTGCAGTAAGTTAGGCAGAGTGGACACTGTCAGGGGAAGAGTCATCTCAGAGACAAGTGACCCCAGGTATCAGGCTTTGAAGAAAGCAGGGGAGCTGACAGGGAGGGGAGACAGAGGGTCTAGAATTCTAAAAGGGTCTGTTTAAATTTGAAGGTTGGGGTACAGGAGAGAGGACACTTAGCTCACCTCCTCTCACCGTGGGATATTCTCAAATTCAGCACTGATCTTGCATCAGGGTGAGGGTGGGGAAAAGGAGAGAGGTACACTGTTGGGAAGGACCCAGTTTGACAGGAGAGGCTGGTCCCTAACTTTTTAACATGGGAGCAAACAGGACCCTGGGAGCTTGTGGCTTCTGGGGCTGGAATAAGCAGGCTCCTGAGTGACCTTGGGGCTGTCTGCTGGGGTCCTGAGCTATGGAGGCAGGGCAGCCAGGGGGAAGCCCAGAGGTAAGGCAGCAGGCTGGGGCCTGGGCAGCGGGCACACCCTTGAAGGTCTAACTCCACCTTTGTCTCCACAGGTTGCTCAACTCCAACAAGTTTACGCTGATTGGAGACAACGCCTTCACAGGATTGTCGCACCTGCAGTACCTGTGTGTGGGCAGGACAGGGAAGGGGAAACAGGAGGGAGGAGGACTCTGGGCCTGGGTGGGCTGAGAAGGGCAGTTGAGTGAGTGAGGCGGGGGAAGGTGAGAGCCCTTGTGTCCTCTGAGGGCAGGGTGCACACAGAGCGTCATTTCATCCATCCGTCCCTCTGCCTCACCATCCTGCCTTGATGCCTTGTCTCTATGGGCTCAGTGTCACCAGACTTGAGCTGGAACTATTCAGGGCCGTGGGCTGTGGGAAATAGCTGTTGGGGGCCTGGGGTCCTGAGTGGTGGCTGAGACAAGTTCTTGTTTCCTCCAGCTTCATTGAGAACAATGACATTTGGGCCCTGTCCAAGTTTACCTTCAGGGGACTGAAGTCTTTGACACACCTGTGAGTACATCACACACATAGGCACTCTGGAGCAAAGCCCAGCTCTGGCCTCTGGCCTCAGTCACCAGCTTCAGGTGACCTGGGGGTCTCTCTTGCAGCTCGCTGGCCAACAATAACCTGCAGACACTGCCTAGAGACATCTTTCGGCCCCTGGACATCCTGAGCGACTTGTAAGGCCTGGGGCCACCTCTTCAGACAGAGGGGAGTGTCCCCAGAGGGAGTGTGGTGGGAGCTGGAGTTGGTACAAAATAGGGTCTTGAGAGGCTTGGAAGGTTTGGGTTTGGGGGACCTCCAAGATTGGTAGCCTTCTAAGTTGGGGTTCTTCAAGGCATTTATGGACCCTTTAAAAATGGCCAATATATTATATGTGTATGTTTTTTTTTTTCAAAGTGTATTTATTATATGTGTGTTTGACTTGAATCTACATAAAGTCCTGTAGCAGAGCCACGGTCATTGACGGGTGTTTATGCAAGCAAAGTAAAGCCCTGTGTTGGGGAAGCTTTGGCTGAACCAGGATGCAGCCTACAGCTGGGCAGGGTATGCACTGCAAAAGGCACCTGGCCAAGGGGGTAGGCAGGGCCTGGAACTCAGCGTCCACGATACTGGCCAGGCCTGTGTCCCCAGGGCTGCCTCCACTGCAAGGGAAGCAGTCTCTGATCGGCACAAAGATGCTGTGTGAGCAAGCAGCCGCCCTGACGGTATTTACTTCTGAAAACCTAGAGGGCCTGTGTGGGCAGAGGCTCTGAGCGCCTTTTTCTCCCTGTGTCCCCTCCATCACTCATGATCCAGGGACCTGCGAGGCAACTCGCTCAACTGTGACTGCAAGGTAAAGTGGCTGGTAGAATGGCTGGCACACACCAACACCACGGTGGCCCCCATCTATTGTGCCAGCCCACCCCGCTTCCAAGAGCACAAGGTGCAAGACTTGCCGCTGCGGGAGTTCGACTGCATCACCACAGGTAGGAGGTGCCCGGCCTTGGGCTGGGCCTCCCTGGGACAGCTCCGAAGGCACTGCCTGAACCCCCCATGACCTGCCTCATGAGTTGAGCAACATTACCACCCAGAGAGCTCTGACCTTCTCTCTCCCCACACACCTCTCATCCTTACAGATTTTGTGCTGTACCAGACCCTGTCCTTCCCAGCAGTGTCTGCAGAGCCTTTCCTTTACTCCAGCGACCTCTATCTGGCTCTGGCCCAGCCAGGTGCCAGTGCCTGCACTGTCCTCAAGTGGGACTATGTGGAACGGCAGCTTCGAGACTATGATCGGATCCCAGGTACCTGTGCCCCACGGACTGTGAGGCCCTAATAGGAGGCTGGGGGTTGCAATGAGCTCCACTGATCCACTCTATTGTGTCTCTATAGGTAGAAGGATAGATGAGACATGGATTCTGTCCATAAGAACTTTCCAGTCTTTGAAAGGAGGCTGATATATCCAGATGACATCCACATAATAAGTGCTAGGAGGGCAAAATGAATACGATGCTTTGAGAACACAAAGGAGAGGCCTCTTTTGTTCAATTAAGGAAGGCTTCCTGCTGAAGGGGGTGTCTAAACTGAGTCTTGAGGAGTGAGGGAGAGGAAGAAATCAGAGGTGATGCCCAGTTTTCTGGCTTAAGTAATTGAAAGAGTGAGCGAAGGAGGGGGAAATAGGAGTGGCTAGTGAGCTCTCTTTGGAATCCACAGAGTTTGAACTGAGCCTAGAAAGCTGAAAGAGATTTGACTAGGAGAAAAAAAATTTGGGAAGGGTGTTCTAGCAGAAGGAACAGCATGAACAGAGTCAAGAAGCTGTGCACCAGCTTAGTGTGTGAGTGCATGCACATGTGTGCATATATATTGTCTGGCTACAACATAAAGTTCAATGTGGAGAGTGGCAGGCAAGACCAGAGAGAGATGAGGGTCAGGTCATTGACAGCTGTTGAGCAGAGTGTGTGAAAGAATCCAATCTGTATTTTAGAAAACTCTCTCTGTGAACAGTGTGAAGGGTGTCCCAGCCTGGGGCAAGACGTGGGCAGACCAGTAGGGGGGTTAGCAGGAGCCTGCACTGGGGCAGAAGCAGTGGGGCTGGAGAGATCTATTTGCAAGGGAGGACTGATCTGATACAAGAGGATGCACAAAATTTACATTGCCTGATACCTCTGAAAGAACTTGAAGTTGTTATAGAAAATTTTCCCCAAAGAAACTCCAGGTCTAGATGGTTTCCCTGACAAATTCTATCAAACACTGAAGGGAGAAATGGCACCAGTTTTACACAAACTATACTAGAAAGCAGAAAGGAGGGTTGGCGGGACTTGGGGACTGATCAGCAATGGGTGAGTGAAGGAGAGGAAGACATGGGGAGGGGTGACTGGGTGAAAACACAAATTGAAATTGAGAACACAGGAGGCGGGGTATACATGGGACCTGGGGGTAGAGCTGCAGCTCAGTTTTGACCCAGGAGGGTTTGAAGTGCTTATGCAGGGGAGGAGGGTCTGAGTGGCAGCTTAGGAGCTGGGGACTTCAGCATGTGGGCAGGCCAGGTTCAGATCCACTCAGTGCACTACCATGCAGTGTAGGTGGGCTCCCAGGAGGAGGAGCATGGGTGAAGCAGGAGATGAGAGGTGACAACTGGACACCCCGGGTCAGGTGAGGTGTGTGGCCCCATATGCTCTGGGCTGTGAGTCCAAGTATACTTGTACAGACTCTCAGACATAAAAGCTCTTTCATAGGTGGGAGCTCTTTGGCATGGTTTTTATACACAAGCATTCAAACACTCAGGTGTCATTTTGCACACGTAGGTCCTATCAGCTCATTATGGCCAAGCTCAACCTCTTCCTTCTTCCCCTGCCTGATCCCTTGCTAGCTGCGGGGGTAGCTCTGGGCAAGTAACTTAGATTATGAACCTCGGTTTCTCTGTGAGTGAAATAGAAAAATAATAGGTCCTTTTCAGCACAAATAACTGAAGCAATGTGTTTTCACTTAGCATAGTGACAGTACATAATAAAAAGTCAATGACATGGGCCTCCCTGGTGGCACAGCGGGTTGAGTGCCATGCTGTGAAGCTGTCCACAGCCTCTACAGCGCGAATTCAATTCCCAGCCATCCAGGGAGAAACCCACATGGCACTGCAGACCTCTCCTGCCTCGCCCGCTGCTCCCCTCAGCAGTGTCTTCGATCTGTCTGCCTGTTCTGCTCCCCACTCTGTCTCTGGTGAATCCTCTCACCCTCCTGCGCCTCTGACTGTACCCCAGTTCTTGTATAAATAAATAAATCTTAAAAGTCAATGACATAATACTGGGTTGTTGGAAGTTTTGCACAGAAAACAGAAAAAAATGAGTCATGACTTTTCCGACCAGCCAGTAGTTCATAGGTGTCTATCTAGGGACACCTATTTTGTGCTTAGTACCAGCACAAAATGGTACTTGAACCTGGGGAGCAGGCGTGGCAGGAAGGTGAGCTAATTATTAGCTGTGAAACTGTGAGAAAACATTGAGCAATGGTGGATGAATGTCAAAGGAGGTGGGATTCTGTAGCAGGGAGCCTTAGCTGTGGTCCCGGATGAGAGGGGACTGACCCCCTTTCCTGAGGGTGTAGCCTGGGGCAGGAGTTCATGCTGCCTCCCTCTGTCCTGACAGCCCCCTCCGCGGTGCACTGCAAGCCGATGGTGGTGGACAGTCAGCTGTACGTAGTTGTGGCCCAGCTGTTTGGCGGCTCTTATATTTACCACTGGGACCCCAACACCACGCGCTTCACCAAGCTGCAGGACATCGACCCCC
Organism: Talpa occidentalis; assembly: GCF_014898055.3. Lineage (NCBI taxonomy): Eukaryota > Metazoa > Chordata > Mammalia > Eulipotyphla > Talpidae > Talpa > Talpa occidentalis. The sequence goes on along the minus strand of NW_023605194.1, from coordinate 94,706,274 downwards.
AGCGTGTGCGCAAACCCAACGACCTTGAGGCCTTCCGCATCGAGGGCGACTGGTATTTTGCTGTGGCTGACAGTTCTAAGGCAGGTGCCACCAGCCTCTACCGCTGGCACCAGAATGGCTTTTACTCCCACCAGGCTCTGCACCCCTGGCACCGCGACACCGACCTGGAGTTTGTGGACGGGGAGGGCAAGCCGAGGCTGATCGTGTCTAGCAGTTCCCAGGCGCCGGTCATCTATCAGTGGAGTCGCTCCCAGAAGCAGTTTGTGGCCCAGGGCGAGGTGACCCAGGTGCCTGATGCCCAGGCTGTGAAACACTTCCGGGCCGGGAGAGACAGTTACCTGTGCCTCAGTCGCTACATCGGCGACTCCAAGATCCTGCGCTGGGAGGGCGCCCGCTTCTCTGAGGTGCAGGCCCTGCCCTCCCGGGGCTCTCTGGCCCTACAGCCCTTCCTTGTGGGTGGCCGCCGCTACCTGGCACTGGGCAGCGACTTCTCCTTCACGCAGATCTACCAGTGGGATGAGGGGCGACAGAAGTTCGTCCGGTTCCAGGAGCTGGCCGTGCAGGCCCCTCGGGCTTTCTGCTACATGCCTGCTGGGGATGCCCAGTTGCTCCTGGCCCCCAGCTTTAAGGGACAGACACTCGTGTACCGACACGTGGTGGTGGATCTCAGTGCCTAGGGCTGCCGAGGTCTCTGGGTTCCTCGGGCAGCTGCTGGAAGCTGGGTAGGAGCTTCTGTGTGAACAGCGTGTGTGCCTGTGTGAAGACACGCGTAGCCAGCCTGCACCTGTGCCCTCACGTGCACCTCCCGTGAGCACAGGCATGTACCATGGACTAGCCAGGGAGTCACTTCTCAGCATTGTAATCAGCATGAAGACTTGTCTATGCACCAGGCAACCCGGCACCTAGGACCTCCCTATCTGTAGACACCTGTCAACCCATACCCATCTCTAAACAACCCCCCACTTGCTCTGCTGCCTTTAAAATACTCTGGCTCTGGAGGGGGTGATGGAGAAGGGAGGCTGAACCACCCCTCCTGCTCCTTGACTTTTCCTTCTGGCCCTTGGTCTCTCCTGTTGGTGCTCCAGTTGTCCGTTTACCTACTCATGCTCCACTCATAGCCCACATCCTTCATCCTGCCAGGTGTACTCACCCACACTGCTCTCCTTCTGCATGCACACGTGGATGCTGATGGAACCCTCAGGCACACGCTCACACAACTGTCTTCACCCCCATTTCCAGGTGCACACATGCAGATTCAGCTGCCTAGGGGGTCCCTCCATCCCCTTGACTCTACTTGGAGAGGGCACATAGTGCCTGTTCCTCCTCTGCGCACCCTGGTATGCCCGCCCTGCAGCTCATAAGGATGGGAATGATCCTACCAGCTTCCGGGCTACAGCTTGACCTCCTGGGGGCAAAGCCCTTCTGCCCAAAGCAGTAATGAGAGTCCCAACAGCCCCGGCTTCTTCCTAGAGCAGGCTTCTTCCTAGAGCAGGCTCGTTCTCATTGCAATTTCCTTCTCTGACCCTGGATCCAGCTCAGCTGTGGACAGGAGACCATCCAAGCAAAAGCCTTTCTGTTTTTCTCTCCTGCCGCTGTTGCTGCCCCAGCCTGTCTCTGAACCACCCCCTGGTTCAGCCAGCCTTTGGGATGTGGACTGTGAACTGGTCTGGCTCTCTGGGTGGATGCAAGAGGGTCCAAGAGTAGGGTCAAGCCAGGGACCAGGCAAGCATCCGGGCAAGGGCAGGAGAGGAATGGACTGGAGAGTACTTGGGGGCTTTGGCACCGCCTCAATCCACAGAGGCCCAGGCCAGGATCACTGCCTTTCAGTACTAGCTGATGGTGGAAAGGGTGTGGGCCCTGCGGGAGGGGCCCCTGGGAGCCAGGCTTCTGCTGCCCTCTGCTGTGTGCTGGGAACAGCCACAGCCAGCACTGGGGTGCAAGGCTGGTAAAGAGGAGTGGGGAGAGAAGGCTCTTTCCTGTGCCCAGGCTGCCTGAGGGCATCTCCTGGCAGAACACAAGAGGCACTTGGGGGGCAATGCTGAGACTTACTTGCTTCAAATAAAAAGTTCCTGCCTTGTTTGCAGGCTCTCAGGTGTGCAACAGCGATGATCAGTGGCAGCTGTTATGAAAAGTAGAGCTGGGGCCATGTTATCTGTCCCTGCTGCTTGCAGGGTCTGGCACCAGCTTTAGACTCTTCCTCCTGGCTCTCTTCCCACTGAGGAGTAAAGTGTGAGGAGGCACCCCAAGGTCAGCTGTGCTGGGGTGAGGAGTTCATGGTGACGACACTCAGGTGTGGGGCGAGTGCGACTGGTCTCCACCACCTGGGGCTGACTCACGGCCCAGGTGTTCCTTCCTGGGGCTCAGTCTTAGGGCCCCCTGAGTCTGTCTCTATCAGGCCAATCCCAGCTGGCCTGGCCAGAGGCAAGTCCAGTGGTCGGACCTTCTGTTACTCTCCCACCCTCACTACAGGGCAAATGTCTGTCATCGCTGCCATCCTCGGCCCTGGATGTGAGATTTCAAGCAAGTCGCCTGATTTCCCGAAGCCTCAGCTTCTCCCTCCTTCTATCAAGCAGATAATAAAACCTCCTTTGTCAAATCCAGATTCTGCCATTTACTGATAGGGAGGCTGTAACCACGTCACTTAGTCCATTTATGTCTGAGTTTCCTCATCTGTAAAATGTGGATAATCCTCATGCCTATTGACAAGGTTTTTATGAGCTTTCAAGGCAATAATATGATATGAATATATGGATGGACTTTGTTTTTTTTTTAAGATTTATTAATTTCTTGCAAATGGCCAACAGGCATATGAAAAAATGTTCAACATCGCCTGTAATCAGGGAAATGCAAATCAAAACTACCATGAGATACCATCTTACACCAGTGAGAATGGCACATATTAAAAAAACTAGCAACAACAAATGTTGGCGAGGGTGTAGAGAAAAAGGAACTCTCCTGCATTGTTGGTGGGAGTGCAAACTGGCCCAACCACTATGGAGAGCTGTGTGGAGATTTCTGGACCTACTAAACATAGAGCTTCCATATGATCCAGCAATTCCACTCCTAGGTATTTACCCAAAGGACACAGAAACATCAATTCCAAAGAACACCTGCACCCCTATGTTTATAGCAGCACTGTTTACAATAGCTAAGCTTTGGAAACAGCCCAAATGCCCAAAAATAGATGACTGGATCAAGAAGATGTGGTACATATACACCATGGAATATTATTCAGCATTCAAAAAAGATAAACACATGCAATTTGCAGCAACATGGATGGCGCTGGAAGGGATCATGCTCAGCAAAATAAGCCAAAAAGAAAAAGAAAAATACCGGATGGTCTCACTCATAGCAGGAATCTAGAAAACTTAAATAAGGGACCAGGAAAATGAATAACTATAAGAAAGTGAAAATCAAAATCAACAAAAAACTATGAACCAGAGACACTTTTTGGGGGGTGGGGGCCGGGAGGGGAGGGATTGGGGTCAGAATGGGGCATGTGCAGTTGTATGGGGGAATATAAAAATAAAATTTATTATTTAAAAAAAAAAAGAAAGCAAAAAAAAATAAATTAGGTAAAGAATTAAAAAAAAAAAAGATATATTAATTTCTGCATAAAGAGCTGTGGTATAGGCCAGAGATGCAGAGGGGTGAGAGGATTCATGAGAGACAGAGTGGGGAGCAGAACAGGCAGACTAACTGAAATACACTGCTGAGGGGAGCAGCGGGCAAGACAGGAGAGGTCTGCTGCGCCATGTAGGTAGCTCCCTGGCTGGCCAGGGATCGAACTCGTGCTGCAGAGGCTGCGGACAGCTTCATAGGTTGTGTCTTAACCCCTTGTGCCACCAGGGAGGCCCTACGGAATGCCTTTGAATAGCGTATCTGGCACAGAACTTGGATTTCCATTGGCCGGTCGGACCGCATGACAGAGGTGCTCACAGAGGGCTACTTTGTGGGAGAGGAGAGGGTTGAGCTTTGAGGAGACTGGCTCTTGTGGATAAGAGATTCTAACCCTTTCTCAGTCTCAGAGCCCCTATACCCGGCACCTTGCCTGTAGCCTCAGATGCCCAGCCAACCTGGTCCCCACACCCGTCACAACAGAAACTCTCACCGGTGATGTCTCGGTCTCCACCACCTCAAACCATGCTCCTGTGTCCTTGGCTTAGCAGGTGTCCCAGGGATCACTCTGCCATACTGCCCTGGAGATGCCTGGCCCGAGTGAGTTTCCAGTAGGGAATGGTCCCCTTGCGGTGCCAGGGACAGGTTGCCAGGGAGAACGGGTTGAGTCTCTCTGACACGTTGGCAGATAAACATCAATATCACTGCCACTCCCCCAGGACTCCTCCCAGGGGCAGAGCCATTTCTCTCTCTGCATGCCCAGCTTTCTGCACTTGGGAATGGAGCGCACTGCAGGCCGCTCTGGTCACCTGCCCTGGGGGGTCACCCACATGTCTAGGGAACTGCCTAGCAACCTCGCGTAACTGGGTGATTGTGTCAACAGCTTAGGACCAAAGGCCGTGAGAGGCAGAGTCCACTCACTCTGCCAAAACCGAGGAGGTGACATCCCTCAGCTGCCTACCTCAACCCCCCCCCCCCCCCCCCCGTGCTGAGCCCTGCTCTCAGCAAACAAACCTCTGACATCTTGTCCCTTAGATTTCCCAAGCACAGGAACCAGAATTTTCCACATGAGGGACAGTCGCAGTGGGAGGGCTTACAGTGGACCCACAAGAGCTCTTCCCGAGCAAATGGGGGCAGAGAGAGGCCAGTGACACTGAGGTCAGGCACAGGCCTCTGGAGGGCAGTTGAGGGGGAAGTGGCTCACAGCAGGCACCAAAGGACTCGTGGCTAGCTGTACACAGCCCGCCCAGGCACCCTTCCCTTCCTCCCTAGTTGTGCCCCCCTCCCGAGCTGGTCCCCTGCTGAGTCAGTCACATCCTTCTGCTCAGAGGAGACAAGGTTCTTCTCACCTCAATTACAAGTCTGTGCCCAGAGAGGGAAGGTGACTCGACCTGCCTGAGGGATCCTAGCCTTGGTCTTTCTTGTTCCTCTCATGTAGGGTGGGAGCTAGCCCAGTTTGAGGGGGCGGTGACCAGGGGCAAGGGAAGCATCAGGCCTCAGGGGGAGTTTCTCCTGTGGGACAGTTTCACTGCTGGCTCTCACACCCAGCAATACCAATAAAATTGATGATAATAATTAAGACTATATAATCAACATGTGTTTATTTATCCCAAGAAGCCTCCTCTCCTGGCCCCCATCATTACCTTTCCATCCTGTTGATAGCTGGTGGGCGTTAACTAACTATGGCTCTAATAAAAAGTAATAACTGCCTGAGTTTCCCGCTCCCACAGCTTTGGACAGCAGTGGTGTCCCTCTTAACTCCAGCCTGTGAGGAAGGGGGGAGACTGTGGGATGCGCGGACTGTACTCCCCATTTTCAAAGGCAGGAACTGAGGCTCTAAGCAAATGTGCAAAGAATGAAACCCCACATGGAAAGCTGTAGAAGCAGGCAAGTTTGCCTTCTCTGTTGAGTCTCCAAGTATACATCTCCCTCCCAGGGGAGCTTCTCCTGCCTGTGCCCCTTCCAGGGCACCCTCAGAAGACTGGCTAAAGGGGACATTATCCACCATCCAGCAACAAACACCACCAGGTGACATTCGGCAAGTTATCTTTCATCACTGAGCATGTTTCCTAAATGGTACAAAAGGATCTTTGTAAAGATCAAGATCCTGTTCAAAAAAATTCACTACAAAACGGCAGCTGTTGATATTATCAAGCTCTCAGGGATATTTGTTTTTGTTTTTTTATCCTTAGGGGCGTTTGTATTCTCCACTCACAGGAATGAGTGGCAGTTCAAACTTGGGGTGCAGAAGGCACAGGAGGCTGAGGGTTCTGTCCAGAAGCTGTCAACTGCCCAGGGCCAGCCTGCCCAGGCATGTGCGCTCAGGAAAGGGATTCCCAAGGGAGGTCAACAGTGACACGTACTCTTCAGAGGTGGGAGGGGGTCCCTCGGATTCCCTCTCCCCACTTCCTCTGCACTTCACCCCGAGATCATCTCCGGATCTTAGCGGCACCAACGGATCCGCTGATCAGTGGTATAAAACCGGGGCCAAACCTCAGCCACACCTCCTTCCAGCTCTTGCCTGAGCCTGGAAGGAAGAGCCCTTCTCCCAGCTCCAGCCCAGCTCCCATTTTACAGAAAGGAAAAACGAGGCAACAAAGGGGCTGTCAGTGAAGAGCCGCGAAAGCCCTGCAGCCCAAATTTTCTCTATTCCCTTCTTCTCCGTCCACCTTTGGGTAGCAGCTTCCCAGCCCTTGATCTCCCAGGTCAGGAGGCTAGTCAAGCTACGGGCCCCACCGGCGCGGCGCGGCGCATCGCCCCTTTAAGGCCCGGGCCTCTCGCCTCGCGGACCTCGCCCCGCCTCCCGCGGGCCGCTCTGCGCCTGCGCGCCGCGCCGGAGCCCTGGGGTTGGGCCGCGCTCAGTTCCGTGCAACTTTCAAGCGAGTTGCAAACTCCGCCCCGCGGCTGGTGCGGGCGGCGGCGGCGACCCGCGGGGGAGAGCGACCCGCCACCCCGGCCCGGACCCGCAGCGGCGCCGCGGCGGGGCCCGAACGGCCGGTTCGGCGGGACGCGCGAGTCAGATCGGTAACTGCTGGAGCGGCTCCGCCGGGCAGGGGAGCGCCCAGCCCGCGCCCGCGCTCTAGGGGTGCCTCCCTGCCCCGCGCCCCGCGCCCGGCTCTTCGGGGTCCCCGCGCTGCGGAGGTAGCGGGCCCCGCTTTGTTCGAGGGGCTGCCCAGCTCCCCTTTTGGTCCCGCGCCCTCGCCGTTTGCCCCACCTTGGCCCCCGAGTGAGCGCCCCGCTGGGAGTCTTCTTGGGGCTCCCTTCGCCCCCCGAGGCTGCAGGATGGTGTCCTGGATGATCTGTCGCCTGGTGGTGTGAGTATGATCGCCCTCCTCCCTCTGCCCCCGGGTGTGCTCCCCTCGCGGGGTGAAAGCTGGGAGCGTCAGGTGGGAAAGGCTTTCTGAGTCTCGTCGCCCCATTTCCTGCCCGATACCTCCACCCCGGCAAGGGTTAACGGATCCCGGGGGCCCTGCAGGCGGCATGGCGGTGTGCTTGTCTCCCCACCCCCCAGTCCTCCTAGGCCGGTGGCGGCCCCTCCCGCACTCACACACTGTGGACAGGTGCTTGGTCGAGCACCACGGGGCCGTTGGCAGCCCCTTGACAAACACATGGTGTTGTGGCAGGTTGTGGGTGGAGAATCCAGGTGCTTGCTTCCCATCTGTCAGTCACATGACTCACTACCCTGGCCTCAGCCTCCCCACTCTGTCCTACTCTTTACCTTTCAGTATTCCAGCACCTGGCTCAAACATCCCTGTCTGCAGCCTGGCGATGCCAGGTCTGGTGGCCCGGAGCCTGATTGCATGTCTTTGGGAGGGGACTGTCTAGTGTTCTCACCGGCTTAGAAGCTTGCCTCCCGCCCACCTCCTTGTGTGGCAGTGTGTGCTGTCGCTCCATCATGCACCCAGGACCCATGGGTGCAGGCCTGGACAGGCTTGGGATGTTTGTAAACAGCAGGGTGGGGAGGCAGCTTCCAAGGCACTGACTCAGGCACAGGTTGTGCCAGCCAAGCGGGAAGAACAGGGAAGGCACTGCCACCTGGATTCTTTGGGGGAGGTTGCCACTTAGGGAGGCAGAGGAGTGGAGATGGTGTCCTGAATACTCCCCTCTCCCCCCTCTGCTTTCCCGGCTGCTCTTCCAGGCTGGTGTTTGGGATGCTGTACCCAGCTTATGCTTCCTACAAGGCTGTGAAGACCAAGAATATTCGTGAATATGTGAGTGCAGGGGAATGGGCAGGAAGGCTTGCCTCATGTGGGGTCTGATGACAGTCTTGGGGGGAGGGGCACTTGTGTGGTAGCAGTTGACTTGATGAAGTGGGATCTAAGCTGACCTCTCCCTCCTCCAGGGCTCTGATCAGATGGTATATCTTGAGCAGAGAGCACAGGCAATTGAAGTTCCTCTGCAGGAGATTGGGGGTGAAATCCATCAGGGGTGGGTACAGGAATGAGTGGCTCAGATGCAACTCTCAAGGGCCAGCTAGATGCCAGGGGAATGCCCCGGGATAGGCTCTCTGGAATCTCTGGGCTGGGTCAGCCTGGGACAGGGGAGTTCGCCCTATGGGCTAAATGGCTGACCTCTGACCTCTTGTCACCCTGCCCCTCCCAGGTCCGGTGGATGATGTACTGGATTGTCTTTGCCCTCTTCATGGCAGTGGAGACCTTCACAGACATCTTTATTTCCTGGTATGGGTACTGGAAGCTGTGGGTGGGGTAGCCCAGCTTGGCCTGCCTCCTGGCTGACCTGGCCCCTCTGTGCTCTGACAGGTTCCCTTTTTATTATGAGATCAAGATGGCTTTTGTGCTGTGGCTGCTCTCACCCTACACCAAGGGGGCCAGCCTGCTCTACCGCAAGTTTGTCCACCCATCCTTGTCCCGCCACGAGAAGGTACCCGGGGGAGGGTGGGAGGCAACGAGCACTGGACTGGGGGATGTCTGGGTTCTAAGTGCAGTCCTGCTGCTATTGGGCTGTAGACCTTGACAAGCTTAGCCTCCTTCCTTTTCTGAGAAAACCAAATGGGGGCACCAAAAGGATGTGTGAAGCCATTGGAAAGTTTGTTTGGTTTATGGAGGGAGGCTCGAACATGGCTGTTCACGGAGGTGTGGGAGTCGGGGGAATGGGAGTGAGTAGGGAGCCCCACTTTTGGTGTGGTTGCAGGTGACTGAGGATGGGCTGGGAGGCGTGACAGTGGCTTCTCTAGGTCTGTAGTCCAGTGTCCCTGAGTCCTGCTCCCCTATGTCCGCAGGAGATTGACACCTACATTGTGCAGGCCAAGGAGCGCAGCTACGAGACGGTGCTCAGCTTTGGGAAGCGAGGCCTCAACATTGCTGCTACAGCTGCTTTCCAGGCTGCCACCAAGGTGTCCTGGACCCCCAGCCTTCACCAGCTCCCTACCCTGCCCTCCCCCCAGAGCCTTTTGGGCAACTCTGGCTCTCTGTTAGGAAGCTGAGAGACAGCTGTTCTCCCTGTCAGGGAACAGGGACAAAAGATGGCAGGTGGGGTGTTGGCAGGAGCATGGAGCTGGGACTGCAGTGAGCCTGTCTTGAGACTGACTGAATGACTGCTCCTGTTCCGTGGCCTCAGTTTCCTACTGATGCTTCAGAGGCAGGGCTGGAAGGTTGCCAAGTTGCTTTCAGTTCTGAAGTCTGTGCCTCATCATCACCTACATGCCAGCCCTTGATTTCCTGGCAGCTGCCCTGGCTGAGGCCTGTTCCTGCTAGGAGCCCCGCCTCTCCCCTCCTGGTGATGCAGTGGCTCCCCTCCCTTGCAGAGTCAGGGGGCACTGGCAGGAAGACTGCGAAGCTTCTCCATGCAGGACCTGCGCTCCATTCCCGACGGCCCTGCCCCTACCTACCGGGATCCCCTCTACCTGGAGGACCAGATACCCCGCCACAGGCCACCCATTGGTGAGTGGGCTAGGGGCCTGGCGCTCTCCTGAAAGGGTGGCTTCCTGTGTGAGCTATGGCTTCCCCTAGGGCTAGAAGAAGGTGGGCTGATCCCCCAGCCTTCAAACAGCACATGCCCCGCTTTGCTTCCCTGGCTCCCTCTCCTCCACACAGGGTACCGGGCAGGGGGTCTGCCCGACAGTGACACTGAGGATGAGTGTTGGTCAGATACAGAGGCGGTTCCCCAGTCACCAGCCCGGCCCCGAGAGAAGCCTCTGAGCCGCAGCCAGAGCCTGCGTATAGTCAAGAGGAAACCTTTGTCACGGGAGGTAGGTGACAAGGGTGGCAGGAGAGAGGAGGGCTGCTCTGACTTCAGCCCACACTGCTCATGTGTGTCTGCTCTCTCTTCCCCAGGGCACCTCACGCTCCCTGAAGGTTCGGACAAGGAAAAAGACCATAACCTCTGACATGGACAGCTAGGGCTGGCAGTGCCTGGCCCAGTCTTACCTTGTGCCGTGCAGGGGCCTGGGAGCTGTTTGGAGGGGACCTCTGGCTACACATCTGGCCTGCCTGTACCAGCTGCTCAGGTTCTGCCCTCCTGGCTCCCACTGTTGGTTAGGGACCAGGGCCAGGTGCCAGACTATGCCCAGGGATGCACCCACAATGTACCAAAGCAGACAGGACCCAGGGTTCTGTTTATTGCCTTTCTCATCCCTCTGCCTTCCTGCGTTTGGGTCCGGAACCCTCTCCAGACCCTTGCAAATGAAATCAGAAGCCCAACTTCATTCCTTCCTGTCCTTCCAAGTACTTGATGGCCTTTTCCAAGGCTTTGTGTGTGTATTGGGTTGTATGTTTTATGTTGGTGAATGAGCTCATATTTGTGTAAGTTTTGATAAATAAATACAGAAAAGTGTTCTATTTATCCTTGTTTGTACCCTCATTCCTCACAGCACATGTTATTAAGAGGCCAGACCTGGTCTAGGATGTGCTTAGACAGACCTGCCAGAGGGGCCCTACCTTCTGGGGGAGACAGCCATTGACAGAGTTGCAATGCAACATAGTCATGATAAGCTCATGGGGGCCTCTGAGGGACACAAATATGGGAGAGTTGGGGAACCAGCCCTGAGAGGAACCAGGGCCTAAGAGGACATGACTGGAGCTGTGCACTGGTTAGGTCTGGGGAGGTGGGCTTCCATGGGCTTTTGGGGTCTCTAGGCCGTGAACACTCAAGTTTATACTGGGAACATTGTACCACTGCAGAGTGGCCGCAAGAGGGCAGTAGCTGCCAGGTTCTGGGTTGCCCCCAGTTTCCAGGTCAAGGAGGGTGGGGCTTGGAGGTTGGCCAGAGCCTCGCCTGCAGGGGCCTGACTGCTGGCTGGCTGGAGGGATGTTGCAGAGCTCTGGGCCAGCCTCCCAAGGACCCATCCTGCTGCTCAGGTCGTTGCTCCGCAGCCTGCCCCAACCATGGTATTGCCTCTGTCCTGAGATCCAGGCTCTTTGCCTGGGCTGGCTCCACCCTCTTCTGTCCCTGGATGCTGGTATGACCCAGTGTCCCCAGGGCTCTTCCCCTCTCCCAGCCCTTGTCTGCTCCTCCTTTCCTGGGAGAGCACTGGATGGGAGGAGAGAGTGTAGCCTGGAGTGGCCTGAGGAGTGTGGATTAACTCCCAGTGTGGGGATTATCCAGGCTTTATTTGGGGGAGGCTCTTAATCTGCCAGGGTGGTTTAACTTCTCACACATTGGTGCTCAATGACTGCCTCTCTTGGCATCCCCTGGCCTTGCGGTGTTGCCTTATCTCCTCATTTATTCATTAAAAAAAAATCTCTCTTGAGCATCTAGCAGGTGCTAGGCTTGTAGTGAGGATAAGGAAGCAAAGTCTAGGAATGTGACAGCCTTGCAGCAGGAGACGCTGCTCTGTGCCCCTGCCCATGTCTGTTTGGCCTCACTATAATCTCGTGAGCTATGGTACTATTATTATCTCCATTTTACAAACAGGAAAATAGGGAAGGAGAGGACAAGCCATTTGCCCAAGAAAGTGGCGGAACGGGTTTTCGAACCCGGCTAAAGGAGATGTGTCTTGCCTGAGAGGCACAGGGCCCTTTACAGAGATGATTCCTCTGTCCTCACTGATAAGTTGCCAGGTAGGGCTTAGTCCCATTTTACAGATGGAAAAACTGAGACAAGAGGTCCCGCACTTGTCCTTGAAGGTTGCCTGTGGGTTGGGCCCTGTCTTCTGAAGCCTCCTACCAGAAGCTGCCTGGATAGAGCCACACACACAAACTAGGGGAACAGAACAGAGGAGCAGTGGTGAAACAAAAGCATGAAGAGAAAGTTGGGGGGAGGGCTGAAATTGTGGGGTGCTGAGGGACTTTCACAAGGGCTTGCAACCCTGCCTTTGCTCATTCCTCAGATGGGCCTGGAGTGCTGATGCTTTCTCCCTGGTTCCACCACATCCCCAGCCACTTCGCCAGCCCTGCTGCCCCTCAGCTCTTGCCTTCAGCCCTGCTGCTCCTGTTTCTGTTTCCTGAGCACATCCTACATCCAGGCACCAGCCTCTGGCCCTTTGTTCCAGCTGTGACTCTCCTGACTTCCCGTCTGTCCTTCCCAGCCTGTCAGGCCCTTCCTTTAAGATCTGGTTTCTCCCAGAAGGCTCCCCTGATTTACCAGCCCCTCCACAAGCTCCTAAGGTTCAAGCTCTGGCTGTTCACCCTGTTCTGGGCACAAGACGCTATGGACTGTGTGGGTGTGCCCATGGTCTTCCCCTCCCTTCCCCAGTGGGCCCCTGGACAGCTTCTCCAGCTCATCAATCAGACTGTCCCATGACTCCAGGCAGCCTGTTCATGCTGTTCCCTTGATATGCTCTTCCCCCACCAAACCCTCTGTCCCATTCCTACGCCCTTTGATCCCCACTCAGACATCACCTCCCCCAGGAAGCCCTCAGTGCATTCTCCCCCTCACCTCTTGCTGTTGATTGCTCATCCCAACCAAGTGTCTCTGTTCTCACATGGAATTGTTTTTACCTAGAGTGCATCATTTTCTCTCTCTCACTACACTGTGGCATCACAAAGAACAGACTTGCATTTATTCACCTTTGTATCCCAGACTGGAACAAATGGTAGCCTAGCCACAATGAAATATCGTCATGCATGTGTGACTAAGAAGCTACTTCTGGGCTCCTGTATCACCTCCTCCTTGAAGCTCCCCAGACTGCCCCAGGGTGGGGTTTGAAGCACCTGTAACCACTTGTTACCAAGCCCCACTGCCCTGAGAGTCACCCCACAGGGCCCAGCACATGGCTTGGCATGTAGGAGGCCTTGGCAAATGTTCGCTGGTAAAAGAACAGATGCACTAAGTGAGTGTAGGTTCCATGAGGACACAGTCCCTACCCTGCATTTCCTGGGTGCCCAATGTAGACCCTTGAAGAGCCCAGTTAGGAGAATAGCTTCTTTACTGTATGGATTCTGAGATCCTGAGGCCAGAGGGGTAGAGCCCAGGAGAATTCCAAGTTCTGGGCCATTTTTGGCCCAGCACTCACGTGGTGCTGAGACTGGGGCATTGAGTGTGGGCTGGGTTTCCCTCAGAGTCTGTCCTATCCCTCAAAATCACCGAGGCATCCTCTGTCCAGTACCACCTCCTCTGATAGGGCTGCTCCCCATCCTTCTGTCCTGGTGTTAGGGGAAGGCAAGCCTGCCCTAAGGGCTGGGCTTCTGTTCCAAGTGGCCCAGAGCAGAGTGCCAGGCTCTGAGCTGGGCCCCAGGTAGGAAGATGAGGTAACCTAGGCCAGCCCCTAGGACCACGTGCCTCTACTTGGCCAGGTTGGGTCCAAGGGGTTTGTGTCCTGGGCTCACTCTTTGGTCTCCTCAGGCACCCTGCTGGCTTCTGAGGGTGCCTCATGTTCTCAGGAACTGGCAGCGCTTCATTCCTCAGCTCCCTCGTCCCTCCTCCTCACCACCCCATCATCTCTTGGCCCTTTCAGTGGCTCCTCTCTCTCTCTCTTCAGCCCCCATCACTGTCCCTTTTGGCCTATGGTCCCTCTGTGGGCTGGTCCCCCTCCCCTGCCCGCCTCTGGCACTGCTGTATTTTTAGCTGCCACTCTCTCGTGGCTGAGGAGCAGTTAGTCTCCCGTTTCAACACAGCCCAGGCTGAGTTGGGGAGTCCTGGCCTACACTGCCCCACCCTTGAGGGGGTGGAGGAGATGAGCACTGGGGCTCCCCTCTTCCCTGTCCAGCAGCCCAACATTAGGGGCTGGGAAGCCCACTAGATGGGCAGGAAGCAGAAGCCTGGGCAGGAGGCTGAGGCCGTGGCTTGGGAGCCTGAGGCCAGAGCTGGGGTTGCTAGGCGCAAAGGTCCCAAGACTGAGCAGAGTGAGGTAGTTTCTCTACCAGGCGCTGGGATTGCTCAGGAGAGTCATGGAGGGAGGGGCATTGGGGACAGGGGGACTGAGAAGAGGAATTAGGTCAGGGATGTGGGTGGGTGGGTGAGAGGGGAGGGGGCAGCCCCTGAGAGCTTCCTCCTGGCTCCAAAAGCATCTCCTCACTTCCCTTCCTCTCTCCTCCCCCAGGTCCTGGGAGAATTCGCCGGTATTCCCCCTCCCCCATAGCCCCCCCCCCAGTTCTTGCCACAAGGGTGGGGGGCGGGGTGGGGGGAGGCCAGCCTCAGCTGTCTGAAGGATGGAGGGGCTGGGGAAGTAGGGCTAGGTGCCCAGACGGCCGCGTGTGTGGGAGGGGATGTCCTCAGATGCCCTCCACCCGGCAGTCCCCGCTCTGACGTGGGTGCCCCCCCTCTCCCCGCCCGGATTAGTGGCAGCTTGGCCTGACTCTCCGGGGCTCCTTCCCCCGCCCCCGCCTGCTGCCTTCCCTGGGCAGGGGGCTGCTCCGCCCGAGGGGCACTGTGCTTGCCCAGGTAAGGGTCTCTGGGGACAGGGTGAGGGCAGCTGGCTGGTGAGAGCCGGCTTGTCAGCATGGACGCGTGTGGCAGTGTGTGTGTGTCGGTGCGTGAGGGGTCGGCGTGGGGCCGGGTGGGCCCACACGCCTCTGGGGGTGCTATTCAGCTTGCCTTTGTCCACCAGTCCAGCATTGTGTCCACGCATTGTGTGGCTTTCCCTCTGTTTGTGTCTTTTGTGTGTCTCCTCAGCTTGCTGGGTCCTCAGGCACAGAACAGCCGGCTCCAAGGGCTCTGTGGGCCTGTGGAGCAGGATGGGGAGCTGGTTGAGGGTGGAAAGGGGCTTCCTTTCCCAGCCTGACTCCTTCCATGACACCCTGGGTATGTCAGGAGCCTGTCCTGAGAGTTCTGGTCTAGTCCAGAGACTGGGACCTGACAAAACAGGCATGGCAACTGGGGGTGGGGTGGGGAGCTGTCTCTGCGGCTCCCCCGGGACAGTCCCTATCCTTTCAGGGATGACAGTAAAGGCCCTCAGGGACCTGATGGCCCAAGCTCCCACCCAGCCCTGCCCAACCTCTTCTAGGCCCAAAGCCGCAGGAATCTCCCCCTGGGCTCTCCCACAAGCCTTGGCTGCCAGAGGACACAGATGGGGGACCACAGGCACACCCAGCCCACCATCCGCACCCTAGAGCTAGTCTGGAAGTGGGGAACTGGGGACTATTGTCTGGGTTAGACCCTCCACAATCATTTCCCCTGGCCCATCAGGTCTGGGTCACCCCTCAGGGGAGCTGGGGGTGGAAGGGAGTGTTAATAACTCAGTCATGTAAACAACCCCTACCAGCCTGCCCTGCCACAGAGCTGGCCTCTGGAGGAAGGCGAAGGAGCTGGGCAAGTCTTTGCCACCGGCCCTAGCCGCCCCCTCCCCTTCTTCTCAGAGGACAGGAGGATCCTGAACCCTTCTGGTCTCCTGGGAGAAGGTTCCTTCCCAGCTGGCTGTTTGGCTCTTGATGGTTTCCCTCTCCAGGGATGGTGGCGTGACCTGGGACCAGGCTGGAGGCCTTGGAGAACTCATCTCCCAGATGGGGAGGGGTGGGTGGGGTGGTGCGGCCTGTCCCAGGCTGGGTGAAGGCAGCCCAAGGATGGCTTCCACAAGGAGGCAGAGGAGTCTCCGGGTGGGAGGTGGGTGCCGGAGGGGAAGGGAAGAGCCCGTTGGGCGTGTGGGTTTCTGTGTGTGTCTGAATCTGTCTGTGTGTGTTTGAATCTGTCTGTTTGTGTCTGTGCTCTGGAACCACCCCCGCAGAGGAGCCGGGATGCTTCCTCGGGTGGAGGGTGCCCTGCTTTCCCATTTCCTCTCCTCTCTGCTCCCTCCCAGGAGCCACTCCCATGGGCTCCTCTCCAGCGCCTGGTCTGGAAGCACTAGAAACCCCGAATGGGATAGACCCCCAGAATGCCGGGTAGAGCAGGTGGTGGAGCATGTCTCCTTCCCCCTCCTCTCTGGACACTTGGTGAAACCAAGGCCCTTAGGGCAGGAACAGACTTGGGCCCTCCCAGAGCTGCTGATGCAGGACACTGCCATTGGGCCCTGGGGGGGGGGGGGGCTTGGAGGGGCCTTGGGTGGGGTATAGTGAAGAGGAGCTTGGCCAGGTGAGGACCAAACAGGGCAGACTTGGCCCTCCAAGTATGCTCATGTGCCAATGTTGGAGAGGACCGGGAGCAGTGGTCCAGCAGGCACAGGGCCGGCTGGCGTGGGTCAGAGCGCCCATCACTGACCCGTGAGAACCCGACTGCCCCTGCCAGCTCTGGCACTACCCCCTCCCAGCCACCCCGCCCTAGCACCCCGGGGGGCACCCCGCCCCACAGTGGCCTGGTCCGGCCCCTCCCGCCCTTTGCTCCAGTTCCCGGGTTTGGCACCTATAGTGGGGGTGCTGCCCGCCTGCCAGGCTCCGGGGCCGGGCCCACGGAGGGTGGGGCGGCTGGGAAGCTGGCACGCTGCCCCGGGGGAGCCTCTCTCGGCAGGCGCCCGGGTGCCGCGGGGGGGAGGGGGGAACAAAGGGCTCATTCTCCCCGTGCGCAGCCGGTGGCATCGCCGGGGCGTTGGCGGAAGCCCCCGGGGCCCTGGAGGGGGCAGGCCCAGGCGGGGCCGCCGAATCACGGGCTCCTGTTTCCCGCAGGGTGCTGGAGGAGGAAACCGGCGGAGCAGCTTCCCCACTCTCAGTTGCGCGTCTGGCGATGGCGATCAGAGGTCCTGCTGCGCTCTCCGCTGCGCTCTCCCTCCATTAGCCGTGCTGCGCCGCGCTGCGCCCTCGTTGGTGCCGCTCTCCTGGGTCCTGGGATCGGCCCCCTTTCCAGGCACGACCCCCTCCCCCGGCCCCTCGGCCATCCCCCCACTCGGCCGTCTCCGATCCGGGGCGCGCGTTCCCCCCGGCCCGGCTCTCTCTCTCCCTCCGGGGGCACCCGCTCCCTCACCCCGGCCCGGCCCTCCCCGCGGCGCAGCACGGAGTCTCGGCGTCCCATGGCGCAACCCACGGCCTCGGCCCAGAAGCTGGTGCGGCCGATCCGCGCCGTGTGCCGCATCCTGCAGATCCCGGAGTCCGACCCCTCCAACCTGCGGCCCTAGAGCGCCCCCGCCGCCCCGGGGGAAAGAGCGCGCCAGCGCGCTGAGCAGAGAGATCGGGAGAGCGAGCCGTCGCCCGCCGGCCGGGAGGCCCCGGAGCCGGCCCATGGGGAGCAGGCGCCCGGCGCTGGCCACGACGACCGCCGCCGCCCGCACCGCGCCCGGCCCGTAAGCCCAGGTAAGCGCCGAGAGGGGGCGCCCGGGCCGCGCCCTCTGGGGACTCCAGGAGGGGGTCCTTTCCGAGCCCAGCCCGCGCTGCGCGGCGCTGCGCTGCGGGGAAGGCGGGAGCTCTCCGGGCTGGTCCGGGCTGCCTCGCGCATCTTTAAGTTAGGATGCGCCATGGGTGGGACCCCGTCGGGAGCGGTGACCCCAGAAACCCCAAGCGCTCTTTGTCTTGGCTCCCTCACTTCCCTTCTGGGGCTTCACCCAGCAGCCCCGGGAGCTGCGCAGGGAGAGGCATTGGGCTGCGAGAGCGCTGCGGCGCTCGGTGCCACCTGTCATCCTGGTCCTTTGCACGCACGTTCAATTTTCCCTCCTTTGCCTCTCTGCGGCCCAGCCCGCTTTCCCCGCCTCCTTCCCTCCCCCTAGTCAGGCTGCAGTTACCAGCGTCTGCCGATGGCTCTGGCACCACTGCTGGCTGGACTGGGACAACTTGACCCATCCCAGCTGAGGCCTCTTAACCCCCTCTCCTGAGCTGGCTCACTTCCTCCCTGGGGGCATTGGTGGAGATCCCAGTGCCCCCCCACGGCGGGAGTGATGGGGCTCTGTCTCAGGAGCCAAGAAACTGTAGAGCCCTGGAAGGTGGCAACTATGGGCTGACCAGGTGTGGAGAGACATAGCAGCCAGCAGTGCTGGCTGGCAGCTCTCCCCGGTGACTCCAGCCTGCCCCGCCTGTTCTTCCCACCCCTGCGAGCCTGGGTGGGGCAGAGGGGTGGGGTGGGCAAGCAGTACCCCCAGAACTACAGACTGCAGGGTGGGGAGAGGCCTCCAAGTCTGCCAGTTTCCAACCCCATTTTTGTACAAGGGGACGCTGAGGCCTGGAGGAGTGGCATACTTGCCCGAGGTCAGACAGTGGGCGACTGGGTCAGGGCCAGGATCCAGCTTTATCTGCCAGTGTGGTGCCTTCCTTCCAAGTTTGCCTTTTAGGTTCTACCCCTGTGCTTCAGCATGGCTCTGCTAGGCCAGGGGATGGCATCCTGGACATGGCAACCTCTGCTGAGGGATGCTGGCCTAGGTGGGCTGTCAAGTCCCAGACATCTGGGGGAAGGGGTGACCTCCTACTCTGGAGCAGGTCATATGGGCCACTCGTGGGCAGGCAACAGAAAGCCCAGCTGTGGGTGGGCCCTTGCACTACTGGTTTGAGTCGGCTTGGTGCTGCCAGGGCGGTGCCCACTCTGTACCGGGCAGTAGGGTGCTTGAGCACATGCCTAGGAAACTCATGCCATGGTGGTTATGCCCCAGGGACCCACTCGGGGAGAGCCCCATGAGGGCAGGAGAGTGATGGAGAGTACGCCCAGCTTCCTGAAGGACACCCCAATCTGGGAGAAGACAGCCTCTGAGAATGGCATCGTGGGACAGGGGCGGGAGATCCCGCTTGAAGATGGACTACACCGTGGGGCGCTATGTCTGGGAGAGCCTGCACCTTTCTGGAGGGGTGTCCTGAGCACCCCAGACTCCTGGCTTCCTTCTGGCTTTCCCCAGAGCCCCAAGGACGTCCTCCCACTGGTAGAGGGTGAAGGACCCCGGAATGGAGAGAGAAAGGCCGGCTGGCTGGGCGGCAAGGAGGGGCTGCGTTGGAAGGAGGCAATGCTTACCCATCCACTAGCGTTCTGCGGGTCAGCGTGCCCACCTCGCTATGGTCCTCTGATTCCTGAGCACAGTGGTGGCCATACTAAGAGTGACCCTGTGGCCTTCCGGCCCTTGCACTGCCCTTTCCTTCTGGAGACCAAGATCCTGGAACGAGCTCCTTTCTGGGTGCCCACCTGCTTGCCACCCTACCTAGTGTCCAGCCTGCCCCCAGAGCGTCCGTGTGACTGGCCCTTGGCCCCACACCCCTGGGTGTACTCAGGGGGGCAGCCCAAAATGCCCTCGGCCTTCAGCTTAGGTAACAAGGTGAGTGTTGGGAGCAGAGAGCGTACCTGGGGCCCAGACCACACAGAGTAGCTCAGCGATCCCAGCAGCCCTGCCAGGGCCACAGCACTCAGCCTTCCATTCTGCTGTAAAGAGAAGGCGGCCCACAGCAGAGGCCTGTCAGTTGAAAGTCACCCTAAGCAGCTCCTCTTCAGGGCAACTTTGTCTCCCCAGCCTCTGCCTCTGGGCCATTCCAGCAAGTGACTCACCCTGTGTCCACTCAGAACAAGAACCTGAAACTGGGATCTTGGATGTGTGGTCTTGTCCCCTGAGAGGGCAGACCAGGCCTTCTGTCCAGGAGTGGGAGGGATGTGCAGGCACCCTCTGCCCTATGTTCAGGGTGACTTTCCCATAGGGAACCCCCATACCCAGGGATGAGATGTCAAATATTTTAAAACCAGTATGGCTCAGTGCATCAGGTGGTCTAACTAGGTCCTGGAGGTCTTTCAGCTGTGCCAGGCATTAACTATTTAGCCACTGGAGTAGGGGGAGGTTTGAGTACTCCTGGGAAAGGAAGGCTCTGGGAGGCGCTTAGCAGAGCAGTGCTTATTAACCACTACGTGGTCAGGATTTTCACAGCCTTTAAGGCCACAGGGGCACACACCTGCATGTTTTGAGCTCTGGGAGCCAAAGCTAGCACTAGCCTAATCCTTTCTTCTCTCTTTAGGGCTTTTACCACAAGGATCCGAGCATTCTCAGGTTGGCAAAGGAGCCTTTGGCAACTGCGGAACCTGGGTTGTTGGGCTTAGCCCCCAATGGGCATCTCCAGAGAACTGGGGGCATAGAACGCCCTTCACTACACCAGAGGGATGGAGAGACAGGAGTTGGCAGGCATGCAAATCTTTGCCCACTTCTCCTGGGGCACCCAGACACTGTTCCTCGGGCCCCCTGGACCACTTGTCCCCCAGGCCTAGTTCATACTCTTGGCAACTTCTGGGCTGTACCAGGGAGTGGAAGCCTCGGGTACCAACTGGGGCCATCAGCCACACCACGATGTCCCTCTCCTGGGCCTCCTGTCACCCAGGTGGGTTGCTGTTCCTCCCACCCACCTGCTAGGGATGAAGGTCTGAGTTCTTGTGGAAAGTGCCAGGAGGATGTGGACGTGGGCACCAGTGGACCCAGTGACTCGAGTGAGGAAGTGAACAAGGCCGCTGCCCCCAGAGCCTGCCCTCCCAGCCATCACACCAAACTGAAGAAGACATGGCTCACTCGACACTCAGAGCAGTTTGGGTGCCCAGGTGGCTGCGCTGGAGATGAGAGCACGGCAGCCCCGCTTCGGGCTCTGAAGAGGGCAAGCAGCCCTGAGGTCCAGGGGGCAGTGGGCGGCCCAGCCTCCAAGCGCCCACCTGACCCTTTCCCAGGCCATGCGGGGCAGGAGGCCAGAGGTTGGCAGGAGGTGCCGGATTCGTCCTTTGGGAACAAGGTGGAGGCGGAACAGCATGCAGATCACAGAGGTAAGGGAGCCGGGGGAGGCCACGGGGGGCCCTGTTTGGGAGGGGTAACCAGGCCTGGAACTTTGAGGGAGGCAGGGGCTGTAGGTCCTTTATAAGCGCGTCACACCAGTTGTCAGATTTTCCTCCTGGCTGTGATGGCTCTCTGGGAGCTGCTCAGCACCTGCAGGCCAGAGCCTTCCAGCAAGTGGCTTCTACTTCCAAATGCCTCCTCCAAGCCGTGGTGTGTTGGTGACGGTGTGATGACGTGGCTGGGAGTACGGACTCTGGAGTCTCAGAGTGCCCCCTCCTCACTGCTGATTGGTAGCTGCGTGACCTTGGGCTGATTACTTCATCTCTCTGGAGCTCAGTTTCTTCATCTATGAGATGGGGATAAAGATGGCACCTATCTCATAGAGACGGCTGCAAAGATTAAATGACATAATTCACAGCCAGGGCCTTGAAGAATTCCTGGCTCTTAGTAAGCACTCAACAAATGTTTGCCTTTGTGATTATTTGTGCCACAAATCCCCGTCTGGGGCATTGCCTCTCCTGAAGGACCCCTTGTCCTGCCTCAGGAACAAACAACCGCTCTCTTGTTCAGCGAGCTCATGGAAACTCAGTTTGGACTCTGCCAGCTCTAGGGCTTTGGGCATATCCCGGACCCCTCTGTCACACTGTGTCCTTCGTGTAGGGTTCTGGCACTGCTGACCCTAGTCTCGGATCTTTGGATCACTTCAGTTTCTTGGCCTCCTGGACGGCTGGGCCTGGATCTGGACTCTCCACAGCCTTGCTTAAGTACTTCTGCACCTGGCGCGGTCTGTGACCCTCTCCCAGGCCTCTGTCTGCCTGGGGAGCTGTTGGCCTCCCTGCCTTCTTGGGTTACGGCACCTGTGGCCTGTGTTGAAACTCGCCGGCCTCTCACCTTCTGGCGCCCTCCGTCCATGCTGGGAATGTCTCCGCGCACTGTCAGGCAGCCAGTTGTATCACTAATCCCACAGCAGAGCTATCCACCATTTATACTGACTGCATCCTGCACTTGTCAGGAAAATCACTCCAGCTGTCCCCACCTTAGGCCCACACAGCAGAACTCTCCTCTCGGCCCACCAGTCCGTGTTAGGGTATTCTCAGGCTTCCTGTTCAGTCTTTTTTGTGAAGTTTCTGGCTGTCTGGTCTGCTCTTGCTCTTCTGAATCAAGTCTCAGAGACCTGGGCCTAGGGGCTGGGCTGGCCTGGCTGTGTGTGTGGATGGGCTGGGTGCTCAGGCAGGACCTGGGGTTCACATAAGTCCAGGAAGCCCAGACTCTTGACCAGCTGCATTGTCCCTTCAGGGCCCCGAGATGGCAGGGCCGGTCTCAAGGACCCGGGACTTCAGGATACACCTTGCTTGACATCTCTGGCGGGCATCACCACATGCCAAAGCTGTGGCCAGGCAGCTGGGGAGGCGGGAGAGCTGGCATGCCACTCCCAACAAGTGCCGAGGTGAGCCCTTACCCCTGGATGCCCTAGCTGCCTCCCACTTGTGACTCCCCGCTCAACTTCCTCTTTCCTGTGTCCAGACTGCCTCTGGGAGGAGAGCAGCAGCAGGAGGAAGACCCGGCAGTCACCTCTGAAGAGGCCCAACTCAGCAAGAGCCTCGCCAAGCACCTGCTAAGTGGTTTAGGGGATCGACTGTGCCGTCTGCTTCGGAGGGAGCGAGAGGCTCTGGCCTGGGCCCAGCGGGAAGGTGAGCAGGCCCCACAGGGCAGGCGGGGCCCCAGGGGGCCTGGCCCTGTGGTTGCTGGGCTTTCACAGAATCAACTTTCTCTTCTACCGGCACTGCTGTCCCTCTGCTAACTCAGGAGCATGCCTGTTCCAAGGCTTTGACCATTTTCCTGGCTTAAGCTCTTAGTCAACACGTGCTCTGAAGTTTCTGGCTTGGGTTGGAAGATGCTGGGAAGGTGTAAAACCCAGCCCAGCCCAACACCTAAGAGCTTTGTTGGGAAAACAAGACTGAGAGAGCCAAGTGTTGGGAAGAGCCCTCACAGTGCGGGAGCTCCCTGCCTGGAGGAAGAGTAAGAAAAGCTTCCTGGGGGTGAGGCTCACGGCCACCCAGGAGGCTGGTGGCATTAGGACGGGCGCTAGAGACCCAGGTGCACCAGGCATCTGGGTTCTTCTCCTTGGATTCCTTTTCCAGCACCACGAGGGTGGTCTTGGAAAACACATACCTGCAACCCTGTCTCAGGGTTGCAACCTGCAACCCTGCAACCCTCCCTGATAGGGGCCCACTGGTGGCTTCATCTTGTCCCAGATGGGAAGTCCAGTGCCCCTCCCTGGGCATCAGAACTCTCCTGCCACCCTGCCACTCCCTCCGCCTGCATTCCCAGCAAGTTGCCTGCCTGTCCCTGGCTGGCTCACCGGAGCTTGTCCGTCCCCTCAGGCCTTGGCACTCTGTCCCTTCTGTCTGGAATGCCCTCTCCTCCCTCCCTTTCTACCTGGTGAATGGAAACTTACTCATCACTTGGGACCCATCTTTGAAGCTGCCCCTGCCCTTCCCACCCAGATCCTTTCGTGCTGGTTCACACTGCAGAGCTTCCTGTGGCCCTGATCACAGCCGTGTTCATGGCTCCACCTCCCCCCTTACAGCCAAGCGCTGGGAGGGCCGGGGCTAAGTCCTGACCAGCTTCGAATCCCCGGCGCCCAGCCTGGACAGGCCAAGGTGTTGGTTGAACTGGGTGTTCTCCACCCAGCAGGGGGGCTCAGGCTGAGCTCTGGGTCAGAAAGGTGTAGGCTCTGACATATCCTCTGTGCTACTGAAGAAACGCCACCTGGGGAGGGTGTGGAGGGAGGTGGGTGAAGAAATGTGTTGGAAAAGATGTGAATTAGTGATTCAGGGCTGGCGGGAAATCCCCGGGCGGGACTGAGTCCATGAGACTGTCCCTGGAGGCTTCACTGTAGACAATAGAGTGGGCGAGTCAGTGGGTGCTCATAAGGGGTCTGGCTCCCTGGCCCACGACCCCTCAGTGAAAACTGCTCCTGTTTCTCTCTATCCCTGCCTAGAAGCCTCCCACATGAGGTCTCAAAAAGGGCCCATGGCTTGAACCCCCTCTGACCTTTGTTTCCCCCATGGTCAGCAGGCCAGGGGCCAGCCAGGACAGAGGACAATCCAGACATTCCACACTACTGCAGCCGCTGCCACCATGGACTCTTCAACACCCACTGGAGATGCCCTCGCTGTGCCCACCGGCTCTGCGTGGCCTGTGGTCGAATGCTGGGCGCTGGGAGGGCCAGGGACAGAACAGGTAAGAAAGGAGCTGGGGCTGAGGGCGAGGGGCCAGGAGTGGGGGGTCTCAGAAAGGCTGCTGAAAGGATTGAGGTCATTTCTTGGTTGTCTCTCCCCAAGAAAGTCTCCCCACTCCCCAGCCCCAGCCACTGCTGCTCAATGCTTCGAGCAGACCTTCCACTCTCCCCAGTTCAGAGGGCCACGCCTGTGCCCTTCCCACTCCTAAAGGAAGCCGAATGCTACTCTTTGTCTCCCACTTTGCTCAACTTGCACCTTTTTAAACCTGACAGCACTGTGAGGTGGGTGTTGTTGACTCCACTTTCCAGATAAGAAAAACTAAGGTTAAGTGACTAGTCCAATGTCACACAGCTAATAAGCCTTGGATTTAGATTTCGATCATCTGACTCCAAATCCTGTTCTTTTTATGGTTCTGAGCTCTCTCTCCCTTGGCTCACCTCTGTCATCTGAGGACTGAAATTTCCCAGTGTTCCAATAGTTTGGCCAAAACAGTTCCAGGGTCAGGAACACCCTGAAACACGTTATTCCACATGACTACCTTGGAGTCTTGAAATGCACATTGGCGTATTAAAGACTCTATGTTCTGCAAGCCAAGAATCCTATGTCAGTATTTATCCAAGTTTCCCAGAAAGCCTGTGTTATAGGAGTCCTCAGACTTAGATCAAGTCCTTGCCCTTCCCTGACCTTATCCTGTGCTACCTTGATCCCTCAGCCTGCCACTTCTCCCTTCCTGCCTCACAGGCCCTCAGGAGCAGTCCACTGACGAGTGCACCCAGGAGGCTGGGCACAGTGTTTGCTCCCTGATGCTCACCCAGTTCATCTCCAGCCAGGGTGAGCCATCCTGGGGAGGCAGAGTGTGCAGAGGGCAAGGCCTGGGGAGACTGGCTTCCTGACTGGTGTCCCTCAGCCCAATCCCATGCCCTCCTGGTTGGCGAGGCCCAGCTGTGCAGGGCAGCCTCCTGTCTGCACTCACCACCACATTCCATCTCCCCTCCCTGCTCACAGCTTTGGCAGAACTGAGCACTGCAATGCACCAGGTCTGGGTGAAGTTTGACATCCGGGGACACTGCCCCTGCCAAGCTGATGTCCGGGCGTGGGCCCCTGGGGATGGGGGCCAGCAGGTGAGAAGCAAGGCACGGAACAGGTGCAGAGCACGGGAATGGGGCACGTGCCTGAAGATCACTGACCTTTGCAGGGTTTGGCCCTTCTCTTCTGATGGGGATGAAGGGGACATGGAAGCTGAGTGCCATCAGGCTTCTTCCCACCTTCCCCTGGGAACAAGCACCGGCCTCTGCCTTGCCTCCCCCCACCCTGTGGAAGCCCTCTCTCCCCACCTGCCCTCTCCCTACCTGCCCTGAGCTCTTGCCCACTTTGTTAGGAACTGCCCACATCACGCAGACCTGCCTGTCCCTGGCGGCGGATCCTGCACTGGAGCGCTGGCTGCTCCTTGTCCTCCTGCACCCGGCATATGGTGCACGCTCACTGTGCATGCCACAGAGTTTTTAATGAAGGTCATACTTTTATGATAAAAGTCACTCTTTCAAGAACTAGTGCATTGAGTGCATTTTGTGGGTCATACAATATGCCCATGGTGGAGAATTTGGAAAACACAGACAACAGTGACCTATAATGCCACCATTATCATCCTGACATATTTCTCACCGGCCACCTGCCTACATATTTATTCTAGTCCATCATTGCAAACTTCAGAGACAAACTGTACTGTCTGGAGAATTCCACGGACAACTTTTCTCCGCCTAACGCTATACATTTTGCTCCTTATAAACACGATTTTAGGATGCACAAGAGACCTTTGTTAAACACTTGTGGGGTGAATTGGAGTGTATCGTATTTGCCACTTTTAAAGTTCTGGTTGGATTGGGGGTGGGGTTGGATTTCACAGAAAGAGCCAACAGAAAAAACATCCCCAACTCCACAACCTTCCTGCCATGGGGACACCAACAGGACCAAGGACACCAAAGAGGGTGAGTGGTTCCCCTGCTGTTCTGGGAGCAAGGGGGAAGTGGGGCGGGAGAGGATGGGCCAGGGTTGGAGGCAGGAGGGGAACCGAGAGATTAGAGTTGCTTTAGCCACTCCCCACCCTCGTAATCTTCATCATTCTTCTCAAGTTATTCCAGAGAAAAGAAATCTAAATAAAATCTAGAACAAGCCCCTCTGAACCCCTCCTTTGGGAAAATTGGTGGGAGGTGAGTGATCACAGCAGAGCTGAAGAGGAGACAGCAGAAGTGGGAAAAGCAGAGTGGGTAAGGGAGCCTCGAGATGAAGGGGGCTCCCTGCACCTTCTTCCCTCCCAACAGAGGCCCCAGACTCCACAGAGACCCCAGCAGAAGACCGTGCCAGCCGAGGGCCCTTGCCTTGCCCCTCTCTCTGTGAATTGCTGGCCTCTACCGCTGTCAAACTCTGCTTGGGGCACGAGCGGATACACATGGCCTTTGCCCCTGTCACCCCGGCCCTGCCCAGCGTGAGTGAGGGTGGTGAGGGAGGGTTGGGGTCCTGGGGACAGAGGCTGGGCCAGCCCTCTCTGTGGAGCAGGGTGGGTCCTGAACCCCTGGCCCCTCTATGCCTCCCTCCTGGCAGGACGACCGTATCACCAACATCCTGGACAGTATCATCGCGCAGGTAGTAGAACGAAAGATCCAGGAGAAAGCCCTGGGGCCGGGCCTCCGGGCTGCACCTGGCCTGCGGAAGGGCCTGGGTCTGCCCCTCTCCCCTGTGCGGACCCGGTTGCCTCCCCCTGGGGCTTTGCTGTGGCTGCAGGAGCCCAGGCCCCGGCGTGGCTTCCACCTCTTCCAGGAACACTGGAGGCAGGGCCAGGTGAGCCTCCCAGTTCTCACAGTCTTGACCAACCCTCAGGCCCTCGGCCCTTAGACCCAAACAGATGAACTCTTGCTGTCTTGGTGCCCCCTACAACGTGTCCTTCCTTTCCCCACTACAGCCTGTGTTGGTGTCAGGGATTCAGAGGACATTAAAAGGCAACCTGTGGGGGACAGAAGCCCTTGGGGTCCTTGGAGGTCAGGTGCAGGTGTTGACCCCCCTCGGGCCTCCACAGCCCACAAGCCTTGGCAGTGAAACCTTCTGGGAGGGATTCTCTCGGCCAGAAAGTGAGTGTGCCTGACGTGGAGAGGAGGGAGCTGGGAGGCTGAGGTGGGTGGCAGTGGAATCCAGAGCGACCCCTGACCCCCGGGGGCAGCTGGAAGCAGAGCTGGAACAGAACCCAGACCTGTTGCTATAGCCAGGGCAGGGACCTCTGTCCAGTGCTCTTTCTGCGTCTCTCCCTAGCTCGCCCCAAGTCCGAAGAAGGCTCTGTCCTCCTGCTGCACAGAGATCTGGGGGAAGAGGACTCCAGCAGGTGGGTGGGGTACAGCCTCCCAGCTACCTCCTGGCCCCTTTCCAGCTTTCTCTGTCCTTGTTCACCACCCCTCCCCAACAGCCCCCCCTCCCCGACCGTGACCGTCAGGGCTCTGTGCTGGTCTCTGGACATCAGTACTGGGAGGCTGAGCCTGCTGGATGTGGCCCTCCCCCACCAGGGTGGAGAATCTGGCTGCCAGCCTGCCGCTCCCGGAGTACTGTGCCCGCCAAGGGAAACTCAACCTGGCTTCCTACCTCCCACCGGGCCCTGTCCTGCGTCCACTGGAGCCCCAGCTGTGGGCAGCCTACGGTGAGTGCCCACTCCAACTCCTTCCTGGGACTGGAAATGTCCGGTCCCTCCCCCCACTCCTGCCATCTCTGGGCACGTTTGTCTGTGCCGAGGTCCTGGGGCTCATTCCCAAGAGTCCCTTCTCTACCTCCATGCAGGTGTGAACCCACACCGTGGGCACCAGGGCATCAAGAACCTCTGTGTGGAGGTGACTGACCTGGTTAGCGTCCTGGTATGTGCTGAAGCGCCTCTGCCTGCCTGGCACCGGGCACAGAAAGGTGGGTCCTTGGTCGGAGGCTGGGGTGGGGACCAGCTGCAGATGTGAGGGGGTGTCTCTGCCCCCACTCCTAAGCCGGCTTTCTTCCTCAGACTTCCTCTCCGGCCTAGATGGGGAGGGGCTCTGGTCTCCAGGCAGCCAGGTCAGCACCGTGTGGCACGTGTTCAGGGCACAGGACGCCCAGCGCATCCGCCGCTTTCTCCAGATGGTGAGGAGGGGTCTGGAGCCCTCCCCCGCCCCTGCACAGCCCTCACACTCACTTCCTGAAACACTCTCCCTGTCTGTGTGTGCACCCCTTGGAGCAGATTCACTCCGGGCCCCACTATCCCCTCCCCGGGGCCCACGCAGAGCAGACTGGGAAGTCAGAAAGAGCAGCAGGGTTGAGGTTGGACCTGTGGAAAGGAAAGCCAGGGCTGAGGAGGCATTGTGCTCGGGCCTCAGGTGCATTCTCTCAGCTAATTATCACGGCTACCCCGGAAGGCAGGTTCTGCTGTTTCCCATTCTGCAGATGGGAAAATTGAAGCTGAGTGGTAGAGCTGGGCTTTGAGTTTACCTGTTCCCACCCCAGGGCACTATGCTGTTCTTCCCCCGGGTCAGGCAGCCTCCCCTCAGAAGCATGGGGGGATGGAGGGCTCAGGGAGGCTGGCACAAAGCCAAATGGAAGCCTTACTGCTCCCGTTCCCACATGAGGGACCGAGGGAGATTGAGGAGGAGACTGGACCAGGATGAGGGGCAGGGGAAGAAGAGGGGGTAGGCAGGGGGCAGGAAGCTCCAGGGGAGGGGCAGGCTTGAGGCCAGTTAAGGTTATGCAGTTCCAGGGCTTCCGAAGTCCAGCTGAGCCCCGATGGTCCCAGAGAAAAACTGCCCACCAGCGCCATCCCTGCTAAGACACGGACAGGGTGTTGGTGGATATGGTGGTCCCACAAGCAGGTGCATCCTCACACACACACAGATGTGCAGATGCACACGCAGAGCACGCAGAGGAGAGCAGCCAGAGCAAACTTTCATACACAGATGGCCTCGTCTAGGCTGGGTGGGGCAGGCTGTGGGCAGGCCCGTGTGGCCAAACCGATGATTCATGCGGAAGGCTGAGGGGCATATTTTCATGGGTGGCCTGGGACACTCTGCTCCAGCTCCAGGATGACTGAACTTTGAGGGCAAAGAAATCTTGCCCCACCACCACCACCGCCTGGGGCAGCCCACCCCGGCTCACTAGCCTCCTTCTCTCACCAAGCCCAGTCTTGGGGCCCTGAGCCCAAAGCCTAGAGCTAATGGCTGAGGTCCTAGCAGGAGTGGATTTCACTGGCGGCCAGTTGGAGCACGATGCAGGCACTCACCTCTGCAGGTGCTCCCAGGGTACCTCCTCTGGTCCTCACACGTCCCTGTATGGCTGAGGAGCTCCCCGCTCTAGCTGGGCTGTGCAGGTTCCTGGGGCTGGGCCTGCCTCAGAGGCCTGGACCTGGACAGACAAGCCTGTTCGTCCCCTGAGAACGGAGCTTCTGGGTGGCCGTGTCTTTTCCAGATCTGAGAGCTTAGAATTTGGGTTGTCCCGCAGCGACATTCATCTACCTGCTTACCTGTAATTTAGCTCACAGTTCAGCGTGTTCACAGGACTTCAGGTTAAGAACTTCTGGCATAGGTGGTTTTTGAGTTGGGGTGATGAGGGCATCTTCCTGGGTTTTAGAAAGCGGAAACAGGAGGCCAGAGACACAGAGGCTATTCAAGACATCTAGCCCCAGGAAAGTGGGATTTAGAACCCCTACCAACCCCAGTCTCCCTGTCCTTAATCCTTTCCTCTAAGCTCCTTCCAGCCAAACCTCTGTTCTGCCCAGCTGAGCTGCCCGGCCCCTCAAACCTGGCTCCTTCCTCTTCTAACCCTGGGCCGCCTCACACCTGCCCTGAGACTCCACCGCTGGAGGACTTCTTATGCCCCTGGCCTGTGAGAAGTTCATGCCCTCCCGCCTGCCCCCCGCCCTTGCCCACCTCATTCTCCCTTCTCTTTTTTGAGGTGTGCCCGGCTGGGGCTGGCAACCTGGAGCCTGGTGCCCCGGGCAGCTGCTACCTGGATGCAGGGCTGAGGCGGCGCCTGCGTGAGGAGTGGGGCGTGAGCTGCTGGACCCTGCTGCAGGCCCCCGGAGAGGCTGTGCTGGTGCCTGCCGGGGCTCCCCACCAGGTGCTTCCCCAGCAGGCCAGGGCCCTGCAGGGAGCTTGGAATATCAGATGCGTCAAGAACAACCGGCACAGTGATTCTGTTCCCCATTAGGGCCTGCCCCTCTCCAGACCTCAGAGGTGGCAGGCAGAAAGCCATGCCCCCACCATAGGGGGGAGGAAACCCAGCAGCTGAGCGTGCTGGAGTCATCCAGCCAAATTGGGACCCGCCCCAGATGTGGAGTCTAGTCCTGGCCTCCTCAGGATCAGACCCAGAGGGGCTCTGCCCTGTCCCCTGGCCTGGTTTTGGCCATGTGCTTTGGGTGAATGGCGCTGGACCCAGGGTTCCTGCTGCCTGAGAGCCGGGTGGGAGTGCATATGGAGAGCAGACCTCAGGGATGGAGGGCAGGGGAAGATGTACGACTTTCAGCCTCTGTTGACCCCCCTGCCTACCTCCTCCTGGCGCAGGTGCAGGGCCTGGTAAGCACAGTGAGTGTCACTCAGCACTTCCTGTCCCCTGAGACCTCTGCCCTCTCCGCTCAGCTCTGCCACCAGGGACCCAATTTGCCTCCTGACCACCGCCTGCTCTATGCCCAGGTGAGTGTGGCACTGGCCAGAGGCAGAGTGCTGACCAAGTGCCCCCACGGCACCTCTGGGGGGCATGGCAGATCCAGTTCTCTGCCAAGTAGGCAGCCACCTGAGCCCAGAAAGATGTCCTTGGCCGGTAAGGCTGAGGAGTGTGACTGAAAACTCCCCTCTTCTTTCTCCTAGATGGACTGGGCCGTGTTCCAAGCAGTGAAGGTGGCTGTGGGAACACTACAGGAGGCCAAATAGGGGGTCTCAGGTCTGTGGGCTAGAGGCGGGGGGCAGGTAGACCAGGAACTCAGCCCAGTACAGCTTCAGCAGAGAATGCCTCTGGGTTTGGAAACTTCCAGTCAATCCCACAAGCACCACTCTGGGCACAAGCAGGGCACTCCATTCCCCTGCCCTGACCTGGACCCTAAAACCAAGTGCCACTGAAGCTCACACCTGCCCTTCACAGGCTGACACCTGCTCTGCCTACACCCCTCTCTGTGGCACCAGGCCCACATTGGGGGTGGTTGATTCCCACCCCTGCCCCTTACAACCTAGGAGACAAAGAGCCCTTCCTTGGGAACGTGGGAATCATTCTGCAACAACTTTTTCTGCTGCCCCCTCAGGCTGTCCCCCTGTACCCCAGCTCCGCTTACACCACCTGCATCCTCACAGGGCTCCCGGGAGACCCCACACACCGCAGGGTGCTGGATAAGGGGCCAAGAAAATCCTGCCCTTTGACCAGAGAACTGTGCAGTGAGGGGAGGGGGTGTCAGGAGACTCCCCAGGTCTGGCCTGACTTGGGGATGACACGGGCAATTCCAGCTGTCCCTGCTCCTCCCGTCCTGCGCCTCCCTCCTTCGTGATTTCCATTAAAGTCTGTTGTTTTGTGAATGCTGCCAGTGTGGTTGGCCCTGCTCCCGCAGGCCACGGGGACTGGGAGGGGGAGAGATGTGGGAGTGGAGTGGGTGGGGGGTTTGGGCCAGGATGTCAGGGACCTCAAATACTCTGGCCTGATCTTCTTCTGGGGGCCTGGGCCTCTGCCTCCCACTGCAAGGCTGCCTCTGAAGATGGTCCTGACAGCAATAGCTGGCAAGACAGACCTGGACAGCAGCATTGGAGGTCTCCCTGTGCGGTACCAGCTACGAGACCTGGAGGCCCCAACCCTCCAGCCAATCCTCCAGGCTACCCTATCTCTCCCATCTGACCTGACCTGGAGCTGAGTGTGGACCCTTGTCCAGTTGGCTGCCCTTGGTGCCCTTGGCCAGCCCCAACTCACCTCCCCAGTCCGAGCTTGCTGCCTGAGACAACAGACGACCCTCCCGTCCCCCAGGGCCCTTCTGGTGTGGGTCCCCCGCCCTTGTACATCTCAGCCCCCACATGCCCTGACTCTTGTTATACCTAACTGTTCCTGCGGTGGTTCAGGGAATTTTTTTTAATGAAATAAAATTTTTTTATTATAATGTAATATACTTTCAGAACTTTAGAAAGAAAAAGTCACCTGGAAGCTCACCTCCACGCAGCCCCGACTCAGTCACGCCTAGTGTTTCGGTGTATTCCCGTCTAGTATTTTCCAGAAGGATCTGCTTTATACAAGGTTGGGTTGGTGTATCTTGGACTTGGTTTCTCCCTTTTGATAGTGTTGTAATGTTTTCTATGTTGCTACTTAACCTTCATTTTGAATAGATGCTTATATTCCCTTAAGTGACTTTGCTATGATTTATGTAACCAACCCTCATTTTGAAAAAGTTAGGTTTCTCCGTTGTTTGGCCGGCTAGGTTATTTTTTTTTTTAATGGGATGAAAAAAAAAAGAAAAATCAAGGAACACTTCACTGTGCTACTGTTTTCACTGGACTGATCTCATTTAATCCTTCGCTCTCATTTTGATGTCAGTATTAGTTATCTCCATTTTACAGCGCCCCAGAGCAGGCTGGGGTTAAGATCACACTGTACTGTTCGTGGCAGAATTGGGACCTGAACCAAGTTTCCCGCCTCATTTACATTTATAGTCTTAGCTCTTAATGGACTTTGTAGATGGGCTCACTGTCCTGCTCCTTCTAAGCCAGGCACTTTAGAGCTGGTCAGGTGCCAAGTAGCACTGAGTGACCGATTGCTACCTACATGTCACCTGATACAGCCATGTCCTGATGTTACCCCAGGACCCCAAATGTCAGGTCCTTCTTGTGGGAGGGTGGGGATGGCCCAGACACTGAGCCTTTCCTCCCAGAGACCTCTCACGGCCTCTCCCTTTGTGCTGGGTCACAGCACCTGTAAGGGCATGTTTGGTTTAACTCCTTGCAACCTGCAGGTGGATCCGTGTTCCAGTTCCGCCTGGGCACGAAGTCTGTCCAGTGGAGACTGACCCTGAGATTAGCTTGGAGCCCTGGGTGTGGTGCTTCCCTGTGAGGCTCAGCTGGCTGGCTCCCTCGCCACCCTGCCCTCGGGGCCTCTGCTTCGCTCAGCACCCCCATTGTCCGTGGTTGCCCCAGCCCTTTCTCTGGCCTGATCACCAGAGCTGGAATGACCTCGGGCGTGTGTATCTAGTACCACCCTTTTTTTCCCTTATAAAGTATACTTTCTAGATTTAATTTTGAAATGATTTCAGATTCACAGTTGAGTCACAAAGATAGTACAGAAAGTTCCCAATTACCCTTCACCCAGCTTCCTCTCATGTTTCCTTCTTACATAACCATGGCACGGGGATCAAAACTGAGAAATTGACACTGATCTAACAGTACTAACTCAGCAACAGACTTTAATGGGATTTCATTAGTTTTCCATCGATGTTCTTTTTCTGCTCTTGGACCCACCGATGCCTGCATCTTACAGATGACCTAGACACAGATGTGTCTCTGCCAAAGTCACTACACAAGCTAGTGGCAGAGCTCAAGACACAGCCAGTCCTGCCCTCCTCACCCTTCCCACTTGTCAAGGGACAGGGCTTGCTGCTCTGTAAATGACTAATCACAGACACCCTTGCCCCACCCTGCTAGCC
Source organism: Talpa occidentalis (assembly GCF_014898055.3). Classification (NCBI taxonomy): domain Eukaryota; kingdom Metazoa; phylum Chordata; class Mammalia; order Eulipotyphla; family Talpidae; genus Talpa; species Talpa occidentalis. Next base: position 94,672,793 of record NW_023605194.1, on the reverse strand, counting down.
ATCCCCATCCCGTTCTGGGGCTGCCTGCCATGGCCTTCCTGCACACGTGCCCACATGCCCTGAAATGGCTGGCTCAACTCCACTCTAATGCACAAGCAGTGTGTGCTGCCTACATGGTCTGCCAGCTGGGCCACTCCTGTCCACTGTGCGGGAGGCCAGTGGCATCGGCCAGTGCTCTTCTCTCTAATGGGAAGATGCCGAGCAAGGCTGATAGAGCTGTTTTTATTTCTGGAGGTTTCTATTGCAGCCCCTCACTTCCTTCAGCTTTTCTCTTTCTGTCTTGTCTCTGCCGTGTGCTCTCTTTCTCCCAATGCCTTGAACAGGTCTTTCTTCTCCTTCAGCACCTGGAAGGGCTGAGTGGGTGTACCCCCAGGGGGCCTGCCATCTATGCGACCTTCAAGTTTACAAAGGGCTTTTCCACCTGCTCCATGAGCTTCCCACCACGTCTCATGCTTGGGCCTCCCTGGGCAGGAGAGGCCTCCTTCCAGCGAATAGAGGGAGTGGAGCCGCGGTTTGCTGCAGTCCTTGCCCTTCCAGGCAGTTAGGCTGTCTGGTGTTTATCTCAGCTGCCTCTGAGGCGCTCCAAGCCCAGTGCAGACGTGACCTCATCCCCTCTCAAATCATCCCTGGGAGGCAAAAAGGAGTCTGGGATCAACGCTGTCCCCACTTCACAGATGGGAAAATTGAGGGATAAACACACACGCAGACACACACAGCAGATGTGTTGACAAGTCAATCTGAAATCCCAGAGTCCTGAGTTCAGTTCTTCTGGAGACAAAAGGCCTTCAAGATGACCGGGGTAGTAGTGTTCACCAAATGCCCCAAGAGATAGTGGACTCACTGGGGACACCTACGACTTCCATAGGACCCTGCCTCCAGGGAACTTGTAGTCAGTATCAGCGTGTGGGAAGGGTCTGCAATCAGGTGGCTGGGACTCCTGAGAGGAAAGTCCAGTTCCTTGGTGACCCCATAGCCACATTCATGATGGCAGGCCTCTCTGTGGTAATAGCGCTGTGCCTGGAGGGTCTGGTCTGGAGGGCTGGGCGCTGCCTGGTTATGGGGACCCACTCTGGACAGTCCACAGAGCTCTTCCCATCATGTCTCACCTTCCCACAACTCTGGGCAGGAGTGCTGTTAGAGGTCTACTCTGCAGATGTGGAAACACTGCGAGCCACACGACCCAGGGGCACAGAGCCAGCTAGTGAGCAGGGGCTAAGTGTCTGGCTTCAAGTCCAGTGCTTCGTCTGCTCCACCAAGCCACTGTCCCCCAAAGAGAGGTGCACAAAACCAGCAGGGGGAAAGTAGAAAGAGACGCTCTCACTGTGGGGTGAAGAGCCCCTTTGGCTTGCGTCAGTTTCAGCCCAGCTGGCTCTGCCCTCCTGTCCCAGGATGTTGAAAAGAAAGCTCTAAAGAGGAAAGGTCAGCCTGGGAGAGAGGCAGGAGAATGCCAGAGTAACACATTCTCACCCCACTTTTCTTAAGAGCCGTGCCAGGTCCTAAGAGAGGGGCACAAGAGAGCAACAAAGATGCCGCAGGACCCCGCTGCTGCCCTGCAGGCTCACAGTCTTCAGGGGGGAAGACCCTGAAACTGTGTGGGAAGGCAGAGGGCATAGGCGGGCACTGAGGAGGGCTGGGCGAGCTGATAGCAGGCCTTCTTGGCCCAAATCCCCTCCTCCCATGGCCAGACACACGGTGACCACCCCAGCCCTCTCCCCAAACCCTGCCTCCCCCCTCCTCTGAGAGCTTGTCTTACCTTCTGCATAAACCAGTCAGTCAGCACTTGGCTTATACTCTCATATGACCCGATTATATGCCTATGCCCATCTCGCCACCTAGATTAGCATCTCCTCCAAGGCGGGCACTCCTGTCCCACCTGCCCTGTGACACTTAGCACATTTTGGTAAGGAAAGGTTATTAAGAAAGTCAAGTGGGCCTCTCTGGTGGTGCAAGGGGTTAAGATGCAACCTATGAATCTATCCGTAGCCTTTGCAGCACGAGTTCGATCCCCCGGCCAGGGAGCTACCCACGTGGTGCAGCAGACCTCTCCTGACTCTCCTGCTGCTCCCCTCCGGAGAGTACTTCAATCTGCCTGTTCTGTTCCCCGCTCTGTCTTTGGTGAGTCCTCTCACCCCCACACCTCTGGCCTGTACCCCAGTTCTTGTATGCATAAACAAATAAATCTTTAAAAAAGAAAAAAAGAAAGTCAAGTGTTCAAAGCGATCATTTCAGACAACGCTGTGGTATGTTTACAACAAAAGCTGGACGGTGGGTCCCAAGCGGGGCCGAACCTTCGTGACGTCATGGGCTTGTGACGACACCGACGCTGGCCTCTGTGGCTCGGCAGCCTGCAGGCAGGATGACGTCAGCGCTGGAACCGGTGTGGATCAGTGCGCGCCGGGTGAATGATCGCGTTTGGCCGCCGGAGACGCGGGGAGGGCCGGGGGGTTGGATCTGATGCGGAGGGCGAAGCCGGGCGGGGGTCAGCGGCTGCGGGGCGGGGCGCCGAGCCCCGGGCGGGCTGGCTCCGCCCCGCGGGCGCCCAGGGCCGGCCAATCCGCGCGGGCCGAGCCGGCGCGCAGCCTATCCGCGCTCAGGGCTCCCCCGGCGCTTCCGCGGTCGCGAGCGCGCCCGGGCCGAGCCCGCCGCGGGAGGGGTCCTGGGCGCCGGGCCCCGCGCTGCCCCCCGTCCCGGCCCACCCGCCCCGGCGGGTGCTCGGGGCCTGGCCCCCGCCTCCCTGGGGACCCGATGGCCGCGGAAGGCCTGGCGGGGGCGCTGACCGCTGTGCTGGGGGGCCAGGGGCTGCGCGTGCAGAGCTGTGACTCGGGGCCGGCCGGGGAGCCGCCGGCGCCGGCGCGTCTGCGGCAGGACGTCTGCTACGTGGTGCTGGCCGTGTTCCTCAACGAGCAGGTGAGCGTCCGCCCGGCGGGCCCGCCGCCCGGCCCTCGGGAGCGCAGCCGACCCCAGTGGAGACCGAGGACCTCCGGCACCAGCCACGCTCCCCGCGTGTGGTGCGCCCCAGTTTTGCAAAGCACTCTCACTTACACTTGCATCCGAACCGCGCGCGGCCCAGCCCCGAGGGTGCCCTGCTAGACGCAGCGGGGCGCTGAGGCGGGGAGCCTGTTTGGCCCGCTAGGCCTCCATTCCTGAGGGGAGGGCCGTCTTACTCTTTCCCTGGAGTCTAGCACACCGCCGGCCTCCGCCTGGGCTGCCCCGTGCTTCAGAGACCGCCCGGAATCCCGTGCACAGTCCTGGCACTTCGGAGCCCCTGTGTGGTGCTCCTTTGGGTGCTGATCCCTGTACAGGTGGCCGTAACAGCTGGAGGTGGGGGGTAAAGAGAGGGGCCTGGCGGTGAGGGGGAGGCTTGTTTCAAAGCCGAGACCCCAGTGGGAAGAGGCCACAGACAGCTGGTAAACCAGAGGGGAGCCAGCTACACAATGACATCATACAAAGACACAAAATAGAGCAGGTCATGTGGCACCTCACCCTGTGGGGCCCAGCCTCAACCCCTGAAGCAGCTTGCAGGACTTTTAGCCCCTTTCTGAAATGGAAGTCTGAATCCAGAGAGGGAAGAATTGCAGACAGCTGCGCCCCAGTCACACGCGGACAGCCCCTGGAGAACTCAACCATCTGAGGGTGGCCACCAGGAAGGGGAGACTCTGAGATAGAATCAGGTCCCAGGGCAAGGGGAGGCCCCAGGGCTCCCAGCCCAGCTGTAGTGGGGTGAGGATCCTTTCTCCTCACTCAGGATGAGGTGCTGCTGATCCAGGAGGCCAAGAAGGAGTGCCGGGGGTCATGGTACCTACCTGCGGGGAGAATGGAGCCTGGGGAGACCATCGTTAAGGCCCTGCAGCGCGAGGTCAAGGAGGAGGCTGGGCTGCACTGTGAGCCCCTGACCTTGCTGTCTGTGGAGGAGCGGGGTCCCTCCTGGATCCGCTTTGTGTTCCTGGCTCGCCCCACAGGTATGGCTCACCTGGGCACAGTGTGTTTATGGGGCCTGGGGTGGGGAGCATTGCCACCTTCAGCTCATCCTCAGGTGAGATGGACCTCCTATTCTGGCTGGTACAAGCCTGGGCTCACTGGATTCCAGCCTAAGGACTGGACTTACTCCCAGCCCCCAGGACTAGAGGCCAGGACTTCTCATTCTCCTACTCCGTCCCCCTCAACTCTCCCTAGGTGGAACTCTCAAGACTTTCAAGGAGGCAGATGCAGAGTCCCTGCAGGCCGGCTGGTACCCGAGGACCTCTCTGCCCACTCCACTGCGAGCCCATGACATTCTGCACCTGGTAGAGCTCGCCGCTCAGTACAAGCAGCAAGCCAGGCACCCCCTCATTCTGCCCCAAGAGCTTCCCTGCAGCCTGGTCTGCCAGCGGCTCGTGGCCACCTTCACCAGTGTTCAAACGGTGTGGGTGTTAGTGAGTACAGCGGGAGGGCCTCACCTGCCCATCACTGCTTGTGGCTTCACCCCCACGGAGCAGAGGGGTGGCATTAAAATGGCTGTCCTGCGGCTGCTGCAGGAGTGTCTGACCCTGCACCACTTGACTGTGGAGACCAAGGGGTTGCTTGGACTGCAGCACCTGGGCAGAGACCAAACAGATGGTATCTGCCTGAATGTGCTGGTGACAGTGGCTTTTCGGAACCCAGGTACCCAAAATGAGCCCCCAAAAGTTCAGGGCGAGAACTTCTTTTGGTGGAAAGTTATGGAGGAAGACCTACAAATCCAACTCCTGCAGAGGCTTCAGGAATCCTCTGTGGTCCCCATTAACAGATAGGAAGCTGCCATCAGTGGGCACGAAACTGGGTGTCTGTGCTCCCCTCACAGCATGGGAGGCAGGAGGTGGGCAGTCGGGGATCTTGCTGTGCTGGGAGCAGGGTGGTTCCCCTGTTCTCAAGGGCCTTCCATCTCTCCTTGCATGGAGCAGGTCCCTCTTGCGCTAAAAGGGACAGTGCCTTTGACCAAGCAAGGAGTCCAGAGCTCAAGGACCCAGTCGCCCTGACTTCGCAATGAGGCTCTGCTCCCTAAGGGGTTGTGAGGACTGAGATGGCGTCTACTCATCACTTTCCTTGCCCACCTCGGTGTCGGCGACTCTGGTTCCTGAGGCACTGAAAACATGGGAAGGGCGCTGGGGGAGCATATCCTTGCTGAGTAAATAGGTCTTGCTTACCTAACTTCCTGCCTAATGTCTGTGTGGGGAGGAAGTGAGCCGGAAGTGTGGACTGCTGTCTAGGAGCACTGTTCCCCAGCTCCCACCAGCACCTGCCCAGGCCCTCCCAGGTAGTAACTGACATCTCAGGGACAGCCTGTGGGGAGCCAGAAGGCTGGCTCCCTGCTGTCCACCACAGCCTGCCGGCCCTCCAGGGCTCTCCTTATCTCGCCTGCCAGGTGGGAGTTGTGCGAACAGGGGAGAAGCTTCAGTGGGCGAGGAGCTATAAAGCTCTAAATGCTGCCTCTGCCTTTTCACAGCTCAGCCCAAGCCAGAGCCAAATCTTTTCTCCTTCCCCTTTAGTCCAGCTGAATCATGGTAGGGATTACTTTTTAAAGAGGACTTTACTAAAATGTGAGGGGAAACCAAAGAAAGTAGACCATGTTTCATGCGCTACTCACTGCATCTACCGTACAGAAAACACCCACGTGGCTCAGCTTCTGAGGGAACACGGACACTCTGCAGAAGCAGGATAACCTTTCAGCTGCCATGTCTTTCTAGCCTCCGGGACCATCGTAGGGGTCATCTCGTCCCCTCTGAGGACTAACATCTTCCAAATGATGGAAGCAGACCTCTCGCTTCGGTTCATTTTTCTCAGTGTCTGAGGGATGACGAGTCCCTCCCTACGCTCAAGGGTAATGGTCTCTGCTCCCGTGAGTTAGCCTGCTAGTCTTCAACCCCGGGTGCCTATTAGAATCACCTGGAGCGCTTTCAAAACTCAGGGACCACCCCAGAGATTCTGATTTAACTTGTGGAGGGTGGGCCCTGGGGCACTGTTATTTTAGAAAGCAACCCAAGTGATTCTGACATCACCGAGTTGAGAGCCGCTGATCAGCTGTCTCCAGCCCTGCCCTGGAATGTTTTTGGTGACCCCCCTCAAAGGTGCAACACACACACTTAGGGACAAGTTTTTTTTAAAATACCAGGCCCACCGTTTACCACTAAAGAAGTGACACAACCCCTAACAGGAACACTTAAAAAAGGAGACTTGCATACAGATGCTTCCAGATGGCCCAGCCCCCTGCGGTATCAGGGGCAGCTGGCGCTCGGGCGTAGGTAGCTGAACAGTAGAGCTGCTTGGCCAAGAGGGAGGCTGCTGCCTGGCAGGCGCAGAGGAACATCAGGTGTGCACTGCAGAGCCCTCCTCCCTACCCTCCCTCACCTCGCCCACTTAGCTCCAGAGCTGGAAAAGGAATCTGTCTTCCTAGGGGAGGAAGACTGGTCCGAATTAGCAGCGAAGCCCTGGGCAGAAGGACGCAAAGGGTGGAGAAGAAGAGGGCGGCTGTGTCCACGCAACCACACCATTTATTGCCAAGCTGTCTGGGAGGACGCCGCGCGAGTGCCAAGTACGTCGAGGAGGGCAATGTCCAATTCCTGGGCTTGTGGACATTTTCTGAATCGAAGAGTCTAGGCCCAGCTCATCCACTGAGTTCTGCTCCCCAGCCCCCCACCCACACCCAGTGGGCGCGCACACACATGCCCCGTGTCTCTCAGAGCTGCAGTTCAGTCCTCCCCAACTTGAGGAATGCAGGAGAGGTAGAGGTTATTGAGTTTCCTCCTCTTTCATGTCACCTCTTGGCAACCTGCGGCCAGCTTCTAGAAGCGGCATGGGCAGGAAAAGGAAGCACAAGGGGCTCTGGCCTGCTCCTCCTTGCCCAGGAGCGAAGCCAGCCGCTGCAGTCCTGCTGTGAGGTAATGCCTGGCGCTGCCTCTGTGTTCCTGCAGGTCGAGACAGATTCGGGCCGGGCGGGGTGGCAGCCCCAGCCACAGAGGGCATGCAGGGAGAACATCACGACTGGCTGCCCGTACTGCCACCCCTTCCACCAGGCTTGGGGTCTGTAGTCAGGTGGGCATCCTGGCCTCATCTCTACTCTGAGTTCCCTGCTCCCCTACAAGAGTATCTCACTTCGCCAAGAGCAAGGTCTCGCCTCCCTCTTGCTGTCTCCAAGCCCCTCTGCCCAGGTGTTGTGGACCTGCTGAGACGGGTTCAGAGGCGCCAGGGAGAAACCAGCTGGAGTTGGAGCCTGGCACCCAGCCCCCCAGCTCCCCAGGCCCTCTCCCGCCCTGGCTACAGTTGCATCAAGGCTCTCATTAGCAGCTGCCCCCGCCTGGGCGCGGAACATGCTTTGGGCATTTGCCATGAGGCAGTTGGAAATTTTGCAACAGTCTCCAGGAGGGCTGAGCAGGAAGAGGGGGCTTTCCCTGCTGTCTACAGCCCCTTCCCATGGTTAAGCCTGGAAGGCGGGAGGAAAAAAATGTCAAGTCTCCGCAGCATCTATTGTACCTAGTGTGACATGACAGGGCTCCCTTGTCCCCATCCTTGGGTGAATGGTCATGACCAACGTCAGGCTATCCAATCACTCCCCCGTGTGCCTAGAACTGAGTCACAAGTCTTGGCCCCAGCAACAAATGGCCACTGGAGAAGGGTGCTAGACACAGAACATGTGCGGGGCTGGGTCCCAGTGCTCACCTGGCTGTTACCCAGCTTCCCCAAGGAGGTCCCGAGGACGCCAAGCTGCCTGGGAGGCCGCCTCTTGCTCCTTGGCATCTGGTACCTCAGAGTCCCACTCCCTAAAACCAAGTCTAGTGTGGTCAACAGGCCAAGGTTGTCTTGAGCTAACCTGGGAGCTGAAGCCCAGGCTTCCACGGAGGCACACCCTGGGGTGTAAAGGACATGGAGCCAAGCCCCCGCCCCAGGAGGAGAATGATGGTGGCAGAGCTGGGCGGGAGGAGGTGTGGACAAAAGTCTCCCCTCCCATCATGCTCCTGGCTCAGATATGCCCTTCTGGGAGCGGGGAGAGGCTCAGGTGAGGACCGTGTGGGGGGAACTTCACGAAAGCAATGGCAGCCAGCTCCTTGCAGAACTCCTCGAGTACTACCACGCCCTGGAGGAGAGTCTGGTGGTCCAGCCTGAGGGAGACGGCAGGGGGATCATGGTGGGAGGTGGCAGGAGTGTGCCCGGTTTGACATCCTGAGGGCAATCCCAGGAGACACAACCCAGCAGCAGGCCCTCCTCAGCCCCCGTGCCCTAAAGTACCCTTCTTCCCAGTCCGGGGCCCTCCCTTGGGCACCCACTTTCCTCAGCTACTTACTGCTCCCCAGGAACCTGCCCCATCAGCTGCTTGCGCACCAGGAGTAGTTTGCCTGGGAACTGGGGTACCCTCTGAATTCTCTGCATCAAGTCCCCAATCACCTAGAGTAGGAACAAGGAGGACTGAGGCGTGGACAAGGGTCTCCGCTGCAGGGTCCCTGCGCTCCCACGCCATGTGACTGTGCTTTTCCCTGGTGCTGGAAGGGTGCCCCGGCTTGCCCACCTCCCTGCCCCTCCCCACTGCTGGCACACTCCTGGGGCCCAGGTATCCTCACCCTGACCAGCACAGAGAACAGGCTCCTACAGCCAGGGGCCAGGCTGATGTAGGGATCCAGGAGGTACTCGTGGATATGCGGGTGGGGGAAGAGGGCTAGCCGGGACAGGACTGAGGTCACTTGCAGGTTCAGGCTGTATGGCTGTAGGGAACACAGTGGACAAGCCAAGGGTTGGCAGGGGATGGTGAGCATTTTTGCACTCCCCCAGCAAGGCGCCTGGCCAGTGTGAACGTGTGCGGGGGTGGGAGACTCACGTGATGTGTGTGTGTCATGGATTCCCTGAGGCTGAGGGCCAAAACATGTTAAGGCGTGTGGAACAGAGGCGAGACGGGGCTTCCCAACTGGGGAAAGGTGGGGGGTAGGGGCTGTTGTGGAGCTGGGGAACGGAAGATGACTGGACCCCCATGGCCAGGCCCTGCTGTCCCAAAGGTCTCAAGAGGCACCAGCCTGGAGTTCTCCTGAGACCCTCACCCTGTCACCAAGGCCCAGCCCCGTTGGCTACCTGTTCCAAAATCCGGGACATGCGATCAAACAGCATTCGAAGGAAGTGACCCTCAAAGAAAGGCCGTTCAGGCTCATGGGGGTCCAGGGGCGTGGGATCTGGGGGCCAGCCCCAAGGTGCGACTCGGGAGTTGCACTCCTGGAACTGAGACAGGAAGGGAGGAGTGAGGAGGCAGCACAGTGGTCCTCACTCTGGAAGGCTGGCCAGGGGCTCTTGGTGGGAGCATGGAGCACCTTGGGCCAGAGACCACGGAGGGACAGCTCGGGGTTTATCAACCCAGGGCTTGATGGACCGGGAGTGGGTGCTGGCAGAGGCGTCGACACTCACCAGCCCATATGCATCGTGGACGTACGTGTCATATCCGGTCTCCTCCAGGAAAGCAGAGGTCTTGGCTTCCTCAGGAACCAGGCAGAGGAAACTATGAGACAGGACCCGAGGTGTGGAGGGCCCCGTCCGGGCTGCCCTGCTTGCCCCTGCTCCATCTTAGGCCCTGGGGGCGCACGCCCTCTCAGGCTGCACTGGGTGGGGCTTGGCCCAAGATGGAATAAAGCTCAGGTGGCTCAGACTTCCTGACCTGCACCTACCTGTTGACAATCTCTGTCACTGCAGTTTTGCCATCTGAGTTGGTGGCAGGGGCTGGGGGAGGCTTTGTAGAAGGTTGAAAGCCGGAGTCAAGGAAGCCATCGGTGAAGTAGGGGTCCTCCTCCAGGTCTCTGTGGTGGGAAGACAAGCAGCAGCAATGAGCGAAGAATAGGGTGCTGAGAACTGGGGTGGGTGCCGAACTGCCAGGGCCTCCCAGAGAGGCCCGGTTTTACTTACAGGTTATCCTCATAGCTCTCGGGCTCAGGGGAGCACCGGGCCACGTAGGGGCGGCCCTCAAGGTTGCACAGGACAAGACTGTGGATGATCCGCTCGTGGGGCTTCTGCAGCAGCTCCTCAAACAGCCGCAGCGTGGTGATGCTGATCTGGGGCAAGAAGCCATCAGCAGGATGCCCCTCCCCCACCCCTATTTCCAGGGGTGCCGGGAACTGCTCACCCAGATAAAAGTCTCCCTAGAACATGGTCAACTTCCCTAGCCAAGGCTATGGAGATAGGTTCTGGGGGGAGTGGGTGGGTGTTTATGTGGGAACCCAGAAGTCTGGTAGGTCCTGGTTCCTTACTAATTTGATGTGTGGTATCAGGCAAGCCAGCCGGCTTCTCTCTCCCTCAGTTCCCAGGACTGAAAAATCAAATATGGACCGCACTTATCACACAGAATGGTGGCAGCCTCAAACAAGTCAGATGACTACAGTAGTTCTCCCTTGTGCTTGGGGGTTGTGTTCCAAGAAACACACACACACACCCCGCCCCCCGTCCCGGATGCCTAAAACTGGAAATAGAACCAAGTCCTATATATATATTACATACCTTCCCATGCCACACTCACCTATGGTAAAGTTTACTCAAAAATGAGGCACAGTAAGAGATTAACACCAATGCTAAAAATAAAATAGAACAATTCTAACAATATAATAAAAGTTCTGTGGATGTGGTCGCCCGCTCTTAAAATACCTTATGGTATGGAATATTTTTGGACTTCAGTTGACTCGGATCACTGAAACAGATGGGAGGCTGCTGTATTAAAGAGGTTTGCAAAACATAAAGTGCTGTCACCAGCATGTGATCAGAGACAAGTGCTGTGTGACAAAAGCAGTCAGCCTACCAATCAGTGCCACTGTTCTGTTTTTTGTGTGTGGGTGGACAGGGGTCAGTACCTCAAAGATAGAACTATCTGGAAAGCTAATGAAAATGGGAAGCCTCAGACAATCCCTTTTGGGGGGTAGGGGCACCTCACCTCATCAGAAAGGTGGTCACAGTGCCTGATGAGGTGGGAGCACAGAGTGTGGGGGCTGTCCCCGAGGGCTGCCGGTGGCTGGTCAGTGTCCAGGAGGAAAGCCACAGCCTCCCGCAGCAGCACAGGGGAACGGAGCTGGCGCAGCAAGGCTGTGAGCAGGGCGGTGGAAGTCAGGATGCTCTGCTCAGACCTATAGGAGAGAGCACTGCACTGGCCCCCAGGCTGGGGAAGGACCCACCCTCTCTGAGGTCCCCAAGTCCAAGAATGGGAGGGCTCTGTTGGTCCACAAGTCTCAGAGCGTGTGGGGGCGGGCTAGGATGTGGGGTGGGGGTAGCCTGGCAAACATTCACTGACGGTGTCCGCAGACTCGGAGCTCTGGCCGAGGAGGTCCCTGGCCTGAGGGGCAGAAAGGGGTGTGATGGGTAGCCCGGCAGACCACGGCCAGGAACTGGACATACACTTACACGTGCAGTAGCTGGGGCTGCAGAATCTCCACAAATAACTTCTCAGTCACAGCCTTTGCCAGGGCATCTGCAACCACCTGGGCCCCAAAGAGCACCCCTTAAACTTGGTTTACCCTCATCAACAATTTCTGCTGAGAAACCACTATGTCCCCGCATGGTGCTTAAAACAGGCAGAGGGGCCCAGCCAATCCAGGGCCCTGCCCAGCCTGAGTGAGCCACTGGCCCTCGAAGTGAAGATGGCAAAGGAAATAGTGCGACACTGGGAAACTCCTCCCTGCTCACCGTGTGAGCCTCCGTGATCAGGTGGTCGCAGTAATCAAACCAGCCTAGGAAAGCAGCCAAGGCCTCCTTGCCAGGGAAGGAAGCCTCATCAGATGGGGCACTGGGTAACCTGAAGGGAGAGCAAGAAAGCTTTCCTCAGGTATGTTCTGGAAGCTGGGTCCTTTCTCCCTCTGCCCTGGACCTCTGTTCTATTGGGGGTTCTCCGGGAACAGACAGCAAAGATGATGCTCCCTGGAGGGTGAGAAGGACCCTGGGATGGGCTTTAACCTAGGGAAGGAGGCCAGGTCTCAGGACAGGCAGGGCTTCCTTCCAGTCACTCATGCTGTAGCCCTGCCTTCCCTGGCCAAGCACCTACCTCCAGCTGATGCCCTCTAATGTGGCAATGTCTGCGGGGTCCAGGAAGGCAGGCATGGACTGGTATAGCTGGCAAAGGTGCCCAACGATCGCGGGGCAGCAAAGGCTGTTCTGCACCAGGTAGGTGGCTGCTGGCTGGGAAGCCACGCTCACCAGAAGCAGCAGGTTCTCCTGGGCCTTTAGGGCCACCCGACCTTTCTAGGGGATAGGGGTGCAACTTCAGGGACATGCACCCAGACCGCCACATCCCTTCCTAGCAACTTGCCACCCCCATGCCTGCCCACTTGGTCTTGGCAGCCACCAGCACCTTGCTCTTACACAACCCAATCAGAGAGATGATCAGGTTGCTCTCCCCGATCCCTCCATCTGGCTCTTCGGTCTCTGCAGGCAGCTGGGTGGTCAAGGCCCAGGCCCCACAGGGAGCCCCATTGGGAGCCTGACTATGGGGGTGGTCTTTGTTCTGGATGCTGGCTGTTTCTCTGGGCGGAACACTGGGTTCTCTGGATAACTTCTTCTTCCCGACCATCTTTTTACCCTGCAAAGGAGCTAAGGTGAGGCCAGGTGGTAGTGGTCAATCCCCATATGCCCCCTTGGGAAGGCAGATATACTGGCTGCAGGGCCTTAGCCTAGAGCTGGTGGAGCAGACACCCTGGGGTGTGCCCGTCAACCCCCAGTTCCCAGGAGTCGAACTCACCTCCAGGATGTAGGTGAGCAGGGCTGGGTCCTGCTGGATTTTGGAGCAGAGGACAGTGGTAAACTGTACCTCCTCCTTTTCTGTAAGGGATCCAGGAACTGTCCCACCAAGTCGGAGAAGTTTCTGGAAGAGGAGCACGATAGCAACAGAGAAGAATGGAGTGGCAGGGAAGAGGGGGGCCTCACCCCCAGACAGCCCTTGGCTTCCTGGCACCTACCTGCACAGGCCTGTGGACATGGAGGTAATGCAGGAGTGGGTGCTGTACCTGAGCCAGCACTTTGCTGAAGAACTGGAACACCTGCTGCCGCATGCCTGGAGGGTACTGGGGGGAAGAGGAGACTGTCGGGAGGAGAAGCAGGTCCCCCTCTTAGACCTCTCCTCCCATGAGGCCAAGGGAGGGCACACCTCCTCCTTCAGCACCACTCAGTGGACACCTTCTCCACCAGCCTCCTTCCCTCAGCACTTTTTTTGAAACCGGCCCCCATGTGCTGCCAGTCCCCTTCCTGCTTTACTGTGCACCATAACCTTGTCAACACTGAACACGCGCTCTGTGGGCCCCTTTGAAGATTCCTCCTCTCCACAGCCGCAAGCCTGTCTGTGTTAATCACCACAGTGTTCCCGGCACCTAGAGCACGGCCTGGCACGGTGTTTCCTCCTCCCGCCCAGGGTGGTGAGAACACACCACCAAAGCAAATAACCGAGGGCCAGTGCCCTGGGGAGGAGGGGGTGGGCTAAGTGGTAGGCAGGGGGTGTCCACACTGCGAGGAGCTCCTGCTCCCAGGGGCCCTGGCTCAGCAGAAGGTTCATGGGCACTCGGGTGCTGCCCACCTCAGCCTTGCCCAGTGTGCACAGAGTTTCCAGGATCTTGTGCTGCAGCAGGTACTCCAGGCAGGGCCCGGCTTCACTGGCTGCTGCCTGTTGCCTCTCCTCATACACCAGGATGTCCAGCATCTGCTTCAGCCGCCAGGGAATATCTGTTTTCTTGGCTGGGGTGTTCTCATCTGGGTGAGCAAAAACAAGAATAAGTGGGTAGAAGGGGGGCCACTCTGGCTTGTGGTGTCAGGCCAGGGAGCCCTGGGGGTGGAAAGTGATCAAGGGCAACCTGGAGGGAGACCAGGTTAGCAGTTTGCTCCAAACAAAGCCCAGAGGAAATGGAAGTTGACAGTGGATGCCTCTACTGTAAAAAGCTAGAAGGCCTCATGGACAGGGCCCAGGAGTCAGCCCTCTGACAAATGGGAGCAAGCCCCAGCACTGTATCAGAGGGGAGCAGCCTCATCTCCCTGGCCAATCCCTGGCACCTACAGAAGGCTGTGTGCGGGGGCTGCTGGTCAGCGCTGGGCCTGAGGGAGAAGCCAGGGGCTCAGGGGTCTCAGTCAGAGAATTCAGATGCTATTTTCTGCAGTTTCTTGACTGATAACCTCCTAGGGCCTGTTGTGTCTCTTTTATATCCAGGGAAGTCAATACTCTCTTTTTTACAAAGCAGGTAAAAAAAAAAAAAAAATCTGTGGAAAACCTTGGGTTCTGACTGAAACCTGCACCATCAAGCCAGGGTCCTGATGGAAAGGCTGGTTAGTGGGGCTCTCCCGGAGTCCTAGCAGGTAGAGTGTTTTTATAAAGCAAGTTTGGATACTTTGCCACTGGCCTTGGAGCACCCCCTAGCTTTTCTGGAAAGCATAGACGCTAGAGCAAGGCAGTGTGCCTTACCTATTCCAGCACTTCTGGTCTAAGGAGCGTTCTGGAAATTATGAATTGGGCCCCGGGGAAGCCCCAGGTGGACTTGACTCAGTTCTGGGTCTCTTCTACACTTCTGGTGATTGGGGCTCTGTCAAGACAGTTTCAGACTTGAAAAGCACAAACTTCCAGTTCTGAAATAAGTCCCGGGGATGTACGGTGCAGCATGGTGACTACAGTTAACAATATTGTATTGTGGACTTAAAAGTTGCTAAGAGAGTAATTCTTACAAGTTCTCATCACAAGAAGAAAAATGGGATCATGAATGGTGGCGGGTATTAACTAGACTTGCTGGGCCAATCATTTCTCAACACATACATAGACTGAATCAGAATTTGTATACCTGAAACTAACATAATGCTAAATATCAATGATACCTCAAAAAAAAAAAAAAAAAAAGGCAAGATCTTAGGTTTAAAGCAGTCATTTTCAGCTGGGGGTAATTTTGCACCCCCGGGGGACATCTGGCATATTCTGGAGAAATATTTAAGTTTGTCACGATGGGGAAGACGTGCTATTGGCATCTAGTTGACAGAGTCCAGAACTGTTAACACACTACACCCTAAAAGGCAGCGCCCTCCAAGGACTGATCCAGTCTAAATGTCAATCGTGACGGACAGACTTGGGTCCCTCTGTGTTTAGACTGCTTTTAATTTCTTGGAATGACTTAGGAAGGAAAGGAAAGGTGTAGGCTGGAATCACACCCCTATTTGAATTCCAGGAGATGGAGAGCTAGGGATGCAGGGCAGGGTTACCTGGCAACCACTGTGCACCCACCAACACCAGCAATGTGACTACACAGCAGCCAATCAGATTACCCCTCAGTCAGATCCTCCTGGGGCCTGGATGACCCAAGCCTTTGCCTTGCTGGGTGTCAGCTGACGGAAAAAGACCAGGCATGTAATGTGCTTTGCTTTTCTTCTCCTACCTGATTTCTATAAGGGAAATGAGTTGACTCAGGAAAAAGAAATTTTCTCATTTTTTTCCCCCTTTAATCAGTAAGCCCTGGCACAGGCCTCTGAGGACGAAGGTCTAGATGTTCTGCCTAGCTGGAAGTTGGGGGACAGTGGGATTCAACCTCTGCTTTGAGAAGTCAGGCCAGTGGGACCCCCACCCCGCTCACCTCAATCTCTCCTAAAAGGTCAGAGTGGGACCAGGCCCCACTCTGCACTCCTGAGCAGTGTATGTCACCTTCCCTAGGACACCTGTGTGTCTGAGCTGCATGGTGACCTCACCCATTTCTTCCCACCCCTCCAAGAGTCCAGGGAGCCCTGGCCCACCTGTGCTTTCGATGTAGTAGTGTGTGATGCCCTTCCAGTGCTCCACGAAGGCTTCTAGCAGGTCAATGCTGGGCTCCCGCTGCAGAGAGAGCAGAGACAACCTAGGTGGCAGCACAGGGAGCGCGGGCTCCAGACTTCCCACCATCCGCTAAGCGTCAGGTCCCCGCTACACCCTGGAGCAGGCACTCTGATCCGGGTTCTCAAAAGGAAATGTAATATGTTTTCTCCAGGATGTGTCTGCATTGTCACCATAGCTTGCCAACAATGTCCTGGCACTTCTGATCAGACACCCTTCCCTTCTGGAAATGCTGCCCGTCACAATTCCACAATCCCTAGCCCGGAGGAGCTGAGAATGTTGGCAGGGAAGTAGAAGCAGATCATTTCAATATAACACAGCTATGCTACGGCAGAGGGGCAGAGAGGAAAACAGAAAAGCACCCCCAAAACAACAAAATCAAAATGATACAGATCAAAAACATGGCAAAGAGAGCATTCTCAAGCTGAGGGGCTATGAAAATCTATGTTCAAGGCCATGACAGCTCAGCTGAGCCGCAGGGGTAAGGAACTCATACCACTATGAGTGTGTCTTATTTATAATCTTTGTACAAGGCAACAGGCTGGGCACCCCAACTCTTCCTTAAGTAGCTCTGCTCCTAGCCACACCTTCTCCATTCCTTCTACCGAGAGAATTCTGACTCTGTTCTCAGCAAACTTTCCCCTTTTCCAGAAGTGCTCTCTCCATATCCACACCCTGGCTGGCCCTGGCCTTGAACTGGTAACAACCACTTTGCCTGTGAAATCTCCAAAAAAGGGCATTTTTTCTCTCTCCTTGCAAAGTAAATGTCTGCTGGAGAAAATGCATAATCAAGTTGTCCCTAACCTCTCGCCCTTGCCCGGGTCCCTCGGGAGGCCTGAGTATCCCTTTCTACATCAAGATCTTCACAGTCCCCAGCGAGGTCCAGCTAAGGGCCCCGGCTCCCCAAAGCCCTCTCCAGGGTTCCCGGATGTGTCTCTCACTGACCTCATGCTTCTCGGCATCACTGCACTACAGACTCGAATAATTCATTCCGAAGTATCTTTTGAGCGCCTACTGCATACGAGACACCACACTAGATGCTACAGGCAATACAAGGATGTTTAATACCCCATCCTCACAAAACATGCCATGGAAGGGAAGAAAATGTAAAACTGAAAACTGCACTGAACAGTTCAGTGCAACACAGTTCACAGTTCAGTGAACACAGGAGAGGTGGCAAGCGACCTCCGGTCAAGATGGGGTAGACTCTAGCAGGCTGCAACACGTAAGGCTTTACTGAGGTCACAGAGAACTAAAACTAGAATAACTGGGGCAGATTTCAACATTCGGAGAGGAAGGAAAACATTTCCTGCAGAAGGCACTCTGCAAAGTGTGTGGGGAGAAAAAAAACAATGGGTCAATGAGTGTGTGGGACTCGACCGCAAAGTCACAGAGTCAGTTCTTGGTTGTTTTTGTTTGTTTTGTTTTTTTGTTTTTGTTTTTTTACAGGCAAGAAGAAGCAGGTCAATGCCATCAGAACAGGGTTTTAGGAAGAGTCACCTGGCTGTGGTGTGTAGGAGACAAAGGCAGGAAGAATGCTTAGAAGGCCATCACCACGGGGGAGAAGCAATGACACTGAATGAGGCTTTGGGACACCCCCCAGCCTTGGTGGCCCAGACCATCTTGTCTTCTTTGAAAGTTAGTTGTGGGGGCCATAACCCAACCAGAGTGACACCTCCCAGTCATTCCAAACACCCCAGCCACAGGGAGTGACTGCACTTCGTCCCGTTCTATGCGATACTGTTGTAGCTGGGTAGCAGGCATGGTTCCCACTAGACTGTGAAGGCCTTGAGGACCAGGCCACATGTCTTACATCTCTGCCCCCCTAAAGGCCTGGCACAGAGACTACCAGCAATCATGAGTTTGATGCTCGGCCAGGGAGCTAACCCACATGGCGCAGCAGACCTCTCCTGTCTTGCCCACTGTTCCATGCAGCAATGTATTTCAGTAGATTCACCTGTTCTGCTCCCCACTCTGTCTCTGGTGAATCCTCTCCCCACGCCCCCTCTGACCAGTGCCCCAGTTCTTATATGCATAAACAAATAAATCTAAAAAAAAAAAAAAAAAAACAACTTTAATCTAGGCTTAAACCAAAAAAGTCCAGTAAGAATAGGAGTAACAGGAAGAATGTATGTTAGCTAAAACAGCACAAGGAATGAATAATTTTTACCTGAATCAGGAATGAGCTACTGTAACTCAGACCAAATAAACTGTACCAAGTGATCTATATTTAAAAAAGAAACTGAGGAGTTGCTATTCTGGTCTGTCAGAAGAGGGCAGGAGGGAACACTCTTCCTTTTCAATGAGGGAGCAAGCAACTGGGTAGGGACTTAACTTGGTGACCTCAGTTTGGGGAAAGGCCTACCAGAAGATGTGAGGGTGCAGGGGGAGAGAAGGGTTCCCAGGCCTCCCAACAATCACTCAGGAACAGTCAAACTTCTAGAGCATTGTTTGTATGTTGCATATGGAGGGGGCCTAAGATCTGCTGCCTAGAAAGAACTCTCTTGATCACCAATATCTCCTCCAGGCACCGATGGAGAAATTCCCACACTGGAGATATTAGAAATGCCCTTCTCAGGGCTGAGGTGCTGTCTGTTCCATCTGCCCCGCCTTGGGTATGGGGCTTTCCCAGGGAGATAGGAAGTAGTTGTCAGATCACTTTCTGAGATGACGGCCGTTTTGATGGGAGCCAGGGAGGAGAGAAGGAAAGATCATTTTGGAAGCTCCTGGAGGTGGGATGCCCCAGGCTCTGCATGCCTGGGAAGGGCAGGGCTGGGGGCCGGTGAAGAGAGGTGGAAGGTGAAGAAACTGTTCACTTTCTTCACAAATTGCTTAAGGCTGAAACTGTTCTCATTTACAGAAGCTCTGGTTTGGGGATGTGTGCTGGGGCAGAGGGGGGTGGAACCCAAGTTGTGTCTTCTGAGAACATTTAATAAACTAAACCGACGATTAGGAGGAGGGTTCATACCGTGTGGCAAAAGAATTGTTAACTCTACAGCGGTGTTGGCAGGGTTACAGTTAAGGGCGGGCATGGGCCTACCTATCGAAACAGCACACTTATCTGGCTGAATGAAGTGAACCCCTCCAGGCCACCTCTTACCAGCCTTCAGCCCCAACAGAAAGTGGCAAAAACACAAACTGACAGAACTATCAATAACACTCAGTCTACTTCTCCGTCCACGGCAGCTCCAGGTCTGGCTCCACGTCCCCCCACGGCGGGGTCCACCTGACTGAAGGTCAAGGGGGCAGGTGCGGTGCGGGCGAACAAGCCGCAAAGTGCCCCATGCGCCAGGGAGACCCCGCCTTCTGGGGCTGGGCGCCCGCCCGCCGCCCGCCGCTGTCCCTGTGCCCTCCCTGCGGACCTGCTAGTCAGGACCCGAACTTCCCGAGTGGTGGGTGCGAGGGCCCGCTGGGCCTGAGCAGGGTCTGGCAACCGTCTAGGGGCCGGCCCGGCGCGGAAGCGGGTTATTAAACTCAGGTGACCGGGCCCGAGGGGCGCGGGGAGGCGGACGCCGACAGAGGCTGGGGAGGGGGGTCTGGGGGAGCGTCCGGGAGCCACTACCGGGTGCCAGGGAACGGGCCTGGCCCGGCGGAGCTGGGAACGGCGAGTCTGAGGACGCCGGGAAAGAACCAGGAAGCGGCTGGGGGCGAGGGTCAGGCCTGGAGCGCGCCGGGGCCGAGCTGGGCCGGGCGTGCGGCCCGATCGAGAAAGACGCCCCAGACGCGAGGAGCGCGGTGCTGGGGTTCGGGGCGCCGCGGCCCGGGTAGGGGGTCCCTCGCGAAGCGGCCCGCCGGCTCCTCCCGCGCCCCGCGCCCGCCCTTCCGGCCTAGCCCCGGCGCGGCCACCCGGCGGCCCGCCCCAGCTCCCCGGCCTCACCGCCCCCACGGCCTCCTGCAGCAGCGCCCCGAGCCGGCTCAGCATGATGGCGGCCCGGCCCGGCCCGGCTCCCGGGCGGCGGCGGCGGCGGCGGTGGCGGAGCTCGGGTCGGAGGAGGCGGCCCCAGGCGGGCGAGGGAGGCGGGGCCCTGGCCTGGCCCGCCCGGCCGGGCTGGGGGCGCCGGCCAGCGGGCAGGGGTAGGAAGCGGGTGGGGGCGCCGGCCTCCGAGGGGCCGCAGCGGACTAGCTCGTCCAAGCCTGCCTGGGGCGCCGTGGGGAGCCTGTGGCAGAGAATGGGGAGGCTTTTTCCTGGAAGAATACGATTTATGGTTTCTGTGACGCTCTCGACCCCCGCCCCCACCGCCACCCCCTGTCCACACAGCAGCCACTGGCCACATGTGGCTGTTGAGCACTGAAATGTGCTGAACGCAGAGCACATACGGATTCTGATAACTTAGTGGGAAAAAGAAAAGAGGTGAAAGAGCCTACTGATGTTTTCTATTGATTGCATGCTGAAACGGTAATATATTGGGGTAAATAAATTAATAAAACGAATGTCACTTGTTGCTTGTTATTTTAAGTGGCTACAGCACCGTTCAGATGGCCTGCAGGGCGAGTCAGCTGGCCCCTGTTTGCCCTTTCTTTTTTTTTTTTTTTTTTAAATTTATTTTTATTTATTTTTTATAGAGGCATGTTTTATTTATTTATTTGTTTGTTTGTTTGTTTATACATGCACTGGGTACAGTCAGAAGCGCGGGACGGTGAGAGAATTCACCAGAGCCAGAGCGGGGAGCAGAGCAGGCAGAGGGACTGAAGTACACTGCTGAGGGGAGCAGCGGGCGGCAGGAGAGGTCTGCGCGCCATGCGGGACCCTCCTCCGGTGGCCGGGGAGCAGCTGGGGATCGAACCGGCCCCGCAGAGGCTGCAGGCAGCTTCACAACCCAGCGCTCAACTGCTGCGCCACCAGGGAGGCCCCCCTGTTTGCCCTTTCTGACTGCACCAAGGAAAGAAACACAAGGCGGGTCTCCCGTGGGGGTGGGGTGAGGTGGGGGACACACCCTGGAAAATTACTCTCAAGAAGTATGCAGACAAAACCCTCAACCCGAGCAGGGGTTCTGGAATGTCCACAGGAGCGCAAGGCCTCTAGCCGCCAACTCTGCCTGGTTAGAGCCCCAGTTCCAGCTACCACCTCCATCCTGCCAGGAAAGGAAGGAAATCTTCCGGAAGTATTTCTGCTGACTACTGACCTGGTGTGATGAAAGGGTGAGGCGTTAGGGTCCCACTAAGGCAGGGGAGTAGTCTGCATGTCATAGAATGTAGAACCTGTTGTGTGGAGCCTCAGGGTTTCAACCACCGACCCTGCCTTTTGGACGCTACCCACCAGAGGAACTGAGTGGGAGTTGATGGACTGCCTAGCCTTGGCAGTGTGCCCTGCAGTGGGGCTGTAGTCCAGACTGAGTCAGGAGGCGGCCAGGGTCTGGGCCCTAGAGAAGGCCAGGGTTTGGCCAAGACCAGCCTGAGCTGGCATTCGGATCTCAGTTCTGACCGCTGCTTGGGAAAAATAGATGTTTTCAAATAGTTCATCTGCAAACAGGTCCCTGGATGAGCAGCCTTTTGGAAAAGGAGAAGAGGCTTTTAGGTGAAATGTGTAAAGAACAAAGGAAATAAACAAGACTGTTTTGTTTACCCAGAAGCAACAGAGAGCCTGAGACTGTAGTCTAGTCCAGCACCATTCTGGGCCCACCTGCTAACAGGAGAAAGAAGCCCACTGCATTAAATCAGCTTCCCCCTCAGCACATTTCAGGGAGTTGTAGGATAGAGTGCAAGTGCTTCAGAAATTTATAACCTTTTATTTGGCTTAACTTTTAAATTTTTATTTTGAAAACTCTGCATACATCCATGCCAAAAGTGTTAGCTCCCGTTGATAAATTTCAATTCTGCTTCATTTGGGAGAACTTAGAATAAAGCCTCTCCTGTCAGCTTAAATGAGGTAAGCGGCTGTGGCACGGCAAACAGTTTTAAATGAGCAAGTGACTAACCCCAGATCCCAGGAAGGGGACACAAATGCTGCCTCTCAACAGGAATGTGAACAGATTCGTACATATTTACAAACGGCCACAATTTTGTGCCTTGTGTGAATCAGAATTTTCTTGAAAATGTGCAACCTAATAGTAAATTAGATCCTGTACTTGATAAAAAGGCAACTGTCATATATAACCCCTGACTTAGACATTCTTTATTCATCAAATATCTTCTTTGTTCTCATTGATTTCATAATAATTAACTATAACATTCGATTTATAAATGTATTCTTTTCACTGATAGTAAGATCTAGTGTTAAAATGGTTTGGAAGCCACTGGACTAATCACCAAGGTTCTGCATTTGTGTGTGTTTTGTGGAGAGACCTTATAAGATTTTTGTTTTGGAGACAGTACTACACTGAGAGGCTCTAAATTCTTAGGAACATAAAATCCTTTGGGGCTTAGTGTCCATCCTTTCCCCTCCACAAACATCTGCAGTGAACTGTGATTAAACACTGCCTTCAGCACCCCTTAGTGCTCAATAGCCCAGGAGCTCCCTGGACACGGGGGTGCTGGCCTTGTCACTACTTTCTCCATCACACTGGAACAGCCCCCCTACTCGATGCCCAATGCCAGGTAGTGGCACCTTCCCTCTCTCTCTGCCTCCTAGCCTGACCGCCTCTCCTGTCCCCTGAGAGACAGCTACATGTACATGGGCGAAGTCCTGGGTTCGTGGTCACAAAATTCCACTCTTCACTCCACTGCATGTTGCTGCCTGCTTCAGATGAATCTAGCCGACAATTTGCTCATTCATGGAAAGGATTAAACTGATTTGTCCTGTTGACCTCACAGGTGGTTGCAAAGGATAAAGCGGTGTCATGGCACAGCAGATATCCTACAACTTAAAATAAGCATTCGCATTTGACTGATTTTTCGCCATTTTGCTCTTATTTCAGCCAAAGGGGCTGGAAACTCTTCCCAGTGGCAGGATACTTGGGTCAGGTCCCACTTCCAGGTTTAGTTCATTCTGGGGGTCCCTCTCCAGCTCACCTGGTAGCCTCTTCACTGCACCCACGTGGTGGTTCTGCTCCAGTAAGGCACGGCAGCCCCTCCCCCACAAGCACCCACACCCAGTCTACAGTCCTGCAGATCTTCTGATAGAATTTCTATCCTTTCACCCTCTTCAACAGGTCAGTGCCATGTGTAATCCCTGGCGAGGCCTTGCCAAATCAGCCAAGACCAAATTACCACCCTCCTCCCTGGGTCTCACCTGAGCTCGCTTCTGCTATATTGCATCCGGTCCTGTCTCCATCCCTTAGCACTCTCTGCCGGGTCTTTACAATCAGCTCACTGCCTATTCACACGCTGCTGACTCTTTCTGTGTGTCTGGCCTACCTAGTGACCTGTATCTGAGGTCCTGGAGGCGCAGTCATGTCAATGCTGAGGCGCAAGTCTTCAGGGGGCATCTAGGGGCTCAGTGGAGCAGCCTTTCCTCCTAGCTCACTCTCACATCAGGCTCCAGTGAGTTTGTGGCCCCTCCTCCAAGCCGCCATTACAGAGCCCACGGAAAGGAGGCAGATGGGACCCTGCAGGACTAGCATCTGCTTCTGCAGCCTGGGAGTGGGGGAAAGGCAATGTGCGTGCCATCTCTACCCCCCAACCTTGTAGATCCCATTTGAATCCTCATCCTTCACTGCGCCCTCCAGCCTGCCCTCTCACCTGGATCTGGTGGCTCATAAAGGACAAATAGATTTGGGGACCCAATGCAACCTTTTAATTCCAAGCAGAGTCCCCTCCCCCAGCATTATCACATATACACAATGGAAAGGGATGCCAGAGTCTGGGCAGGAACGAAACCCAGATCCAGGCAAAAATATATATATATATATATATATATAATTATATACACATATATGTCTGTAGAGAAGAAAAGCTGGGAGTGTGAATAAGGTATGGCAGAGAGTTAGGTGAAGAAAGCAGCTGGGGGGGTACCCCAATAAATTACATTCTTTAGAGAGCATAGTTAGGGGTGCATGGGTGTGGGTGGGACCTGGTAGCCAGGACACCGGGTTGCCTGGTAGCCTGGCCTGCTGATCCCATCCAAGGGCGCCTGAAGGCCTAGGTTGTGCCTAGGACCTGAGCTGGTGCTAGAAGGTAGGATTCTAGCTGACTCTGCCTGGAGACTGACAGTGGGCTGGGATTTTGGATAGGTGACATCTCCACTCTAAGCCAGGGCTTCTGGGGAAGCCACAGGGCTGGAGCAAGAGGCTTTGAAGCTTGGGGGTTGCCAGGAGAGGACAGGGCAAGCTGGACAGCAGGTGATTCCCTGCTGGAGGCTGAGCTCTGGCTTGCTTAGATGCCCAGTGCAGGGGGTGCTGTTAAGGGGAGGCGAGGGGGAGCGCTCGGGCACATAGGGTCCTGGAGCTCTCCCCGCCTGCCTGGCTGCCCCACCTTTACCCTCCTACCAGGCCTGAGGGTGCGACACACCGTTTGGTCAGGACAGGCCTGACCACTAAGTACCACGTCCTTTTCTCCTTGCTCTCTTCTGGGGAACTTCAAGTGGGGGGGGGGCAGGGAGAGGGCACACACTTTCACTCCGTGTGCGGGATTTTAGACCACATGTGCCATGGGGACCAGGGGTGAGGAAAGGAGCACGCAGGCTCGCAGGCTCGTCGTGGGGAAGAAGGTCCGTGTCCCAGAGCTCTGGCACCGCAGAGGTCTTGAGCCCCTCCACCCGGGGGATGGAGCAACCCCACCTGAGCTCCCTCACTGCTCCCCCTAGAGATGATGCTTTGAGGTCTAGTGACCCCCACTCCGGAGCCCCGAAGCAGCAGGGGTGAGGGTCTGTCGTGGAGAGGGTGGGGTGATCAGAAGAGAGAGGCCTTTTTCTTGAGTTCATTCCGCTTCCACAGAGCCAGCTTGCTAAACTCTTCGGGGGACATGGAAAATACCCTTGAGAAGTCTTCAGCTGACAGATGCCTCTGTAAGGGGAACACAGGGCGTGGGGCTGGGACGAGTGCCTGAAGGGGGCATTCAGACAAAGAGGCCCCAGGTTCCCCAGCAGGCAGCCCATGGGTAGCCCTGTCACCCCCAGGACATTTTCCCAGCCTACCTCAAGCCTCATCCGATCCACACCTGGAGGCAACTTGGTTCGCCCCTTGTTGGTCACCACCAGCATTTCATAGGGATAGATCTGGGGGAGGGGGCGAGGGCTGTCTCAGGCTCATAGAGGTCCCAGTCTACATAACCCTCTCTATTCCCCAGACCCCCCATATCAGCCTTCAGGGGCCACTGGGGTTCATGCCAGTTTGCCATTCATAGTCCCCAACTTGCCTGCTGCCCCTCCCAACCTCAACTCCAGGAGGCCCCCTTAGCGCATTCACTTCTCTGGCTTCTCCCCTAGCTGGCCCACCCCCATGGTAGATGGTATGTGCCCTCCCACCACCCCTGGCTCTACCCCTGCCCCTCACCTTCTGCTCCAGCACACAGGGCAGGGAGTTCCCCCGGTCCATCCTCCCCCTCTGGCCCTCTCCGTTCTGGGGAGACCAAAGCCGCAGTGAGCCAGAGTGGGGCAGGGAGACCTCCCCAGACTTACCCTATGCTTCTTGCTTCTCACCAGTAACTCAGTGGCCCCCCTCCCCCCTCCCCTGACACTGCCAGTTGCCAGTCCCAGCTTTTGGTGCTCCGTGTTCCCCTCCGGATGACACTCACCTGCAGGCCTGAGGGAGAGAAGCAGCATTACTGAGACAGCTCTGTTTCAGCAGGCCTCCAACCTACCCGCTCAGCCTCCCTGACCTCCAGCCACAGAGCCATGCCCACGGCACAGATGCCCCTCTCCCAGCTTGCTGGCACCAGACTCTCCCCACTTCTCACCTGGGCTTCCAGTCTCACTCCCCGATGATGGGCTGAAGTCTGTGGACTGAAGCTAGAAAGGACAGGATGGGATGGGGTTAGCGGAGCTGAGTAATCTGCACTGTGCCCCTTCACTCTAAGGGTCTTGCCCCTTCTTCAGGATGCCGAGTAGCCCAGTCCCTCTGAGGCCCCGCATGCCCACTTTGCCCTGTAGTCTGTGATCTCTGGTCTGGGACCTTACCCGGCTCAGGGTGGTCCTGCCGTAGGCCGGGAGAGAAGAAGACTTAGATGTTCCTGCGTGCAAGGCTGGAAGACAAGAGGCCTTGTCAGTCCCTTTGGCCTGACAGTCATTTGCGAGAGGACTCCCTCCCTGTCCCCCCGCCAGGGTGGGCTTGGGGGAACCTGGTAAGACTCTGTTGGCTTCCAGCTCCTGCCCATCACCTTCAGTAAGAGACACTGAGCTGGCAGCCCTGGACTGTCTCTGACTTGTCCCCTCTCTAAATACTACACCGCAAATACACATCTGGGCCAGATGCCTGAATGTTAAAATTGATAGCCAAAGCAGAGGTTCATAACATGAATTTCTGGGGTACAAACATAAATCTTCAATTCAGTAAAAAGAATCAGGGTATTATATTTTTATTATAACTGTCAGTAATCAAATTTCAAGTGTTTGATGCTGTAACACAGAAGCAATTTTCTCTGCACCTTCAGCTGCTCAATTGTACAAGCTCACATTTGCATGACCAGCTGTCACGTTCAACTTGCACATTCCCTAATCTCACTAGGCTTTCCAGCACCGCAGACTGTAATTCAAGAAAATTTGTATCAGTAGTGGCTTCTCTTGGAAAGGATTTTGTACGACCTAAGATTCTTAGTTTGAGCAGATCTTAAATCTACTTCTCCATCTCCTGTTACCAGAAATGGCTGCATTCTATGACAACCTGGGTAAGGACTGGAAGTTGTTTGCAAGTTTGATGGGTGAGAACAAAATGTGTTTGGGGTTATTTTTCCCCTTAATGCTTTTATTTATTTATTTTTTTACATAAAACGATCACTTTTGCAATCATCATTCACCAATGAAGCATTTCACTTTTGAAGTTAGTGTACATTTCTACTTCAACTGACTGATAGAACTTCAACCTACAAAATGCCAGAAAGATTTTCCCTCCAAGTTTCTTCTCGAATGCTTATTTATGTTTGAAAGTGATTCTTTTAATTATCAAATCAGAATGACACACCTGTTCATGATTCTAACTTGTTGAGCTTGATGAGCTACAGAAACCTACTCAATCCTCTCATCACTGATCATTCACAAGTGTAAGGACCTCGGCTATGATGCGAGGTGGGCACTTGGCTACTGAAGTTTAAAAAGCCAAAATGGAAGTTAAAGAGCGAATTTTGACAGAACAGCAAATTCTGATGGAACCTGGAGACTGAATATAAAACCTTCAAAAGATCTTTCTACCTGTGTCATATTTTCAGCTGAAACTGTTCACAGGCCTACTATGACTATAGCCACGCATACTAACATATCATCCTGGAAGCTTTGGGGATCTCCTAGCCATATATAAACCTTTGTAGTTACTTGACTCCCCCAGCTCCACCCTTCATCAGGCAACCCCCTCAAATAGCTACCCTGGATCTCCTTCCTACTGACATGTAAACCTGGAGACCCCATTCTGAGACCCCGTTCTGAGCCCACACCTGCCTTCTTTGTTTGTAGCTTCCCCCTAGTCCCCTTCCCAGCACAGCAGCTTGGCTACCTTAATGCTTTCACTAGCACTCAGCAGCTCAACCTGGCCCCGACACCCTTCCTTACAGAGCTGACTCTGGATAGGTCCAGGTACCCTTCCTGCCTGCCGGCCACGGGACACAGCTTGCACAGCAGCAAGATTAGTATCCCCACAGATGCCAAGTCTGTGTCAGTTTCATCTCCTTCTAGAAACTATTCTAGACTATACCAATGTAGGGTAAGTGAAAAATTATCGGGCTTTTCTGCCCTCCCACTATTAGCATTAATTAATGCATGCCTGATGGCAGACACCTGGAGTAGTAATGCATAGGTGGGTGCATCTGGGCTGAGACTGGGCTTATAAGGGTGGCATCATGGGGACGCCAGGAGAGAACAAGAGAGGAAAAGGGTAGCAGAGAATGAGCAGAACCAGCAGAGAAGCAGAGACCACAAGAGAATGCCAGAGAGCCCAGAAAGAGTGAAGATTCACAGGGGACTGGGAGGCCGGCAGGCCGGCCCCCCTGCCTGCCATGTACCTGGTAAAAGCTCAGTAAAAGCCTGAAAAATCTGGGCCTCCCCTGGTGGCACAGCGGTTGAGCACTGGGCTGCAGAGGCTGCCCGCAGCCTCTACAGCGCCGGTTCGTTCCCGGCCGCCTGCGAGGGTCCCACCCAAAAAAAAAAAAAAAAAAAAAAAAAAAAAAACCCGAAAAATCCACTGAGGACTCCAGGGCTCTCCTTTACCCATCTGCCCGGCCGCCGGCGAGGGTCCCACCAAAAAAAAAAAAAGCCCGAAAAATCCACCGAGGGCTCCAGGGCTCTCCTTTACCCATCTGCCCGGATCACAGAGATCCTGCACTGTGCCTTCCTGGCACTACAACCAACCTCACCAAGCCTCACCCTCTATGCTCAGCAGACAACCTCAGTTTCCCAGGTCTTGGTCCCTACCCCTTAGAGAAAGAGGCCTCTAAAAGCCAGCCTCCCACATCCCCAGCCCAGCTTTGCCCCCAGCAGCCTCCACTGCATCTACATGCAAGTGCTCTCCAGGGCACAGTCTCCAGTGCCCTCCCCTCCCCTTGCTCCCCTCTGGAGGGCTCATTTTCTCATGGTCTTACTAATACAAATATGCGGAGGACTCTACCTGAGCTCAACTGGCCCTCAAGCTTCCCACTGGGTCAGACTCAGGTCCCACCTCCACGCCCACATAGGGTACTTCAAGCCCCAAACACCCAAACCAGTTTATCTTTCCCCAAACCTGCATCTTTCATGATCTCAGTTCCAGATTCATCATCACCTGGCACCAAGATGAAACCCAACTCATCTATCCTGAACCTCCCACCCCCAAACAGCCGCTGAATGCAGCCAACCCCACCTCCCACTCACTCTTCAAGCCCTTCCTCTCCTCTGGACAGGGTGTGTTTTTAGCCCTTCCCTAGACTACTGGAAAGTACAGCAGGCTGTCTCCAAGGATGGCCTGCAATGTACCTCCCATCCTGAAGCTGCGGTCCCTTGCCTCAGCGAGGGGCATCTCTTTGTCCTCCCTGGGGTCTGGGCTGCCTGCTGAGCTGCTCTGACCACGAGGCTGCAGCAGAGTGATGACCAGAGACTCCAGGCCAGGCTCTTAGGGGCCCTGTAACTTGTAGTTTGGGGTTCTCTGATCCCCCTCTCCTTTCCAGCCACCAAGTTCGAAGGAAGTCTGGGCTAGATTTGGGTGGTCAGAAGTGCTGTATCCAAAGCCTGGTTCCCACTCTTCACGGCACACTCTGGCTCTCTAATGCCAGGCTGCCGGAGGCCATGGAGCTTGCCAGGCTGCTTCCTGTTCCAGACTGCACCAGAAACCTTTCTCGACCACATTCACGTTTTCGTTATTTAATAAGATTCAGTTCACCCCTCCCAAGCCCCAAAAGTAACAGTCTCATCTCACCACAACTCTCCACTCTGCCCGGAAACCCCAGTTTAAACCCCTGTGACTTTTCTTACTGACCAGAAGTCACAGGGGGACAGGAACATATCTGTTTAGCCTGTGTTTCCCAGTGCCTAGCACACAGGAGACCTCAATAAATGCTTATTAAACTAAATTTGCTCCTTCACTTTAGTTGATGATCTTTTGCCATCAATTCCTCCTGCCCCATGACAGGTTTCCTGCCTGAAGGAGGGCACGAGTGCCTGACGCAGCGCCCACATGCTGGGTCTCTTATGCTCCTGACAGCACAGTGCCAGGTGGGCGGCAGCCAAATGCAACAGACCTCTTGATGCCAGCCTCTGGGCCTGGCCAGTGATTCCAGCTCCCTCCATGGCACTCACAGGTGTGAAAAGGGGTCCGGTCAGGCAGGGAGCGGGTTTTCCTCCGGATAGGCAGTGACTTCTCCATCTCTTCCTTCAAGATCATCTTTCCCAAGTTGGAAGTAACCTGAGGAGGTAGGCAGGAAGGTGGAGCTGAGACTTAGAAATTCATTTCTCATCCCCAGGACGTTCAGAGTTGGGTAGACTGCAGGCAGGTCTAGAGATTGCTTTCCTGAGGGCAGAGTCAGACCCTGGACCCACAGAACCTGTGTTGTGGTCCAAGGCTCGGCCACTGGGGTTCGGCTGCCTTGAGAGCAGGAGTCGGAGCTGCTCAGTGCAACCCCACCCTGTCCCAGGTCACCAGGCCCGGAGCACAAGCTCACATCCCTGGCCTTCCAGAGCATCAAACGCCCTTTCCTCCCGGGGGGCCAGAGCCTGCTCTTTCCGTCCTCCTGTTCCCGTGCACTTCTCATTCTCCGTCTGCTGAAGCCTGGCACTAGCAGGGCCATTTTTTTGTGCTTTGACCCTAACTTTGAGTACTGTCCCCCAAAGGGCAGCATGAAGTACAGGTGTTCCCTCTAGGCAGCACCCGAAATCCTGGGAAATAAGGGGGAGTCCTCGCCTGCCTGACCAGCATGCTCTTCAGACACAAGCCCATTTAGAAGAGAATCTCCATGGAACCAGAACTTCTGTCCCCAAGACCAGACAGGGTGGGAGCGCCGAGGGCAGCGAGTGCTACCTTACTGAGTTCCTCTCTCTGCCGCTCCCGGAGAGCCTTCATCTCATCCCCAGAGTCATCTTCTTCCTCCTCCTCCTCCTCCTCTGCCCCCCTCCGAGACGCCTTCCGCTTCCTCCATTCTGTCTCTGAGAAAACAGGCCAGAACAGACCATCAGCCCATGGCCCTGGGGCTCAGCAGGTGCTTATCAGGGCCTCAGTGCTGACTGCACCTTAAAGAGAACACTTCAGTTACGAAAAGAATAATAAAGGCAACATGTCCCGGCCTTTCCGTGACGCGCTCACGCAACTTAAATTCTAGATCTTGGGGACCAAGATCTTGTCTTATTTCTCTTTCTCTTTGCAAGAGCTCTTATCGTAGAGCCTAGGATGAGGTCGAAATTTGATAAATGTCTGTTGAGTGATTCAATAAGTGAATGGAAAGTGAACAATAAAGTGATTAATAAAAAGGGACAACTGAGCCCGGAGGGTCCGCGAAGGTGGTAAAAAGCACACAGCGACACTAGAACACAGGATGGGGGTTGGGGTGAGAGTGAGTTCAGAGGGGTTCAATGGGAGTCAAGAGGGAGGTCAGTGAGGTGCTGTCCTCACCTTACTACTCTCCAACAGCTCCTCTTACCTACAACGGCCAGCGATGGGGGGCATGGCCAATAGTCAGTTTCGATCTTGGCTGGCTGGTTGGGGTCAGGGGGCTGGGCTGCAGGGAACTTGGATGACTCGATGATGAGGTCCTCAATAAGGTGCTTGCTCTGAGGGCTACCTCCCATGGACTCTGCAGATGGAGGTCAGGGTCAGTCCAGGCACACTCTGCCCTGGAGGCCACATTAGTCTACCCATAGCCCCCAACTCCTGCTTTTCGGCCTTCACCTGAGATCATGATTTAAAAGCAATGCGCAACCAAGAGCACGGGGCAAAGGTAGGATGGGTCATGAAGCTACAGCTAGTGTCAGCCCTTAGTACTAAGGACAGCCCCCCACCCCCCATGTGGTAGGCCAGGGTTCAATTAGGGAAACCCTCACCTCTCTGCTTGTAGATGGGTGGCTTCTTGTAGATGTTGGAATCTGGGCGGGTGGTCTCTGTGGAGAGGGAGCAAGAGCGGATGAGGAGGAGGGAAGGAGGGTGTGGTGATGGTGGGGAAGGCCAAGTCCGGAAAGTGAATGGAGACAGATGGAACAGTAGAAGGTAGGAAATTCAAGGGTTCCTGCCAACAGCCAAGGCAGAACTGAAGTTCCTGGAGCTGCTCCTCAGGGTGGGGACTTGTTGCATTTTTCTGAAGGAGGAAAATGCAGCAGGACCAACCATCTCTGGGAACTCTCCTGGGGTTCTGGCATTGGGGACCCAGTTTTGTGGTGGCCAATTCCATGGTGAGCAAATACTCCAGAGGGTAAGGAACTGAGAGGAGGGAGCTTGGGTTCCTGAAGGGGAAGGATGCAGCCAAGTTTACAGTTTGACCTACCAGGATGGTGGAAATGGGGGAGGCTGGTCCGGGGGGTGCCAGTAGCCCTTGGGGCTGTAGCCTGAGAGATGGTTCCAGGGGACCGGCTATCCGCCCACACCTGCAGAGCACAAATGTGTTTCCCTGCAGCATCCAGGTCCCCAACCTACCCCCTCCAACCCATGGAGATGCTACTTCACCTCACTCCACCATCCTGTTCCCCACCCTAATGGCCCACATGTCCCCAGCCCCAGGGAAGAGGAAGGATGTCCAAGGACTCAGCCTGCTGATGGTGCCTGGCCCAGGGAAAAAGGGTGAATGAGGCCCCGGGTCAGACAGATAGCTGGGCACAGAGCCGGCCAGTAACAGGATGAGAGCCACTGATTCTGTCACCGCCTGGGCCCTGCAGAGCCGGGTCTAATTGTGTGGGGAAGGGGAGCTGGGCCCTGTCAGAGCAGGGCTGGACAAGTGTCAGAGTGGGGCAGACTCACCTCTGGGGATGGTGGGGGGGATGTGGATTTGGGTGACAGCGAGCGCTGCGAATGGAGAGCAGGCTGGTCAGAGCCACACATAGAATTAAACCCTTGTCCCTACAACCCCCCGGGCCTCTTCATCCCCTACTCAGCTCTGCATCCTTGCCTTGACAATATCTGATCACCTCTTCTCCCTCAATCCTACCAGTTCCCAGAGCTGCCTCTGCATTCTTATCCCGCCGTTGTCTCCCTCCTAGCAGAGTCCCTTCTATCCCTTGGATGCAGGAAGCAGCCATGGACTGTGGAGCAGTGTCCTTGTGCTCCAGGCCTACCTGGAGATGGTTAAGTCCCTGTCCTCGGAGCCTGGCAGTGAGTGGGAGGGACAAGACCTACCAGCATCCAGGATGGAGTCAGGGCCTCCCCACAGCCTGGCCCCATCTCACCCCTTTCTCAAACACAGTTTACAAAGTACCTGCTGTGTGTTACCTCGTGTGCTTGACTACCTAGTGAGGCGGACAGGCAGCTGTATCACTTTTACTTTACTGGAGGGGAAACTGAGACCACACATTAACACAGGTCACTGAGCAAGACTTCCAACCTCTGAGTTCAGTGCTCCTGAGTGCCTTCCACAATTCTTTCTCCTTCTGCCCACTCCTCCCTGCTCCTACCCAAGCCCCAGGTCCTGCCACCATTCAAACATGGCCTTCCCACTCTCCGCATAGAGCTACCCTCCACTCCAACCCCTCTCCTGCTCTCACCAACACAGGTCAGCAGGCTGATTCCCGCACACAGCTCTCTTTCCTAGTTGGGAGTCCGCCCCCAGGAAAGAGAGCAGGAAGGGCATTCCACGGCCCACCAGTGTGGCCGGGGCAGCCCTTCCCTCCAGTCCTGTTCAAGAGGGACTTCCCACCCCTCACCTCCCGGCTTCTGGGCAGTTCCACATGCTCCAGGAGAGAATAGGTAAAGTGGGGCTCATAGATCATGAGGTCAGGCCGCTCAATGTCCAGGATGGCCTTGTCCTTGGGGATGGCGGCCAAGTCCTTGTAGCCCAGCACCTGATTATCCATCTTGGCCTGAGGGGGAACAGAACAAGAGGAATGAATATGCAGAAAGCCTCACCTACAATACTCTCCTTACAAGCCAGACTTGCCATGTAGTAGGAAGAAAACAGGTGGCGGCTTTAGATAACAGTTCTTGTAAGTTAATAATTCTAGTATTTGAATTTTAAGGGGTTCAGTGGTAGCCTTAAAAATGATAGCCAGTGGCCTAGCACTTGGGGTACCACCACACCTGACCAGTGGAAGAGGGTGTAGAGAAGCTTCTCTGGATACGTGGGTTCCAGCAGGACTATCACTCCGGAGGCTCTGAGCGAATCAGCGGTCCAGCAAGGACGGCGCCCCTGCCCCCCTCCTCCCAGCCTGAGGCTCGGGGGGCCTAGGGTACTCACCACGATGCTGGAGGGAGAGCCGGGCACGCTGGAGTCTCGGGAGGAGCTGACGCTCCCAGGGGAGGTAAGTGGTTGCTGGGAAGAGCGAGAAGGCGGGTGGGAATGTGCGTGCGTGTGCGGGCCAGGCAGGGCGCTTCAGAAGGCCGCCCCTCCCCAGGGCTTCCCTAGGCCTCCGGGGCCCCGGGGTGCGGCGCAGCCGGCAACCACCAGGTGGCATCACCGATCCCCGACTTGGCTCCCACCCGCTGGCCCCGGCACCCCACTGGCGGCCTGGGTGCCGCCCCCGCACACCTTCTGCAGCCGTTCCATGCAGCAGGGAGCCAGCGGGTCGGTCACTAGCAGGGTCCTGTGCGCGAAGGGAGACGGCAGGACGTCAGGCTCTGCCCGGCTCCGGGGCGCTGCGCGAGAGCAGAGGTGGCTGTCCACCGCGCTGTGGCCTCCTCATCCCTCGGCGACTCCCCCGGCTGCTGACCGAGCGCTGGGCCTGGCAGGGGAAGCGGAGGAAGAACGTGCCAGCCAGGGGTGTTGGGCCCCGGGATCCCAGAGGGGGGGCGGGAGCGGCCCCCTTTGGCTCCGCCGGGAGTGGGGAGAGCTGGGCGCAAGGGCGGCGCCAGGGCCCTCCTGGGCCCAGAGGAAAGCCAGGCGTGTGGACCGAGGCGGGGGAGTGAATGGCCTGCGCTTGTTTTTTTGAGCCATTGTTCTCTGGTTGGAAAGGAAATGACGGCAGGGGCCAGAGCCCGGCCGGTGCAGCCTGTCCATCCCTGCTTGGTCACACTGCTTGGTCACACCTGCCCTGCCCTGCGCAACGGGCCACAGTCCAGTTCACGCCCGGCTTCTCGCTGCCCTCGGCCTCTGCCATGACCTCTCTCTCCGGCTCCATGCTGGTCTCCCCCATGTCGCTCCCCCTCAATCTACTGTCCACGAAGCCACCTTAAGCCCAGAAGACAGCACAGAGGGACGCATGGCAAGGAGGTGGACGCATGGGAACAGGGGCTGGAAGGAAGCCG